>NC_047088.1:77852704-79052704 GCF_902459505.1 Geotrypetes seraphini | reverse complement strand
TATTTTATAGCTTTTTCACTCCCTTCGGTCTGCCTGTCCCCCTTGAAGTCCTGTCCCCCCTTGAAGTCCTGTCCCCCTTGAAGGTCTGCCTGTCCCCCTTGAAGTCCTGTTCCCCCTTGAAGGTCTGCCTGTCCCCCCTTGAAGTCCTGTCCCCCCTTGAAGGTCTGTCCCCATCCTGAAAGCCTGATGCCCCCCCCTCGACGTCCGATTCTTCTCCCCCCTCGGCAGGACCACTCGCACCCCCACCCCGAAGGACCGCCGACTCCCCGACAATATCGGGCCAGGAGGGAGCCCAAATCCTCCTGGCCACAGCGACCCCCTAACCCCACCCCGCACTACATTACGGGCAGGAGGGATCCCAGGCCCTCCTGCCCTCGACGCAAACCCCCCTCCCCCCAACGACCGCCCCCCCCAAGAACCTCCGACCGCCCCCCCAGCCGACCCGCGATCCCCCTGGCGACCCCCACGACCCCCCCACCCCCCTTCCCCGTACCTTTGGTAGTTGGCCGGACAGACGGGAGCCAAACCCACCTGTCCGGCAGGCAGCCAACGAAGGAATGAGGCCGGATTGGCCCATCCATCCTAAAGCTCCGCCTACTGGTGGGGCCTAAGGCGCGTGGGCCAATCAGAATAGGCCCTGGAGCCTTAGGTCCCACCTGGGGGCGTGGCCTGAGGCACATGGTCGGGTTGGGCCCATGTGCCTCAGGCCGCGCCCCCAGGTGGGACCTAAGGCTCCAGGGCCTATTCTGATTGGCCCACGCGCCTTAGGCCCCACCAGTAGGCGGAGCTTTAGGATGGATGGGCCAATCCGGCCTCATTCCTTCGTTGGCTGCCTGCCGGACAGGCGGGTTTGGCTCCCGTCTGTCCGGCCAACTACCAAAGGTACGGGGAAGGGGGGTGGGGGGGTCGTGGGGGTCGCTAGGGGGATCGCGGGTCGGCTGGGGGGGCGGTCGGAGGTTCTTGGGGGGGGGCGGTCGTTGGGGGGAGGGGGGTTTGCGTCGAGGGCAGGAGGGCCTAGGATCCCTCCTGCCCGTAATGTAGTGCGAGGTGGGGGTAGGGGGTCGCCGTGGCCAGGAGGGTTTGGTCTCCCTCCTGGCCCGATATTGTCGGGGAGTCGGCGGTCCTTCGGGGTGGGGGTGCGAGCGGTGGGGGTGCAAGCGTCCTTCCGGATGATGAATCGGGCGTCGGGCAGGGTGTGAAATATGTAAAAAAAATTTTGTATACCGCGCTCAGGCATATAACGCGCGAATACGGTAAATGTATGATCCTATTCTTTTATTAAGTCTGTACACTGCTTAAAATTATGATAAGCTGTATAACAAATTTTAAATAAACTTGGAAACTTAGCTGGATATTATGTGCGGATTCTCCCAGCAGGGTGGCATGAATCTCTCGCTAGTCATCTATTGAGGCTGCATTTGGTATATGGCTTGATTCAGTTGCTTCTTGCTATCTGCTACTCCGTAACTATAGGTCCTGCTCTATTCCTTTGCTAAGGCCACAAATGGCATCTCAAGCACTGTCCTGGTGTGGGCTGTGTTGCTTCATTCTGTTTCCGGCGTTGGGAGTACTCTCTTTGTCTGGTTGTGAGATACAGCAGTGGCGTAGTAAGGATGAGTGCTGCCTGCCACAATGCGCAGCCCCTTCCCTTTCTCCGTAACTTTAAAACTTCTCCAGCGTGAGCAGCATGTTGCCCACATTGGTGTTGGCTGGCCTTTGGTGTCTCTTCCTGGGTGCGAGTCCCGGAAGTGATATCCGAGTGCCTCAAAGGTATGGGGAAGGCAAGGGGCATGCACGGAAAGGAGAGGAGTGGGCAAGCAGGAAGGGGGGGGGCGAAGAGGGGAGGGGTGCCACTATGCCCTTAGGAAGGCTGCACACGGGGTGGACCGCACCCCTCTTAGTATGCCTGTGGGGTACAGCCCCATTTCTTGTGTGTTCTTCGCTGACGACAGGGCAAGATGCCTTCTTTGACTGCCACAGGTGTATCCTTGGTGCAGCCATCCCTGGTGAGGGCATGTGCAGCCTCTTCTGTGCTGTGGAGGGACGCTGCTCGTCTTTTGATTTCTGGAGTGCAACCACTTGTTGCTTACAGGTGCTCTTGTCAGTTCAGATTCAGATTGTTCGGCCCATAAAGTTCCTTGGAGGGAAGGGGTCTAATTGGCTGGGTTTCTCGGTCTTTCTCCATTCTGGTCACTGTTTCACCCTACACAGGACTAGTTTGCTATATCCCACTCGTCTCTGGATTCATCTGCTGCTGATGACAAGAAAGGAAAAATTATATCTTACCTGATAATTTTCTTTCCTTTAGTTACAGCAGATGAATCCAGGGTCCCACACATTTTTTTTGTTTTTTTCTTTGGTCTGGTTTTGCTCCTTAGGGGTTGGTCTTTTTGGCTCCTTGGAGTTATGCTTGTTGACAGCTTGTATAATGGAACTGTAAGAAGGAGGGAGTTATTTGTTGACTTGTTTTTCATGTTGGTCCTGCTGCTTTCTTCCAAGAAATACTATCTTGCCTACTGTGTTTCCCTGAAAATAAGACAATGTCATATTAATTTTGGGCCCAATAAAGACACTGGGCCTTATTTTCGGGCCCAAAAAATGCACTCTTATTTTTTTTCATGTACAATGATCATCTCTTCCTTCCTCTCCTCCACCCCAATTCTTCCTCTTTCTTTTCTCTCCCCCGAAAATGTGCAGCATCTTTCCTCCCCTCTCACCCATCCTCTTGTGCCTTCCCTCTGAAGCATTTTTCTTTCCCTCCCTACCATCCCCCTGTGCAGCAGAACCCTTGCACTGTGCACAGCATCTTTCTATCCCACCCTCCCATCCCTCGTGCAGCAGAACCCTTGCCCAGCTTCTATCCCTCCCTTCCTTGCAGCTGAAGCCGAACCCTTGAGCAGCCTCCCTGCTGCGCAGCCGAACCCCGCTGACCCTCCCATACAAACCCACCGACCGAGAAACCTACATACCTCCCTCCACAGAGCAGCTTCGGCAGCACTCTAAACAGGCTGCTTTGTGGCCTTCTACCAGAGCCTTCCATGCACCATGTTGCTGATGACATCAGTGATGCGGCAGAGGGAATACCCTGGCGGGGGAAGGTCGTGAAGCAGCCTGTTTAGAGTGCTGCCGACACTGCTCGGTCAGAGGGTCTGCGGGGTTCAGACGGGAGGGAGGGATGGAAAAATGGGAGGTTCAGCTGCATTGAGGGGGTAGAGGCAGGGGGCGGGGGAAGTTCTGCTGCCGGTGAATCCAGTGACTAGGGCTTATTTTTGGGGTAGGGCTTATTTTAGGGGAAACAAGGTAGGAGCTTCCCATCCTGTGACAGAGCTCAGTTTGGTGTTCTCTATTCCCACCTGCTGGTGGATGATCATAACCCCACTCATCTCTAGATTCATCTGCTGTGACTAAAGGAAAGAAAATTATCAGGCAAGATATAATTTCTCCTTACATTTATGCACTAAGCGATTTTCATACCTTACCTAAGCTGACTGCTCAACTATCATTTGCATCCTTAAGCCACTCTGTACTTACGGTGCAAGTGCTAACTTATAAATTATGGACACAATTTGTGAGTAAATTTAAGTACCATGTTATAGACTGAGGTGTTTTGACTATTTTAGGATCAGTATTTCTGTAAGAGCTGTGATTGCAACTAGCATAGTGTAGGGCTGGATTTAGAAACCCAAGACTGAGCAAATGATGCTTGGTGTGTATTGAGCCATCTGGTCAGCACACTAAAGTAAGCAGTGGGCATTCCTGAGTAAGGCAGTACACTCATTTCCTGCCTCCCCTCCCTCCCTTCCATCTCTCTGCACAGTTCCCAGGCTTAAACTCACCACATCAGTGCTGGGAAAACGGCTTTGGGTCTGTGCATCAGCCTAAGGGCTAAGCTTCGCCTGCACTGTGTCATGTGACTTTATATAACAGAGCACCATATCCTTTGCAAAAGGCAACATATTGTATTTGTTTTCTGCTTAGTTTTTAAAATTAGTTTATATGTAGTGCTGTTATCTACAGTTGGCATGCAGCCTCCTTCTTCCCGCAGTTTAGCTGGGGCACTTCGTACCAGCCCAGGTGCTGTATAAGCTTGCCATGTATTGTACACAACCACTCTGCTCACTGGTGTGGCTCAGTAGTAGAGCTGCTGCTTCTTACCCAGAGGTTGTGAGATCAAATCCTTCTGACCCTGGGCAAGTCACCTAATCCTCCAGTGCCCACCACTTTGAATGTCAGCTTTGAAATGCCAAAGCCACAAAAAGGCATTATACACGTCCTCATTCCCTTTCCTATTCAATTAAAAAACATGTTCGCTGTCTCAGTGGTTGGAGTCTTTCCCAAGAGACCCTTTTCCTGAAGCTGAGAATGCTTCCTCAGGCTGAGCAGCCGGATTTTTACTTCTGCCCAGTGACTGTCTTTTGCAGCTGCTGTTCTGACAATGGAATTCCCTTGCACCAGTTTTCAGCCCTGCTGACCTGATAACAAGTTCCCTGTAGGACTTCCTTGTGAGTACATGCTGGGAATGCTTTAGAGGAGCAACTTGTCAATTCTATTTTCAGCCATTTAATGTTTGTGCATGCTCTTAGTAGGGCAGCTTTCAAAATACCTATCACTGTTAAAGGGGGTTGGTGCCCAGTTCTTGTAAAACAGATGCATAATCTCTGGTATTGGCTCTTATTAAAACTTGTTGTTTTTTTTTTTCCCATGTATTGTTGTGTTTCATCAGTGTTACTAAGCCAAAGTCCTCAAGGGTCATTATGGGGACAGTTCTATAACTGGGCACCTCCATTTAGGTGTACCAAGGGCATGCAGTAGGAGCTTATACTATAACAAAACCCAGTTATAGAGCTGGTGTAAGTGTGGGCACCTAAATGTGGTAGGAAGGTGTGTAACTTACAGCATTCTGTTAAGTGTATAAGTGGGCATCCTGCCTATATGTATGTCCTTTTGAAAATAAGGCTCTTTTCGATATGGCCATGTATTTACAGATTAGTTCTTTGGCAGTATACTGGCATATACACTAAAAAAGTGCGTACTGACGCATGTATATGATTAGTATACTTAACATTTACACACGGGGACGGTGTAGTGCAGTGATTAAAGCTACAGCCTCAGCACCCTGAGGTTGTGGGTTCAAATACATGCTGTTCCTTGTAACCCTGGGCAAGACACTTAGGGCTAGATTCACTAACAATAGTGACTCATTCGCTGTTGGCCGATTCTCTGGCTGATTTTCCAACAGCGATTGATTCACTATTAAGTTTGCATGCAAATGATTTGCATGTTTTACACATGCAAAATATCTATCCCATAAAAAAATGTTTTTAAATCCCCCCCCGCCGGCCCTCCCCCAACAACCCCTGACAAACGCACCCTACCCGACAAATGCATGCTCCCCCAAGACACGTGGTTGCCCACAAATGGCAGGAGGAATGGCCGCTCCCTCCTGCAACCAGACATTCCCTCTGACCCCCACTCCACCCCGAACTTAAATATGGCAGGAGGGATGCCCATTCCCTCCTTCCATCTCTCCCCCCGCCGTCTGCCCCTCCATACCTTTAAGTCGGAAGCAGGAGGGGTGTTCAGTCAGTCCTTCCTGCTCCACCAACTGCTGTTTGCAATGCACAGGGAAGGGCCTAAGGCCCTGATTGGCTCATATGCCTCAAGCCCCTCCCCTTGAATGAGGTCTTAGGCATCTGAGCCAATCAGGGACTCCCTCTGTATCCTGGATACAAGGGGGAGGAGCTTTAGGCTTAGGCTTTCAGTTTTGGCTGACACGAAAGAGAGCATCATCTGCCAAAAACTGAAAATGGAAGCCAGGAAGGAAGTTTTACTGGGAAAGCAAAACAACAAATTGCAGATGGCTCATTCACTCCTGTTTTGTCATAAGACTACTCTGAAAAGTAGTCTCCATATTTCACTTCCTGTTCTGATCCAAAATGGGATTTATATGTGCCTTTCTGGTTCATGTAAATAAAAGGGCTTGTGTGGCGCTGCTGTCATGAAAGTCCTGAAAGCCACACAATACAGGTTTTTCTGTCTGGGTTTGATGGCATGTAAATCCTGCTGGGGGGGACTTTTCTGTATTCTGCATTTCCTGAGCCTGCCATGGCCACCTGAAAGCCACACTGGAAAGGCATGTGTGTCCTGCTTAGCTCTAGGAAAGAAAAACAAAGAACACGAGTATAAGATGTTGGGGATGACATTAGCAAAATGCGAACATGAAAGGGATTTGGGGGTACTGATTGACAGTACCCTAAAGCCATCGGTACAATGTGTGGCGGCGGCGAAGAAAGCAAACAGGATGTTAGGCATAATTAAGAAGGGGATCACGAGTAGATCTGAGGATGTCATAATGCCACTTTATAGAACAATGGTCAGACCGCACTTGGAATACTGTGTCCAACACTGGTCTCCATACCTTAAGAAGGATATAACTCTGCTGGAGAAAGTGCAGAGGCGAGCCACGAAACTTGTCAAAGGAATGGAGCATTTGAGCTACAAAGAACGACTCAGGAAGCTGGGATTGTTTACCCTCGAGAAGAGAAGAGTGAGAGGGGATTTGATAGAGACTTTTAAAATATTGAAAGGATTTGATAAAGAAGCAGCATTGCTAACATTTTCAGATGTGACACGGAAACGAGGTCATAACCTGAAACTGAGTGGCAGCAGGTTCAGGACAAATGTCAGGAAGTTCTGTTTCACACAGCGAGTGGTGGGTGCCTGGAATGCACTCCCGGAGGAGGTTGTGGCGGAGACTACTGTACTGGGATTCAAGCGCAGGCTGGATGCACACCTTCTGGCATATCATATTGAGGGATATGGTAAAGTCGGTTATCCCAGGACAAGCAGGCAGCATATTCTTAACGTATGGGTGACGTCACCGACGGAGCCCCGGTACGGACCTTTTTAACTAGAAAGTTCTAGTTGGCCGCACCGCGCATGCGCGAGTGCCTTCCCGCCCGACGGAGGAGTGCGTGGTCTCCAGTTTTTTCGTTTCCGCGGAGCGAAGAAGACGCATGTGGTTTCAACGACCGTTGAACACTCCTTTTTTGCCTTCCCGCTCGCGTAATTTTTCTGATTTTTCTCTTTTTCCCTTCGGGTTTTTCTGTTTTCTCTAATTGGTAAAAAAAAAAAAAAAAAACCTTTGTTTTTTCCCTTCTTTTTCAACCGGCCCCGGCGGGGCCTGTTGCCACCATACAAGCCTCCGGCTTTGATTTCGCGGAGGCCGTATTTCCCTTCATGCCCCCCCAGCCGGGTTTTAAGAAGTGCCAGCGGTGTGCACGCCCGATTTCCCTTTCGGACCCACACAACTGGTGCCTACAGTGCTTGGGTCCGGAACATCGGGCTGACACCTGCACCCGCTGCGCGACTCTCCAGAAACGCACACTTAAAAATAGACAAATCCAGCAGAATCTCCTCTTCGGCACCGGTTCTGCTATGGATCCGACCCCGACGTCGACGGCACCGCCGAAATCGGCACCGTCAACATCGACACCACCTGATCCTTCTGCGGGGTCGATAGCGCCAGGTAAGCCGGCTAAGAAGCCTTCCACTTCCCTCGAGCGCCCTCCAGCCACGGCAGTGACACCGATCCTTCCGACGTCACGCAAATCCCGCAAGCGCTCCGCTCCGATAACGGTGAGTGCCTCTTCATCGGCCTCCTCATCGCCGGAGCGTAGAGCAGCACCGATGGTACCGAAGAAAAGTAAAACGGTACCGGTGCCCCCATTGGAGGACCGTATCTCGGCCATTCTCCAGAACAAATTACAAGAGCAGCTGCAGCACCAGCTTCAGGAACTGCTCCCGACCCTGTTGGCACCGCTCCTTCCGGTACCGGTCCGGCCCGAGCCTCGCACCACTACACCAGTGGCCACCCCCTCGGTACCGATGAACACCTCCATGCCGGTCTTATCTGCCCAGCCTGTACTTCAGACTTGCGCGGCAGAGGACCCCTCCCGGCCCCAAGATCGACACCGATCGTCTCGGGACCGGGATCGGCACCACTCCTCCCGGGACAGAGATCGGCACCGCTCTTCATCTCCCGGTACCGTATCCATGAGATCTGGCAAGTCCCTTTCTAAAACCCGCCATACTGAGCCGGCCATCAGGGACCCTGACTTATGGGAACAATCCCCGCTCGGTACCGAGGAGGATGCCTCTTCCACTGATGAGGAACCCTCCATGGCTGAATCCACCTCCAAACCCGAGCAGTCCTCATTTACGAAATTCCTTCGGGAAATGTCTGGGGCTCTCTCCATTCCACTTGAGTCCGACTCCAAGAAGTCCCAGGCTTTTCTAGAAGCCTTGGATTTCGATCAACCCCCCAAGGAGTTTCTCAAACTGCCCGTCCATGATATTCTACGGGAAACATTTTATAAGAATTTGGAGAATCCCCTTACTGTCCCAGGTGCCCCTAAGAAACTGGACAGCTTATACCGGGTCATCCCTATTCCGGGATTTGACAAACCCCAATTGCCCCATGAGAGCCTCCTGGTAGAATCCACTCTCAAAAAATCTCATGGTTCCAGTGTCTATGCCTCCACCCCTCCTGGCAGAGAGGGAAAAACAATGGACAAATTTGGAAAACGCCTGTACCAGAATGCCATGCTGGCTAGCAGAGCCAACAATTACTCATTTCATTTTTCTTTTTACATGAAATATCTGGTACAACAACTTTCTGCTCTGCAAAAATATATCCCTGAACGCATTGTTTCAGCAACAAATTTCCACCCTCCTTCAGCTTAGGAAATTCATGGTACGCTCAATCTATGACTCTTTCGAGCTCTCCTCCCGAGCCTCTGCTCTGGCAGTAGCCATGCGACGCCTTGCCTGGCTGAGGGTGTCTGACCTTGATGTGAACCACCAAGACCGCCTTGCCAACGCGCCCTGTCTTGGTGATGAACTTTTTGGGGAGTCTCTGGATACTACGACTCAAAAACTTTCGGCTCATGAGACGAGATGGGACACCCTCATTAAGCCTAAAAAGAAGACTCCACCGACACGACCATACAGACCTCAGTCCTCTTACCAACGTCGTTTCTCTGCTAGGCCACTTAATCCTCCTCAACAGCAATCTCGTCGGCCTCGCCAACAACAACAACAACAACACTCTCAGGCCCGCTCTCAGTCTCACCAGGCGGCCAAGACTCTCCCTCAGTCTAAACCTCCTCAGCCCTTTTGACTCGTTTCTCCAGGGCATAGCCAGTCTCCAACCCTCGCTGCCTCTTCCTCAACCTATCGGAGGCCGCCTCACCATCTTTCTACGACGCTGGGAGGCCATCACATCAGACCTGTGGGTTTTAAACATCATCCGTCACGGATACTCACTAAGGTTCCAGACTCTTCCTGCAGACCATCCTCCCGTAGAGTCTGCTTCTCACTCCTCCCAAACTCCTCTCCTCCTCAGGGAGGTCCAATCCCTCCTCCTTCTCAATGCCATCGAAGAAGTTCCACCAGACCAAAGAGGTCAGGGATTTTACTCCCGCTACTTCCTGGTACCCAAAAAAACAGGGGATCTTCGTCCTATCCTGGACCTCAGGAACCTCAACAAGTGTTTGGTCAAGGAAAAGTTCAGGATGCTCTCCCTTGCCACGCTTTATCCTCTTCTGTCTCAACACGACTGGCTATGTTCCCTGGACCTCAAGGAGGCCTACACTCACATCCCAATCCATCAGGCTTCACGTCGCTACCTCCGATTCCAGATACTGAATCACCACTATCAGTACAAAGTGCTACCCTTTGGTCTCGCATCATCACCCAGGGTGTTCACCAAGTGCCTGATTGTGGTAGCGGCCTGTCTCAGGTCCCACAACCTACAAGTGTTCCCCTACTTGGACGATTGGTTGGTGAAAGCAACATCTCCACTTGTGCTGCAATCAACTCACCACACCATCTCTTTCCTCAATCTCTTGGGGTTCGAGATCAACTATCCCAAGTCGCATCTGCTTCCCACGCAGCGCCTTCAGTTCATCGGAGCACTTCTCGATACCAACTTAATGAGAGCGTTCCTTCCTGCCGACCGGCACCGGACACTGCTTCACCTCTGTCGACAGGTGCTCCTCCAACCATCCACCCCTGCTCGCCAGATGATGATTCTTCTGGGCCACATGGCCTCCACAGTCCATGTGGTTCCTCTGGCGCGACTCCACCTGAGGATACCGCAATGGACCCTCGCCAACCAATGGTCACAGACCAGGGATCCTCTTTCTCATCCCATCTCTGTGACATCGTCTCTTCAGCGATCTCTTCAATGGTGGTTGAACTCTTCAAATCTTTCCAGGGGCCTCCTTTTCCATCCACCCCCTCATTCCATGATCATCACCACAGATGCCTCGCCCTATGCATGGGGGGCTCACAAAGGGGATCTACGCACCCAGGGACTCTGGACCCCTCAGGAGCGTCAACATCACATCAATTTCCTGGAACTCAGAGCCATGTTTTATGCTCTCAAGGCTTTCCAGCACCTTCTCTATCCTCAGGTTCTTCTCCTGTGCACGGACAACCAGGTCGCCATGTATTACATCAACAAGCAGGGCGGCACCGGATCTCGCCCCCTTTGTCAGGAGGCCCTCCGAATCTGGACATGGGCCACAGCCCACAACCTTTACCTCAAAGCTGTCTATATCCAGGGCGAACAGAACTCCCTGGCCGACCAGCTCAGCCGCATCCTTCAACCTCACGAGTGGACCCTGGACCCTCCCACTCTTCACTCCATCTTTGCTCGCTGGGGCACTCCACAGGTGGACCTATTTGCTGCTCCTCACAACCATCAGCTGCCCCAGTTCTGTTCCAGACTCTTCTCTCCACACCGTCTGGCCCCGGATGCATTCCTACTCGACTGGACGGATCGGTTCCTCTATGCCTTCCCTCCACTTCCTCTGATGTTGCGGACCCTGTCCAAACTCCGCAGGGACAGCGCCACCATGATTCTCATCGCCCCTCGGTGGCCCAGACAACACTGGTTCTCCCTCCTGCTTCAGCTCAGCTCCAGGGAGCCCATTCCTCTTCCTGTGTTTCCTACTCTGCTTACGCAGCAGCATCAGTCTCTGCTACATCCCAATCTGTCTTCCCTCCACCTGACAGCTTGGTTTCTCTCGGGCTGACCTCTCCAGAAAACCTGTCTCAGCCTGTCCGTCGCATTTTGGATGCCTCCAGGAAACCCTCCACACTCCAATGTTACCATCAGAAGTGGACCCGGTTCTCCTCTTGGTGCCTCCTGCATCAACACAATCCCACCTCATTGGCGGTGGAGACCGTACTGGACTATTTGCTCTCTCTGTCTAACGCTGGTCTCAAGTCTACCTCGATCAGAGTCCACCTCAGTGCCATCACTGCTTTTCATGAGCCTATCCTCGGAAAACCCCTCACGGCTCATCCTCTGGTTTCCCGGTTCATGAGAGGCCTCTTCAATATCAAACCACCTCTTCAGCCTCCCCCGGTCGTCTGGGACCTCAATGTGGTTTTGTCGGCCCTCATGAAACCTCCCTTTGAGCCTCTTGCTACTACCTCGCTCAAACTTCTCACATGGAAGGTGCTTTTCCTCATTGCCATCACCTCTGCCAGGAGGGTCAGTGAGCTGCATGCACTGGTCGCCGATCCACCGTTCACTGTTTTTCACCATGACAAGGTGGTTCTGCGCACCCATCCTAAATTCCTTCCCAAGGTGGTTTCAGCCTTTCACCTCAATCAGTCCATCGTGCTACCTGTCTTCTTTCCAAAACCCCATTCTCATCCTGGGGAACAGGCGCTACACACGCTGGATTGTAAGCGTGCCCTTGCGTACTACCTTGACCGTACCAGGGCCCACCGCTCCTCTCCTCAACTCTTCCTGACCTTCGATCCTAACCGTCTAGGTCACCCTGTCTCTAAACGAACGCTGTCCAATTGGCTTGCTGCCTGTATTGCGTTCTGTTATGCTCGGGCCGGCCTGTCACTGGAAGGAGCTGTCACGGCCCATAGAGTCAGAGCTATGGCTGCTTCTGTGGCTTTCCTCCGTTCCACGCCTATTGAGGAAATCTGCAAGGCGGCCACTTGGTCTTCAGTTCACACATTCACTACTCACTACTGTCTGGATGCCTTCTCCAGACGGGATGGACACTTTGGTCAATCTGTGTTACAAAATTTATTTTCCTAATGGCCAACCATCCCTCCTCCCTTTCTGTTAGCTTAGAGGTCACCCATACGTTAAGAATATGCTGCCTGCTTGTCCTGGGATAAAGCACAGTTACTTACCGTAACAGGTGTTATCCAGGGACAGCAGGCAGATATTCTTACGACCCACCCACCTCCCCGGGTTGGCTTCTTAGCTGGCTTATCCTAACTGGAGACCACGCACTCCTCCGTCGGGCGGGAAGGCACTCGCGCATGCGCGGTGCGGCCAACTAGAACTTTCTAGTTAAAAAGGTCCGTACCGGGGCTCCGTCGGTGACGTCACCCATACGTTAAGAATATCTGCCTGCTGTCCCTGGATAACACCTGTTACGGTAAGTAACTGTGCTGTCTCCATAAAGGATTACCTAAATGGGCCGCAGCGTGTGCGGAGCACCGGACTAGATGGACCTCGGTCTGATCCGGTGAAGGTGTTTCTTATGTTATGTTCTCTGTTTCTGTTTCTGAGGCTGCCCAGATGGGACACCACGGAAGTCCTGTGGATCATGTGAGGACCCACCAGGGCATCTGGACCTATTTTATGTTCACAGAAGGGTATATAGGTGCTTTTTTATGTGTATTTCTCCTTAGTCATCAAAATCTGCTGAGTGCTGCTCTTCTTTTCTGACATAATATAGTTTACTTTACCTCCAGGGGTAAGAGATTTATTGCTAAACTGGAACTAAAAAAAACACCCCAATTAGAGTATTTGTTGTATTGGGAGTAATTCCACATGAAACTTATGAGCATGCATTTCTGTGTTACGTCTCACCTAGCACAGATTCTTTTGTTTGCTAAAACCCATGCTATGGTGGAAGTTATATTCACACACAAAACCTAAACCTGAAGTGAAGAACATTGCTAAACTTAGCACTGCTTATTAAGTTGACCTGTTTAATGAATTAAGGCAGAATAGGTGTGAAGTTACTATCTGAGAATGTCAGGTATCTGAATGAATGGGTTTCTCCACTTGAGCTGTACTAATTAATTGTACTGTAATGCGGGTTATACTTGATGCATTCACTTGAGGTCAGTGTACCCTGGAGTGCACTGGCTCCAGAGAAGACTTGCCTCTGTTTGTATAAATGATTCACTGTTGTACTTGTCAAAAAATAACAATAAAACAGTTTTGAGTTTTATTGTGATGGTTGTGTTTTCATAGCAAGATTATCTGTCTTTGTGCCACTCACTCTTTTATTCACCCGTTCCACTTCATGTCCTCTTCAGATGTGGTTTTTGGATTGCAGGCAGGGCTATCTCTCCTCTTTACAGCCCCTCTTCTAGAACTGTCAGGGCCTGAGAGCTGGTTCAGTATTCTGAACCTGTGATACAAAAATTGTACCCTTACCAGAAATGATTTTTGAGCATGCACCAACCTTTAAAGCAAAGTTAATGTGACTCATAGTGACCAAAAATACTACAAACATTGGTTCTCCGAGATTTGCAATCCTGCAGAAACAGCAAACCTGTAGCGAATCACCACATTTAGCTGCGAACGTTTGGGCGCAGCCATGTTTGGCCACAGCCACTGTTGGCTGCGATGATACTGTAGTTTAGAACAGTGGTCCCCCAACCCCGTCCTGGAGGACCACCAGGACAATCGGGTTTTCAGGCTAACCCTAATGAATATGCATGGAGCAGATTTGCATGCCTGTCGCTTGCATTATATGCAAATCTCTCTCATGCATATTTATTAGGGTTATCCTGAAAACCCAATTAGACTGGTGGTCCTCCAGGACAGGGTTGGGGACCACTGGTTTAGAACATTGTTACACTGTTTAGCCATGTTGGGACAAACCAGGGAGTGAGAGGGCATGAACTTGAGACATTTTTATTTATTTTTAATATAGTTTCTATAAATCTCCAGTCAACCGTTATGAGGATAAAAAAAATCCTGCAGTCAACCATTTCACAGACAAACATTTGCGGCCATACGTGGTGTCCCCAACCTGTAGATCCCACAGTGCTTCACCATAAGACTGTGATGATAAATATTTTAGAGGCTGACTGAAACCATTTTGGCTGAAACCAAACCTATGACCAAATTTTGTTGCTCTGTTTCAGCACTGCTTTCCCCCCCCCCTCCACTTCGAGCAAAAGGCATGGCTTCCTTCCCAGAGCCTCCCATCACCTGTAGGGCCAGACTTACCACTTCCAGGCTTACCTTAAAAGTGATATGCACTTGCTTAGGCCCCTGCCTGCTCTGTTGTCAACATAGCTGCCACCAGAAGTTATGACAACTATGTTGACAACGGAGCCAGCAGGGACAATGTAGATTGCTCTTGCCCCCAATACACCAGCACAGCTTTTATGGTAAGTTCGAGAGGGGGGGGTGGTTGTTTTTGTTTTGAGGGGGAGGGGCTTGGCCCCAAATGGGAGCTGCTCCGAGGAGGTGGGGGCGGGAGCAGAAGCTGCATCACAATAATATACTTGAAAAAGGACCGAATTAGGCTTTTAGGTTGGTTTTGGCACTGAAACCAAACTTCCTTCAGTCAGCCTCTATAATCAGACTCTGGCTGCTGCTAAGCAATGGATATCCAGTTTAGATGCCAGCAGTGAATATCTGGGCAGTCTCTAAGTTAATTGAATAGTTATCCAGGTACAGCTGCTAAATATTGGTAATGCCCAGGTAAGTCTCAGCTCCCCGGACTGCCCTGATTCTAACCAGCTAGTGCCATAGCAGCCTCCCCAGACTTTCAGTAGCACTATCTGGTTACGTGCTGTTGTAAATCACCGAGTCAGCAAGAGATAAACTCTCCTACTCAGTTATTTATGGGATTTATTATCCGCCTATATGAAGAGATTCACTCAAGGCAGAGTTCAGCAGGTGCAGTTTAACATAAAGCTATGATTATTTAGTGAGAATAATTTATTATTATTGTTTAAATGTGGATAAGTTTTATCCTTTTTTAAATTTTGTCTGGAAAAAAGTAAAATGATTAAATTAAAAAACAAACAAAGCTTAATTTTGTTAACAGTGCAACAATAGTGAATTGACCAAATATGAACATAAATGCCGTCAGTAATATTAATCAATTTTAGAAATGAGGAAAGCGTGTATTAGTGTATAAAAATGTTAATCATCGAAGTAGTGTAACTGAACGAAGAGTTCTAAAGACAAAAAAACCCTTTTTTTATTATTAACTCAGAAATTTGATTTGTAAACATAAGGTGGGAATCATGCTATGTATTATGAGGTTTGCATTGTACTCAAATTTATCATATTTTGGTTCCATAATTGTTCTACAGTGCTGTTAAATGTCTATATTTCTGTTAATGTTTCATGTTAGTGCTATTTAAGTTTACCATAACTCTGGAAAAACCCAGACATATCCTCTTTTTAGAGGACTGTCCGGGTGTCCAGACATTTTTTTTTTAATGGGTAATCTGTCCGTGTTTAGCCGGCTCTCCTGACTCCCCCACCTACCTCCTCCCCAGCAGCTGTAATTCATTCTTCAGGCAGCCAGCAGCAGCAGCGAGGTGAGCCTGCTACCACCAGCCTGTCCCAGAAGCCGCTTCTCTGCAGGCCCCACCTACGTGGGAACAGGAAGTTGTTGCAAAGAGGCAGCTTCATGGGCAGGCTGGCGGTAGCAGGCTCACCTCGCTGCTGCTGCTGGCTGCCTGAAGAATGCATTACAGCAGCTGGGGAAGAGGTAGTTGGGGAAGTCGGGAGCTAGAGATGTCATGAAAGGAAGCAGCATTGGAGATTGGAGGAGAAGGAAGTCTGGAGAAACAGCATGGTGGAAGGGAGGGTTGGAGAAGCATTATAAAAAGAGTGCTGGTGAAAACTGCATGGAGTAGGATAGTGTTGGATGGGAGAGGAGAGACAAACAGCAAGAGAAGATGTTGGAAGGAGAGAAGCACCTGCGGGGGGGAGGGGTGGGGGGGGGGTGATGGGGGTTGCTTTTATAGATAGGCTCCTGATTCCTTACAGTTCGTCCAGAGTTCTCAGATCAGCCTCTCAATCTACCCTAAATGTTCCTTCATTGAAAATTATTGGAACCCGCCGTGCTTCAATTTTCTCTGTTACTGCCCCAATGTTATGGAATTCTCTCCCTTTGTATTTAAGATTAGAACAAGATTTGCAAACTTTTAAAAAGAACTTAAAGTGTCTTCTTTTTAAAGAAGCATTTAACTGACAGTTCTCTTTTTTTAATAACATCAGTTAATCCCTGCACAATAATATCAGTTAACTTCTTTTACCTTAAATATAAACCTTTATACTTTTCTAATGACATTTTTTGGCCTTTTTATTTTCCTTATCTCCCTAATGTGTTTTCCTTTTATGTACTCTTTGAAAAAACTAATGCTCTACACCCACACCAAACTGGATTTAGAAAAAATCATAGTACAGAATATTCATTAATAGGTTTAACCACTAACATCCAATACTATCTCGACCACCATAAATCGGTTATTCTCTTTTCCTTAGATATATCCGCTGCCTTCGACACCATCGATCATGACTTACTCCTAAACAGATTAGAAGAAAAAGGAATATGCGGCAAAGTCTTAGATTGGTTTAAATCTTATCTTAACAACCGCACTTCATCTGTGAGATTTAACAACGAAGATTCCACTATTTTTTCATCTACATTCGGCATCCCTCAAGGATCCATCCTTTCTCCACTATTATTTAATATTTTTTTATCGCCACTATTGGAAATCTGTCAGGCCATAGGTTTTATTCCATTCTCCTATGCTGACGACATTCAATTACTTCACCCTTTGAATCCCGAAAGTAGTACAGACATCACCATTATAAATCATAAATTAGAACAAGTATATAATTGGTTGAATTCGAATAAATTAGCATTAAACATCAATAAGACTAAATCCATTTTATTTAATTGGAAAAAAGACATCTTTCTCACAAACCCATTCCTTCTCCATAACATACCTATCAGTATGGAATCTTCAATTAAAATTTTGGGGGTAATATTCGACGAAAACCTCTCTTACCATGAACATGTTTCTTCTATCGTCAAAAACTGTTTCTTTAAACTACGTCAGATTAGAGCCATTGCCAAATTCCTTTATCCTTCTTCTTTAAAAATCCTGATACATTCATTTATCATTGCAAAAATTGATTACTGTAATGCTCTATTCTTAAACATTACCCAAAAAGAAAAAAGGAGACTCCAAATTGTCCAAAACACCGCAATAAAACTTATCTATAACAGCAAAAAATTCGATCATGTATCACCTTTATTGATAGACGCACATTGGTTACCTGTTAACCACAGAATCCTGTATAAATTGATGTTCCTAATTTTTAAGACCCTCAAATCCAGTGAACCACTATTCATATCTAAATCATTGATCCCATATAATCCCCAGAGATCTTTACGTTCATCTGAGTTAAATTTACTATCAGTCCCTTCATTAAAAGTTATCGGAACTCGAAGAGCGGACATCTTCTCTGTTGCAGGTCCAAAATGGTGGAACTCTCTTCCCCAATACATTAGAATAGAACAAGATATTTTAACCTTTAAAAAACTATTAAAATCTTATTTGTTTAAGGACGCCTATGACCTCTAAGAATTTTAAATTATTTATTTTGTTTTAATTAATATTCACAAAAGTGCTTTGTAATTTTTACCCTACCTTTTGTTTTTTCCTCTTTCCCATTCCCTTATTGTAACTTCACCCCCTTTCCTTCTTTTCATGTTAGTTTTTATTGGATTAATAAGTTTAAACCTGTTTTATTATATTATGTACATCGCTTAGAATATTTGTAATAGGCGATTTATCAAGATCTAAATAAACTTGAAACTTGAAACTTGTATTTCTTCCCCATTTTCCCACTGTTTCTAGTTTTCTTCTTGTCCTAAGGATGTTACCCTCGTTCGTTTAGTAGAACATTATGTATAAGTTAGTTTTGTTTTTTTAAATTCTGTTTTTATTTTTGTAAAACGCTTTGAAATTGGAAAAGCGTTTAATCAAACAATTTAATAAACTTGAAACTTGAGAGAAAGAAAGAAGCACCCACAGGAAAAAAAAGGGTTGAAAGGAGAGAGAGAAAGAGAGGCACCCATGGGGAAGGAAAGTTAGAGGAAGAGGGCGAGAGAGAGAGAGAGAAAAAAAAGAACTAAGAGGGCACAAAGGATGGGAATGGGGACCAAGGAAATGGGTGAAAGGTAGGCAGGGCTATGGGTGGAGTACTGGAGTGTGGTCGGGGTCATGTGTTCTCTTTTTTTGTCTTCACAAATATGGTAACCCTAGTCCTATTACAAGATTTCAATTTCCTATGCTCCAGCCAGCTATATAGAAACCATTTCTAGCTATTTCTTAGGAGGGCAATTTTGAATCAGGTCATTTTACACAGGAAAATGGTTTGAAAATTGTACTTTTCAAGAACTAGTTTCATATTTATATTATTTCACACATTTTGTGATACTTACAAACCACCCAGAGAGCCCAATAGAGACATACTTTGCTCCTAAGCCCCTGGTTGTGTAAAAAAAAAAGGCCAAACAATTTAAGAAAACATTACTGTTGTAAATCATTTCAAAGAACATAAGAACACCGAGGGTCGCGTAACTATGTTAACATACAAATTCTTACATCTGTTTTAGCCTAGTTATTTGAATTCTTTAACTATTCCATATTCTTCATTATGCACATTGAGATCTCTTCAATACAATAGGTTAGTAATTCTGCCTGTTAGAAAGACTAAATTGGAATTTATATCTAAGGCTTTTTTTTTTTTTTACCTAGCACCTAGTCTATGGAATCAACTTCCAAATCAACCCCATTTTACAAAAACTGTAGCGTGCTTTTTATTGCTGGCCGCGGTGGTAACAACTCCAATGCTCATAGGAATTCTGTGAGCGTCAGAGCTGTTACTGCCACGGCCGGCGCTAAAAACTACATTACGGTTTTGTGAAAGGGGAGGCAAATTAGGTTAGAACCTAATTTAAAGGCTTTTAAAATGCTCTTGAAGACACATTGTTTAACATTAGTTTTTGGACCTGTTATTCCCCAAAATGATCATATTTTTTATTTTATGGTGCCTTTCAAGGGTGTCCTGCAAATACAGCAAGGTATATATTTTGTTGTCTTTATTTTCAGTTAGGTCTGTCCTATTTTTTAATGACATTCTTCTATTTTAGTATATGTTTTTTTGTTAACTTTTGAGATCCATTATATGCTGTGGCAGTATATCAAATTTTAATAAACATAAACATGGAATAATATTAGTTTAATATAGATATTATTCTAATGTTCCTATAATACAATGACCCATTTTACTATGTAGCCAGGGGCCAAGTGCAGATATGTAGACAGAGACAAGATTGGTAATACAAAGCCAAATGGGATAAATAGATGGTTGGTTAAACTCAAGATTATGTCTGACTGAATATCAGTTCTTGTGTCTTTAAGGTGAGAGGGACCTGCAGCACATGTCACTTGTAGTATATGAAGAGGGCAAGTGTGCAGCAAACATATTGCAAGTTTGCGCTTGTGTAAGGTAGAGAATGACACGGTGACTGTTACCCGCGGCTAGCTGCGGGTGACTGTTACCCGCGGCTAGCTGCAGGTAACCTGCCAGAATGGGGGGAAAAATCAACTGGTTGCTACAGATACGGGGACAAAGCCATTCACCCCCCCTGCAGTAAAGGATCTGCCGTGAGTTGCCTCGCGATCACATGTCCAGCAGCCCCCCCTCGTGATCGCGAGTGCAGCAGCAGCAGCCCCCCTCGCAAGTCGAGCAGCCACCCTCTCTCCCTATCGCAAGTCGAACAGTCCCCCACCCTCGCACCCAATGCGTTCACTGCCACCGGCGGTTATTCCATTTATAAACAGGCTCCCCCTCCTCCGAAGCTGACCTGGAAGGCTTCCCTCCATTGTCACAGCTGACATCTGGGGGAAGCTTTCCGGGTTGGCTTCGGTAGAGGGGGGGCATGCCTGGCTGGATGGCCCTTAAGGGACAAAGGGGGAAGAGAGGGACATGGGAGGGACACAAATTTGGGACAAAGGCTGGAAGACAGGGAGGGGGACACAAACTAGGGACACAGAAGCAAGGGGAGGGGGCATGAACTTGGGAGGGAGGGAATAGAAAGGGAGAATTGTTGAGCATGAGTGTGTGAGTGAGAGGGAAAGAGATGGTGCACAAGGGTAAAGGAAGAAGGGAAAATTGTTGGGCACAGAGAGAGAGATTGAAGGAAATGCAAGGGGGAGGAATGTTGGACATAGTGATGGAGGGAGAGGTGTGGCATGGAGCTGGAGAGGGGTGAGAGAAGAAGAAATGTTGGACATGTTGCTGGAAGGCAATGGTGAAAAATGCTGCACATGATCTGGTGGATGAGAAAGGGAGAAATGTTGGATGTAGCAGTAGAGGGAGTGGGAGAGATGCACCCTGGATCTCTCTCTCTTTCCCCACTCCCTGTGTACACAGTGGTTGGGGATCACAGAATGGTGAGATGATGAAGGCAGGGAGAAAGGGCACAGGGGAAATGCTAAAAAGGGGCATAGAGGAGACATAGAGAAGGGTGATGCTGAATATGGGGAGCAATACATACATAAGCTAGAAGATGGATGGTGAACATGGAGAAAGAAGAAATGTCAAATGGTCAGGAGACCCTGACAAGTGAGTTAAGAGAAGACAAAAGAAAACAGAGACCAGTGCCTGAGACCACCATGACTTGAAGAATAAAATGATGAGACAACAAAAAGTAGGAAAATTTTTTTTTTTTTCTATTTTGTGATAGAATATATCAGATTTGAAATATGTATCCTGCTAGAGCTGGTGTTAGACATAACTGGGGACTGTAAAGCCCAGGCCATGCTTCTTTAGCTTCCAGCTGGCTTAGTCTCTCTCTGACCAGGGGGCAATTGCTCTAGTTGCAGTCCCCTAACACTATTCCTGTCATGTGTGACTGCAGTATTCTGTTAGCATGATTTTTCTGTGTAGCATTCTGTAATAATTTGGCTTATTCAGTTTTCTCGATAGTGGAGGTGATATTTGGGGAGGGGAGACAGGGGTTTTGTTGATCCTTGCTGTGCATTATTTGTTTATAAAATGACAATTGTAGAGAATATTCTTTCTTTTTATACTTCAATAAAATAAGTCCAGTATAAAATCATAACTATTTGAGGATTGTGCAGATGGGATCAAATGGCTTGCATGGGTGATGATAGGGACAAATTTTTTCTTCGCGTCATTCTCTAGTGAAAGGATCCAGCAGTATCCTGAGATGCTGTTTTGGTGAAGCCAGTCACTTACTAGAATTCAAGGGAGCCTGGTCTGTGGGTCTCCTGTTGTAGATGTGCCTATGGCAGGGGTAGGCAATTCCGGTCCTCGAGAGCCGGAGCCAGGTCAGGTTTTCAGGATATCCACAATGAATATGTATGAGATGGATTTGCATGCACTGCCTTATTGAGATGCAAATCTATCTCATGCATATTTATTGTGGATATACTGAAAACCTGACCTGGCTCTGGCTCTCGAGGACCGGAATTGCCTACCCATAGCCTAGGGTCTTACCAGGGAGAAAGGACAATTGCATGCCCTAGTATAGCCTCTACCAGCATATAATGTGTACCGAAGAGTTTCATCAGAACAGAGTGGATGAAATCATTTAAGGGAGGGGGAGTGTAGGAAATATGGTAAAAGGCAGGAACAGTATATGCTTAATGGAGGTGTGCAAAGAACAAAAAGCAGAGGTTCATATTTTTTTCAAGATTTTCAGACTTTTTTCAGTTTGTGTCACATTTATTTTAATAAAAATTATTTTAATGTGCATTTAAAACTTTTTAATATAGATTACTTAACTTAACGCCTGTTAATTCAGATTGTACTAAATATTTTAAGACACGCTAACAAAGGCATATTCCCTAGTGCTTAGGCTCCATTGAAAGGGTATCCAGGGAGATTTGATTCTTCACTTTGTGTAGATGCGATACTTGTTGTAGGGTTTCAGTTTTAAGTTACAGGATTTAAGAGCATCCTGGCCTTCCCTTTGTTACATTGCCCAGCATTCTGCCTTGCCTGGTGCAACACTGTACAAATAGCTGAGGCCTACATCATTTTGCCTTATTCCTTTGTAAACTTCATAAAAGGATGAGTTACATAGGATTGTGTCGTAGCTTTCTGATAACCTCTATACTTTCATCCAAAAAGCCACATTATATGGCATTCTGTTTGCCCTGTACTGCACAGAAATCCTCTCTGTCCTCATCATCTGTCACTTATTCCTCTGTGTTCCTTCACCATATTTCACCTACTTATTCTCTCCCTGTCTCCATTTTTCTGTGTACTGATCTGTAAATGGAGACAGTAGGCAAAGAATGATGTATGCATCCCACAGCCCCCCTTAGGAAAGGCCTACATTTCAAGCCAGCATGGTGCTTCCTGTGGGGAAGGCTTGAAACAATGCAGAGTTTTCAGGTATTTGATATGAAAGGGCTCTAAAGCAAGAACGAGCAGTAGGCAGTACAGTATATATCATGCTGGCTCTGAACCGAGGAATACGACTGTCAGAGACACAGTAGAAACTGCTTCATTGCTTAATTCAAATGTGTGGCTCCTAGTACCTTCTGTCCTTAAATGGGCATTGAGCTGTAGGCAGGACCCCTGATTTTCTACAATTCTGCAGCCGTGGGAAGGGCTGCAAAATATGCTTCCTCCTATTGAATTGTTGTAGGAGACTTGGGGCCAAGCTGAGTTGAACAAATAGCAGCTGGCTGGCGATACACTTCAGTCTCTTCTTTCCTTCCTTGCTGATGATCAGTGGTAAGAATGAAGCTGCATCACATTAGGGCGTGTCTTCCATTCCTGTCAGCAAAGACTTGAGTGCTGCTTTGAAACAACACAGCCGTACTGTGGCCCATGAGGTTCAAAGCAGAGGTCAGGCCCCAGACAGCAGAGGAGGAGGATGTGGATTGACATGGCACTGGTGCAGTTCTGTGTTCTTATGATTGTTGTCAATTGGTGTGGGGTGGGGAAGGAGGAAGGGGAGAGGCAGTGGTGTAGCGAGGGTTAGAGGCGCCCCTCCCCAGCCCCCACCCTTACATGCTCCTTCCCCATTCCCACCACTACTGCGCGTGCGCTGCTTCCCTTCCCCCGTACCTCTGTAACGTTTTTTGATGTGAGCAGCAACCCTCCAACCAGCTGTCGCACCTGTGTGGGCTCTCCCTCTAACGTCACTTCCTAGGTGCGGGTCCAGGAAGTGACATCAGAAGAAGAGCTGACACAGGCGCGACAGTAGGTTGGGGGTTGCTGCTTACGCCAGAAATGTTACAGAGGTATGCACATGGCAGTGGGGGGCGGGGAAGGAGCGGGGGTGGGTGGGTGGAGAGGAGGGAAGGATGCTGCACCCATACCAAGATGGCACACAGGGTGGACCGCCCCTCCCCCTTACTATGCTACTGGGGCTGGGGGAGGAATATGCTTTAATACAGAATATAGGAGAATTGTGTGCAGTTGAAACTGAAGTTGTGGGTGGGAAAGGGGGAAGTTGGAGTGTGTGGAGGAGGGACTGGGAAGGTAGGCCTGGAAGTTCAGGTACATACTGGGGGATGCACTAAAGTCAGCGATCGTCGCTAAGCCTGCACAAAACGGCCCACCACGTGTTTTTCCCCTCGATTGCCCATTTTCCGATCCGGCCATGCAAATGAGCTAAAATCCCATGCAAAATAGCCAAGCACAGGTATTTTGTGTGTGTTACACACGCAAAATATCTGTCCCATAAAAAAAGAAAAAAAAGTCCTCCCACTGCCGCGGCAGGCCATCCCCAACGACCCCTGTCAAACACGGCCCCGCTGAGCCACTGTCTCTCTGAACGCAAAAAAATGGCAGGAGGGTTATGTCAAGAGGTACCTACCTTTTAAGCACCTAAAATGTGCCTACTTGGAACCTATTACTATATATAAAGAAAATGTCTTATTGTTCCTGCCATACCAGTCTGAACAAGTGGATGTTATGTTAATCAGGGTTTCTATTCTGCCTTTACCTATTCAGTTCAAGGTCAGATTACATTACAACAGGTTGGGTCAGTTACCCAGGAAGTTACAATGGACAGACTGACACGGATATTCAATAGGGTTGCTAGTACAGGTAGACCAGTACATTTATGAATACAGTTTCAAATACATAGTTACAAGTACAAGTAGGTCTTTGTTGGCTCTTTGTTTTGTCCCAGGAGTTGCATTAGACAGCTTAGAAATGGGCTTTTACAGTTCCCAGTTCAGTTTTGTTTCTTTTCTATCAGCAGATGGAGTTTAATATAGGATTTACTATCCTGCCTATCATTAAACATGTCTAAGCGGCTTACATGCCATTCATGAGGGTCAAGTGCATGGAATTAAGACGACCAGTAGTGAAGGAAGGAGGGTAGAACTACAAAATTCGATAGGATAGAGGGGAGGGGAAGAACGATAAGGCAAATTGAGCATCCAGGCAGCTCACATGGCCCATGCAAGATAGATACAGAATTTCCCCCAGTGACATCACTAGTTTGAGTGGGTTGGTGCCTTTTGGAATTCTCCAGTATTTCTGTACCTTACTACTACTATTTAACTCTTCTATAGCACTGAAAGGCGTATGCAGCACTGTACATTTTGACATTAAATAGTCCCTGCTCAGAGGAGCTTACAATCTAATTTGGACAGATGACATAGAGGGGTTGGGGATGCAGAACCCAAGGAGAGTTAGGAGTTGAATGCAGTCTCGCAAGAGGTGAGCTTTTAACTTGGACTTGAACGCTGCCAGAGAATGAGTTTGCCTAGGGATTCAGGCAGTTTATTCCAGGAATACAGTGCAGCAAGACAGAAAGGATGACGTCTGGAGTTGGCAGATGAAGAGAAGGGGCAGATAGGAGGGTCTTACCAGTTGAGCGGAGCTTGTTGAAGAGAGAAGTGAAGAGAGATAATGAGGGGCAGCTGAGTGAATGCACTTGTAGGACAGTAAGAGGAGTTTGAAGTGGATTCAGAAATGGATGGGAAGCCAGTGAAGTGAATTTAGTAGAGGGATAACGTGAGCTTAGCGGCTCTCAAGGAATATGAGTCATGCAGCCGAAATCTGGACGGATTGAAGGAGAGAAAGAAGGCAGAGGGGAAGACCTGAGAGTAGCGAGTTGCAGTAATCTAAACATGAGGTAATGAGGTCGTGGATAAGGGTTTTGGTAGTGTGCTCGGAGAGGAAAAGTTGGATTTTGGTAATACTATAGAGGAAAAAGTGGCAAGTTTTAGCGATTTGCTGTATCTGGGCGGAAAAGGAGAGAGAGGAGTCTAAGATAACCCTGAAATTGCAAGCAGACAAGAAGGGGGAGGATGAGAGTGTTGTCCATAGTAACATAGTAAATGACGGCAGATAAAGACCCGAGTGGTCCATCCAGTCTGTCCAACCATACATGCTCCATAAATTAATTATTTAGTTTAAATGGTCCTTTTACTTAGATATTTCTGGGTCAGAAACCCAGAGCCCTGCCCAGTAGTGTGCTTAGGTTCCATCTACTGGAGTCTCCAAAACTTATACCAGCTGTTGAAACCCTCCCCAGCCTGTCCTCAACTGTATGTTCATATACGGGACACAGGCTGTGCAAGCCTGCCCAGTACTGGCCTTAGTTCCTTCAATGTATACCCATTGTTTTCTGATTAGAGATCCTCTGTGTTCATCCCACGCTTGTTCGAACTCTCACCATTTTCTTCTCTACCACCTCCCTTGGGAGCGCATGTGAGGTGGGTTCAGGCGGAAAGATGATGTAAGCAGATGATAAAGTAATTGGGCTAGTGCAGCAGGTCTGAGACCTAGCTCCCCAAAGTGTAGTTTGCAGCCTTCACTTCCTTCTTCCTGGGATTTCAGTCCACAGATTTTACCCCCATTAAAGTGCAGAGTATTAGTCTCCACAGACTCCAATTCAGCATCCAGAGGTGCTAACTTGGTGTGACACTAGGCTCGGGCCCTAAGTGATCCATGCTTGTGGGGTTGGGGGGGGGCGTGCTGGGTCTCCATTCTTCTACCCCCCAACACTGAGGCTCCCTGAAATCCTAGGCAAAAAAAGGAACAAAGATAGATCACACTAGACTCAGAGAAATGAATAAGAGGACAGTGGGGAACCTAGTGAGTCCTGGCAGGCTGCAAGGAGGTGCAGGTCATCACGTTTGCCAAATAGCCTCTACCTAGAATATTGGCATTTACTTGTATATGTGTGTACATATATCCAAAAATCAATATTTACATTGTTTGTGTTCTTCATAACTAAATATTAGTGCCCACCTTTATAGAATTACGCCTCTGACTAAAGCTTCTATTTATTATACACTTCTCCCTCCGTATTCGCAGGGTTTAGGGGCAGAGCCGGCCCGCGAATATGGAAAATTGTAAATAACTTTTAGGGCCGACTATGACCCACCCCGCCTCCCTCCTACGTCCCGGTCCTTCCCAGACCTTACCTGGTGGTCTAGTGGTGAAGCAGGGCAGGAGAGATCTTCCTACACTCCTGCCCCGTGCAGAGCCGTCAACAAAAATGGCTGCTGTGAGTTCCTGCGGTCTCATGTGACTACAATGGACACTCACGGCAGCCACTTTTGCTGACGGCTTTGCACGGGGCAAGAGCATAGGAAGATTGCTCCTGCCCCATGTCACCACTAGACCACCAGGTAAGGTCTGAAGAGGTCCGGGACGCAGGAGGGAGGCAGGGATGGATCAGAGGCAGTCTTTAAAAATTATTATTATTTGGGAGGAAAAACCTGCTAATAATCAAATTTGCGAGTAATAAACCCGCGAATAGGGAGGGAGAAGTGTATTGTGGTAAAATTGCATACTGGTGCAGCCTGACCCTCTAGTTAGTAGTACTATAATTCTGCCACTAGGAGTCGGCAGCCACCTCTCTGGAGGATATCAGGAGGAACTGAGTTGGAAGAGGCTGAGAATGGAGAATGGAAGTTAGGGGGTGAGGGTTTGAGGTTTGTTTTTTTGTTGTTTTATTTTAACTTGCCAGCCTCCTTTGCATTATTGGGAGTATTGACTCCAGTTAGTGGGCTTGTGCCCCTAGTAAAAATTAATAAATTAGCTTTGAGTGAATTGTCCAATTTCTGAAGTTTAACATAAGCTGCATTATTTATTTTACATAATAATGAGCTGCTTTGTAGCTCAATATGCAGCATGTGATGTTTTTAAAAAAAAAAAATTCAATATCAACAACACAACCAGTCACACGGAAGGTCTGTGCGCTAGTGTTCATAAACACTAGCGCACAGACCTTCTGTGCAATAAATTGATTGTGTTATTGATATTTAATTTTTTAGAGAGTTTTTGTATATGTTAAAAAAAAATCCCATGTTTAAAACTATGTTATTGGCAAACAATGCCTTAACATATCTTCGGAAAGAAGGCCCTGAAATTTTATCTTGGGCAAAAGAGGGTGAAGTTACTTACCTAGGATTACAAGGAGCTTTTGTGGGATATGAATCCAGGCTTGTTAACAGGTGGGATGGGTGGATTGTGTGAAAGAAGACTGGAGGAAAGGAGATATATGAAAGAGTTGCTGGTGGGAGGAACAGAAAGGACTGTGGGTGGAGAGAGGAAGGAATTGAAAAAGGCTGTGGTTGAGAAGGAAAGGGGGATGGGGATGTGATCCCAGATTTTACTGCTGTCCTTTCCTCCTTCCCCGTGCTAGGCATAAGAACATGACATGAAAAGGTGTGAGATTAAATCCACATGCATCTAAAAGTCCTTCAAATTTAGCATCCTGTTATTAATAATGGCCTGTCCAGGACAGTAGAAAGTACCCAACGGTTCACAAAGAGAGGAGTTATTTCAAGTTGGCCACTCTCAGGAATAAGTAGTGATTTCCCCAAGCTACCTGGCTCAGTGGCGTACATAGCATATGTGACACCCGGGGCCCATCATTTTTTGACCCCCCCCCCCCCATCTGTACAAAAAACAGGATTTTTAGTAACAAGCCACATGTCACACATGAGTACTTAGGAAAAGGCAGCATCTTACATACTGTAGTGAGCAGTACAACATCAATGCACCCATTGTAAAACTAAACAAGCCAGACTAGTACAGATCAATCCTGTAGTCAATCCTAACAAAAAACCATGTCCTTCAAACACACAGAACACACCTTCGCCTAGTATGGAATATGTCATCACAAACTAACCCCTCCCCCTTTTACAAAACTGTAGTGTGAATTTTAGCCATGGTGGTAACAGCTCTGACGCTCATAGAATTCTGAGCATCAGAGCTGCTACCACCACGGCTGGCGCTAAAAAGCGCTCCACAGTTTTGTAAAAGGGGGGATAAAATAGAAATACATAGACAAAGGTTAAATTGAATCAGTAAGAAGCTGGACGCTGAATACAGTGCACCACAGAAACAGTGACACATGTCTCCTAAAGCAATAAATAAATAGAAAATTTTTTTCAACCTTTGTCTTCTGTGGTTTCTGCTTTCCTCATCTTCTTGTAACTCTATTCCTTCCATCCACTGTCTGCCGTCTCTCTTCCCTTATATGGCATCTTCTCTCCTTCTATGCCCCTTCCAGAAACTGTATGCCTCCCCCTTCCATCTCTCCTTTCACCCCCCCATTGGTCTGGCATCTCTCTCCTCTCCTTCCCTCTCCCACACCTCTCCTCTACAATCCCTTTCCCTTTTTTCCCTCATTTTCCTTTTCAATTTATTTTCTGCATCTGTCTAGATTACGTTCTTACTACCATCTCATCAATGTCCTTTTTTACTGTCTACCTAAAGCTTGCTACCTCTTTCCCTCACCCCTCCAGTGTTTCCCTAACTCAATCCTTTTCTCCCCATCAAGTGCCCTCCTTTTATTTATCCCCTCCTTCCATCATGTACCCTCTTTCTCCAACCCTTCCATCTAATACCTTCTCCTCTCTCTGTTCACTTCCATCCAGCGTCTGCTCCCCTCTTTCTCTCCTCCCATTTCCTTACATACCACCCTGCCCCCTTTCTTTCCCTCCATTACTCTTCCATTCCAGCAATCCTGCTCCTTTCTCTCCCTTCATGCAGCAAGGTCCCACGATGATTGTAGCTGCTAGCTGCCAGTCCACCCCACTCCGACGTATTTGCTCTGGAGCGGACTGAGCAGCCGCATGCTGGAAGGTCCTGCGATGACTTGTCTGCTGACTCTGCTCCAGAAGTAAGTTACGTCGGAGGGGGTGGACCCAGCAGACGCAGGGAGTTGTGCCAAAGTCCCGCAATGACTGCGTCTGCAGGTCCACCCCCTCCGACGTAACTTCTTCTGGAGCAGAGCTGGCAGACGAGTTGGCACGGGACCTTCCTGCACCTCAGCATGGCTGCCGACTCTGCTGCAGAGAAAGTAAGTCAGAGGTAACGTGACCATTTATTTTTTTCATCAAAAGGGGACATCTATTAATTGACTGTGTATCCTTTCTTTCATTTCTTTCTTTCTGCACTCAGGCCCAACAATTGTCCCTTTCTATTCCCTCCCTCCTTCCTTCCCATGTCCTTAATGCCCCCAGTGCCTCTGTCCCGTGTCCATAGTGCCCCCAGTGCCTCCTACCCATATCCATAGTGCCCCCAGTGCCTCCGTCCCATGTCCATAGTGCCCCAGTGCCTCTTTCCCGTGTCCATAGTGCTCCCAGTGCCTCATTCCCATGTCCATAGTGCCCCCAGTGCCTCCTTCCTGTGTCCAAAATGCCCCCAGTGCCCCCTTCCCGTGTCCTTAGTGCCCCAGTGCCTCCTTCTCATGTCCTTAGTGCCTCCGTCTTGTGTCCATAGTGCCCCCAGTGCCTCAGTCTTGTGTCCATAGTGCCCCCGGTGCCCCTGTCCTGTGTCCTTAGTGCCCCCAGTGCCTCCTTCTCATGTCCTTAGTGCCTCCGTCTTGTGTCTATAGTGCCCCATGTGTCTCCGTCTTGTGTCCATAGCGCCCCCAGTGCCTCCGTCCCGTGTCTATAGTGCCCCAGTGCCTCCGTCCCGTGTCCATAGTGCCCCAGTGCCTCCGTCCCGTGTCCATAGTGCCCCAGTGCCTCCGTCCCGTGTCCATAGTGCCCCAGTGCCTCCTTCCCGTGTCCAAAGTGCCCCCAGTGCCTCCTTCCCATGTCCATAGTGCCCCCAGTGCCCCCTTCCCGTGTCCTTAGTGCCCCCAGTGCCTCCTTCTCATGTCCTTAGTGCCTCCGTCCTGTGTCCATAGTGCCCCCAGTGCCTCCGTCTTGTGTCCTTAGTGTCCCCAGTGCCTCCTTCTCATGTCTTTAGTGCCTCCGTCTTGTGTCCATAGTGCCCCATGTGCCTCCGTCCCGTGTCCATGGTGCCCCCAGTGCCCCCATCCCGTGTCCATGGTGCCCCCAGTGCCTCTGTCCCATGTCCATGGTGCCCCCAGTGCCTCCTTCCCGTGTCCATGGTACCCCCCAGTGCCTTCATCCCATGTCCATAGTGCCCCCAGTGCCTCCGTCCTGTGTCCTTAATGCCTCCAGTGCCTCCATCCGTGTCCATAGTGCCCCCTTCCCGTGCCCTTAGTGCCCCCAGTGCCGCCTTCTAATGTCCCCCCACTACCTTCCAGATTTTGGCCATCCCCAAAGCCAGCCTGCCTGTCTACCTATCTCCCTCCCTCCCTGCTGCGCTAAAGCCAGCCAGCTTGCCAGCCTACATCCTGCCCTCCCTGCCGCGGGAAAAAAAAAGCGCATCTCCCCTTCCTTTCCCCCGGTCCGCGCCTGCAATCTTACCTCCCCCCGCCGACAAGATGTCTTTCCGATGTCAATTCTGACGTCGGAGAGGATGTTCCGGGCCAGCCAGGCAGTGATTGGTTGGCCCGGAACGTCCTGGAAAGACTTCTTGTCAGCGGGGAGAGATAGGATTGTAGCGGCGCGGCCAGGGGAAAGGAAGGGCAGGAGGACCCGAACCTGGCCGGCTGTGCACCCCTCCCAAGCCTTGCACCCGGGGCGGACCTCCTCCCCCCCTGCCCTCCCCCTTGGTACGCCACTGACCTGTCTAGTTATTTTTTATGGACTTTTCCTTCAGGAACTTGTCCAAACCTCATTAAAAAAAGGAGCTATGGAAGATAATTTGCTCAAACTAAATTCTCATCTGAGTTCTTTCAAAAGGGTGTTCTGTGATTGTTGGGACTTCCTTTTTGTTAATCTGTGTTAATTCCTTAGCAATTCAGTTAAGAACAGTTTGTGCTCTATTGCCTGTTATAAAAATTTGGCCTTCTGGTCTACAGTTCCCTGGATCACCCCTAAGAGCCCTCCTCCTTATCCAATCTCATCCCTAGAAACATAGAAACATAGAAGATGACGGCAGAAAAGGGCTACAGCCCATCAAGTCTGCCCACTCTGCTTACCCACCCCCTGTCTATGCCCTAATGACCCAATTTCCTTATCTTGACCCTCGTAGGGATCCCACATGGGTATCCCATTTATTCTTAAAGTCTAGCACGCTGTCTGCCTTGATCACCTGCACTGGAAGCTTGTTCCAATGATCAACCACTCTCTCTGTGAAAAAATACTTTCTGGTGTCGCCATGAAATTTTCCGCCCCTGAGTTTGAGCGGGTGCCCTCTTGTGGCCGAGGGTCCCTTGAGAAAGAAAATATCATCTTCCACTTCGACACGTCCCGTGAGGTACTTAAATGTTTCGATCATGTCTCCCCTCTTCCTACGTTCCTCAAGAGTGTAGAGCTGCAATTTGTTCAGTCTCTCTTCGTACGAGACTGAACAAATTGCAGCTCTACACTCTTGAGGAACGTAGGAAGAGGGGAGACATGATCGAAACATTTAAGTACCTCACGGGACGTGTCGAAGTGGAAGATGATATTTTCTTTCTCAAGGGACCCTCGGCCACAAGAGGGCATCCCTAGTCCTCTTTCCTTCCCCCAAAATTTCCTATTACTTTCCTCTCCTACATAGATACATGAAATGACCACCCATTAAACTCTCAAAATAACAAAATTATGCGAAGTAAACGTGGTGTTCCAATTTGATTTACTTCCAAAGCAGTTTTGGGGAAGGCCTTGGGAAAGAGCTTCTCAGAACAAACCAAAGGCTAGATTCCCTAAAAGGCGCTAACGGGTATTAACAGACTTTATTTACTATGGGTCCCATTGCATGAAATGGGACCTAATAATATATGCTAACAGCATTAGTGCACGTTAACAAAAAAAGGATGCTTTAAGATTAGTCCTCAACTGTCCATTGTAATGGACTTTAGCATTTTTGTGGTGCTGTAGTATTATATACTGATGTGCAATTTCTAATTTATATATATTGAGCATATAAGAGAATAATATAGCGGAATGAAAGACACAGTTGACATTGAAAACCACTCATGAAGCACTTTATACCCTTTTAGCGTAACATACAAAATAGCTCTACTAGTATTTAAAACAACAACTACCAATGAACCACAGTTCATTGATCGCCTTCTAATTCCACAAACTTCAAATCGTTTTCTCCGATCTAATACACAAAATCTATTAATGGTCCCCTCATTAAAAACAATAGGATGGAGACGCCACGACATCTTCTCAGTTAAGGCACCGCTTGTTTGGAATACCCTTCCTTTGTATATTAGAAATACTAAAGATCTTAGCTCATTTAAAAATAATTTAAAAACATTCCTCTTTAAAGCTGCATTTAACCTCTAAATTCTTATCCTTCCATGTAAATTTTAATTCCAGTATTTTTGTACCCAAATCCTAATGTTCTTACCCTCCCCCCTTCAACCCTCTTTTTCTCCGCACTAGGAATCAAAATTTTGTAACTTTTTCCCTCACGTTTTTTCCACCTTACTCCAGTTTTGTAGTATCTGTCAGTATTGTCAGTCTGAAATTGCCCTGTGTTATTTATTGTAGAAATTTTATTAATATTTTTAATGTTTTACTCCAATTGTACATTTTATGTAATTCGCTTAGAAATATTAAGCGAACCATCAAATTTAAATAAAACTTGAAACTTGAAACTTGAATCTATGATGCCCTGCTAACATGCTGTACAAGACTTATATGGACCCTCTTGTCTTTCAACTCCCAGCTATTTTGAAGCTGGAAGAGATAAGCAGCCCGTCTCAAGCCTCAGGAAAAGCTGTGTTTCCCTCACTGACCTCTCATCTGTGATGGGCACAGAGAAAGTAGAATACAACTTTTGATATGAGGAAGTATGTGGAGATGGAGAGAAGATTGTGTGTCTTTAATCATTAACACCCCCTAACCTGGAGGAGAGGGCTCTTTGTCCAGAAGTGTTCTTAGGTTAATCATATGCAGGGGCCCTATTCAGTTAACTAGGCTCCTACCCTCCACTTTAGTTTTCCATGGATATGCAGGCAGGGTAACTCAGCAGGCCTTCCCCTCTCTTTGCTTTTTGCTTTACTGCCTGCCTTTTCTTTCTGACTCCAAACATTTTCTTTGTCCTATCAGTGCCTCCCCATCCCCCAAATCCCCATTCTCAGCTGATGAGAAGCCTGAGGGAACAGAGGGCACACCTCTCTGGTGATTGGCTGGTAATAGCAAAAATGTAAAGGTGGAGGCACAGGAAATGGGTGTGCCCTAGAACTGGGTCTAACTTCAAGTTCAGGCAGAGGTGGGGCTGATTGGCCTCACTTGCTGGTGTGCAATCTGTCTCTCACACCGCACACAGCTGTTATTACAGTAGAGCAGCTTCAGAGACACTCTTTGGCCCTCAGTTCTTAATCTGATAGAGGGTTTTCTCTCTGAGCACAAACTGATAAGGCTTTCATTTTAAACAAAAAGAGATTACGTTCTTACCTTGCTACTGTCTTTTCTAGTAGATAGAGGTGTCGTTCTGGCAGTAGGATATTCTCCCCATGCTTGTGAGACATGGAGAAGGAATCCATTCCTGGTTTTCAACTTCTCCTTCTCCAGAGAGCTCTGCTGCCCCCTTCAGTTTGTGCCAAAGTAGGCAATAACCCTATATAGGAACACATAAGAAGGAGGGGTATGGAGAGACTCCCCAAACTACAAATCTGTTCTGCTCTAAAAGTATTACAAACAAGTTACACAAATTGAAATATCAAAATAACCATACCAATCAGAAACATTTATGGATGCCAGCTACGTAAACCCTGAGAGAACATTTCCCTAGTCTATTAAAGCAATAATAGATTATTCTTGATACCCTTGAGGTCTGACTGACATCAAAATCTCAGTTTTGACTTGGAACTTCCTGATTGCAACAGTAGACAGATGGAGTAAAGAACTGATAGGGCGGGGTTCCAGAATGACACACCTATCTACTGGAAAATATATTAGCAAAGTAAGAACTTAATCTCTTTTTCTAGTGCAATAGGTGTGTCATTCAGGACATTAGGGATATACAAAAGCAGTCCCAGAAATCTAGGGTGGGACCCCTACGCCTCCTCGTTACACCGAGGACAAAAAGATGGTATCCTCCTGTGCTGCCACTTCTACTCTGTAGAGCTTGGAGAAAATGTGCAGAGAGGACCAGGTTGCTGCCTTACAAATCATCCGAGGAGAAATCACCCGAGCTTCTGCCCACGAAGAGGCTACGCTTCTTGTGGTGTGTGCTTTCAAGGAGACCGGCAATTGCTTGCCACAGGCAGTGTGACTGGTGAGCACAATTAGATGGTCTAATAGTTGGAACTCATTGGTGACCTCTAGATAACGCAGGAAGACTCCTCACATCCAACTTTCTCAGAATCTGGTACTTTTTCTTTGACCCTATGGTCTGGAATGCTGGCAGTCTTATTTATTTAGATTTATATCCCGTCCTCCCCAAAGAACTCAGTACGGGTTACAGTTTATAACCACAGTGTTACAATATAGGATTTACATACAGTGTGTTGTAATTTGTCATCATATAGGATTATTTACTGTTGCTGGTGAAGGGTTGAGGGAGTGACTATGCGAAAAGGTAGGTTTTTACAGCTTTTCTAAAGTTAAGTCCTTTAAGGGCTCTGATATGAGGAGTTAGGCTGTTCCAGAGATTTGGTAAGAAATGAGAATAGGATCGTTTCTAGGCTGTCTGGAGTTAGAGGGAGTGTCCTGATGGTGTTTGTAGGTGTATTTCATCTTGTGAGCATAGCATTCTCTTTGGGATGTAGAGAGGAAGCTTGTCTGAGAAGTATTTGGATATCATGTTGTAGAGTGATTGATATGCCAACACTAGGCCTTTGATTGATATGAAACACTGAAATGACCATCATCAAAATGGATGAGATTTCGCAAAGAAACTCCAACTTCCATAATCTTGAGGAAGGGCTTCCTGCACGACAGGGCCTGCAGCCCTGAGACTCGTCTCGTTGATATAATGGCCAAGATAGTTTTGACTGTAAGATCCATCAAGGATGCCTCTTGAATATGCTCATGCAGAGTCTGACTGAGACTATGCAAAACCGTGTTAAGGTTCCATGACTGAAACGGTTATTTTACCATTGGTTTGAGCCTAAGGAATCTGGCAATGTCTGGATGAGAAGCCAGGGAAGCTTTGTGTCCATGGGTTCTGAAATACGAGAAGCTTTCCACTTGGACCCTGAGAGACACCACTGTGAGACCTTTGTTAAGACCTGCTTGGAGGAAAGCTAGCACTACCATGATAATAGCATAAATGGCTCTATCTTCTCTTTCATGCACCAGTGTTAAAATGTCTCCCATACCTTAGTGTAAGTGGAGACTGTCATAGGCTTCCTGGCTCTGAGGAGAGTAACAAGGACTATCTCTGAGTATCCTTTGCGCTCTAATGTTACACGCTCAAGAGCCATGCCATAAGACCAAAGCAATCCAGATCTTTATGACTACTGGGCCCTGAAATAGAAGATCGGGCTGTATCTGCAGACCGAGACCCTTGTCCCTCTGAAAATGCACTAGGTCCACATACCACAGCCTACATGACCAATCCAGTGCTACAAGGACCATTCTCCCTGGGTGGTTTGCTATTTTGTAACATATTTGCCCTAACATGGAAAATGGAGGGAACACATACAAGAGCTCGTTCTTTGACCACGGCTGGACTAGGACATCCAGGCCTTCACTTCCAGGCTCGGATCTATGACTGAAGAAATGGTCCACCTTCTTGTTCCTCGCCGTAGCCATCACATTGAAAGTTGGCCAACCCCATCGGAGAATGATGGACTGGAATGCTGCTGCAGATAATGTCCATTCGCCTAAGATCTGCCTTCTGAGGTAATCGGCCTGGACATTGCCCACCCCGCCACATGCATCGCAGAAATCGCCTATAGCTGTAGCTCTGCCCACTGGAACAATAAGTGGGCTTTTAAGCTCAGCTGTAAACTCTTGGTGCCTCCTTGACTATTGACATACTCTACTGCTGTAGCATTGTCTGAGAAGATTCTGATTGCCTGTTCTTCCAGACTGATTGGCTCTGGCTCCTAAGGCATCCTGAGATAGGGAGGGCCCTTACGTGCTTGGGTCAATCAGGACATTAGACCCCCTCCTAGTGCATTTCATGATGCACTGAGAAGGGGAAGGCCTGTCATTTTGAAGAGGAGGACCTGCCGGAGGGAGTGGGCATCTCTCCTGCCATCCTTCAACTTAAAGGTACAGGAGGCAGGGTTTGTCTAGGGGCCATGGGGGCATAGGACTCCAGCAGCTGGAGATAATGGACATCTCTTCTGCTGTTATTCAACTTAAAGGTACGGGGGGGGGTGTGGGGGGGAGGGACCATGGCTGCAGGAAGGAGTGGGCATCCCTGCTGCCAACACATGGGTGTATGTGTGTGTGTGTGTGTGTGTGGTCAGGGTGGGTCAGGACAGCAGCAACTGAGGCAGGAGGAAGTGAGCATCCCTCCTGCCAATTTTGAACAGGGTCTTGGGGAGGGGTGAGCAGCGGCAGGCGAAGGGGGGAGTGTTGGCGGGAGAGAGGACTTTTCCTTCTGCTTCTCTCCCTAAGCTAGCAGGACTCAGGGAGACCTGCGGCTCAGTTGATTGGGGCAGGGAGAGCAGCCTTGACAGGAGGGAGGAGTTGTACCTAGTGACTACTCTTCTGAGCAAGTGCCAAGCACAGTTATCCCAGGACAAGCAGGCAGGTATTCTCACTAGTGGGTGATGTCATCAGACAGAGCCCCGGTACGGACGTCTCACAAGCACGTGTTGCTTGTAGAAACTTAAAAGTTTCTAGATGCCCGCACCGCGCATGCGCCGGTGCCTTCCCGCCCGGAGGTCCGGGCGTGTCTCCTCAGTTCTTTTCTTTCCGCGGAGCTGAGAAGTTCAACTTCATCATGCGCTAGCTGAATTCAGTTAAATTTGCCTTCCTTGTCCGCGTTTTCGCTTTCTTTTAATTACAGTTAACAGTACTTTTCTTTTTCAGTAAAAAAAAAAAAAAAAAAAAAAAGAAGATTATTTCCTCCGGCGGGTCGAACGGGCCGGCCACGTGGCTCAGGCCCACTGGCTTCGACCTCGCGGCGGAGATTTTCCGGCCTATGTCCCGGCCAATCACCGGGTTTAAAAAGTGCAGCAAGTGCCAACGCGCGATTTCACTCACGGACCCTCACCGGCGCTGTTTGCAGTGTTTGGGCCCTGACCACATTCCGAAATCGTGCAGGCCTTGCTCTACCCTTACGGCACGCTCATTCAAGCGGCGTTGCCTATTGTGGGAATCGATGTTCAAGATGGACGCAGCTAAGGATCCCTCAGCCTCCACTTCATCTGATACCTCCCCGGTTCGGGCGAAACCGGTATCGACCCCTCCTGCATCGAGTGTGGTGAAACCGGCATCGTTCATCCCGACACCATCCACGAGCTCGACTTCGGTGCCTGCCCCGGTCTCCTCGGTTCAGGTACCTCTTCCTTCCACAGTGCCACCAGTGGTCATCAAAGTGCCGAAAGCTACTAAGCAGAAGCACTCGGCCTCGAAGGAGCGCGATGACCGTGCAGGAGGACCCCCTTTCGGTGCGGATCCCTCCTTATCGGCTTCGCTACGGTCCGTGCTGGAAGCTCAATTCGTTGAGCTCATGCAGACCATCGGACCCGGGCTCATCGCTGCTATACAGGGTGACCTCCCGGTACCGGTCCAAAGGGGCGGTCCGCCCCCTCCCCCTCCTCCACGCCGTTCGACCTCGAAAACCGACGAGGACGAACGGGGGAGGGCGGCGATGCCCATGCGGCAAGCCTCGCTTACCGATATGCCGCCATTAGAACCCATTATGCCTCCGCGCCAACATGGGACCAGACCTCCGATCGATACTCAAAGCCCTGGGCATAGTCAGGAAGAGTTCTTCCGTACTCCTTACCAGACTTGGGTAGCATCGCAAGAATCCGCATCGCAACCCCAGTTGCGATCCACCGCTTCCAGCCCTATCCACCACTTGGGGGCCTCGGGAGACCATGCTATGCACAGACGATCCCGATCCCCGTCCCGCCACCGAGATGGGCACCGATCAAGACACTCATCCTGGCACTCTTTACGCCATTCGGAGGTGTCACCGCAGAAAAAACTGCAACGTAGGGGATACTCCTCATCAGAGGTGTCCCCTCCGGAGGGCCCGGAGTACGAGGAGACACCGGTGCCCGATTCTCCTTGCCACTCCCCGATGTCCATGGACCCGGAGGCCTCCTCCTCCTCCAGCCCGTCCCACAGACCGACGCTGGCGGATCAATTGTCCTTCTCATCATTCCTCCGACAAATGGCGGATGATCTGGATGTGACCCTTGACACGGGCTCCCGATACTCCAAAGAGTATCTGGACACCATGCATTTACCTAACCCTCCAACGGAGTCGCTTCGGCTCCCCCTGCATAAATTGCTGGATCAGACCTTCATGCAGTGTTTCGAAACACCGTACTCCATACCGGCGATTCCCAGCAAACTCGATGCTCGATACCGCATCGTGCACCATAAAGGGTTTGAGGGCCCTCAACTCTCCCACCAATCCCTACTGGTCGAGTCCTCTCTCAAACGCTCTCATCCCTCCCAGGTCTACGCCTCTGTACCGCCGGGCCGAGAGGGGAGAACGATGGACAAATTTGGTAGAAAATTCTATCAAAACTCCATGATGGCGTCACGGGTGCTGAACTACAATTTCTTTTTCTCTTCCTATCTGGAGTTCTTCTTGCCGGTGCTCCGCAAGTTCACTCCGTTCATAGACAACCAAGCTCGATTCGAGTTCGAGGAAGTGGTAGCCTCCCTCTCCCAATTACGCCTCCAGCTGATGCAATCCTCCTTCGATGCATTCGAACTCTCGGCACGTGCTGCCGCAAGCGCGGTAGCCATGCGTCGCCTGGCATGGCTCCGTACAATCGATATGGATCCCAACCTCCAGGACAGACTCGCCAACGTACCATGTGCTGGAGCTGACCTGTTCGATGAGTCTATCGAAACTGTTACCAAGAAGCTGTCGGATCATGAAAAATCTTTTCAATCCATCCTGCGGCCCAAACCCAAACCTCAACAGTCTCGACCTTCCAGGCCACCCCTGATTTACCAGCGGCGTTACATGCCCAGACAAACGCCTGCTGCGAGACAACCTGCGAAGAGACAACCTCCCCAGAAGTCTCAGCAAAAACCTCAGCCACCGGCTGCACCTAAGGCTCCCCAGCCCTTTTGACTCCCCTCCCGGGAGCATAACCGACACCGTTCTGCACTCAGCCTCTCCCATAGGGGGCCGCCTCCATCTTTTTTACCATCGATGGGAGGCCATAACCACGGACCTATGGGTCCTTACCATCATAAGAGAAGGATACTCCCTTCAATTCCATCGGGTCCCCCCGGACCATCCTCCAAGAGAGTATCCTTCAAGCTCGACGCAGACCGCCCTTCTTCTTCAGGAAGTCAAACCTTACTTCAGCTTCGGGCTGTCGAGCCGGTCCCGTCAGACCAATTGAACCGAGGGTTTTACTCCCGGTACTTCCTCGTCCCGAAGAAAACGGGCGACCTGCGACCCATTTTAGACCTTCGGGCCCTCAACAAGTTTCTGGTCAAAGAGAAGTTTCGCATGTTGACTTTGGCTTCTCTATACCCCCTCCTCGAGCAGAACGACTGGTTATGCTCCCTGGATCTCAAGGAGGCCTACACTCACATCCCCATTCACCCGGCCTCCCGAAAGTTCCTCAGATTTCGGGTGGGAAATCTGCACCTACAATATCGAGTGCTACCATTCGGCCTATCTTCGTCCCCCAGAGTCTTCACAAAGTGCCTGGTGGTAGTGGCCGCGGCACTCCGGGACAGGGGTCTACAGGTGTTCCCATACCTCGACGACTGGCTCATCAAGGCCCCGTCAGCCCCAGAGGTCACTTCGGCGGCCTTGGCTACAACCTACTTCCTCCAGAATTTGGGCTTCGAGATCAACTTTTCCAAGTCTCATCTACAACCCACCCAGTCCCTCCCCTTCATCGGAGCGGTCCTGGACACCACCCGACTCCGAGCATTCCTGCCTCTGCAACGCATGGAGTCTCTTCTTCATCTCTGCCAGTCGGTGTCTACTCGCCAAACCCTACCGGCGAGACAACTGATGGTGCTCCTGGGCCATATGGCCTCCACAGTACATGTGACACCCTTTGCCAGACTCCATCTCAGGATCCCCCAGTGGACCCTGGCATCACAGTGGAATCAGACGTCCGATCCACTATCCAAACACATCTTAGTCACACCTGCTCTTCGGCAGTCTCTACTTTGGTGGATGACCTCTTCGAATCTATCCAGAGGTTTGCTGATGCACTCTCCCCCCCATCAGAAAGTTCTCACAACCGATTCGTCGAATTATGCATGGGGGGCCCACCTGGATGGTCTCCGCACCCAAGGATTCTGGACCAGTGCGGAAAGACTACACCAAATCAATCTACTAGAACTCAGAGCCATCTTCAATGCGCTCCAAGCTTTCCAACACCTACTTCACGACATGGTAATCCTCATTCGCACAGACAATCAGGCCGCCATGTATTATATCAACAAGCAAGGAGGCACGGGCTCGGCCCTCCTTTGCCAGGAAGCTCTACGAGTCTGGGACTGGGCGGTGCGCCACAACGCCTTCCTCAGAGCAGTCTACATTCAGGGGGAGAACAACGTCTTAGCAGACAAACTGAGTCGTCTACTACAACCGCACGAATGGACTCTCCATTCCAGCCCCCTTCACCAAATCTTCACACAGTGGGGGACGCCTCAGATAGACCTCTTTGCGGCTCCCCACAACTCCAAACTGCCTCAGTTTTGCTCCAGGATCTACACCCCTCATCGCCTCGAGGCAGATGCTTTTCTACTGAACTGGGGGAAACGATTTCTATATGCGTTCCCACCATTCCCGCTGATCCAGAAGACTCTGGTCAAGCTGAAACTCGAACAGGCCACCATGATCCTAATAGCTCCTCGGTGGCCCAGACAACCTTGGTTCTCCCTCCTACTTCAACTCAGCAGCAGGGAACCAGTACCACTTCCAGTGTTTCCTTCACTACTTACTCAACATCAAGGATCACTGCTTCATCCCAACCTGCAGTCTCTCCACCTGACAGCTTGGTTCCTCTCAACGTAACCCCTCACCACTTCTCTCAAGAAGTGAGGGAGGTCTTGGAAGCTTCCAGGAAGCCCGCCACTCGACAATGCTACTCCCAGAAATGGACTAGATTCTCCTCATGGTGTGTTTCTAAATCAAAGGAACCTCAGCGAGCTTCCTTATCCTCCGTGCTGGACTATCTCCTACACCTATCTCAATCCGGGCTCAAGTCTACATCCATACGAGTCCACCTGAGCGCTATTGCTGCGTTCCACCAGCCCCTACAAGGGAAACCCCTCTCGGCCCATCCAGTGGTCGCCAAATTTATGAAAGGACTCTTCCATGTTAACCCTCCTCTCAAACCACCCCCAGTAGTTTGGGACCTCAATGTAGTCCTTTCCCGTCTCATGAAGCCCCCGTTTGAACCACTCAACAGGGCCCCTCTTAAGTATCTCACCTGGAAAGTGCTTTTCCTGGTAGCCCTTACGTCCGCTCGCAGAGTCAGCGAACTCCAGGCACTGATGGCGGATCCACCATTCACAGTATTCCATCATGACAAGGTGGTCCTCCGCACTCACCCGAAATTCCTGCCTAAGGTGGTCTCAGAATTTCATCTCAACCAATCCATTGTACTTCCAGTATTCTTCCCTAAGCCCCATTCTCACCACGGAGAATCGGCCCTTCACACTCTAGACTGTAAACGTGCGCTGGCTTTCTACCTGGATCGCACCAAGCCACACAGAACCACTCCTCAACTTTTTGTCTCCTTCGACCCTAATAAGTTGGGAAGACCCGTATCAAAGCGCACCATCTCTAATTGGATGGCGGCTTGTATCTCTTTCTGCTATGCCCAGGCTGGATTATCACTTCCTTGTAAGGTCACAGCCCATAAGGTCAGAGCAATGGCAGCCTCAGTAGCATTCCTCAGATCAACACCAATCGAGGAAATTTGTAAGGCTGCCACCTGGTCCTCGGTTCACACATTCACCTCACATTATTGTCTGGATACTCTCTCCAGACGGGATGGACAGTTTGGCCAAACAGTATTGAAAAATTTATTCTCTTAAGTCGCCAACTCCCCCTCCATCCCACTGAGGTTAGCTTGGAGGTCACCCACTAGTGAGAATACCTGCCTGCTTGTCCTGGGATAAAGCAATGTTACTTACCGTAACAGTTGTTATCCAGGGACAGCAGGCAGCTATTCTCACGTCCCACCCACCTCCCCTGGGTTGGCTTCTCAGGCTAGCTACCTGAACTGAGGAGACACGCCCGGACCTCCGGGCGGGAAGGCACCGGCGCATGCGCGGTGCGGGCATCTAGAAACTTTTAAGTTTCTACAAGCAACACGTGCTTGTGAGACGTCCGTACCGGGGCTCTGTCTGATGACATCACCCACTAGTGAGAATAGCTGCCTGCTGTCCCTGGATAACAACTGTTACGGTAAGTAACATTGCTTTCTCCCCCCCTCCCTTTTTTACCAGTGATTCTACGCACAAATAGCATGCATATAATTTGCATGCTATTATGCTGACAATCGCCAGTAAAAGAAAAATTGATCCCACTAAGGCCACTATATTGACCCGCCGGATTTTACCAGTGAGTTTTGAGAATCCGACCCTGAGTCCCCCTTTAGGTAACTCCAGCTTACATCTCTTGGGCTCTGTGGTTTCCATGCTTTTATGCTTAGGTACACTGCTGTTCCAGGGCTCTGGAATCCGGGAGAATTTTTTCTTGGTAGACAAGACCCACCAAAAGTTCCTTAGCCCTAGAGACCAAAGGAGAGGCTAAGCTTGAAGCTCCCGCCTCCCCTTCATGTGCTGTGCAGCATGTGGCACAAGGGTGCTGTTCTGGCATCCATCCAGCACAAAACTGACATGAGTTAGGAGAAAAATAGCCTGAGGATTCCATCTCTGCCAGTTTTGAGGCAAGCCAAGGTGATTTAAAGGATCTGAAGAACTTTGAAAAAAAAATAAATTTGGAAATCCAAGATAGCCTTACTGAGCCCCCTGCTGAACCTGTACCTTCCTGCTCGTGTGCAAAAGGAAAAACTGAAGGGGGCAGCAGAGCCCTCTGGAGAAGGAGGAGGAGTTGAAAACCTGGAATGGATTCTGGAGTTGAAAACCTGGAATGGATTCTTTCTGCACAGCTTGAAAGCATGGGGAGAATACTGTCCAGAATGACACACCTATTTCTCTAGTAAATGTGTTAGAGAGGGTGTAGGGGTGACATGATTTGGATAAATGCTGTTCGTGCTTACTGACCTTTCATGTCTGGAAACCTCTAGGATCATAAACCTGCTGTGAATGCAATTTTGGTGCAAAATCGAATATCTGTATCACTAAACCGCAGGAATGCTGGCAGTCTGCTGATTGAGGTGGAAGTCCATTAAAATAGATAACTATATCCAGGCTAGGAGATGCTCAGTGCTGGGATTTACAGGGGTGTAATCAGGTTGGAGGTTCCCTCATCAGAATTAAAATATCTAATCATTTACATATTTCTGTTTTTTCACACTTATCTTTCCACACTATTTTTTGTTACCTAGCAAATATTTCAAAAGCAAAATTGATCTGATCTTCTGAGATATTACTATTACCACCACATCTAGTGTACTCCTCTTTCACCCCCTTCTAACACCCTCTATCTCTTTACAGCTTCTTCAGCTTAGTTATAGAGGCTTAAACGTTTTCTTCTGTTTTCCCTATCAGCCCTGTTCTTTACATCTCCTTAGCTGTCTCTCTATCGTTTGATCTGCTTCTATGCTCCTGGAACGAATTACCAATTACGATTAGAACTTCACCCACATACATCATATTTTGAACGAATATAAAAATATATCTATTTGAAAACTGGACCTTTTGACTATCTTGACAATCTCTAACTCAGTAATGATCTGACAACTATGTCTGCTTAACTCAGCAATCCACTCTGAATCTGCAAGGAATAAAGCAGAATATAAATCGCCTTCAGCATAGCATAGCACCAGTGTCCATTGCTTTCTTGAACGTCATAACATGGACCTTTCTTAGTCTCCTCCAGAAGTTTCTCTGTTTCTCTCTTTGCATTTGCTTGCTAATTCTTGTTCCCATTTCCCTATCAATTTGGAGCCTAACCGCATAGAACTTCACGGTCCTGCGGTATATAAACTGTTATTATTATTATTATGTTTTGATTCTCCCGTTGTCCTGTGAGTCTGTCATAATTAGATTGTAAGCTCTTTCAAGCAGGGACCGTCTTTTGCGTGTTTAATGTACAGCGCTGCATGCATCTGTTAGCGCTATAGAAATACTAAATAGTGGTAGTAGTCCCATGAATTCTTTGAGTACCATAGCATTTATCTCGCTGGCCTGCGCTAAAAACCTCCTAGTGCTGTTTAGTAAAAGGAGCTCTTAGTAAGCTATAGTACCTCAACAGCAAATTTGTTTTTGCCTGCCTTCTTTTTGAATCTGTAGACTGATTTTTCCATTTACTGTATTGTATAAAAATAACCTCTCTCATATCATATCAACTGGTACTCCCCAAAACCTGCCTCATCTTATAGTTTGCAGCCTAGCCCAGGGGTGGATGAAGAAACAAAAGCCAGCTGGTGGTTGGCGGTGGAGGAAGCAGTGTCAGCTGACTGGGGTCCAGGGATGGAGGGGGCAGCCTTGGACTGTCAAGCTCAGTGGGGGAAGGTGAAGACAGGACTTAAAGACTCAGCAGGAATCTGCCAGGCCCAGGGGGAGAGAAAACAGGCAGGCAGTGCAATAGACAGTGGCATTGAATTCGGGTAATCCATGCTTTTTCTGTGCTTATTTATAATTTACATTTATTTAACACTCTTACCCAGAAATTTGCAGCAGTTTACAGACCTCTAATAACAGCCTAAGTATGAAGCCTGTGTTATATTTCGACCAGCAGTGTACTTTTATCATCATTTTCCTCTCTGGTCCTCTCCTTTATCACAACCTTCTGTTCTTATTGCCCTCCCATGAGCACAATTCCTCTCTTTCAAACCCTCCTCCAAACATATCTTCAAGCAGTCCCTCAGAGCACACTGGACCCCTCCTCTGTTCTTGATCTGCCTGAAGATCAGACTTCATTCACTTACTGACAACCTTGTCAAGGGCTGTCCAGATCCTACTGAGGCACACTCCTATCTACCGTATTTTCGCGGATATAACGCGCGCGTTATACGTGATTTTACGTACCGCGCATACCCCTCGCGCGTTATATGCCTGAGCGCGGTATATAAAAGTTTTTAAACATAGTTCCCACCCCGCCCGACGCCCGATTCACCCCCCCAGCAGGACCGCTCGCACCCCCACCCCGAACGACCGCTCGCACGCGCTCCCACCCGCACCCGCATCCACGATCGGAGCAAGAGGGAGCCCAAGCCCTCTTGCCCGGCCGACTCCCCGACGTCCGATACATCCCCCCCCCGGCAGGACCACTCGCACCCTCACCCCGAAGGACCGCCGACTCCCCAACAATATCGGGCCAGGAGGGAGCCCAAACCCTCCTGGCCACGGCGACCCCCTAACCCCACCCCGCACTACATTACGGGCAGGAGGGATCCCAGGCCCTCCTGCCCTCGACGCAAACCCCCTCCCCCCAACGACCGCCCCCCCCCAAGAACCTCCGCCCGTCCCCCAGCCGACCCGCGACCCCCCTGGCCGACCCCCACGACACCCCCACCCACCTTCCCCGTACTTTGTGTAGTTGGGCCAGAAGGGAGCCCAAACCCTCCTGGCCACGGCGACCCCCTAACCCCACCCCGCCCTACATTACGGGCAGGAGGGATCCCAGGCCCTCCTGCCCTCGACGCCACCCCCCCTCCCCCCAACGACCGCCCCCCCCCCAGACCCTCCGACCGACCCGCGACCCCCCTGGCCGACCCCCCCACCCCCCTTCCCCGTACCTTTGGAAGTTGGCCGGACAGACGGGAGCCAAACCCGCCTGTCCGGCAGGCAGCCAACGAAGGAATGAGGCCGGATTGGCCCATCCGTCCTAAAGCTCCGCCTACTGGTGGGGCCTAAGGCGCGTGGGCCAATCAGAATAGGCCCTGGAGCCTTAGGTCCCACCTGGGGGCGCGGCCTGAGGCACATGGGCCAAACCCGACCATGTGTCTCAGGCCGCGCCCCCAGGTGGGACCTAAGGCTCCAGGGCCTATTCTGATTGGCCCACGCGCCTTAGGCCCCACCAGTAGGCGGAGCTTTAGGACGGATGGGCCAATCCGGCCTCATTCCTTCGTTGGCTGCCTGCCGGACAGGCGGGTTTGGCTCCCGTCTGTCCGGCCAACTTCCAAAGGTACGGGGAAGGGGGGTGGGGGGGTCGGCCAGGGGGGTCGCGGGTCGGTCGGAGGTTCTTGGGGGGGGGCGGTCGTTGGAGGGAGGGGGGTTTGCGTCGAGGGCAGGAGGGCCTGGGATCCCTCCTGCCCGTAATGTAGTGCGGGGTGGGGTTAGGGGGTCGCCGTGGCCAGGAGGGTTTGGGCTCCCTTCTGGCCCAACTACACAAAGTACGGGGAAGGCGGGTGGGGGTGTCGTGGGGGTCGGCCAGGGGGGTCGCGGGTCGGCTGGGGGACGGGCGGAGGTTCTTGGGGGGGGGGCGGTCGTTGGGGGGAGGGGGTTTGCGTCGAGGGCAGGAGGGCCTGGGATCCCTCCTGCCCGTAATGTAGTGCGGGGTGGGGTTAGGGGGTCGCCGTGGCCAGGAGGATTTGGGCTCCCTCCTGGCCCAATATTGTCGGGGAGTCGGCGGTCCTTCGGGGTGGGGGTGCGAGTGGTCCTGCCGAGGGGGGAGAAGAATCGGACGTCGAGGGGGGGCATCAGGCTTTCAGGATGGGGACAGGACTTCAAGGGGGGACAGGCAGATCTTCAAGGGGGGACAGGCAGACCTTCAAGGGGGGACAGGCAGACCTTCAAGGGGGGACAGGACTTCAAGGGGGACAGGCACGGAGAGGCGGGGCAGTGCACCGAAAGTCAGGGCGGGTGAACGGTGAGTCGGGGCAACCAGAGGAGAGTCGGGGCAGTGCACCGAAAGTCAGGGTGAGTCGGGGCAACCAGATGAGAGTCGGGGAGGGCGAAAGGAGAGTCGGGGTGGCCAGAGGAGAGTCGGGGAGAGCGAAAGGAGAGTCGGGGTGGCCAGAGGAGAGTCGGGCAGCATGCGCGTTATATGCCTGAGCGCGGTATAGAAAAGTTTTTGTACATATCATCGTGATTTCTGCGCGCTATACCCCTGTGCGCGTTTTACAATGGTGCGCGTTATATCCGCGAAAATACGGTACTCTGTCCGTATGGCTCATGTTTTAATCATTCTTTATATCTTTGTATGAAGGTGTATTTGTTGATCTTTTACAGTACACTAGAGACACACTGCACTTGAGAAATCATAAAAATACAGTATTCCTAACATATATTGAGTTTTAATTTCCATTTCCAAATGGACTAACACAGCGACAATTGTTTTATGCAGAATACAGTAAAGCAGGGGTGTCCAACCTTTTGGCTTCCCTGATGTTTCTGGGGCCGTGCAAACACTGCAGGAAGACAGAGGAGGGAGCCGGCAAGACGGTAAACACCTGGGGGCAGCAGAGGAAAACACTGCATCGCCCTCAACCGGGGCCACACAAAATACTTCACAGGGCCGCATACGGCCCTTGGGCCGCAGGTTGGACACCCGTGCCGTAAAGTATGCCATGGACACTCATGAGTTGTAAAAACTATGTGGGCCTTACACTGTTGTCCTTTCTTTGCATTGCTGGTCTGAAGGAAGAGGGGTGGGTTGCCTTTTTTTTCTTTGTCACTCCCTGCAGCACAGATGATGACAGAGATGGAGGAGAATGGGAGAGGGACAAGAATTTTGTAGTAGGAGAGGCATCTCTTTATTTTTTTTTAGTTAGCTAGACAATATCGATGGAGGGAAAATATAGCTTAATCATATACACAGTTCTCAGATCTCAGACTATGTGTGATGCTAGCTGCTCTGTCCCCAGAGTGAGGGCAGCCAGGTGTTTCAAGAATTGGCTGATGAGAGAAGCAAGAAGGCAATTGAAACAAAGAGAAATCCTACTGTGCCCTCATTCCTATTTCTGGTTCCTCACTCCCTCCTCTTTTGGGAGATGCACTGTGATGAAAAGGCCCAGTCTAGACCTAGAAATCCTGCTACCATAGAGCTATCTGGGTATAATATAGTGGCAATTATATATATTGTTAATGTTGGGCACATTGCTCCAGAAAAGGATAATTTTAGTAGACTGCATGTCCCTGGAGGTCATTGACTGCAAGCTGGAAATTTTTTAATAATGTGCTGTCATATTCTTTTATTTATTTATTTATTTATTTTTTTGTTACCCCCCTTCCCCCCAGGGACCAGGATGGCTACAGTGAATTGCAGTGAGAGCTGAGAACATGTCTGCTCCTCACTCTTGAGCAAGTCAATTTACAGTTCTGACAGGGTGAAGTTCCTGTCACAAGCCAACAGAGGGAACCTGAAGAATGGTGTGTGGAACTCATTTGCATAAAGATCATGCAAAGGCTGCTGGGAACTGTCCATTTACCCTGAGTGAAGTAGGGTGCTGAAAAGGGTAGTTCCAGAGCCCACAAAACTAAGAAAAGAACTCCTTTGAGAGTCTGGGTGATCATTGGGAGGAGGAATGTTGGCTTCAGCCTAACTCATGGCAAGCCCTCAATACCAGTACTGATTAGTGCTGATAAGGAGCTCGATGCAGTAGAGGAGCTGTCCAGTGCTGACTGGTGCTCAGAGGGGGCACAGTGCAGCAGAGATTAAAAGGGAAAAAAAAACCCCTACCCTGTATTAGCCTATCTGGAAGAGCTTAGAGTGACTGGGAGAGTCCTCACAGAGAGCGGCTGAGGGACTGGAAGATGTCGTCAGGGAGAGCCTCAGAGAGAGACAACTGAGCAGCTGGGTGGGTGTGGAAGGAGGAGTAGCCGGGTAGAGTTTGGAGTCCAGGGGAGGCTCAGGCATGACGACTGGTGAAGAGTTTTCAGGACTCATGTGGGCCCAAAAGGCCGGGGAACAGAGGTCTGATGGTGGTCCCCATAAGCAGCTGGAAGAGTGAGGTCTGAGGCTGAGGGGGTCTGGTGAGTGACTGGTAGGACCGGTGGCGACTGATGGAGAGACCAGTAAATGATAATGGGGCCTGCCAAAAGACTCCCGAGGAAGCAGCCTGATAGATCTTGAGAACATTGGCCAAAGGTGATTGGCACATGACTGGTGCAGGGACTGGCAGGGCCGGTGGTGACCAGTGGAGAAACCGGTAAATGGTACCGGGAGCTGCCCAAAGACCTGGAGAGCCAATGAGGGTCAGGGAGGACCTAGAAATGATCAGGGAGGACCCGGTGATGATCAGGAAGTGCCTGGAGGGAACTGATCAGGAGTTTTAGAAGTGTGTTTTGTATTTGTTTTAACAGTGCCTGATGACAGAGAAGGAAGACCAGAAGTACCTGGGGACAGATGTGTGACGGATAATGAACGCTCTGCCCGATCACAACAGTGTACTACAATATATATCGATGGTATTCTAAAAAGCTTTTTAAAGGAAAATCATCTTCATCTCTTATTGGCAAAGCTATAGGATTGGAGGCATGTGGTTTCCTAAACACTTTGGTATAATGCAATGATTGGTACGATGTTCCGATTCAGAGGTTCACAGTCCCAGTGGAGGACTAGCAGGGTGACTCTTGGGGACTTTTAACCCATGATAAATCAAACTGAAACAAAGTTATGTTTTACCAACTGTTCCGTCTGATGCTGTTTTGTCATATTAGCGTTTGAGAAGCTGGTATGGTGTTTGAGGCAGTTCACCCCATATGTTAAATTGGGATTCTGAGATATTCCCTGATTGTTGGCTGCATTTCATTAGTTTTTTTTAGAACCCTGAAGGAGATATTTAGTCGAAACTTAGCAGCGTTGTATATAGTTATATTTGAAATTGAATCAAGTATTTGCTGTGGAATTCCAGTAGCTGATGTCTATCTCTTGGAGTTATCATTACACTTCGCCCTTTGTATTCGCGGTTTCAGCATTCGCGGTTTCGATTATTCACAGTTTTTAGCTTGCTGGCTCCTCCCCCCAAATTACATCAGCTTTCACAGAGAAATCGCTGATTCCAAGCGTTTACAGAGAAAATCACTGATTCCCAGCACTTTCTTCACCGTGTTTTGCCTCTCCTTCAGGAACAGGCCAGTCTCCCACCATGTTTTTCGCGGTTTCACCATATTCACGATGGTTTTTAATAGAAAACAGCAAATAACATATGAAAAAGTTATTCTGTATTTGCGGGTCTTTTAATCCCCTATCACAGCGAATACGGAGGGAGAAGCGTACTTATTTGCTCATTTTACCTTCAGCTCCATCAAAGTGGAAGAATTGTCAAATACAGTACTGGGATTGACATGTAGTCGGCCTTCCTTCTTGCATAATGGAGCTTGAAACATAGCCTTCGCCTTTAACCCTACTCTAGTTATGGGTGATTCCTCTCTCTTATTCTCTTTTCTTCTAGATCTTGCTATTTATACTTCTTTCATTCTGTATGTAGAGAGAAATGTAAAAGCCTGGGATTTTTGGAAATGGAGCCATTAAAAAAAATCCAACTTCCCACATCTCCCAAGCTTTCAGTATCTGAATCCCTCAATGACAAGTATGTCTTAAATGTTTCAGACACTCCCATTCTTCCTTACCAACAGTGTGACATGCATGTCTGAAGGATCACAGTCCTTGAAAGGTATCTCAGTCCCTTCACAGTGTTTGAGCATCCAGTCATCCAGTGTGAATGAAATCCACCAGACATCTCTCCCCCCCCCCCATCCCCCGAGCGTCTGTATCATCTTCCCTCTCCCCATCTCTAACTAAGAGTGACCAAAGAAGCTCTGTAGTTTTTGATGGCTGAGGTGACCCTGTGTTACTGATTTTTCCTCCACAGTCTGTCACCCGGGGGACACTTTACACAGACTGCTGGCCATAACTACATAGCTCTCAATAGTATTGTGAACGGAAGTTGTGCCTGCAATATGCTATGCTGAGCTTTTGAAAGTACACATGGCAAACTTGTTCTTAATAAATTTTTTATTACAAGTAATTTTTTAAAATTCTTCCAGCAGTTTTACTGCAGTTTTTAGGAGGGGGTCTTGATGAAACTAGTTTTCTTCATGTGGAATTAAGACTGAAAGCAGTACCATGCCTTATACCAGGGGTAGACAATTCCGGTCTTCAAGAGCCGGAGCCAGGTCAGGTTTTCAGGATTTCCACAATGAATATGTATGAGAAAAAATTTGCATGCACTGCCTCTTTGAGATGCAAATCCATTTATTGTGGATATCCTGAAAACCTGACCTGGCTCCGGCTCTCGAGGACTGGAATTGCTTACCCTGGAGCCTGGAACTGGATAACTTGGCATGTCTGTAATGGGAGGGCACATCAAGGGTGTGCATATTGAGTTAACTGGTACCCAAAGGCAGGACTGTGAAGTCGGAGTCGTGGAATCGGAAGCAATTTTTGAGTTACTGGACTTGGGAGTGGGTGAAAATGTGCCGACTCCAACTCTTGACTCCTAATAGAGTTAAATTGTATGTCATGCAAATATTATAATGCTTAAATTCCTTATTTCACAGAAAATAGTTTATGGTTTGTTTAAAATTTGCTGTATCACTTGGGCTATACACATTAGATCTCAGTAGTTTACAATAAAATAAAAATGGAAAGTTGAAAAGAAAACTACAATGATAACAGGACAGCACTCAGTCAAGCTTTAAATAGAAGTAGATAAGGAAAGAGACAGAAGAGTCTAGGAGAAAAAGTGAGGAAAGACAACACTAATCGCGAACCAGACAAGCTTAAGTTGTCTCAAATTTTTTTTTTAACTTACGTACTATGCTGAAAAGCCAAGTTTTCATCAAAACTTTGACATTTAAGATAGATCGCACGCTACATTGAGAGGAAGAGAATTCCAAAGATGAGGGACAGCAAAGTAAAACCCATTTTTTTCAGGATATATTTTAATTTTGAAATATATTTTGATATCAAGTTTGCCCCTGTCCGCGCAAACTCTGCCCCTGACCCTGCCCCATCCCTGAAAACTCTGTCTGATCCCATCCGCAGAAGCCTCAAATAGTTTTGATTTTGTATTAAAATCATTTTATTAAAGTACAAGTATAAAAAGAAACTAATCTGAACAACTGTCATTTTATAAATCTCAAATACAGAACAAGAATCAACAAAGCCCCTGTCTCTCCTCCCCACTCACAAATATTCCCTCCACTATCGAGACAACTGAACAAGCCAAATTACTACAAAATGCTGCATAGAAAAATCATACTAACCGAATACCTTGGTCACACACACAGAACACAAATCAAGTTTCAAGTTTATTTAAAATTTCTTATACCGCTCAATCAGACTTCTATTCTCTAGAGGAGCGCAGGGAAAGGGGTGACATGATTGAGACATTCAAGTACGTCACAGGTGGTGTCGAGGTGGAAAATGACATATTCTTTTCCAAGGGACCCTCGGTCAAAAGGGGGCACCCGCTCAAACTCAAAGGAGGGAAATTTAGTGGTGACACCAGGAAGTATTTCTTCACAGAAAGGGTGGTAGATCACTGGAACAGGTGGTCAAGGCCACCAGCATGCTCGACTTTAAGAATAAGTGGGACATTCACGTGGGATCCCTACGAGGGTCGAGTTAAGGAACTGGGTCATTAGCACTCAGACTTAATGAGGTGGATCTGTAGAGTGGGCAGACTTGATGGGCTGTAGCCCTTTTCTGCCGTCATCTTTCTATGTTTCTACAATAAAAATATGGCTTTTGTCATATAAAATAGGGGTGAACATTTGACAAATAGAATCTACATAATAAATTCAGATAATGACGGACAGAAACAAATGGAAAAAGGGGAGGAACTACAATATTTTAAAAGAGAACAATTAAGGAAAAAACAACAGGGAGGGGGAAGGATGTTGCCATCTGCAGTCAGCATGTGTTTAGCCCTTCCAAGGGCAATTAGGTATCGAATGCGTCTTGAAACAGAAATGTTTTTAGCTTTGTTTTAAAATGAAGCAGAGATTCTTCTTCACAAATGTAATTAGGAATAGAATTCCAAAGTGATGGCGCAGTCACTGCAAAGTTATTTGATCTTATCATGTTAATATGCTTTAGAGATGGGACCGCAAGAAGGTTTTGTGTCATAGAATGAAGTGTTTTAGATGGACAATGAGGAATTAGTAATCTATTGATAAATTCTGGTTGGTTACTTTGGCGTGTCTTGAATGTTTTGAATCCATAATAGCTGACCAAAAATGATAAACATAAATTAAACCAAAATCCCAATAAGCCATACCTTGCATGTAGTACAACACCTATCAGTGGTATAGCAAGGAGGACGGGACGGGTGTGGACAGCCCCAGCGCCATCTTGGTGGGGGCGCCGGCACCTCTCCGCCTTCCACAGGCCATGCTCATGCCTTCCCTTCCCCACCCCCATACCTCTAAATCTTTGCCAGAACGAGCATCTACCGTATTTTCTCGCATATAAGGTGCGTGTTATACGTGGTTTTTACGTACCGCGCATACCCTTGCGCGTTATACACGTGAGCGCGTTGCACAAAATTTTTTTTACATAGTTCCCCCCCCGACGTCCGATTCACCCCCCCCGCAGGACCGCTCGCACCCCCACCCCGAAGGACCGCTCGCACGCACCCCCACCCCCACCCCAAAGGACCGCTCGCACGCACACGCACCCGCACACCCACCCTGAAGGACCACTCGCACCACCACAGCCTCCCGACTCCCCCCCATCATGTAGAAGCTCCTACCGGTGTCCTGCTGCTTCCTCTTGGCGGTCCCGACACCCGACATGATCGGGGCAAGAGGGAGCTCAAGCCCTCTTGCCCCAGCCAACCGCGGCACCCCCGACACGATCGGGGCAAGAGGGAGCACAAGCCCTCTTGCCCCGCCAACTCCCCGACAATATCAGGCCAGGAGGGAGCCCAAGTCCTTCTGGCCCTGACGATTCCCCCCCGCTAGTTGTTTGGGCCAGGAGGGAGCCCAAACCCTCCTGGCCATGGCGACCCCCAACCCGCACTACATTACGGGCAGGAGGGATCCCAGGCCCTCCTGCCCTCGACACAAACCCCCCTCCCCCCAATGACCGCCCCCCCAAGAACCTCCGACCATCCCCCCAGCCGACCCGCGACCCCCCTGGCCCAACCCGACCATGTGCCCAAGGCCCCGCCCCCAGGAGGGACCTAAGGCTCCCGGGCCTATTCTGATTGGCCCAGGCGCCTTAGGCCCCACCAGTAGGCGGAGCTTTGGGACGGATGGGCCAATCCGGCCTCATTCCGTCGTTGGCTGCCTGCCGGACAGGCGGGTTTGGCTCCCGTCTGTCCGGCCAACTACACAAAGGTACGGGGAAGGGGGGTGGGGGTGTCGTGGGGGTCGGCCAGGGGGGTCGCGGGTCGGCTGGGGGGGCGGTCGGAGGTTCTTGGGGGGGCGGTCATTGGGGGAGGGGGGTTTGCGTCGAGGGAAGGAGGGCCTGGGATCCCTCCTGCCCGTAATGTAGTGCGGGGTGGGGGTAGGGGGTCGCCGTGGCCAGGAGGGTTTGGGCTCCCTCCTGGCCTGAACAACTAGCGGGGGGGGTCGCCAGGGCCAGGAGGACTTGGGCTCCCTCCTGGCCCGAACAACTAGCGGGGGGGGGGAGTCGCCAGGGCCAGGAGGACTTGGGCTCCCTCCTGGCCCGATATTGTCGGGGAGTTGGGGAGTCGGCGGGGCAAGAGGGCTTGGGCTCCCTTTTGCCCCGATCGTGTCGGGGAGTCGGGGGGGCAAGAGGGCTTGAGCTCCCTCTTGCCCCGATCGTGTCGGGGGTGCCGCGGTTGGCTGGGGCAAGAGGGCTTGAGCTCCCTCTTGCCCCGATCGTGTCGGGGAGTTGGGTCCGCCAAGAGGAAGCAGCAGGACACCGGTAGGAGCTTCTACATGATGGTGGGTCGGGAGGCTGTGGGGGTGCGAGCGGTCCTTCAGGGTGGGGGTGCGGGTGGGAGTGCGTGCGAGCGGTCCTGCGGGGGGGTGAATCGGACATCGGTGGGCATCAGGCTTTCAGGGTGGGGACAGGATTTCAAGGGGAGAGGAGAGTCGGGGTGGCCAGAGGAGAGTCGGGGCGGGCGAAAGGAGAGTCAGGCGGCGACGGGAGAGTCGGGCAGCATGCGCGGTATACGGGTGTGCGCAGTATATAAAAATTTCTGTACATAAATTTGTGGTTTTCGTGCGCTATACCCGTGTGCACGTTTTACACGGGTGCGCGTTATCTATGTGAAAATACGGTACTCTGTTATTGTGTTTTTTACTCTAGCCTGCTGCTTGCTCTGCCTGGCTCGCTTTGAAATCACTTCCGGGTTGCGGGGCCAGGAAGTGATGTCGAAGGGAAATCCAACACTGGTGCGAGCAGCAGGTTAGAGAAGCTGCTCATGCTGGTGAAGATTTAAAGAGATACAGGAGTGGGAAGGGAGGACGTAAGTGTGGCAAGGGGTGGCTCAGAAGGAGCAGGGGCAGAGAGGAAGGCATGGAGGCACCACCACCCCAGGTGCCATCTACCCTCACTATGTCACTGATACCCTTATACCGTAGATATGTAAATAAAGGAGTTGGAGTCAGAAATTTTATGTGCCGACTCCACAGCTTTGCCTAAAGGGTGGTTCTGTTCTGTTAAGACTCATGGAGGGGAGAGTGTGGCACAGTGGTTAAACCTCAGCTCCCTGAGGTTGTGGGTTTAAACCCATGCTGCTACTTGTGACCCTGGTCAAGTCACTTAATCCCCCCATTGCCCTAGGTACATTAGATAGATTGTGAGCCTGCCAGGACAGACAGGGAAAAATGCTCGAGTTCCTGAATAAACTCATGTAAACCGTTCTGAGCTCCCCTGGGAGAACGGTATAGAAAAGTGAATCAATCAATCAATAGTTTATGCAGTAAAGGTTATATCAGATTCACTGGCAGTGACTTAGTAAGGAGGGGGCGGGCTGCCCCAGGCACCGTCTTGGTGGGGGAGCCGGCACCCATCCGTCTCTCCGCTCCCCTCCCGCTCCTTCCCTGCATCCCACTACCATGCGAATGCACTCCTTCCCTTCCCCCATACCTCTCTAACGTTCCCGGCGTTGGACTCTTAATTTTCTTTTGTTTTGCTTTTGTATCTCCATTTCATGTACAGGTGATAACTTTTTTTTAAGTTCAATAAGTTTTATTGAGTTTTCATTACCAAAACATACAAACATAAATTCGTGGTACATAATAAGTCACAGAGATGCAAGCGTAATGATACGCGTTAATCAAATAAGTCGCCTCCACAGAGGCCAGGATACATAGTACTATGTACAGGTGATAACTTGGAAAATTTTGGAAATGTATAAATTAGGTCTGCATTTCGATTAAATTTTTAATTTTGATTAATCACATGATTAAAATTATTTTATAATTAATCATACAGTTAAAAGAAAATATATATATTTTTTGTTTATTTATTCCAATTTTGCAAACTTTACAAGAAAATAAATCCTCGCTAAAGAAAATACAGCAGGTATAAACATTGAACATCACATTTCACCAAAAAGGAGAAAAACAAAATACACAATAAAATATTGCCACACTTCCTTAGACCACAAGAAGAACAATAAAGGGAATTAAGGCAGGTAATTTTAAGAAGTTAATCAATCAAGCTGAAAAAGGTTACAATGAAGGCTATAACATAAATCTGCATTCATTACTTTCTATAACACCTTTACACAACAGCAATTTTCTTAAGCTCCAGAAATGATTTTAGCTGCTCCGGCTGTAAAAAGACATATTTAACTTGAGCGTATTTGACAATGCATTTACAAGGGTACGCCAGTAAAAAAGACGCCTCCAATGCCTTGGTATCCTGTCTCATTGTCAAGAAAAGTTTTCTTTTTTCCTGGGTAACCTTAGTTACATCCAGGAATACCCATATCTTTTTTCCATAAAACAATTTGGACACCCAGAAGTACAGTTTCATAAAGGAATCAATGTCCTGCTGAAAAATAAAGGAAGCCAGAAGCGTCGTTCTAACTGAAGAATCGGAAGTAGATTCCTCCAGGATTGCCGATATATTATTTAAGTCCAGTTGTGGAGATTGCTCTTTATCTTCAACCATCATTGTATCCCGGTTTTTAGCAGAAAAAGGTAGAATACTTTATTTAAGGGAGGAACATGATCTGGAGAATACTTTAAGATTTCCATTAAGTATTTCTTAAGCATGTCATAAGCAGATATCCCGAGTACTTTGGGGAAATTCAGAATCCTAACATTCAACCTGCGATTAAAATTCTCTATATTTTCAATTTTTCAATGTAATATCATAGTATCTTTAATCGTAGCATTTTTAAAGTCCTGCAGCGATTTTACTTCAGACTGTACTTCTGTTATTGTATTTTTTACTTCAGTATTCGAATGTTCCAAGGCCTTAGAGATATCGTCAATTTTACTAGCCAAAACTTTTACCTTCTCCAATGTTTTCGAGGCAGCCTTGTCCAACTTCTGGAGCATACCCCAAATTGCCGTTAAAGTCACCTCGCTAGAGTGGATTAACTCCCCAATGTTAGTCGCCATCAGAAGAAGCTCATCTGCTCTGGGTGCTTCCTCCATAGAAACTCCCGGTGCAACTTCGGCAGCACAGTCTGTTCCCACTGCCAAAACAGCAGCATCTGCCAGACAGGGAGGTAGTTGGGTGAACGGTGGTGAGAGCGAGATCTCATGCCCTTGTGAGGCAAGGCCTTCTTTACCCTTTCCCACCACAGGGCTAGCTCCGACAACTTTGATGCAGATACCAGGCAACAATTTCTTAATCGTCTGTTGACGAATTGGAGGCAAAGGCATTGAGGAAGCTGGCGCCTTAACACCCCCTTTCCTCTTATGGGGCATAATTTCCTTAGCGATCAGGTTCTCACTGTGACGAGAGCTCGATCTTAGCATCTGGTTGATGCCGCCATCTTGGCCACTCCCACCAGTTAATAATATTTTATGTCTTTAATTATTTCCCACTGCAGCTCCTTGTGATTCTGGGCAAGTCACTTAACTCTCTAGTGTCGTAAGCACAAAATAACTCCCCCCTTTTAAAAAATCGTGGCAAGAGATTTTTAGTGCTGGCTGGTGCGGTGCTCTGATGTTCATAGGAACTCTATGACCGTCGGAGCAGTGCAGAGCTTTCAGTGCACCGGCCATCGCTAAAAACCTCTTGTGCAGTTTTGTAAAAGGGGGGGGAGGGAGGGGTAAATACCTAGTGCATATAATATGTAAACCTGACTTTAACCACAAAAAGACAGTATATCAAATCCCATTCATCTTCCCTTCCTTTCCCTATAAGACTTGGCTTGTTAATATATAATGCGCAAATTCAACTATCAGTTTCATCTGGGGGATTTGGATTGGTGCATTCTCATAGAGGATCAGGGGAAGAGGTGATTCTTTATAGTCTTCCTGAAGTTCAGTAGGCCTTCTAATGCTGGTAGTGGATTTTAAATGCTTATTAGCCTTGGCTTATCAGATCATCGACTATAACGGTGAATATCCTGTCCCCCACTCTTCGATTTTTAAACTGATGGAATGAGGGGTTCAGGGAGATGAAGGGGGTGTCACAAAGCTGATGAGTGATTTGATGTAGAAGGGAGATAAGAAGGGGGCAAATTAGGCATTTCTATCAAAGGAAATACACTTGAGATTTTTACACCCAGGATATAAAGAATGGATACAACACTGCTTAGTGTAATACTGCTTTTATTAGCACAGTTTGTGTAGCACTACCAGATGTACATAGCACTGCACAGGAAAATGCACTGGACTCTGCCATGAGAACTGTAGATTAGAGGTCTGCACGGGAATGGGAATTGAGGGAATCCTGCAGGTCCCGTGGGACTCTCGCGTGGATCCCCCCCTCCCCCCAGGCTCATGGGACTTCCAGGGGATGGAACTGGGGTTCCTGAAGCCTGGAAAGAGAATTAGTAGAAGATAGACAAAAGCAGAAACTGGGACCAAGATGATGGAAAAACAAAATGTCTCACCAGCTACAGATGCTCATTTTGAAGGGGCTAAGCTCAAAGTGGGAGGCCCAACCCTCTCTCATGGTTATTCCACCAATTGTGTTTAGTACAAAATGAAGTACTTGCTGAGTTTGTTTTGGGGTGTCCAGCTCAGTTTTGGCACATTTTTCTTATGCAACCATTGTCCTGAAAAGTGCCTTTCTCAATTCTGTTTTAAATGATTTTGATGCTGTATTGTTTGGTTCTTTACTCATTGCTGCATTAAAATCCATTTGTGGATCTTGGCAAGTTACCTATGCCAGATGGTGGTACCAGATTTGTTTGTTCTACAGATAAAAGCTTTATATTGCCAAAAAAATGCAACTCTTTTATTTCTTTTAACAAGACATGATCGACCCTACAGTCACATGTCTATGCTAATTCTTTCCGGTGATGTATGCATCTCTTATTTCTGTTAACTGTTATCTGTTTATATTGTATTTTATTGTTGGTTTAAATAAACTAAGACTTAAAAAAAATAAAAACTGTCAGAAATAATTGTTGCTTTTTATGGGGGGGACGGGCGGGGACAGAGGAGATTTCTCACGGGGACTCCTCACGGGGTCTGGCGGGGACGGAGGGGATACCTCACGGGGTCGGGCGGGGACAGGCAGGATTTCTGTCCCTGTGCAACTCTCTACTTTAGATTTCCTTGAGGCATGACACAAATGTCAGAATCCTGAAGTGTAGCTACATCATGATGCTATGTATATTTAATGTATAAGAACATAAGAAATGCCTTCACCGGATCAGACCTTAGGTCCGTCTAGACCGGCAACCCGCGCACGCAGAGGCTAAGCTAGGTGTTCCCTGATAAATACCTTGTTTATCCGTATCCCTCAATGTGATCTGCAAGAAGGTGTGCATCCAACTTGCCCTTGAATCCCCGAACGGTGGTCTCCGTCACAACCTCCTCTGGGAGAGCATTCCAAGCGTCCACCACTCGCTGTGTGAAACAGAACATCCTGACATTTGTCCTGGGCCTGTTGCCCCTCAGTTTCAGTCCATGACCTCTTGTCCGTGTCACATTTGACAATGTGAATAACGATGTTTCTTGCTCTATTTTGTCGAATTCTTTTAGTATTTTAAAAGTCTCTATCATATCCCCTCGCAGTCTTCTCTTTTCGAGGGTGAACAATCCCAGTTTTCCGAGCCGTTCCTTGTAGCTCAGATTCTCCATACTAGCTTCGTGGCTCTCCTCTGCACCCTCTCCAGCAGGGTTATATCCTTCTTTAGATAGGGAGACCAGTGTTGGATACAGTATTCCAAGTGTGGTCTGACCATTGCTCTGTAAAGCGGCATTATGACGTCCGCCGATCTACTCGTGATTCCCTTCTTTATCATGCCCAACATCCTGTTCGCTTTCTTTGCTGCCGCTGTGCATTGAGCCGATGGCTTCAGGGTCCTGTCTATCAGTACCCCCAGGTCCCTTTCTTGTTCGCTCTTGCCCAAAGTTACACCTAACATTTTATATTCATGTTCCTTGTTTTTCCTGCCCAGGTGCATGACTTTTCATTTTCCTATATTGAACTTCATCTGCCACTTTTCCGCCCATTTCTCCAGCTGGTTCAAATCTTTCTGTAGTTCTTCGCTGTCCTTTTGTGACCCAACTGCCTGTCCTAGTTTTGTGTCATCTGCAAACTTCATAATATTCTTGTTGTTTCTTCTTCCAGGTCATTTATGAAGATATTGAATAAGATGGGCCCAAGAACCGAGCCCTGGGGCACACTGCTTGTCACCTTCTCCCAGTCCGAGAATTTCCCATTTATGCCCACTCTCTGCAATCTGTTCTCCAGCCATTTGCCTATCCATCTTAGTATGTCCCCATCTATTCCATGGCTTTGTAGTTTCCTCAGAAGCCTTGCGTGCAGAACCTTGTTGAACGCTTTCTGGAAGTCCAAGTATATTATATCCACCGGGTCTCCGCTATCGATGTGTCTGTTCACCTTTTCAAAAAATTGAAGTAAGTTTATTAAACATGACTTCCCCTTCCTGAAGCCGTGTTGACTGGCTCTCATCAGGTCATGATTTTCCAGGTGTTGCACTATGCTATCCTTGATTAGTGCATCCACCATCTTCCCCGAACCGACGTAAGACTCACAGGTCTGTAATTGCCCGGTTCTCCCCTTGATCCTTTTTTGAAGATTGGGATGATGTTCGCTATCTTCCAGTCGTCTGGTATTTTCCCGGTTCTAATTGACATGTTAGCTAGGGTTTGTACTAGTTCTCCAATTTCAAACTTAAGCTCCTTTAGCACTCTCGGGTGAATTCCATCCGGTCCAGGGGATTTGTCACTTTTTAGTTTGTCAATCTGATAGTATATTTTGTCCAAATCCACATTCACTGTGATGAGGCTTTCCTCAATTTCTCCCTTGAATACCCTTCCTGTTTCGGGCATTGTTGCAGTGTCCTCATTCGTAAAGACAGAGGCGAAGAATGAATTTAGCCTATCTGCAATCTGTTTGTCTTCCTTGATACACCCTTTTCTTCCTTGGTCGTCGAGAGGGCCTACTGCCTCTCTCGCTGGTTTTTTCCCTTTTATATATCTAAAAAAGGGCTTGAAGTTTTTGGCATCTTGTGCTATCTTTTTCTCGTAGACCTTTTTGGCATCTCTTACCGCCTTGTGACACTTTTTCTGGCCCAGCTTGATAGAAAATATGATTTTAGAAGGAACAAATTTCTTCTCTGGAAAGATTGAATGAATCAGGCTGCTTATGTGTTAAAAAGCTGTTTGCTTCCACTGGAAACATATCAGCTGCAATGTGTACTTGCTATTGATTTTGCATCTGAGGTAACTTGGTGCTGGGTGTGAAAACTACTGTACAAATGAGGTGTCATATATGGCAATACTTCATGAGAGCATGAGAAGATGGTGGTAGAGATTGACAAGGGGAAAAATTCTGTCATCGTCACTGCCCCGTCCCCGGACCACCATCCCTTCATCACCCCGTCCCCGCCATCCCCTTCACCGCCCCGTCCCCTCCATCCCCTTCACTACCCCGTCCCCGCAGCAGCCATACAAGCCTCAGTACTGCAATATTTAGCTTATTCCTGCCTTATAAATCAAAGTTCTGGCTGCTGAACTAGAGAAAGAGATGTTCAGCTGGCAGGGCTTTGTTTATAAATTTTTATCAACATAACTAATATACTACTTTATCCTAAAGCAAAAAAAAAAAAGGAAATAAAAAGAAATTTTTTTTTTCTACCTTTGTTGTCTGGTTTCTGCTTTCCTCATCTTCTCATTCAATTCCTTCCATCCACTGTCTGTCTTCTCTCAGCATCTTCCATTTGCTCTGTTACTGTGCCCCTTCACCCCCCCCAATTGGTTTGGCACCCATCTTCTTCCCTCTGCTCCCCCCATAGTCTGGCATCTCTGTCTTCTCCCCACTCTGTCTTCCTCATTTTCCTTCCAGTGTCTTCTCCCCAGTCTTGTCTTCTCCATTTCCCTTCCAGCGTCTTTTCCCCACTCTTGCCTTCCCCATTTCCCTTCTAGCGCCTTCTCCCCACTACCACCCTTCCCTCTCGCCACCTCACCGCCCTTCAGCACACCCTCGCACGGCCTGAGAACCCCCCTCCCTCCCTCCCCTTACCCTCCCAGGCCGAGCCTGCCTGCCTGCAGTCGCGTGTGTGTGAGCGGAAGCTTCTCCTCTGACGCAACCGGAAGTTGCGTCAGAGGAGAAGCTTCCGCCCACACACATGTGACTGCAGGAGGCTCGGATGGCTTGAGCAACTTACTTTACTTACGTGCCGCGAAGGAAGGGGGAGGGAGATAGATTTGGTAGGTAAGAAGGAGGGAGGGGGCCGTTTGTGATCAGTGACTGTGTGCATTCCCTCCCTTAACTGCGGGGACAAGGCCATTCACAGCTCCAAGGGGCGGTGGATGTTCTTGTCCCTGTGCCCGCAGTGAGCCGCGGATAACAGCCACTGTGTCATTCTCTAGATGGTGGTAATGATCCAATATGAATGGAGCAATCCCCAAAAGTACCCATATAATGAGTTCCTTACAAAAACCGGGTAAGAAATTTCAAGTCTTTTGCAGGTTATGGGCATGGCACTGTAACACCTAGTTCAATGCAGTTGTTTTATCCAGTCACATCACCCGGTGGTGGTGATTGGGGGGGGGGGGTTTCCTTACATCTTGTGATCAGGCAGACTGACAAACCGGCATGTCCGTTGGAATTAAGGGAAGCTAGAATGTTTCTCCTGAAAGTGGCATGGTTGGGGGTGGAAGGGGGCTGCAGGTTAAGCTGCCAGCTTCCCACCAGGACTGTGCAATCACCATGGAAACTGTGCTCACATGGCAGATGGGGGTGTGCTGGCTGCGGGTCTGCAGTTCAGCTCTAGCTGCAGTGTGTAACCTGCATTAAGGGGGCAGAGTGTGCTTTTAGTGAATTGCTTTCTGGTGCCCCCTTCCCTCTCTGTTGTTTATGGCGTGAGCAGCGAAGAGGCCAGTTTCTCATTATAATGGACTCTGTTGACAGGGCACACTCTTTTGTTCCATATTTGCAAGATCAGAACCCTTACGTACCAGCAAATGTTACCTGGATTATTATTTTCAAGTCCAACTGTGATGGTTCCACTGGGCAATGCTTTGATGGAAAGTGGATGGATGACAGGAGCTGGGAGAGATTCTAAAGAGATCCAACTTCACCGAATCCAGGCAGAGAGGGAGTTTTTTTTGTTTGTTTGTTTTTGTTTGTTAGCTGTGAATAGTCAGTTTGACTCTCTTCTTCTGGCCGTCCTGGTATTCCTCCTTCACAGCTAGAGCTGTTCTTTGTTTTTTCAGCTTTGGAGCCTTGGGCGGGGTCGAATCTGTAAAATCTTCCTTCCCCCACCTCAAAGCTGAATCCCACTCTGGCCTTGAATATCCATAGCCAGGCCGAGAAAGGGAGGGGATGGGTGGGGTGAGAGGGGAAGTGTCTCCATACTTCCTTTCAGTTGTTTTTTGTTGTTTTTTTTAAATTAAAATTTGTTACTCTGCTCCACTGTTACCTTGGTTCATTCAGCACCCTCACTGCTACCCACAGACTGTGCTTTCTCTGCACTAACATATTTTTCTGGGTGCGTGAAGTAAGAAGGGATTTTTTTTCTTCTTCTTCTAGGTCATAGGCACAGCTGTGCCTGTACTATGTTGGCAGGTGGCAGCTGGGCTACACACAGTGGTGTACCTAGGGTATGTGGCACCCGGGACCCATCATTTTTTGACACCCCCCCCCTATGTAAAAAAATATTTTTTGTAATGACCATGAAACAGAATAAATGGTCAGAATAGAAACAGGCAGCAAAAATTTTCTTATATTCCAAACATAACATAACATAAATTATGTCTGAATTGTCATGACATCAGAAGTACATATGGAGTAGTTGCAGGTGATGCTTGGGACAGTTCTGATTGTGTTAGTTCGGTTTTATGTGTTTTTTGAATAGAAGGGTTTTTATTTCTTTTTGAAGGTTTTGCAGTATGTGGTCGATGTCAATTGGTTGTAGAGTTGGGGGTCGAGTGTTGCAGCTCGAATGGCTAGGAGGTTGTCGAACAGTTTTTTTCTTTTGACGTTTTTGGTTGGAGGGTGTGTGAATGGTGCGTGAGTTCTCCTATGTCTGGTTGAGGTAGATTGAATTATTTAGCTGAAGAAATTAGTTACCCCCTCATCCCACACACATTAATTCTCTTCCATTTTTGTTCCCATTATAAAAAACACTGATAAGTTCCCAGAAAAAAAATACATTAAAATAAGAAGTGAAAACAAAGGCCCCTACAGATGAGAACATAACATAAGAATAGCCTAACTGGGTCAGACCAATGGTCCATCATGCCCAGTAGCCCATTCTCATGGTAGCCAATCCAGGACACTAATACCTGGTCAAAACCCAAAGAGTAGCAACATTCCATGCTACCGATCCAGGGCAAGCAGACACTTCCCCCATGTCTTAATAACAGATTATGGACTTTTCCTCCAGGAATTTGTCCAAATCTTTCTTAAAACCAGCTACACTATCTGCTTTTACCATAACTTCTGGCCACTTCATTTTTAAGTTTAGATCTTTCCTTTCAAACAGAGACCTTGCTAGATGTCAAATACAGCACAAGGTAACTTCACATGGACTTAGCTGTGCAGGAAATGTGAATCTCCTCATACACCCACCATATAGTGCAAAAATGTGCAAAGGTCTGTTTTTTTCTTTCGATCACTACATAGCCTAATGCCACACAAGCAGCGCTGTTACAAACATATTCTGTAGGTCAATGCTAAGGATAACAAAGTTTCCTTCCTTGGACCAGAAGGAGATAAACCACTGGAAGAGATCCCAAAACAACACCCAAAGACCCACTCAGTGTGTGAACCAGTTGAGTGGAGTGGACTAACTGGGGGGTGGAAATGGGCCCGGAGTTTGCTCAGCAGAATTTCCCAGACCACCTCTTCCTCTCAACACATTGACACGCTGCCACCATCACCACTAGGAACACCTCACTGGGTAGGCCAGCTATGCTATAAACTTTATAAAACACATTATTATATTTTCTTATAAAGCACATATTTTAACTTAACTCTCTGACATCCTCAGCCTTTCCATTCACAAAAATAGAAGGAAGAAAAGTTCCCATTTCCTGCTGTCTCATGTCCCCGGCCTCTACAATATTTTTTTTCTGCAGACCCTTCAAAAGTCTGACCAAATCCTCATTTCACTTGCATTATAAAGTACTGAGGATGCCATCTCTCCCCAATCCCAGGTCCTAAAGTCTAAGACAGTAGCGCAAACTAATGCTGCCAGATACAGGAAAAAAATTTTTGATTCGATTCAGCCCTATTGAATTGGTTTTTCAATTCGATTTTCCTGCCCAGTTGGGTGATTTTTTTCAAAACTCCTGGTGGGTTTTATAGCTTTTTCACCCCCTTTGGCTTCTCCTAAGCACACTGGCGCTGTGGTGTAAATAAAATAAAGAAACAAAAAGGACTTTTCCTCTCTCTGTTAAATCCTAGCTCACGTTTGCAGTCCAACACCAGCTCTGGCAGGATACACATTTCAAATCTGACATATAATCACAAAACAGAAAATAAAATTAATTTTTCTACCTTTTGTTGTCTGGTTATATTTCAAATCTTGTTGGTCCAAGGCTCTGGTTTTCTTCTGATAACTTGCTTGCCAGGGTCTCCTTCTTTCTGCATGCTAACCATCCATCTGCCAACTCTGTCCTCCCTTTCCATTTCCCTTCCCTTCCCAGGAAGTCTGGTATCTTTCCTTTTTTTCATCTCCCTCCACAGATCCACCTTTTCTTAAATACCCTTTCATCCGGCATCTCTCCCTCCTTCCCCACCACCCCAGAGTCCACCATCTCTCCCTTTCTTTTCCTAATTACCCTCCTATCCAGTATCTCTATCCCTCCTCCACACCATCCCTTGTGTCCAATTTCTCTCCCTTTCTGTTCCTTCCCTCCCTAAATCCCATGGTCCATCATCTCTCTCCCTCTCCTCTATTTTCAGACCCATTATTTCTTCCCCCCCCCCAAAGTTTGGCATATGCACGTCTCTTTGAACACCCTCTTCCCTCCGTGTACTTCTAAATCATGGTCCCCCCCAAAGGCCTGTCCCCCCTTAAAGGTCTGCCTGTCCCCCCTTGAAGGCCTGCACCCCCCTTGAAGGCCTGTCCCATCTCCTTGTAGGCCTGTCCCCCCCTTGAAGGTCTGCACCCCCCGAAGGCCTGCACCCCCCGAAGGCCTGTCCCCCACTTGAAGGCCTGTCCCACCCCCTTGTAGCTTCTCCCCCCCCTTGTAGGCCTGTCCCCCCTTGAAGGCCTGCCTGCCTGCCTTTCCCCCCTTGAAGGCCTGTCTCCCCTTGAAGGCCTGCACCCCCCCCCGAAGGCCTGCACCCCCCCCGAAGGCCTGCACTCCCTTGAAGGTCTGCACCCCCCGAAGGCCTGTCCCCCACTTGAAGGCCTGTCCCACCCCCTTGTAGCTTCTTCCCCCCCTTGTAGGCCTGTCCCCCCTTGAAGGCCTGCCTGCCTGCCTTTCCCCCCCTTGAAGGCCTGTCCCCCCCTTGAAGGCCTGTCCCCCCCCCTTGAGGGCCTGTCCCCCCTTGTAGGCCTGTCCCCCCTTGAAGGCCTGCCTGCCTGCCTTTCCCCCCTTGAAGGCCTGTCTCCCCCCTTGAAGGCCTGTCTCCCCCTTGAAGGCCTGCACTCCCTTGAAGGTCTGCACACCCCCGAAAGCCTGTCCCCCCCTTGAAGGCCTGCCTGCCTTTCCCCCCTTGAAGGCCTGTCCCCCCCCCCCTTGAAGGCCTGCACCCCCTTGAAGGTCTGCATCCCCCAAAGGCCTACACCCCCCCCGAAGGCCTGCACCCCCCTGAAGGCCTGCCTGCCCCCCCTTGAAGGCCTGCACCCCTTGAAGGTCTGCACCCCCCCCGAAGGCCTGTCCCCCTTGAAGGCCTGCCTGCCTGCCTGTCACCCCCCTCCCCCTTGAAAGCCTGCCTGCCTGCCCGCCCACCCCACCCTGAAGGCCTGATGCCCCGACCCACCCCGAAGGACCGCTCGCCCCCTGGCCTCCCCGCACCACCTATGAAGCAGCCGCAGCAGGATCGCAAAGTCAGCGTCAGCGATTCCTGCGCTGCTTCCTGCGCCACGGTCCCGCCCCTCCTCTGACGTCAGAGGAGGGGCGGGATCGCGGCACAGGAAGCAGCGCCTAAGCAGCGCAGGGATCGCTGACGCTGACTTCGCGATCCTGCTGCGGGCTGCTTCACAGGTGGTGCAGGAAGGTCAGTGGGGAGAGCGGTCCTTCGGGGGTGGGGGGGGGACTGAACGGCAAGGCCGGGAGCACCCCCTTAGGGCTGGCACCCGGGGCGCACCGCCCCCCCCCCCGCCCCCCCCTTGGTACGCCACTGGCTACACAGTCTCCTTCTGGTAAGATAAGTCATGCCAGTGCTGGACTAGTTGTGATGGCGGCTGGGACTCTCATAAAACAATGATGCAAACCCATGCCAACCCTATGTCGTCTTCACAAAACACCTCTGGAGGCACCCAGAAAAATTCAGCCACTTGGTCACCGCCCCAGTTACCCCCACCCTAGTTCCATTCCTGAGCCATGCTTCCCTACAAACATGCCCGATACCTCAGTTCACAGGGTCAGATGCGCCTAGCAGTTTCTACTCCCTCTGCTACTAGGCTGTTTCTAGGAGCCATTCAGCATTTTACGTTTTAGCCTCAGTTCCTTGGAACTTGCTTCCAATTTAACAACAGAAACCAACTTTAACAAGTTTAAGAAAGGACTAAAATCATTGTAGCCGATATTCAGCTCTATTTAACTAGCCAGAAATGGCGCTGACTGCATTTAGCCAGACATTCAGTGTGAGATAACTGGTTATCTCTGCTGAATATTCCCGGCTAAAAGTTAACTCTGTATATTGTGCGATAATTATTGGTAGTTTTCAGCGCTGACCAGCCAAGTTTTGCAGTCAAACTGGGTTGTGAAATAGCAGTCCTGTCTTTGGCCGCTATTAACTTAGCTTGCCAGTGCTAAATATTAACGTAAGCAGTAAGCAAAAAGAAATCCGACGTAAGCAAAAAGAAATCCGACGCCTACAATTAATACAAAACACAGCAATAAAACTCATATTCAAAATAGGCAAATTTGAGCATGTTACTCCTCTTCTAAAAGAGGCACATTGGCTCCCCGTTACTCACCGTATCACCTATAAAATCATCTTATTCTCCTTCAAAATAAAACTCTCTCACCAGCCCTCATTTCTTGATAAGATTCTCATTCCCCAATGTTCCCCACGCACTCTAAGGTCAACTGATCAAAAGCTTCTCTTTATTCCCTCCATAAAAGACTTTTATTACACCCGGAAAATAAATTTTGCAGTAACTGCCCCAACGTTATGGAATTCTCTGCCACAGCAACTCCGCGATGAACAACATCTAGACAAATTTAAGATAAGCCTAAAGACTTTTTTATTTCGTGACGCATTCGGCTGTGTTTAGACTTTTTGACTTACCTTCTGTTCTCCTTTTCTAAAAAAAATTTTTTTAACCTCCTTTCATCTTTTAAGCAACCAACCGCTTTAACAAAGCGACCCTACCCTATACGTTTTATCCCATCCCCACTTTCTCCTTTTCTTCTCAAAATGTAACTTTTCCCCTCCCTTTCAAGTTTGTCTAGTTGATGTTATCTATGTTCATTCACTCTATTTATTTTTAAATGCCTATTATTTTATTTTTTATTTTTCTTACCCTTTTAAATTTTATTGTTAACCGGCCAGATATTTGTTGATGGTCGGTATATTAAAAACTAATAAACTTGAAACTTGTTAAGTTTATACTGTCTCATAAAAAAACCCTGGATATTCAATGCTGGTCACCAGAAACATGGGAGCTAGCCTCCTGCAGTCTGAATATTGAGCCCATTATGGTTTGGTTGCATTCCCAGAGGGGTAATTGTGGCAATGATGTATTACTTGGACTGGATGGTGATTTGCAATAGTTGTTTTATGTTGTATTTTTTAAAATTTTATTTATTAATTTACCTAGGTTCTTTTTATTTAACCTATTAATTTATTTACTTGTTCTTCCTTTTATTTTTATTATTTTGTAATTACTTTTTTCACATATTCTACACTTCTAATGTTTGCTCTTGTACAAGAGTAGTAAATAAACATAATCAATTCCAGTCCTTGAGGTCCATAGGCAGGCCAGGTTTTCAGGATATCCATAATGAATATATACGAGAGAGATTTGCATGCACTGTCTCCTTGTTATGCAAAGCTTGTGCATATTCATTGTGGATATTCTGAAATCCTGGCCTGCATGTAGACTTCAAAGACTGAAATTGTCTGAATTTAAGAGGGTCTAGGATAGGCATATGGGATCTCTCGGAGAGAGAAAGAGATAATGGTTACGGCGGATGGACAGACTAGATGGGCCATTTGTTCTTTATCTGCTGTCATGTTTCTATGTTTCTGTGTAACCCTGCCTTAGAACCATGGTGGTAACCTGTAGCTTCTGAACATACTGTATTTTGGGGCAAGTTTGTAAATCGGCACCTCAGTTCAGGCACCTTTGAGCCATGAGCTAAATGCCTATTCTGTAATTGCATTTTGGTGCTAAGATTCTGTTACAGAATAGTAGAGTATGCCATAAGAGGGCATGCCTAAACATAAGTTGGTACGCCTAGGCATGCCAAGTGATTCACGTAATTTATAGTCTTCTATAAACTACGCATTTATCTGGGAGACACATGCATACATATACCCATGTGCATTTCCTACTTGCATTTAGGCATCTTATAGAATCATTTCTACTGAACATGGGCACTTGTCAATTAATGACACCTATGACATGTATAATTGGTGCATACCTCTAGGTGCCAATTTATAGAATTGCCCTGATTATCAGTAGTAATCCAGAATTACATTGATAAGGACAGAGAGGAGAAGACCTAGATCTTGAATATGTGGCATCATCCATCCTTTTGAAAAGACGTGCTGGAATTTTACGAGAAAGTGAAAGGCGGAGAGGTTCATTAGGCCACAAAACACTTCTCCTCCCACGCCTAAAAAAGAAATAGGAGAAAAGTAACATTGTATTTGCTCTTCAGTGTACCCCCGATATAAAAGAATATATTTGATATTACCTTAGAACAGTGGTTCTCAACCGGTGTCTCAGGACACATTAGCCCATATTCTAGAAATGGCGCCTTAAGTGAAAAAACACTGTTTAAAACGATAATTAAAACCAATTTAGAGGAGCCTGCTGGCACCTAAGAAAAGGCGCCAGAATTGCGCCTCTGGAGGTGCTTACCAGTGCCTAACACTACTGTAGGCATGACTAATGTTAGATGTGGTGGTGTGCGCCGGTAAGGGCCTCTGGAGGCGCAATTCACATCAAAGGTAGGCGCTGGAAATAGAAAAATAGAAATATGAGTGCAGATGAAGGCCAAATGGCCCATCCAGTCTGCCCATCCACAGTAACCATTATCTCTTCCTCTCTAAGAGATCCCATGTGCCTTGAAAACCCTGGTCTACATTTCCGGTACCTACCGGAACTCCCTTCTGAAGGAATTAAAACTAGAAAAAGACACCAAAAACTTCAAGAAAGGAATAAACATTTAGGGGGAATAGCAACATGGAGGAAACAGCAGGCTACCCCCCTACTCGGAACACACATGAAAGGGTGAACTCAAAATAATACAAAAAAAGATGAATATATGGCAATACAGAAACAATAATTATAGTATACTAGTCTTATAGCCCGTTACATTAACGGGTGCTAGAATATATGTGTGTGTGTCTCTCATTTCTTTCTCTCTCTCACTCTCTCCTTAGCCGCTTTCTTTCTTTCTGTCTTTCTTTTTCCTTGGCTGTCCATCACCACCCCTTGCCTGCTCCCCCTATCCATTCTCCCTTCCTTTTATTTCCACCCCTTCACAGCTCTCCTTATGCAGCAGCAGCCCTTCTCCCTTTGTTTTACCTCCCCCCTGTCCAGCAGCACCTTCCTTCTCCCCCTGTCCAACATTAGGCCTCCGTTCCTTTTTCTTCACCCCCCTGTCCATCAGCACCTTCCTTCTCCCCCTGTCCAACATTAGGCCTCCATTCCTTTTTCTTCACCCCCCCTGTCCATCAGCACCTCTTTCCTTCTCCCCCTGTCCAGCAGTAGGCGTCCCTTCCTTTTTATCCCCCCCCTCCTTCTTATCCCTATGATACACTTACCTTGCTCTGCCCCTGATCAGAGGCTCCCGACAGCCGCCCAGTTGCACCCATTGGAAAAGTTCCCTCTGCGCCATCCCGCACCCCTCCTGATGCGACTTCTGCTGTCTTTCTTTCTGTCTGTCTCTGTCCCTGGCCCCCTTTGTCTGTTTGTCTTTCTGTATATCTCCCTGCCCCTGTGTCTTTCTTCTTTTCTTTTTGTCTCCCTTCCTCCCTCTGTCTGTCTGTCCGAAGCAGCATTGCCTCCCCCTCCCCCCACACCAGTTCCCTGTGCACCTTCCCCTGTGTCTTTCTTCTTGTTTTTCTGTCTCCCTTCCTCCCTCTGTCTGTCTATCCAAAGCAGCATTCCCTCCCCCTCCATTTCCCTCCCCCCACACCAGTTCCCTGTGCATCTGCCCCTGTGTCTTTCTTCTTGTCTTTCTGTCTCCCTTCCTCCCTCTGTCTGTCTGTCCAAAGCAGCATTCCCTCCCCCTTCCATTTCCCTCCCCCCACACCAGTTCCCTGTGCAGCAGCATTAGCGTTTCCTCTACCCCCTTTCCCTTCCCACAGTCGCGACTACAAACGGGGGCCCGAGTCCTTTGCCACTGCCCCCTTCCCTTCCCTTCCCGTGGGCCCGACTACACATGGCGATTCAAGCAGCGTGTGCAGCAGTCTTCACACGCTGCTTCGGGTCCTTCTACTGCCCTGATTTACTCTGGCACGTCCGGAGCAAATTAGGGCAGTAGAAGGGCCCGAAGCAGCGTGTGAAGACTGCTGCACACGCTGCTTGAATCGCCAGTCGGGCCCGCAGTAAGGGAAGAGGGGGAGCGGCAAATGACTCGGGTCCCGGGCAGCGGAATGTTGCTGGGCTCCTCGGTGGGGGCGCTGAGTGGCCACGATCCCTCTCCTCCCAGACCCCCCCCGACCACCCCACGGAGGAACGGAGATCGGCGGCTACAGCCGCTGGCTTCGGCGTCTTCTATCCACTGCGGCCAACCCTAGCAGAAACAGGAAGTAGTCAGAGAGGGCGGCCGCAGTGGACAGAAGACAGCAAAGCCAGCGTTAGCGCAGTGCAGCGCTTTTATCTTCATTTAAAAGCGGGTGAAGCGGGTGAGCCGGCGAGAAGGAGGAGGTGGTAGTTTTGGCAGTGAGTGAGGGCGGGAGGGGGGGGGGAGTCGCCGGCTGTGCTGTGCTTTCACGATCTGAGGCCAGACTGTAAGCCGCGCATGCGCACTTCCTAGCTACAGCTCACGGAAAACGGACTCACGCATAGGAAGTGTGCATGCGCGGCTTACCGTTTTATTATATTAGATGTATATAGATGGTATAAATAGGTAAGATTCACATATATTTAGCTCATGTTTTGTAACACCATTACTGAAACTCATGTATTGTAACCCCTTTACCGAAGCTCATGCAAACTGCTCAGAATTGACTCCCCAGTTATTAGTAGCAGTATAGAAGCTTCTAATAAATGGCACCATTGCATGATTGACATGCGATCGGCAGCTGCTTTTAAGGCTGCCACTGACAACTGTGCTGTTTAGAGCAGTGGTCCCCACCCTATCCTAGAGGACCACTAGCCAATCGGGTTTTCGGGATAGCCCTAATGAATATGCATGGAGCAAATCTGCATTCCTATCATCTTCATTACATACAAATCTCTTTCATGCATATTCATTAGGGCTATCTTGAAAACCTGACTGGCTGGTGGTCCTCCAGGACAGGGTTGGGAACCACTGGTTTAGAGAATCCAGGTCATTGTGCCACCAACCTTGTGCACAGCTGGTTAGAGAGAGTTGATAAACCTATAAGTTGGGTGCTTTAAATCTATAACTAGTTCTTCTGCCACCAGTCACAAATAGAATTGTTGCAAACCGCCAGTCTACCAATTCCTCTCCACTTTTATAATAGGGTTACCATATAGAAACATAGAAAGATGACGGCAGAAAAGGGCTATAGCCCATCAAGTCTGCCCACTCCACTGTCCCACCCCATTAAGTCAGAGTGCTGCTCGACCCACGTAGAAATCCCACGTGGATGTCCCATTTAGTCTTAAAGTCGAGCACGCTAGTGGCCTTGATCACCTGCACCGGTAGTTTGTTCCAGTGATCCACCATCCTTTCTGTAAAGAAATACTTCCTGGTGTCACCACCAAATCTCCCTCCTCTGAGTTTGAGCGGGTGCCCCCTTGTGACTGAAGGTCCTTTAGGAAAGAATATGTCGTTTTCCACCTCGACACGACCTGTGACGTACTTAAATGTCTCAATCATGTCACCCCTCTCCATGCGCTCCTCTAGAGAGTAGAGCTGCAACTTGCCCAGTCTTTCCTCGTATTAGAGACCCTTGAGTCCGAAGACCATCCTAGTGGCCATTCGCTGGACCGACTCAGCTCGAAATACATCTTTACGATAATGTGGCCTCCAGAATTGCACACAGTACTCCAGATGAGGTCTCACCATGGTTCTGTACAGTGGCATTATGACTTCAGGTTTACGGCTGACGAAGCTTCTATTGATACATCCCATCATCCGCCTTGCCTTGGATGAGGCCTTCTCTACTTGTTTGGCAGCCTTCATGTCTGCACTGATGATTACTCCCAAGTCCCGTTCTTCTGAGGTCGTAGCTAGTGTTTCTCCATTCAAGGTGTATGTTCTGCATGGATTTCTGCTGCCGAGATGCATCACCTTATACTTCTTTGCGTTGAAGCCCAGCTGCCATGTCGAGGACCAGTTTTCCAACTTGATCAGATCCTGCGCCATACCATTCGTGAGATCGCTTTCACCTACTATATTGCACAGTTTGGCGTCGTCGGCAAACAGCGCTACTTTTCCCTGAAGCCCTCGGGTCAAGTCCCTTATGAATATGTTAAAATGGGATGGTCCCAGGACTGAGCCCTGCGGCACTCCGCTAGTCACCTCCGATATCTTAGAGAGGGTGCCATTGACCACTACCCTCTGAAGTCTTCCACTCAGCCAATCATTGACCCATGCCGTTAGTTTCTCACCTAACCCCATCGATTTCATCTTGTTTAATAGTCTACGGTGTGGGACACTGTCAAACGCTTTACTGAAATCCAAGTACACTATGTCCAGAGACTCTCCCGAGTCTAGCTTTCCTGTCACCCAGCCAAAGAAGCTGATAAGATTGGATTGGCATGACCTGCCCCTAGTGAATCCATGTTGACAGGGATCCCTCAGATTCCTCTCATCCAATATCGTGTCTAATTTCCCTTTAAGTAGAGTTTCCATGAGTTTACACACTATTGATGTGAGACTTACTGGTCTGTAATTTGCAGCCTCCGCTCTGCAACCCTTTTTGTGCAGAGGAACAACATTGGCAGTTTTCCAGTCCAGGGGGACTCTCCCCGTACTTAGGGAGAGATTGAAGAGCATGGCTAACGGTTCCGCCAAAACATCGCATAGCTCTCTGAGCACTCTTGGGTGCAGATTGTCTGGTCCCATGGCTTTGTTCACCTTGAGTCTTGACAGTTCTTTGTAAACATCAGCTGGTGTGATCTCAAACTTCTGAAATGGGTCATCCATGCTTTGCTTTGCATCCAGCCGAGGCCCGTGCCCTGGTGCCTCGCAAGTAAAGACTGAACAGAAGTAATCATTCAGTAGTTTGGCTTTATCGGAGTCAGTTTCCACATAATTCCCATCTGGCGTTCTAAGGCGTACTATCCCGTTTGTGTTCTTTTTCCTGTCGCTAATGTATCTGAAGAAGGATTTGTCCCCTTTCTTGATGTTCTTAGCTAGAGTTTCTTCCATACGAAGTTTGGCCTCCCTGACTGCTGTTTTGACCGCTGCAGACTTTGTCCTGTATTCAATGTTTGCTTCTTTTTCCCCCATGCGTTTGTATGATAGAAATGCTCTTTTCTTCTCCTTGACGAAGTATGATACCTCATCTGTGAACCATTGGGGTTTCCTTTTTCTTTGTTGTTTGGTTACCGATTTTATGTAGCGGATAGTTGCCTCATGAAGGATCGATTTCAAGGTTGTCCACATAGCTTCCACATTATCAGTTACTTCTTGAACCTGCAGCGTCTGGTAGACGAAATCTCCCATGCGTGCAAAGTCAGTGCCCCTGAAATTGAGTACCCTTGTTTTTGTTTGTGATCTAGGGAAGCCTTTCTTAAGGTTAAACCATACCATGTTATGGTCACTGGTGGCTAGCGTCTCTCCCACCGAGACGTCCGAGACGCTTTCCCCATTTGTAAGTACCAGGTCCAGGATGGCCTGGGCCCTAGTGGGCTCTAGTACCATTTGTTTGAGCCTTACTCCCTTCATGGACGTTAAAATCCTCCTGCTATCACAAGTTGTCGCTGATAGTGTGTTCCAGTCCACATCAGGCATGTTGAAGTCTCCTAATAGAACAGCCTCCCCCCGTAAGGTGATATTCTCAATGTCTTCAATTAATTCTGCGTCCTTTTCCTCCGATTGTCTCGGAGGTCTGTATACCACACCAAGGTACAGGCATTTTTCTCCACCTCTGGCCAAGTTTACCCAGATGGATTCCCCAGTATACTTGACATCTGTGATCCTGGTTGTCTTAATGTTCTTTTTGATGTAAAGTGCTACCCCACCACCTAACTTACCCTCTCTATCTTGTCTAATCAGGTTGTATCCTGGTATGGTTATATCCCACCCATGAGAGTCTGTGAACCATGTTTCGGATATTGCTACTATGTCTATGTCTGCATTAACTATTTCTGTTTCTAGTTCTAGAAATTTATTCCCTAGGCTGTGTGCGTTAACATACATAGCTCTCCACTCTTTCTGTTTGCTAAGCTTCTGTTGTGAGCCACCCATTTGAGTCAAATTGTCTCCTAGCGATTCGTTTGCAGTAAGGGTACTTACCTCAGACCTAGAAACGTAATGTTGGTTCGCTACATCAGGAATGCTACTTACTGCTCCGGTGTAAAATTGGGTACCCACCCCCGACTTACCTAGTTTAAAGCCCTTCGAAGTAGGCGGGCTAGTCTGTGTCCGAAGACATTCTTACCTCTGTTGGTCAGGTGGAGTCCGTCTGGTCCCTGTAGTCCCTGTAGTGTCTCTCCGTGATTCAGGAATCCGAAGTTCATCTCCTGGCACCATCGTTGTAGCCACTCATTCGTCTTCAGGATGCGTTCGTCCCTGTCCCTTCCTCTGCCCCTAACAGGAAGAATGGAAGAGAATACTACCTGTGCTCCTATCTGCTTCAGCCTCCTTCCCAGAGCTCCGAAGTCTCTCGTTATGTCCTCCAGGGTGTTCTTGCAGTGTCATTCGTTCCAACGTGGATAAGCAGCATGGGGAAGTGGTCCTGGGGCCTGAGAAGTCTATCGAGACAGGTGGTCACGTCTCTTATTCTGGCTCTGGGCAGGCAGCAGACTTCCCTCGACTGCATATCCGGTCTGCATATTGGTCCCTCGGTGCCCCTCAACATGGAGTCCCCATGGCTCCAGAAGAAGGAGGATGGATTGAGACATCCAGGTTTTACTTCCATTCAGGGCTGGATTAATTTTTTAGGGCTCCTAGGCACACAAGGACAATGGGCCCCCTGGCCATGCCCCGCCCACACCCCATGTCCCACCCACCCCACCCCCATTTATTTACCTGTTTTGTTTTTATGCTTTTTATTAAATGATTTTATATATATATATATATATATATATATATATATATATATATTTATATCCTTTTTTATTGTACATCACCTAGAAATCGCGATAGGCAATCAGAATTTTAATAAACTTTAAACTATTTCTTTATTTCCATTTGTATTTCTTTTATTTTAAAATTCAAAACAATAGACAAATATAGTGCGAAATATAGACAGCAGATATAAATTCTCAAAACTGACACATTTTGATCACTAAATTGAAAATAAAATAATTTTTCCTACCTTTGTTGTCTGGTGATTTCATGAGTCTCTGGTTCCACTTCCTTCTGACTATGCATCCAATTCTTCTTTCTTTCTGCCTCCTGCATGCTTCCACTCCTCCAGGCCTCATTCCATTCCCCAACCAACATCTCTCTCTGTCCTTCCAGGAATCCAACTTTTCTTCCTCTCTCATCCCCCAGATCATTTTTCACCACTGCCCATCAGCCCCATGCCCATTTCTCCTATCACCCCTCTCCGACACCATGCCACATCTCCCTCCATCACTATGCCCAACATTCCTCCCCCTTGCATCCCTCTGTTCCCTCTCCACCACCATATCCAACATTTCTCCCTCTCATCCTTCTATTCCCCATGCATCTCTACCTCATTCCTCTCTATGCCCAACTTTCCTCTTCCTTTTTCACTAGTGTGCACCATCTCTTTCCCTCACACTCAGGCCCAATAATTGTCCCCTATTCTTTCCCTCCCTTCTTCCTATGTCCTAAGTTAGTGCCCCCTTTCTTCCTCCCTCCCGCCTTCCTTCCTCCCTATGTCCCCAGTCCGTGCCATCTCCCCCTCACTGCCTTCCAGCCTTGGTCCTCCCTCCATGACTGCCTGCCGAAGCCTGCCTCCTTCCCTCCCTTCTGAGCCAAAGCCTGCCTACCTGCTGCCGATTCATCCTCCTCTGCCCCTGGTCCTCCGCCGCTTGCTGCATCTCCAAGAAGGTAAGGTAAGGGCCAGCGTGCAGCGATTGCACGCTACCAGCTCACAAGCGTCCCCACGACGTCAGTTCTGACATCAGGGGAAGGCTTGTGGGTGGGTGGCGAGCAATTGCTGCACACTGGCCCTTACCTTCCTGGAGTTGTGGCGGCGGCGGGTACAGCAGGCAGACGTGGAGCAGCGGCCACGGGTGGGCGGGAACCAATGGAATCATCCGAGAGTGATGACGTACCTGACAAGCCCCCTAGAGGCAACCAATGGGAGCTGGTATTGGCCTCCCCACACCCAGCTTGCAACAGACTCTACACTGCAGCGGGCATGCACGCAAACTTTTTCTAGGGCTTAGCGTGTAAAGGTTGCCGGTGGTTACTCTAGTTTTCCAGGGTGGGCCCACTTTGCCGATTTTCCCGAGGGGGGGCCATTGCCATTTGAAACCCAAAAAAATTCAGAGTTGTCTATTGCTTGTTGTTTCTTCAGGAGGCCCCCCCCTGACAAGTTCAGGCCCTAGTCACGTGCCTACTGGGCCTATTGGTTAATCCGGCCATGCTTCCATTGTTTTCAATGGTAATCCTACCTTATAGTCACCACCATTACTTTTGTATTTTCCTTGTATTATTGTTAGCCTTGAAATGATATACAGTATACCCCTGTGAATTTGTGGTTTGCGAATCGCAGCTTAGTCTTTCGTAGTATTTTCTGACCACCTCTTCCGGGACCTAAAGTCAGGCTACACCAATCAGGAGCTGCTTTGACGCGCCAGATAGTGTGTCAAAGCAGCTCCTGATTGGTGTAGCCTGACTTTAGTTACCGGAAGAGGCGGTCAGAAAATATTAAAAATGATCCCGCTGTCCCTGCAGCCCTCTTCCACCCCTGATCCACTCCTAAACCGCATTCGCAGTTTTTCAAAATTCGCGGATGCTCCTGGAACGGAACCCCTGCAGATTTCGGGGGAGTACTGTATAGGGGAAGGTTGTGGTGATGGTGGGGGGTTTAACATTTTTGATCCACTGTGAATTGTAGTGTTCAGTGAGTTACACAAATGAACAATGTCTGTCAGGTGTGTCATAACAGATATTTGAGAACCACTGCCTCAGAAAGTAATATTCCAGACAAAATTTTCCCTAGGTGTGTAGGATTTAGGAAGTTCTACCTTGGCGCCTAAAAAGTCAGGTCAGATGATCAGAGGTAGTTTCTCTGTTCTGAACTCCAGTGCCTAATATAGGATCCTACAGTTGGATGAATGAATAGCAAGCTATAATTTAGGAGCCTCGGTTTTGAATTTCCACATTGAGAGACAAATATTTTCATCCCAAAACTTAGGCTCCCAGGTTCGATTGAAATTTCTTCTTACTTTATGCACCTGTTTCATGAGCCCTTATTCTTGCATTTTTCAGTGCTGCATTTTTTTCTTAGATACATTTTGAGTAGCTTGATTGCATTGTGCATATCCTGACCATGGTTTGGTGTGGTGTTAACTTCTGGGGGGATTGCGCACAGGGACCAGGAGACGGTGAGTCCCACAGGGATGGAAAAAGAAGAGGACTGCATCACCAATGTGGCTGGAAGAGGGAAAAGGCCTTCAAATATCTGCCATGTTTTGCACTCTGGTAGCTGTGGTTGCTTCTCTTTTGAGCACAGATGCTTCCCCTCCCTCCCAGCAGCAAACAGCAGATTGAGCAGGCAGCCTTTCCGCTCACTGTTGCAGGTTCTCCCTTTATAGGGTTACCATTAAAGAATTTTTCCCCGTCCCCGCAAGTTCTTTTCCTGTCCTTGCCCCATTCCTGCAAGCTCTGTCCTCATCTGCACAAGCCTCAAACACTTTAAAATCATGAGTGTTCAAGGCTTGTGCAGTTAAGGCAGAGCTTACAGGAATGGGACAGGGACAGCGACAAAACTCACAGGGACAGGGTGGGAAAATTGAGTTCCTGTGGGGATGGGGACAAATTTGTCCCTGTGTCATTCTCTATTTACCATTTTATGAGCCGCAAAAATCTGGACACATGGCCCCGCCTCTGGCCCTGCCCAGTTCCAAACAGCCATGCCCTATTCCACCCCAGCCCTCTTAATTTTGCCTCCAGCTCCGCCCCCACAAACCTCCTCTCTTCTTCCCCGGCAAGCTCCTGCCGCATCTGGAGAGCCTGAAGCATGCGCGGATGTGAGTGACTTCACACATGCATGCCCGGATGCAGCCAGAGCTCGTTGGGGCTTTCCAAAACCCGGACAAACTGCCGGGTTTTGGACAATCTATTTGGGTCCACGGACAGTCTTCTAAAAATAGGAAATGTTCAGATTCTTCCGGATGTCTGGTGACCCTATCCCAGTACCAGTACCAGTGCCCCCCTTCCCCCCCCACTACTGTTCTGGTGCTCCTGTACTCCATTCCTGTGGCCTGACTTCCACACTGATGCTGGTGGCTGTTCACCATTGCCACATCTTTGGGTGAAAAATTTCTATACTGAATTTTAAATTATTACTCCAGATAGTTATTATATATTTTGAATAAATAATATATATTTAATTTTGATTTTACACAGAATTCCTCCAGGTTTAACTTCAAAAATTAACCGTGTAAATGCCTTAGGTTTGCCAGACAATTCAATGTCCTGTTAAAATCGGTCTGCCTAATATTCAAAGTGATTTAAGTGGGTAGGGGAGGCTCCTGCCAACTTAATTCGCTCATAGCTGCCCAGTGCAATATTCAGGGACAATTAACTGGGCAGTGCCACTTTATATTGGCTCTGACAGCCCAACAAAAAAGTAAGCAGGTCAGGGTCAGTACAGAGGGTGACACTGGGGAGGAGCCAGCAGATACATGGGTACTGGCAGTGTTCACTGCCAGCACTTACATAGTTAAGCAGTGAATTTAGCTCTACTACAAAGCTGTCCTAAATTCAGGAGCTTTGCTGAATATCAGCTGAGACCTGCATATCGAAAATGCCCCCCTCAGTTTACTAATGGGCTAAGTCATGGCTCTACTTAACTCTGTCACTGGGCCACCTGGTTAAGTGTTCCTCTATATCAGCGGCTGGCAAGCTCAGCGGAGTTTGAACTGGTAACAGCCTGCAGTACTTTAAAATAAGGGAAGAGATATCACCTGCTTACTTTGCTTGTTTTGTCTGCCTTATGATAGATGAACAGCTGAATCATCTGTACCAGGGTTTGTATCTAAGTCTGCACACATTACAGGCCACCAGAAACCTCATACAGTACATTAGAGCTACTCCTTTGGGAGCCATCGGTTAATTAATTCAAGGTTGAAATTGTGTGCATAAGCTCATGAGACAGCAGATAGTGTCACAGCAGTGTCCACACACAATTTCAGTTTGGGCTCAGGGCTTTTGAAGAGCTAGATATGATTTAGACCACAGAACTGTTAAACCACCTTGGGTTTGTTTTTTTTCGTATAGTGCATGCTGTAATTCACAAGGTCAGTACACGTGCAACCACACAATTATGATTTTGTAGTGTGCTTCTGTACAGGGTTTGTGTTTGGGTAAGGCATAACTCTAAAATAAATGATAAAATATGCCATGAAAATAAAATTAACAAAATTAGATACCTGTACTTCTGTAGTGCATACAATTTCTGAAGGCATTTTTTACACTGAATGTAAATTTCTAAAATCTGCCACCCAGATTTAATCTTAACTTGTGTGTGTTTTGAAATTGAGGCTGTGTGTGTTTGAGAAGAGAGAGAGCTGTTTTGTTTGTATGTGTTGGTGACAGATGCTGCTGTCTTTTGTCTGAAACAGAGAATGTCTGTGTGCTTGGATAGTGTATGTGTTAGGATGTGTCTGCCAAGCTGTCTTTTTAATTTACCAGCATTGGTTGAGGGTTTTGGGGTTTGTTTGTTTTTTGGAATTACAGATACTATCACTACTCCATTTTATACTGTTCACCTCTGGAAGGGAAACATAGCCTTCCAGTTCTCTGTATGAGGTAAAGGTTGCTTTTTTTTTTTCTTCAAATTACCCTGAACACAGAGTTGCGGGCTGGGAGAAGGGAACTGTCTAGGAATGCAGGAGATGTAGTGGGAGTGAGGAAGGCTAGAGTGCCAGCCTGCAGCAGGGTAGCAGAATGCTAGTTATCCAGTTGCCATGGCAATGTTCAGTACCTCCTAGGCCAGGCCAGCATCTCATGGCCACTACTCTCCTTTTCCCTTGCCACAAATCATTAGGAAGCCAACTGGGCATTTTGCAGGAACATCTGTCCGAGCCCAACTCAAGCAGGCACAGGACTTCATGCTATTCTCTTTTCACCATCCACACCCACTCGTGCATTTAATTTTTACCTTCCAATCCCTTCTGATTTCCATCTGCGGCTTCCTTTGTTGGGCGTGTTCTGAAATCTGAACTCGGCAGGGCGGTTGGGGCCTGTGAGACTACAGGGCTTTGGGCAGTTCAGGTTTAAGATTGAAGAAGCTTACACAGAAAAGTGCTGCTCTCCTACTGGTGGGAGGGAGGAGAGGATCAGAACGGGGGATGCAGAGGTCATGGGGAAAGTTACACCCCTGAGGCTGGATGGAAGAGACTGCTGTCACTGTGAAATGTAAAAAAAAATCACGCTGATCCATGAATTTATTTTGCATGCAGAATTTTTCTGACCCAGGAAAATCACGCAGTATGTTGAAAAAGAAGATAGATGGAAATCAATGGGGACATATGATGTCTTCTTTTAGTCAAGGCAGGATTAAATCTTTGGTGGGCCCTAGGCAAACAAGCACATTGTGCCTCACGTTGTACAGTAACACAAATACAGTACACTTATTTTGACTGCATAGGAAAACTGACCATGGAGGAAACGGCACTGCAGGTAAAAATCATGACTCTCTGACTCCTCCTGCTGACTGGAGGACAATGCACAGTGGGTGGGGAGAAGAGCTAGGCAGCAATGATTCTCATTATCCCTCTGCCTCCTGCATCATACTTTTCTTTCAGCCTTTGGAGCCACTGAATCGCACATCTGTGGGAGCCCCTGCTAAATATTTGGGACCTGAGCATAAACCTAGTTTTCTTTCTTTCTTTCTTTCTTTAGATTTTTATCCCGTCCTCCCAGTAGCTCAGAACGGTTTACAAGTAAACATTCACAATGGAGTGAATTGGACATACAAGATTATACAGTAGATTTAAATACTTGGACATACAAGACTGTGCAGCAGTTTAGATATAGGGACTATACAGCAAATTAAGAACAGTAGTTTAAATATAAGTAGTTTAGTTTAGATACAAGTTATTTGAGTATAGGCTGAGAGTGGACTATACAGAAATTTAGGCAGAAGATTAGAATGGAGAAAGAAGGGTAGAGGTGGGATTTAAGGGGGTTGGGTGTAGACTAAAGGTGACCTTTAGTTGAAGAGGAGGGTCTTTACCATTTTCCGGAATGTCATTAGTGAGTTCTGTAGTCCGAGTTGAGGGGGGAGTTATGTGTCACTCCTGCCCTGCTCCTACTGTAAAGAATCCACATAGTTCATTTCATAAAAGATTTGTCAGCCTCTGAGAAGGGGAAAGGGAGGGGGGTCTATAGGTTACAGGAACAGTGTGACTGGCAGATTTTAATGGGCTTTGAGAAGGGGAGAAGGGGGTGTAGCACACCAAGAATTTTTTTCACTAATTATTATAACGATTGGCCTCACCTGTAAGATGTTCAAGAATAAGGTTCTAGTTAATGTTCCCAGATGATTTGTATCTGTTTAACCCAAAGCAGGATATTGGGGGAGGGGGACATCACTTACCTTAGAATTGGTGTCCTTTCAACTAGTTGTACAGTTCATTGCTACCTTGGGGGCTTGTTAATCTCTTCTACATTGTACAGTCATCCTTTTAACATTTAAAATAAAGTACAGTATGAGTAATTTTTGCCATAGACATATACGGCATATGTAGCTGACAGCTGGATGAGCTCCTTAGCAATAAAAGCGTTGGTGGGGCACCCCAAGTAGACTGGGTGGACCAATTAGTTCTTATCTGCAAACATCTACTGTTTTATAACCAGTTGACAAGCCCATTAGCCATAAAACACTGTAATGTTATAATCATAGTCTGCGAAGAGAGGGAATATATAAAGTCATATAGATAGCCCAAATCCATAAACCAACCTACCTGTCCATGCTTGGGTGGAGGGGGGGGTTCATTCTTAGTACAGTATTTTTTCTTATAATTGTTGAGTAGTTTTATGATTATGTACAAAATATGGTTTAAGAACATAAAAAATTCACACCTCCTTTTCTTTGTTTTTTGGCTGCACCTTCCCCACCAAAGGCAGGTAAAACAAAATAATGGTACATGCCAGGAGATGACTGGCTATAGTATAATGCCCTCTCCCTGCTTTGTATTAGTATGAGCCAAAATAATACTAAAAAATTCAAACAAACTTAAAGCTAAAACATGCAGACCTGAAGAAGGTTCTATCTTCTGAAAGCTTGTCAAAATTGTATTAAGCTAGTTTAATAAAAAGGTCTCACTTAATTTCTGGTGGAAAGGACATGAGTCCTGACAATAGTTGATTATCCAATACTTGCAAGTTGGCTGCAGAAGGATGAAATTGGAACTTGTGGAGCTCGGGGTCCATTCCCCATGAAGCTTGCTTGCATCCTGATTTATCTTCCCAGATGATGTAAAAACACAAGACAACCGAATCTTTGGGAAGGTTGTACCAAAACCTGATTAAAATGGAAGGCTCTATTTGTGATTTCCAAACAACAGTTGTTGTCTCTTTATATACTTTAATAATAAGATTTAAATATAACATCATATGTGTTCGAGGCTTGTGCAGATGAGGACAGAGTCCACAGGGGAGTGGGTTCGGGGCAGGGACAGAGCCAACGGGGCATGGGGTGGGGATAGGGACAAACTTTCTTTAATCTGAAGCTAAGAGCTTCTTTGGCACAAGCAGGGTTGTTTGGTTTTTTCAGGGGATACTTGAAGGAACTGAGTACCAGTATCATTTTTGTTGCCTGTTAAAATTGGCTCATGAGAGTCCATGCCCTATGTACCTGGCACACACACAGGATGCCCTCCTTCCCCTTGCCAGGATAAGTAGTGTCTTCAGCTTGTTCTTGCAGGCCCATGGGAGAACATGTGCATCTGTATCTGTTTGCAGGAAAATGTGGAGGTGGGAGACATGGTCTACAGAGGCCGAGCTGTCCAGACAAAAGTAGAAAAGAACATTTGGACTGGATTTGTATATGTCAACTTTGGAAATGGGAATGTGCAGCATCTGTGTTATTGTTTTTCTGTTCCTCTTTCACCGCTGTTAGTTGCAGAGTCTGGCTTCTTGGGGTGTCCAGTTTTTGTCTGTACATTTCTACTAATTTGTGGTTATTTATTCTGTACAGTATTTGGTTAGGTTCTTTCCGTGTTCTGCATGTGTGGCCAGGATGACGTATTTAGTGAGCATGTAGTTTCTGTGCAGGATTTGTAGCAGTCCAGCTTGTTCTCTTTTCTAAGCAAAAGGTGTGTTCTAGGCATTACAGCAGACCCTCAATATTCGTGGGGGTTAGGGGCAGAGCCGGCCCGCGAATAACTTGGGCCGGCTCTGACCACCCCTGCCTCCCTCCCACCTCCCTCCTTAAGTTGATTAATACCCAAAGATTGCAGCCAAGTGCACTGGACCTTACCTGGTGGTCTAGCGGTCTTTCAAGAGACTACGGGAACTCACGGCTGCCATTTTGGATGAGTGATCTGCACGGGGCAGGAGCGTAGGAAGATCACTCCTGCCCTGAAAGATCGCTAGATCACCAGGTAAGGTCTGGGGAGGTGGGGGTGATTCCGGTTTTAGGAAATCTTGAATAATCGTAATCAATAGTCCTAAAACTGCGAATTGGGAGGGGGAAGTGTAGTGTGATAATTGTAATGCTGTCTTTTCACAGACTCTGTAGCTGGTTGTAGGGGGTGTAGTTATTGTGGAAGTGGATCCCTTGGTGGTCACCCCAGACTTTAAGGACAGCCCTGCATTTGGTGTACAGGCATATATATATATTTTAAAAGATATTTTATTGAAAATTTTTTGTTTGAAACAGGTAACAGTACAGGCAACAATTACTCAAAATCAAAATATACATAATAATACAGCAAATGACCAGTACCAGAACAACAATACAATCAAAGAAAAGCATTATAATACAACCCCCCTCCCCCCTGAATAAGTTAAAAAAAAAAACAAACCTCTTCCCCAACTACAGGTATATATTTTCTAGGGAAAAAGAACCCTCACAGGGCACAGATAGATGAGCTTTTCCTTCTTCCAGGAGCTGTTCCATTTTCCAGTATGGGATGTTTTCTGGGGTGATCAGTGCTGCCCCACCTCCTTCCAAAAGATGTTTGATGAGATTTTGGCAGTCTCCAGACCTCCAAGATGTTTGAAGCCTGTGGATCATGAGCTGGGAAAAATTGTTTGTTTTTAATTGGAGGGGTAAAGGAAGAAACAGAATGGGGCTGGAGAAGGAATTATACTGCTCGTACTGCTTGCGTTTGGCAGTGTTATTTAAGATGAAAATACTAAGCAGGGGGACTTGTGGTATTTCGGGATACTTCTTTACTGTCTGTATGTGGTCAGGAGACCAGGAGGAGTGACTGTTTCTTGCTCCTTGCCTGTTTTTCAGAGGTCTTCAGCAGCACTGTTTTCCAGCATGTTCATTACTGATGGAGTCGATACTTAATCTTAATAGGACACCAAATTTGGGCCAGAGGTGAAGAGGGTGCAAGCTGCATTTGTATCTTCTATTATCATATGTCAAAGTGGGGATGAAAGAGACCTTTTTATCCATTTTTGACTACCACCATATAAGAGGATCCAACTGAGTTCCACGTTCTCTTTTTTTTTTTAACTCCCAATTTAAAAGAATTGTAGGACGAAGTTCTAGTTTCATACAACAGAACAAAAAGCTTGGCAAGATCCACTCTCAGAATGCTCTGAAACGAAAGGGATGCGTTAAGCCCAGACCTGGATCCTTCTGTATCCTAACTCATCATGGGCATTCAGCCATGTCCTTGTGTACTAAATGTTACCAGGAGATCATAGTAGATTGATGGGTGTTGCGAATAGAGGGAAGGAGGTGGTTAAGAAATGCTGTATGTGCAGACCTCAGCTGGATAGGTTCATTATTAACAGTTTTTGACCAGGGTAACCAAGAGCTTTTAGGTCACTGAGGATAGGCTAAGCTAGGGTAGCTAGCAGCTTGTGCAGATGAGGTGGGGGAAATGCTGCAACTGCTGCACAGGGACCTGGAGGGGAAGACAAATATCGCTGCTGCTGCACAGGGAAGTCGGGGGGGGGGGGGAGGAAGGGAATTGCTGTTGCAGGGAAGTGGGGTGGAAATACTACTGCACAGGGAAATGGAGGGAAAGAATGACAGACAGACAGCAGGAGTGATCTTGGAATGATCTCCCACTTTATATAAGAGAAGAAAAGAACTTAGACAAATTCAAGACTAAGCTTAAAAGTTTCCTTTTTAATGATGCTTTTAGTGAATAAATGATTCTACAATCCCTCTTTATTTTATATTTCCTTCTTTTTATGTTCGTCTTCCCTCCTAATGTTGTTACCTTTATATATTGAACTTGATACAGATTGTAACCTTTAAAGAATTTTCCTGTTTCTATATTGTTTTTTTTCTTTTTTTTTTTTTCATAGTTGTTTGTTTTTGAAATATTGTTTGTCTATGTAATAATTTACCTATGTTTTTAAATATTCGTACTATTTTGTATATCGCCTAGAATATAGATTAGGCGATTAATCAAACTGTATAATAAACTTGGAAACTTGGAGAAAGGAAGAAAGACACAGGGGCAGGGAGAGGGACAGAAAGACATAGAGAACAGGCTGAACTAGTCCTTGTACCACTTATAGATTCAATAATGCAAACCTAGCATTGGCTCAGCCTTTCCCCTATGATGTGAAACTTCTCAATGTTTTAAACTTGCATTCATTTGATTCTATTCTCTAGGATTTATAAGCTGCTAAATTTAAGTAGGTTCATAGCCCATGCGTAAGCAACAATTATGCAAAGATTTCTACATAGTACTAAAAAAAAAGCTGTAACAAGCTCTACTTATAAATATAATATTTCCGAAATAAATATATTTTCAAACTTTTATGATAAGAAAAAATAGGAGTGTGTGTTTTATTTTTAACAAATAGGAAGCAACCTGATACACAAAAGAGCTATCAAAAACTTTCTTAAAACCTTTGAAGCTTGAGAAATCTAATAGATGACAATCATTTGAGAGCTTTTTCTAGGATCCAGCAGTATAATTAATTCTGGTAAGCATAAAGGTATCTGACCAAAAATTCTTCTGTGTGCAAAACATGCCCCCTTAAACATTACTCTTGCTTCAAAAAGAAGCCATTATAGTTTTGTCAGTAATGGAATAGCTCGCGCAAATTTCCTACAACCATAAATCAGTGTAGTAGTAATATTTTGGCATGAGTTAAATTCTCATTAATTTGTCATATGAATTGCAATAATCCATTTTTAACACTATTCTGGCGCAGTGGTTAAAGCTACAGCCTCCACACCCTGAGGTTGCTTGTGAGTTCCAACTCACGCTGCTCCTTGTAATCCTGGGCAAGTCACTTAATCCCCCCCCCTTTGCCCCAGATACATTAGATAGATTGTGAGCCTACCAGGACAGACAGGAAAAAATGCTTGAGTACCTGAATAAATTAATGTAAACCATTCTGAGCTCCCTTGGGAGAATGGTATAGAAAATTGAATAAATAAATCTGTGTATGCAATCTTGTGTTTCTATATTAAAAAAAATAAAAAATCCCAGAACTTCAAATTCATACATATAGTAGGACAAAACCTGGACTGGGCTATATTGATTTTGCTCACCAGGAATGAACTTGGAATCTTGGTGCCTCTCTCCTGTGGTTGTGTATTGATGTGTCACTTCTGGCAGAGAGGGTCTCACAACCTCCCTGAGGAACCTTTTACTAGCCACTGTAAGGGTAATTCTATAACTGAGTGCCCGCATTTACACGCTACCTACATGTGTAAATGTACAAAATATCAGCACTTTCACGAGTATGTGTACACTTGCATGCATAAGTGGCAGCAAAGTGACGAAGCACTATTTTATAAGGTTATGCGCAAGTTCTGCAGTGCGTAAATACGAGGGAATATTCACATGGGTCGAACATGGGATAGGATTGGGCAAGGCTGTCATTTATACATGCAACTTACTGAACAGTGGTGGTTACGTGCAGCCTTGCTGCATTTCGGCGCTCATAGTTATGTGAGGTGTCTGGTGCGCCAATGTTGGGTTATACTAGTATTATATAATAGGGAGCTGCATGGGAATTGGGAATGGAAATTGGAACCCACAGAATTCCCACGGGTATGGAAGAAGTTGCATGATATTCCCAAGGGTGATGGATGAAGCTGCCATGGGAGTGTAATCAAAATCTCTAGTGACTCCAGAATGAGGCTTGGCATGCTCAGAGAGGCAGCTGGAAAACCAGGTGAGGCTTGTTTATTGTTTATGTAAAGCTGCTATACTGCTAACTAATGACTATGAAGTCAATTCAGAGCAGTTTACATGAGCAGCTTCGATGGAAATATGAACATTAACTTCAGTAATGATGGTATGTTTTTCTAGTTTTAATTCCTTTGGTAGGGAGTTCTACCACATTGGAGCCATCACTCAGAACATTCTTTGAAAGATGGTGTAGTGAATGACACAGGGACACATTTTTCCCCATCCCCACAGGAACTCAATCTCCCTGTCCCGTCCCCGCGAGCTTTGTTGCTGTCCCTGCCCTATTCCTGTAAGCTCAGCCTTAACTGCACAAGCCTTGAACACTTATGATTTAAAGTGTTTGAGGTTTGTGCAGATGAGGTCAGAGCTGGTAGGAAAAAAACTCACTGGGACGGGAAAATGAGTTCCCACGGGGATAGGGAAAAATTTGTCCCCGTGTCATCCTCTATGTTGTAGTATAGTTGTGTAGTCTGCTTGCTAAGTAATGTGGTTCCGAAAGATGAATGATTTTGTATGTCAACAACATGATCTTGAAATTCACTCTACGTTCAATAGGGAGCCAGTGTAGTTCTTTCAGAATCAGAGTGGCATTTGTATGTTTTGATTTTCCCTGCTGTATTTTGTACTATCTGTATCTGTTTGATCATGTACTTAGGAACGCCTAGCAGGATTGTAATTCAGTAGTCCAAAATAGAGAGTACCAGGGATATTATTACATTGGACATTGCTTGATAATTCAGATATGGTTTCAGTCCTCTGACCCAGTAGAGTTTGCCATAAGCATTTTTCACAATGCATTGAATTTGTATTGACATGTCTTAAGTTTGGGTTCAGCCATACCCGTAGGTTTCTCACACTCTCCTTGGATGACCTTATGGTATTTCCATTCAGTGGTAGTTGATATCTTGGGCAGTTCCTCCCCAGCTGTTAATCAGAAGTAGTTCAATTTTTTTCTTGTTGGCTACTAGACCATTTGTATGGAACCATCCGAAGATCTTCTCCAGGCCTGTCTTAATCCTCAGTTTAGTCTTCACATCCAGTTTCTTTAGTGGAATGATTAATTGGACATCATCCGTATAGATGTAACATTCCCAACCCAATAGTTGGAGGAATATGTTGAACAGCATTGGAGACAAAGCTGATCCCTGTGGTGCTTCTATGTCTATTTCTTTCCAGTTGCTTGAACCTCCCTGCCATTAAACTCTTGTTAGTCTTTTGGAAAGAAATGCCTCTATCCTTGCTGGGACTTTTCCTTTAAGGCCCAATTCAGTGCATCTTGATCTTAGCCATTCATGTTGGACTAGGTCATAGGCTGCTGAAAGGTCTAGGAGCCCTAATAAAACATCTTCTCCTTTAGCCTGGTGTTTAAGGACTGAGTCCTGTACTGCTACTAATACTGTCTCTGTACTCCAAGTGTCTTCTGAACCCTGATTGGGCCTGGTCTAGCTTTGACATGATTTCTATATTTGTTGGCAGGTCATTTTGTCTATAAGTTTTGCTATCCATGGCTGGTTAGCTACTGGCCTATACTTGGAGAGATCCTCTAGGTCACAGGTGTCAAACTCAAGGCTCGCAGGCCGAATCCGGCCCGCCTGGCCATTTTATGCGGCTCGCAGTGTGAAGCGGCATTTTCATTGCCGCCCCCGGTGTTATCTTCTGGCCGGCTCCCTCCTCCTCACTGTGACAGTGTGCTCAAAGCCGCGGGCAGCGGCTCCTACGTGCATCCTGCACCTGAACCGGAAGCCCTCTCTCTGATTGAATTGTGTCAATTTTGAGAATTTATATCTGCTGTCTATATTTTGCACTGTTCAGGAAGAAATGCATTTGTTTGTTTTTCTCTGGGGTTGTACTGCATGCAGAGTCTTGAATCTTAGGATTTCGTTTGTATATATTAGTACTTTTAGTTTTTGGTCCCGTATATCCATACGGGTTATCTGTGTTCTGGTAGGAATGAATGTTGAGAAGCATACAGTGTGCTTTGTATAGTTTAATTTTGTGGTTAACCATTATGTGTTGTTAATAAGATTATATTGTGTGTGAATATATGTAAAAAGAATGAAAAAATGGTGTTACAATTAGTTCTATTATGGGGGCGGTGTCTGGGGCGGAGATTGGGAGGGGTCTGGCCCGCGACTTAGCCTGTGTTTTGGATGTTGGCCCATTAATGTGACTGATTTTGACCCCTGCTCTAGGTCTTTTCCTTTATTTTTTAAAACAGGTTTGATGACTGCCAATTTCCGTTTAAGTAGAATTTCTCCAGACTGTAATGATTTGTTTAAAATATCTGTGAGATAGGTTAATCCCAGGCCATCAAGATCTCTCATTAGGTATATTGGGCATGGGTCGAGGGATGGTGGGTGGGCCAGACTTATAACACTCATTGGTTGAACAATGAATATTATCCAGATCACCATGGGTACTTGTTGGGATTGGGAGGAAACAGAAGGCAGTGAGCAAATAAATAATGATGTCGACTCCTGCAGGTACAGGTGGGGATGAAGGAGATTAATTGTAGGGATAGAATGGATTTTAGTGGGTATGGCTATGGCTGGGTGGGTGGGTTAGACTCAATTGGGAATGAATGAAATTTCTGTCACTGTGCAATTCTCTATTTTATAATGGAATCTGGACACCTAGATGCCATTATAGAAAAGGTTGTCACCTCACAGCATCAGTGCCCACTAAAAGAATTGCTCCCTATATTGCACAATATATTTTTTTATCTTCCAAAGCCTGAGCCAGCATCCCTCCTCTGTAGTGTGTTCAGTGAGCCTGGGGCCATAACTGCAGTAAGCCTGAGTATGGAAGCTTTTTACCTCCGAAATTCATGCGGTGAAAATAATTGACTTTTTATAAGTTGCTCTTTGTTTCAGAAAGCATTGGCTTTATTCCTTTGTTTCCAAAAGAATGAGAATAACTTCTAGATTTGGACATGTGGTTCTTCCATCTTTCAAAAGTTCTGTATGATGGAATAGCTTGCCTCAGGCAGGGAACATCAGAGGTTATTTCTGAACCTGGGTTCCTGCTCTCCCTGTACTTTGAATCTTCAGTCATGACCCTTTAGGAACCCCCACAGAGAAATACAGAGGTTGCTGGAGGCTCAGATATATTCCGGAACCTGGTGCAGAGGGAAGGGAATGAAATGTTTGCGACATTGAGCCTGATGAAAAATATACTGTACTAACTATCACTTCTTTCAGTAATTTTTCTGTGATTTTCAGTCATTCTTTGTAGTCATAAAGCATGCCATCTTTGTTGGCACTGTGAAATCAAAACATTTCTCAATCACTTTCAACTAGCAGAAACGAAGGGAGATGTGCACTTGGAGTCTTTACAAGTTGTGATTGTTTTCCCATTGGTCCTGATGTCAAAAAATCCTTATTCTCATTTATCTCGCATTTTTCTAAAAAAAAAAAAAAAGTTCAAAGAGATTTACAACAAGCTAAAGATCATCAAATAACAGATCAAATAAATGCACTAGTAAATGAGTGCGGAAAGCATGCTGAGCATGAATAATGAATCGTTTTCCAACCCTTCAGCCTGTTTGTGTGTGTATATGTATCTACCCTGTTTCCCTGAAAATAAGACCTACACCGAAAATAAGCCCTAGCATGATTTCTAAAGATGCTCCTAATATAAGCCCTAACCCCAAAATAAGCCCTAGTTAAGATCAACCCCCGAAGCCCCCCCCTCAAATGTCCCTGACACTCCCCAACTCCATCCTTGACATTAGTGCTGGCCGATTTGCCAATCATCTCTCCCTTCCTCTCCTCCACCCCAATTTTTCGTCTTTCCTCCCCCCCCAATGCAGCATCTTTCCTCACCTCTCAACCATCCCCTTGTACAGCAGCTCCTGACGCCTCCAAAAACAGCAGCAGCACTCTGAACGGGCTGCTTCGCTGCCTTCCCTGCTGGGGGTCTTCCCTCTGCTGCTGTTTTGGATTCATTTGGTGTTGGAGTTATGTCAGGCTCAAGGTGGGAGGGTCCATGGGGGTTCTGCTTCACAGAGGGATGGGAGGGAGGGATAGAAAGATGCTGCAGAGGGAAGGCTCGGCATTCAGAGTGCTGCCGCTGTTTTTGGAGGCCTCGGGATCTGCTGCACAAGGGAATGGGTGAGAGGGGAGGAATGATGCTGCACATGGGGGGGGGAGAGAAAGGAAAGAGGAAGAATTGGGGTGGAGGAGAAGAAGGGAGAAATGATTGTTGTACATGAAAAAAATAAGACATTCCCTGAAAGTAAGCCCTAGTGCGTTTTTTGAAACACAAATTAATATAAACCCTGTCTTATTTGGGGGGAAACACAGAATGTATGCCATTTTGTGGGTATGTGGCAGTGCTAGCTCCACAGATGTGACCATGAGAAGAGAGGGAAAGTTGCAGTATGGTTAAGGTGACCATACGTCCCGTTTTCAGACCTCCTGTCCCATTGTCCCCACAGACAGCTTCGAGATGCTAAAATGTCCTGTTTTCAGGGACAGCGTCCCGATCACTTCCTGTCCCTCCCTGCCGCAAAGAAAAAAAAAAAGCCTCTCCATCTTTCCCCCTGTCTGCTGCTCTTACTGCCCTGCCGCTACAGCTGCTAAACCCGACAGGAAGTCTTCTCTCCGACGTCAATTCTGACGTCGGAGAAGACGTTCTGGGCCACCGAAAAAAAAAGAACTTTAAGGGAAAAATATAAGAAAAAAGATGCAGAGCACATATCCAAAAGACTGCACAGATTGCTTGCAGAACTACAGGGGGTTCTAACTCTCTCTCTAAGGTGGGAGGAACATGTACTCAAAAAAGTGTTTGAATTTCTGCAACTCCTGGATTGTGGGAAGGAATTGAATACCCAGCGACTAACGGAAAGAAGATTTACGAAGGTGAAAATCTAATCTTCTATTTTGTCAAGCAAGGCAAAATACCATGCCTAGTAATACTAAAATAACTTTAAAGGAATAAATTAACAAATTTAATAAAGTGTGTTGTAGGTTGCCCTGTTGGGGCATCAGGTGTCACTCAGTGGGTTGTTGATATAAACAAACTTGCAGGAAGTCCTTTAAAGCTCATGAGCCTTGTTCCTTTTAAGAGGGCAGACTCATAGAAACATAGAAATAGACGGCGGATAAGGGCCACGGCCCATCTAGTCTGCCCACCCCAATGACCCTCCCCTACCTTTCTCTGTGAATAGATCCCACGTGTCTATCCCATTTGGCCTTAAAATCAGGCACACTGCTGGCCTCAATAACCTGAAGTGGAAGACTATTCCAGCAATCAACCACCCTTTCAGTGAAAAAGAATTTCCTGGTGTCCCCGTGCAGTTTCCCGCCCCTGATTTTCCACGGATGCCCCCTTGTTGCCGCGGGACCCTTGAAAAAGAAGATATTTTCTTCCACCTCGATGCGGCCCGTGAGATACTTGAATGTCTCGATCATGTCACCCCTCTCTCTGCGTTCCTCGAGTGAGTACAGCTGCAACTTATCCAGCCGTTTCTCGTACGGGAGATCCTCCAGTCCCGAGATCATCCGGATGGCCATTCTCTGGACCGACTCCAGTCTCAGCACATCCTTACGGTAATGCGGCCTCCAGAATTGCACACAGTATTCCAGGTGGGGCCTCACCATGGATCTATACAATGGCATAATGACTTCAGGCTTATGGCTGACGAAACTCCTGCGTATGCAACCTATGATTTGCCTTGCCTTGGATGAAGCTTGCTCCACTTGATTGGCAGTCTTCATGTTCTCACTGACGATCACCCCTAAGTCTCGTTCTGCTAACAGTTCTTGTTAGGATCTCGCCATTAAGGGTGTAAGTCTTGCATGGATTTTGGCTGCCCAGGTGCATGACTTTGCATTTTTTGGCATTGAAGCTGAGTTGCCAGGACCTAGACCAGCGCTCCAGTAGGAGTAGGTCGTGCATCATGTTGTCGGACATTGAATTTATGTCTGTTGTACTTTTGCCCACTATATTGCTTAGTTTGGCGTCATCGGCGAATAATGTTATTTTACCTCGCAGCCCTTCTGCCAAGAATCAAACCAGGATTCTTAAAAAAATCGCATTAAAAAGTGACAGTCTGCTAATGCAGCTGTTTGATAGCGAATTGAAAAAAGCAAGACATTCTCAAAAAATTGCGCATGCAAATGAGGTCAGTGGACAGCAGCAAAGATTAGCTAAATTTGCATGTGCCTATCGCTGGTGATAGCGATGGGCACATGCGCAGAAAGAAACACATAGCCCCCTCTTCCCTCCAAAAAAACCCCACAACAGCAGGAGAGATGTTCAATCTCTCCCACTGCCAACCAACAAACACTCTTCCCCCCCTACCAGCGGGAGAGATGTCAATTCTCTCCCGCTGCCAAAAAACCCCTGCTGCCTCCTGGCTGCGCGCACCCCCATTGCCAAGTGACCTCCCCCACCATATAACACCTTCCCTCTGCCTTCGACTCCCCCTCCCCTTTACCTCTAAGTAGATGATCAGATGAACGTGGATTCCCTCCTCCCAGCTGGCCTGCTTCATCCAAAATGGGTCTTCCCCTCCCCGGTGCATCTTGGGAAGCACCGGGGAGGGGCCTGAGGCTCTGATTGGATCAGGCTTTATAAGGCCTCTTCCAGGGAGGGACATGGGAATGGCCTTAAACAACTTGGGCCAATCAGATCCTCAGGCCCCTCCCTAAGTGCACCAGGAAGAGGCTCGAGGCTCTGATTGGCCCAGATGCCCCATAGGAGGGGCCTTAGGCATCCGGGCCAATCAGAGCCTTAGGCCCCTTTTTGTTGCATCTGTGGAGGGGCCTGAATCTCTGATTGGTCTAGGCATTCCGTGATGCACCGGGGAGGAGAAGGCCCATTTTGGATGACACAGGCCAGCTGGGAGGAGAGAATCCTCATCCCTCAGGTCATCTACTTAGAGGTAAAAGGGAGGGGCGTCGGAGGCAGAAGGGGGAAATGTTGTATGGCAGGGGACAGCAGGAGAGAATTGGCATCTGGAGAGGGGTGTTGTGATTTAAGGGAAGAGAATGAGCATCTCTTCATCACAACATCTCTGCATCACAACACGGCTTTCTAGCAGTCTCTGACATTGTCATGCCTTTACCTGCACCCTTGGACCAGTCACTTATTTTTGTTGCCAAAAGTTGATGCCGCTTTTCGAAAATGGCTCACATTTTTTAAGAATCCACCAGAGCGATCATTTCAATGTTGAAGAGTCCATTTGCATGTCATTGTCAGATACTGCTGGAAAGCTTGCTATTGACAGAGATAATCTGTTTTGATAATCCACCGCTAAAATGCGTACAGGCTAAACCGTCGGTAAACAGTTTAACGACAGAGTTAAAGTTTTGAGAATCTGGACCTCAGAGAAGACTTTGTGATGCTGTAGATTTTTATTCTTTCCAACCCTGTCTCACTCTCACCACCTCTCTTCCTTTTTGATTTCTGTCTATTCTTCCTCAGTCCCTTCACCTTCTCACATAGAAACATAGAGTATGATGGCAGAAAAGGGCCAATGGCCCAACAAGTCTGCCCATTCGAATAACCCAACCCCCTAAGAACTTCCTCGAAGTGAACCCACATGTTTATCCCATTTATTCTTAAAATTGAGCACGTTGCTGGCCTCTACTACCTGAAGTGGAAGATTATGCCAATGATCAACCACCCTTTCGGTGAAGAAATACTTCCTAATGTCCCCATGAAATCTCCCACCCCTGATTTTTAGTGGATGCCCTCTTGTCGCCGTAGGTCCTGTAAGGAAAAAAATGTCTTCTTCCATTTCCATACGGCCAGTAACATATTTGAACATCTCTATCATGTCTCCCCTCTCTCTGCATTCCTCAAGAGAGTATAACTGTAACCTACCTAGACGTTCTTCATATGGGAGATCCTTGAGTCCTGAGACCATTCTAGTGGCCAATCTCTGAACCGACTCTATTCTCAGCCTTTCGATAATGTGGCCTCCAAAATTGAACACAGTATTCCAGATGCGATCTCACCATGGACCTGTAAAGCGGCATCACCACTTCGGGCTTTCGGCTGACGAAACTTCTCTGGATGCAACCCAGCATTTGTCTAGCCCTTCTGAACCTTTTCCTCCTCTCTCATCTTTTCTGTTTCCCCAGCTTCACTCCCTTTTATGGCCTTGTATTTCCATCTTCACCCCAGTTGTTATCTCCAGTTTTCTTTCTCCAGCTTTGCTAGCATTTTCATCCTCACTCTTTTCCTTCTTCCATCTTTGTCTGTTGGTTGTCTTTGCCTCTTTCCTAGGATGGCCAAAGAAGTAACACAAGAGAGCGGTTCCTCTACTGTCATATTGAGATCTAAGGCTGTGGGAGGGGAAAGATGAGGAAGGGGGGAGTAGTAGTTGAAGGGGCAGAAGCATTGACTCTTTTGGCAGGACTTGGGTTATATTGGGGTATTTAAACTGGAGGGTTGTCAGGTAGTTCGCACCATTATTCAGAAAAGAAGCAGTGCTGAGACCAGCATAGTTTTTTTGACCATAGGTGGCACCAGAAAAGCTGTGGCAGTAGAATAGGCACCAGAAGAAAAGAAGCAACCAAAGCTGGTTATAGTGAGGGAGAGGAAGTTTTCCAGGGTCTCTTTGGTTCTGCTGAGTAAGGGCATAAGAATAGTCATACTGGGTCAGACCAATGGTCCATCTAGCCCAGTATACTGTTTCTGTAGTGGCTAATCCAGGTCACAAGTACTTGGCAGAAACCTATGTCATTGAGAGAGAGCTTCAGGGTATCTGGCACTGATTAGGCCCATTTGGGCCCCATGGTTTGATTTTGGTCCTAGTGGCAGTATATTAATTCTGCCTGCCCCACAACTCATGGCTGAGACCAGAACTGTAGAGCTGGTGGTTGTGGGAATGTGGAAGTGGATGAGGAGGGGAGAGGAAATTTGGTGGAATCAGGGAGCCAGGAGTATTGGTGAAGGAAGATGTGTCAGATAGGAACAGAAAAGGGCTACCACACCTGAGGGGTGGGGGGAGGACGAGGAGTTAAGAGAGAGAAGGAAAAATCAGCCCATTAGTTCTGGTGAACAAAGGTGGTGAGTAATAATTGTAGTCTAGTGTAGTCAACTGTGAAATTTCATGCCCTAGTTCTCTGTTAATATTTAGCTTGTACTTATGAGACTTTAATTCACGTTTTGAAATGTAGCTTCTGGAGATATGCTGTCTTTTTTTCCACCCCTCTCAATTTTTTCTGTTGGCGGATGGAGGGATCTTTGAGCATGATCCGTGCAAACTGCAACATACCCTAGGGATATTCAGTCTAACCTTTGCTCTTTTCTACTGCCGTCATGGAATTCACCTTCTAACTAACTTTACTTACATTTCCTCTCACCTTTTCCCTTTAATGTCTTCACTTAGGCTCCAAGCCCCATTGCTCGCTTTCTAAAATTGTCATAGATTATTTCCAACACCCTAACCAAATTTCCTTACGTGCTGAAAAACTCTCTGGTTCTGACACATACACACAGCTAGTCAAAACTTCTCAGATACCCACAAACAGTCAAAGCCTCTTGCACATCTAACCACAGATGCTTTCTCTCTCTCTCTCTCTCTCTCTCTCTCTGGGTCAGAGGGACATTATGCACATAAAAAGTTCAACTGTACAGTACTGATGAGGATTCAGGTACAATGTCCCTGCCCCAGGGAGCTTATGATCTAAATAGGTACCAGAGGTAATGGACGATGAATCAACCTGACCAGCATCACAAGGAGTATGAATAGCAGAAACAGAGTTCAAACGCTGGTTCTCAGTCCACTGTTCTAACCACTAAACCACTTCCCCTCCCTAAGAGATATATTTTCAAACATAAACAGGTTTCCAAGTAATGACCTAGTTGTATCATTGATGTCATCCCTATACTGCCTAAGGCAGTTTACAACAGTGCATGTAGCCCAAATGCCACTTTTCAAGTGGACACTGAGTCTCAAGGGGATTTTCAGTGGCCACCATTTTTCACGGAATTATTTCTGAATGAGGTTGCCCTTTTAAAGTCCCTGTAGGAAAATACCAACAAAGTCCACACCACTCTCCAGGCTTGGAACATTTAAAATAATTAAGGGGCTGATATTCAGAGCTGTTTTTCTGGGCAGGTGAGGCTGCTGGCTGGTTAAATTGTTTATGTGGGGCTATCCACTGACCTTCAGTGGCACTTAACTGATTAGGGCTGCTGAATGTCAAAAGTACTCGCAACAAAGGAGTCCTGAGGATAAGATGTCAAGTATTCAACCAAGGGTGTATAGTTAAAAAAAATCACTTTATTTGTAGATATGCCACAATGACTCAAAGACTCAACACTGGCAGTGTTTCGGCATCTGTGCCTTTATCAAGAGTCTGTCTTGAAAGAAGGCACAGTGCATGTGGAAGCTTTGGGTCAAGCGCTGGTAAATTGTGAGAGAAAACAGTATAGTAACTAGTGTCCAAAGCTGGGTTGCAGATCACTTTGTTGTGGGTTCTTCTCCTGTCATTGAGGCTTGGCTTCCAATTGAATGTTGAAAGTAACCATTAAAAATGTAACCAGCTATTTTGTGAATGCAGGATTACCAGATTTCCTCTTTTAAAAAAGAGGACCTATGGCTCTGCCCCGTTCCATCCCCAGCCCAGCCCCCACACAAGCCTCCATGCTTGCTCAGATGTTGACACGATATTGTCGTGCGTATGCATGCAGATCCGCAGCCCAGAGCTCGGGGCTTTCCAAAACCTGGAGAAACTGCCGAGTTTTGGAAATCCCTTTAGGTACCCAGACAGTCCTCTAAAAAGAGCACATGTCCAGGTTTTCCCGGACATCTGGTAACCCTATGTGGGTGATCCTCTGTTGCCCCCAACCTAGGCTTTCTCCTCTTACAGCTGATTCCGCATTGCAAGATACCAGAGTATAGTTCCCACTCTTTATTTGTTAGCTTTTTCCTTGGTCGCCTTTCCAAATTTCCTAAGCTGACTTGGAGTTTTCTCCTTGAGCTTCATCATATTCCTAAGATGAGTGGAAATAAGAGACCAGTTGTAGTAAGCATCTGAGTTTTGTTAAAACTCCTGCAAGGCACCTCCCACTAGAGGTGACCCTAATACACTATCTCATCACTTTAGTGAAATCATTAAATGAATAGGGCACCCTCTTAATTAGGGACCTTTTTACCAAAGTGAGGTAAGTTTTTTGCACTTACCATGCATTAGTTGCAAAAACTTTCATACGGTAAATGCAGGAACTATGCCTAGCATCTGCCCTGCAGTTGCCACATAAGGCACACTTACAATACAGGCATTGCATTACATTCAGTGGCACTCTATCTAATGCAGTGTGGAACCACATAAATTAAGAGCTGCCATGACAGTTTAAACCCCTTATCAGTTTTTCCTTGACACCCTCTCAGTCTCTGATCCCCTTCCCAGGGTTTAACTCCCATCCCCTGCCCCTGTCCAAACCCCTCTGATCCTCTCCCCCCCCCCAAGAACTCACCAGGAGTTTGCATTGATATTCAGTTCTCCCATAAGAACATTAGAATAGCCTTACTGGGTCAGACCAATGGTTCATCAAGCACAGTAGCCTGTTCGCACGGTGGCCAATCCATGTCCCTAAAACCTGGACAAAAACCAAGGAGTAGCCAAGGAATGATCTTCCTCTGTTTTCAGCCTGGATCCAAAAAGGCTGTTATGACCCTTAGTGGTAGTCTTAAGGTAGTTCTGCTAGGGAGCATCCTGATATGTGAGACTACCAATTATTTATTTATATACCACTTATAGCCTACCGTAAGTGGTTTACATTCAGGTACTCAATAAATTTTCCCTATCTGTCCTGGGGGGGGCTCACACTCTGTCTAATGTACCTGGGACAATGGGGGATTAAGTGACTTGCCCAGGACTGCATGGGACTTTAATCCATAACCTCAGGGTGCTGAGGCTTTAGCTCTAATCATTGTGCCACACACTCCCTCCAATATCGATCACAGTGGGCATTTTGGATCCTGGCCATTGCCCAGACAGGAGCAGAGAGGTACTATTATCACCAAGATCACTGATTGCAGATGCAGACCCCTGGTAGGTCCCAGGGAAGGGGGAAGTTGAAGGAATGGGTAAGTTCAGGTCTAGAGGGGATCTTGCTTGGGGGAGGGGGGAAATGGGGAAGGGAGATTGAATAGCGAAAGATGGATGTTAAACCAGGGAGATATGGGGAAATTTGATTTGTAGGGCATGTTGGAGGGAAGACATTGGGAAATCAGAGATGCAGAGGTGGGGAGGGGGGTTCAGGTTGGAATTGGAGGTTTGCGGGGAACATGACTGAGCACTGTCAAAGTCAGCAGCTGTGGTACCATTTTTACATAGCTGCACCTACAGCCTCCTCTTGAGGTAGTATTAGGTGGAGCCATGGTGTTGGCATGTCATCAACAGTCGCTTCTCTTCTCTGCCCCGCCCCATTATGTCCACTTACTGCAGCTAACAGGAGATTTTTTTTTTACCATGCTGGCTTTTAAACATGTGTTAGACAGTGGCACGGATACATGCTGATGTCTAAAGCATGATAAAGCCTGTGCTAGTTGCTTAATGCAGTTTAGGAAACGTGCCCCTTTTGTGCTTTAACTATATGGGAATACCCCTAATAGCACATAGGCTTTGCATTCATTGTTAAAGTTTTGCTTCTAATTGCCAGTAAGTGCAGACTTTTTACTGCACTTTAGTAGAAGGACCCAGTGTTTTTGTGGCTTCTTGCAAAAAAGATTGTCTTGATTCAATATTTTACATAACTACAGGTATAGAAAGTATTTATTACAGTAGAGTGTCGGTTAATTGGGTCTCACACAACTGGCAAAAAAATCGCGTGGGAAAAAAAAATGTCCCCCTGAAGCACCAGTGGCAGTGTCTTGAGCCTCTCTCTCTCAAGCTCCCAAGCAGCTGCGAATCCCCCTCCCTCCCACCCCAAAGCATCAGCGTAGCAGCCGTCCTGAGCTGCAAAGCCCTCCTCCCTCCGTCATACCCCAAAGTGGTAGAAGCAGATGAGAATCCGGAGCCACGAATTCCCTCCTCTCCCTTCCTTACCGGAGTGCAGCCGGTCAGCAGGAGGCAGCCTCAAAATAGGCTGTTCGCAGCCAGCCATGGCAGGGCCTTTCCTCTGATGTGTCACTTCCAATACATCAGAGGAAAAGCCCTGCCAGAGCTGGCCGCAAGCAGCCTGATTTAAGACTGCTTTCTGCTGACCGGCTGCGCTTGGGTAAGGAAGGGAGAGGAGGAGGGAGCTAGGGAATTTGTGGCTCAGGACCGCCGCATGCTTCTGCTACTTCAGGGCTTGAAGGAGGGAGGAGAGCTTTGAGGCTCAGGACCGCTGCTGCACTGGTGCTTCAGGCGGTAATGGGGGGAGGGGTGAAGTGAGAGTGTGTTAGCCAAGGTTTCTAATATACTCAATTAACCAGAAAAACAGTTATCCGGTGTCCACCAATTCCCATGGGTGCCGAATAACAGATTCTACTGTACTTGTTTACAAAAAGTACAAAACCTTGCATAGATATTGGAGGGAGGGGGAGGCTACCCCAAGTATTAATGTATTATGCAGTAGGGGGAGAGTGTGGCGAGGTGGTTAAAGCTACAACCTCAGCACCCTGAGGTTGTGGGTTTAAACCCGCTGGGACAGACGGGGAAAAATACTTGAGTACCTGAATAAATTCACGTAAACCGTTCTGAGCATCCCTGGGAGAATGGTATAGAAAATTGAATTAATAATAATTTTATAAAGCACAATACAACATTTGATATGTTTACATTTGAGGTACTTGTAGTTTCAAAATCCAAAAAGACACACAACAGAATTCACTAACAAAATGAAAGAAACAGCATAATAGGCTTTGTGGAATGTGACAAATGATCAAGCCAGATCTGGAAGAATCAGGACAGGTTTAGCCATTAGGCAAGGCTAGGCAATTGTATAGAGTGGCAGCTTTCTAGCAAAGAGCAATCAAAGTAAATAGTTCCTGAGAGCTACATAAGTTTAAAGAACCATTAGCACATACTTTTACTTTTCAAATAACATAAATTTTTATTTATATATCTCAAGTATCCAGACAGTTTACAGTAGGTTAATACAGTAAAAAATTTTAAAAATATAATCTAAAACATTAAGGGGGGAGGATAGACTTGACTGACATGAAACAGGGAGGGAAGTTGGGGGTGGGAGGTAAAGTTACAATAAAATTATAATAGAAAAAAGGGAGCAGGAAAGGAAAGTACAGTAGGTGAGGGAGTCTTTTTTTCTTGAGGTAGGAAGATGGTTAACCAGTATTGAAAGCATCTGGAAATAGGAAGGTTTTTAGTTTAGATCTGAATACCGTTAAAGATGATTCTTGTCTTGAGTTCATTGAGCATCACATTCCTTAGTGTCAGGGCCATAACGGAGAAAATTGATTTACGAGTAGTATCATAAAAGATTTCACGAATGGAGGGGATTACTAGAAGGTTTTGAGAGTTGCATCTTAGAGTTCTTAAAGGGATAATAAGTTTATCAATGAAAGCAGGAGAGTTTGTGAGTCTTGTTTTAAAGACACAACATAGGCATCAACAAGTTAACAGTAGTTTCACATCAATATGCTACTTTGGAGGGATTACAAGAATTTTGAGAACAGATGGGTTTTTAATAACTTTCTGCAATGCAAGTATGAGGCTGAAATTCTAACCATTTGGCCCAGTTCGGGATCCCTGGTAGCAGCTTGGAATGAATCTTAATCTTAATGAATCTTTTCTCAATACAGCCTTTGAATGTAAATGACTTCTGAAAATTGTTCTCCTTATGCATGCATGCATACATATATGTTCTCATTATGCATACATGTAGAGTTAAAGGATTGTTGTGGGATGATCATAATTGTGGAGTTTAATTATCAGAATGTTGGGTGGATGTCAGCTAGGGGCATTAAAGTTAGTGAAGGAGGGAAGCATATGCTGAACGTTGGAAGGGCCCTGAGTAGGGTTACCAGACGTCCGGTGCCCGGACAGACTTTCCAAAACCCGGCAGCATCTGAAGGGCCTCTGAGCATGCGCGGATGATGTCACACACATCCAGGCCCTCTAGACACAGCCTTAGTGTGTCAGGGAAGACAAGAGAAGGCTTTGTGGGGGCGGTGCTGGGGCAGAACAGGGCGGGACCAGCAGTGAAATTGGGCGGGGCCACATGTCTAGGGTTTTACTGCTTAAAATATGGTAACACTAGCCCTGTGAGAAATTTTTATTGTTTCCTAGGTATCAGGTGGTATTTGGAGCCAAGGAGAAAAATCCATGAAACTCCTACACCCCTCTGTTCTTAGAATGCAACTCTCTGACTCCCTCTTTTCTCCCATGTTATGTATCCTGTGATATCCTCTGTTTCTTCCTTTTTCTTTCCTTTCCCCATTTTTTTCCTCCAATGGATCCACCTCCATTGAACTATGACAAGCAAAGGGACTATAGGAGGCTTGCAGTGTAGGGACAGTAAGGCCATAGGCTTCTCCTCTTCTATACAGTTCCTATTTGAGAAAGAAAGTACAGGAAGAAAATAGAATGGTTTAGGGAGCAGAGAAAAACTGTTATGCATGCATTAATATTTAGACTGCTCTAACGCTTTGTTGATAGAACGTCATAAGAAACAGCTAAATAGGCTGTAATATGTTCAAAATATTGTGGCTAAAATTTCATTTAGAATAATTTATCTCAGAGCCTCTTTTATCAAGCCAAAGACAAAGATGGAAAGGAAGAGTCACCAAGAGATACTCATGTTAGGTGGGATGGGCCTGGAAAGGATCCATTGGCAGGGGGCCTCTGGGAAATGGATGATAATGTGAGGTGGTTACCTGGAATATTTGCCATGGGTACGGGCATCCCTGATGGAATTTACATATGATTTTAGGTCAGCACAGTAGGGACGATCTATTACTTTCTCTTCTTGCTCAGACTTTGTTTTTATTACAATGGAAAATGATGAGGTAGATGTTGGGGTTGAGAGGAGAGAGTGATGACACGAGATTGGGGTAGAGTGGGGATAGGAGAGGGATTGAAGGAAAGTTCAAGAGAGATGAGTGGCACCAGGAAATGGTTCAGGTAGAGAGATGGGTGCAACCAGGTAAAGGGGATTGAGAAAGAGACAGGGATTATATCATTGGTACACACCATTTGGCAGTATCTTGATTTTCAAGAACATAAGAATAGCCTCACTGGGGCAGATCAATGGTCCATCAAGCCCAGTAGCCTGTTCCCATGGTGGCACATCCAGGTCACTAGTACCTGGCCAAAACCCAAGGTGTAGCAATATTCCATGCTACCGATACAAGGCAAGCAGTGGCTTCCCCTGTGTCTTTCTCAATAACCAGACTATGGACTTTTCCTCCAGGAATTTGTCCAAACCTTTCTTAAACCCAGCTACACTATCCGCTCTTACCACATTCTCTGGCAATGCGTTCCAGAGCTTACCTATTCTCTGAGTGAAAAAAAATTTCCTCCTACTGGTTTTGAAAGTATTTCCCTGTAACTTCATCGAGTGTCCCCTAGTCTTTGAAATTTTTGACGGAGTGAAAAATCAATCCACTTGTACCCGTTCTACTCCACTCAGGTTTTTGTAGACTAAGTTCACTTAGCTAGGGGCTGGCTGGCTGGCTGGCTGCGTATTCTATTGAGTCCTTATGTCTCCAGTGTGGATGGTTCTGCAGGGTGTGACAGGCATGGGTTGGGCAGTTTTGCTTGTTTGCTTGCCTGCCTGCCATGGAATCAGAGATGTTTTTAATTATGGTAGAATTTGCTGTAGTGTATTAAAATCCTTCCTTCTGCAGTTAGTTTAGGTATATTGGCTTTTATTGAACATGGTATTAAATAAACCTTTACCCTTGTCACTACTTGACATCATTAATCTTACTTTCTTAGTTGCCAGTTCTGTGAATGATTTAGCACCATTCTGGCTCTTTATCTGTTGTGTTTTTCCAAAATGTTTGTTTCTCACCAATTAATCTTAATGCTTGGTGATTTAAGGGCTCATTTTCGAAGCACTTAGACACACAGTACCATGGGTTACCATAGGTACTATGGAACTTTTGTAAATCTAAGTGCTTTGAAAATGAACCTCTTAACCTTCTTCTTATGAAGCATTGCCCCCCCCCCCCCCCAACCCCAATGGCTAGTATCTTCTGCTAGTTTTTCAATTTTGGTATTTGCAGGTTTTTTTAAATAATGTTTATTGAGCAGAAACAACTGATACATCCGCCAACATAAAGAACATTTGTCTTAACAATAGTGCACAACATTGCTTAGTATGATAAAGAATTTATTTATCTATTTTGTTTTCTATCCTGTTATCCCCAAAGAGCTTAGAATGGGTTACAGGTTAACATACGTAACACTGGTCAACAACAAAAAAAGTTTTTCTTTGCTACTGAGAACTTAAGAAGTGTTCTTAGTTAATTTTGTGTCTTTATCTGCCGTCATCTACTATGTTACTAATGACAATGCTGTCATCTACTATGTTAGTAATGACTAATGACGATGATTTCACATCTGTAATTGAAAATTCAGCTAGCATGTCAGGTTTCTGAAATAGAAGTTACTGATTTTATAGACAGTCTGCCATATAGGCACAAGTATGAATTATATCCCACCAACCTTGTGTTAAGGAGTCTACTCTGAAAACAAACACGAAGACAATAAGGAGACACGTTACAGCGTATATTTACGCCTCTCTTAAATCACACAAAAGTGATGTTAGCATATTCAGAAATGTTTGACATACTTGCTTTTACGCTTGTACTGTGCATTTGTCTCTCTTTGCAAGAACCAACAATAGTCTCCCATCATATTGGAATTGAACTTACCCTGATATCTGCTTTCCATCACCTTGATATCTTGATGAAATCTTTCCCCATGCTCATCGCTGACATCACCAAGATTGGGTGGGAAGAAGTTGAGGTGAGAATGTAAGAAGTGCATTTTAAGTGACATTCTGGCACCCATTAGCTGATATGCTGTCAGCATGTTCTCCACAAGCTCAGCATAATTCTCTGATCTGTGATTACCAATAAAATTCTGAACAACCAGCATGAGTGCTTCCCATGCTGCTGATTCAGCTGGGTTCAGCTTCTGTTTGAACGCATCATCAAGGATCAGTTCACGGATTTCGGGTCCAACAAAAACACCTTCTTTGATTTTGGCTTTACTTTTCTCAAAACCAAACGTACTTAGGTGCTGAAACGCATCACCATTTCTGTCCATTGCCTTGACAAAATTTTTTAGCAGACCCAGTTTTATGTGAAGTGCTGGAAGATAGATTTTCTCATGATGTACTAACAGCAGGTGCTTCACATTGTATCTGCCAGGTATGAATTCATCTTGGTTTGGCCATTGTTTCTGCCTGTAGTGGTTGGCATCATCATGACTGTTCCAAAGACACAAGAAGCACATGTATTTGGTGTCCCCAGTTGCAGACCCAGAAGTAGTAACACAATTTTGAGATCACCACAGAGGTTCCACTGGTGATCTGCATAGTGTTTGAGTTTTAAAAGTGTCTCCATCGACTCATATGTTTCCTTCAACCCAACTACATGAGCAACAGGAACAGTACCGCTTTAAGGCTTGCTTTGCTTGAATCAATGAATAGTCTCCATTCATCAGAAACATGTTCATATCCCAGTTCACGCATGAGACCATTAATATCAGTACAGAAACAAATGTTTCCTTCCATTTGGTAAGTGACAGTGACAAGTCTCTAACCAGATCATTAAGATCTTCTTGATTTAGCAGGTGAGGTTGTTTTTCATCCACTTCAGGCTCATAAAACTCCTCCACAGCAGCAGAGGCACATTCTTCATCTTTTTGGGTGTTTTTGTATGTATATTTTAGGGCTTTCTTTTGGCAAACAGAAATAGTAAAAACAGATGTATAACCTCCTTCAGACTATTGAAAGGAAGCTCTGGAATAAGGGGGCATGGGATGAAGGCGAAAGGGGATAAACTAAGAAGTGCCTTATAATATACTTTTTTTATGGAAAGGATGGTGAATGCATGGAACAGCCTCCCAGTGGAAACAAAAAATGTATCTAAATGTTTATAAATGTATCTAAATGTTTATAAAGACCAAATGGCCCATCCAGTCTGCCCATCCGCAGTAACCATTATCTCTTCCTCTCTCTAAGACAGGGGTGCCAAAGTCCCTCCTCGAGGATCACAATCCAGTCGGGTTTTCAGGATTTCCCCAATGAATATGCATGAGATCTATTAGCATACAATGAAAGTAGTGCATGCAAATGAATCTCATGCATATTCATTGGGGAAATCCTGAAAACCTGACTGGATTGCAGCCCTTGAGGAGGAACTTTGACACCCCTGCTCTAAGAGATCCCATGTGCCTATCCCAGGCTTTCTTGAAATCAAACACAGAAAGCTTGGGATAAGTATATTTATTTTTTTTCATCAAAAGGGGACATCTATTGTCAGTCCCTCCCCCAATCCCACCTTAGCCCTGCCCCAATCCTGCCCTAGTCCCACCCCAACCCCGCCTTAGCCCCGCCCCCAATTTATTCCATTCATTTTTCATGTACACATATCTTATTAATTCATAATGGTAACCATAAAATTTATAATAAAACTACAAAGCACACTATATACAGAGAAAATGTTAATTATCATTTATATCTATACGCAGAGAAAATGTTAATTATCATTTATATTTGGGGTTTATTTCAAAGATGGGGGACTTTCAAATATGCAATGTCACCTCAGTAACTAAAGAAAAATAGACAAATATAGTGCAAAATATAGACAGCAGTTATAAATTTTCAAAACTGACACGTTTTAATCACTAAATTGAAAATAAAATCATTTTTCCTACCTTTGTTGTTTTGTGATTTCATGAGTCTCTGGTTGCGTTTCCTTCTGTCTGTGTATTCTTTCTTTTGTTTCTTTCTTTCTGCAAGAAAAGTCCATAGTCTGTTATTAAGACATGGGGAAGTGTCTGCTTGCCCTGGATCGGTAGCATGGAATGTTGCTACTCTTTGGGTTTTGACCAGGTACTAGTGACCTGGATTGGCTACCATGAGAATGGGCTACTGGGCATGATGGACCATTGGTCCGACCCAGTTAGGCTATTCTTATGTTATGTTCTCATCTGTAGGGGCCTTTGTTTTCACTTCTTATTTTAATGTATATTTTTTCTGGGAACTTATCAGTGTTTTTTATAATGGGAACAAAAATGGAAGAGAATTAATGTGTGTGGGATGAGGGGGTAACTAATTTCTTCAGCTAAATAATTCAATCCACCTCAACCAGACATAGGAGAACTCACGCACCATTCACACACCCTCCAACCAAAAACGTCAAAAGAAAAAAACTGTTCGACAACCTCCTAGCCATTCGAGCTGCAACACTCGACCCCCAAACTCTACAACCTATTGACCTCGACCACAGATTACAAATCCTTCAAAAAAAAATAAAAACCCTTCTATTCAAAAAACACATAAAACCGAACTAACACAATCAGAACTGTCCCAAGCATCACCTGCAACTACTCCATATGTACTTCTCATGTCATGACAATTCAGACATAATTTATGTTATGTTATGTTTGGAATAATGGTTACATATATGAGGTTCAATAAAAGAATATTTTCACTCCCTGTTTCTATTCTGACCATTTATACCGTTTCATGGCTATTACAAAAAATATTTTTTACATGGGGGGGTGTCAAAATATGATGGGCCCCGGGTGCCACATACCCTAGGTACGCCACTGTTGAAGGGCAAGTATTTATTGGGATTTAAAACTACCTTTTCATGAAGAGATTCACCCAAAGTGGTATACAATACATTGAGTAGTAATCAGGTACTCTTAGGTATCTCCCAGTGCATCTTGGGATGCACTGGGAGGGGCCTAAGGTAGCCCTGATTGGCTTAGGATCTAAGGCCCCTCCCGGTGCATCCCACAATGCACTGGGAGGAGGATGGGCCACCATTTTGAAGAGGCAGCCCTATTGGCAGGAAAGAGTGGGTATATGGGGATGTCAGGAGGAGTGCTGGATGGATGTTGGGGGTGTTGGGTGCAGTGGGAAGGGGCTCTCTTTTGAGGGGGGCTGGGGGATCAGTGGGTAGGAGGGAGGGAGAGAGAAAATGGGGATCACCCTTGATGGTTTAACTGATCGCAGCAGGAGAATCTCAAATCCACAGTTTTGGGGAGTCTTGCTGTCTCAGCTAATCGGGGATTCCCCTGCTATGATCAGCTGATGGCAGGCCCTAGCACAATTCTCTTAACAGGTGCTGTCATGTGGTTGACACTCGATTGGCGAATGCATTTAAGGCCGCCAACTTCGGTGCTGTTTAGAGAATCTGGGGGCAAGTTTGTATATGTTGTCTGTGCATACAGTTTTTATGTCTCTCTCTCTTTTTTTTTTTAGTTTGTAGGTGTGTTTATGTCTGTATTGGCTTTCAGTGTGACTGGGAGAGATGAGTGATGAGGGCAGTTTGAAAAAGGGTGGATTAGTTTTAAGTCATATTGATTTAAATCACTAGTCAGAAAAACTTGATTTAAATCATGCCTGTGATATTATGAATGGATTAATGAATTCATTTACATTACATTACATTACATTACATTAGTGATTTCTATTCCGCTTGTGCCTTGCGGTTCTAAGCGGATTACAAGTTAGAAGACTGGACATTTCCAGTAGCATTGCAGTACATATAAACAAGAATGCGTTAAGTTACAATTGTTGTTCTGGACTTTTCCAGGATAAATTGGTAGTAGATAGTAGATAGTGATAGGTTGTTTAGACGAATAGAGATAATATTGTCCGGATTCTGTTGTTTAGACGAGTAGAGATAATACTGTCCGGGTGTTTCTGGTGGTGGTGTTTGGGTAGTCATGAGAGCATTTTCTAATACTTTTGTGAGGTTATGATGATGGGAAGTGTTTTTTGAAGAGATGAGTTTTGATTTCTTTTCGGAATGCTTTAATGTCTATTGATTTGGTCAGTAGATTGGTGATGGTAGTATCGATCTTTGCTGCCTGTGTCGCTAAAAGGCTGTCATATAGTTTCTTTCGTCGTGTTCCTTTGAGAGGGGGGTGAGTGAATAGGCTCTGGGTTCTCCTTAATCTGTGTGAGAGGTTACGGTGTAGTCTGTTGTTTAGGTAGCTGGGTGCTGTTCCATTTACCCAACAATTTAAACATTGCATGAATATATTGCCCTATGCTACATAATTAAAAAAATAATCCTCCCCTAAATCTCTGCCTCAGGCTCTGGAAGAATCTCTGGACCGAAGTACCCACAGAGTACTGACAGATACTCCTAAACTCATGAAAATTACCTCGACCAGATCCCCTAGGGGCCTTTGGTCTGCTATCTGGTAGAGATTTGGGTTTATGATCCTGCACATTATCTATCAGATCGTCCAGCCCTTTACCAAGGAACAATTGACCCTTGAAAGGCAATTTGCTCAGAGTTACTTTAGTAGCAGAATCTCCCACCCACTGTCTAATCCACAGTATTCTATGGGTGAAGATGGTGTTTGCAGAGACCCTGCTGAGTACTCTGAACAGATCATACATTGCGTCAGACAGTTCATGATGGAGGGAGTGGGTTATGTGGCTGTGTAGCTTTCCCCTGCCAGGGTCTGTTGTAACTTTGAGTGGCACACCTGTGCGATGTAGGACGCCGCTGCTGCTGCCTTTAATCCCAACATCGCAGCTTCAAATTATCTCCTATGATCGAAATTCAGCCTGCGATCTTGCCATTAATAGTTTTTCCCTTTTCCAGATAGTCAATAAAAATGATCCCATGGAAATCCCAAAAGACAGTCGCCATCACCTTCCCAGTCGACGGAGCCATTTTCACTTTCTTTGGAGTCTGTTCATCTCTTGTAGTCCATTGTTCGGATTGTTGTTTTGTCTCAGGAGTATGGTGATGAACCCCAGTCTCGTTCACAGTCACAAAATGCTGCATAAAATCATTCTCATTGCGCTTAAAACACTCAAGGCATGTTTTTAAAATGTCCAGTCGAACTCATTTTTGGTCGACAGCAAACGCAACACCACATCACGCGTTCAGCTTCCTCATGCCTAAGTATTCGTGTAGGATGGTGCATACACATTCTAATGAAATACCAGCAGCCTTTGCTATCTCATTTAGGGTCAATTGGCAATCTTCCATCACAAATCAGAGAACGTCTATCAACCATTTTGTTGATTGTTGCTGTTTTTGAATGACCAGAGCATTTTTCATCAACAATGCTTGTCTGACCACTTTTAAACTCTCAGCCCACACTTTCACCATTGAAAACGAAGGAGAAACTTCACCACATACTATATCTAACTCTGATTTAATTTCAGAAGGTGATTTTTTTCCGTCAAATGAATTTTATTACAGTGCGATACTCAATTTTTTATAAAGTGGAGCAATTATCTAGTTTTATTGTGCCAGCCTTTTAAAATGAACATCAGACTAACTTGAAAATTTAGATGTTTGTCAATTCCATCTGCCGGACAGCTGTAGAATTGTGATGCTAATCTTACTCATTCTTGGTCAGGCTGAAATCTTTTCAATTGATTCTTGTATGTTTATACTGTATATTGCTGTTCATGCATGGGTGTTTCTACAGTGATGTTCATTTATTATATGCTTAAAAATAACTTTTTCTCCTGTATATAGCACCAAATATATGTTTATTTCTGATGGCACGAGATGTATTTCATAAAAGGTTCATTGATCTGATGAAAAAATAGGGAAGATCCTGTTTACTTCAGATAATGAAGACTGTACAGTATATGTGTGTTCTGTATTTTGTAATTGCAATACACATATGTCTGAAAATTGTTTATAAATATACCATGTAACACATCTAGATGGCGCCACATGCACATACATGTCATGGTTCTTTATAAAACTGCCGAAGAACAAAAACAAAAACTGCAGTGATGATGTACAGGATGCCAAGACTTTAATAAACAATCATAAAAATAAATATGGTCATAAAACAGTTTGTATCCAAAAGGATTGATAAAACTGACCCTGCACCGCGTAGGAGCTTTCACAGTTTGCTCAGCTGTTGTTATCCATCAGGTTTTCTTGTATTGACATACCTTAGGACCCCTGAGGAAGGAGTGTTTCTTCGAAACATGAACCGTGTCAGGTCTGGTTTTATCAATCCTTTTGGATACAAACTGTTTTATGACCATATTTATTTTTCTGATTGTTTATTAAAGACTTGGCGTCCTGTACATCACTGCAGGTTTTGTTTTTGTTCTTCGACTCAATATTTCACTGTAGTTTTGTTGAATTCTTTGCTTGTTGTTGTCTCTAAAACTGCAGCACATATACAAGGGTTAATTGAAAAGTTTCCAGCCTAATCAAGAAAACAACATTTTTCAGAGGGTGGTATTTGTCTTTGGAAGTGTTTAGTAGAAGGAATTCGGAGAAGTCTTCACTAGCATTACTCCATCTGTTGGGCGGGATATAGAACAGGATGGTGTTCAGGTTGGCTGTCAGGTCATGTTTCATTAGGTTGCAGGTGAGAATTTCAAGGTCTTCAGTTGATTTGGAATCAATGACCTGGAAGTGAAAGTGGATCTTTAAGGATGATCGCTGTTCCACCACCTCTTTTAAAGTTTCTGGAGAGGGGAATGATCTTGTAACCCCCTAGGAAGGATGTCATTATCAGAGATAAGCCAGGTTTCGCTTAGGAATACTAAGTCAAGTTGGGATTCAGCTAGCCAGTCCTTTACTGATGGAACATATGTTGAGATAGGCACAGGAGAGGGAGTGGGTGTCCAGGGCAGAGGTGTGTTCCGAGGTAGTGATGTTGTTTAGCTGGTGTTGTTTTCTCAGGGTGGTATGTTTTGAAGAGTGGTGGGTGGTGTGGTGCACTTGGATTGGGAAAGGGCCAGGGTTCTGGCTGGCGAGTTGGGGGTGGGGATGGTGGCCGTCCATCCATACTTGTTTGCAGTGGGAGTGGTGGGTGTGGGGAACGGGTTCAAAGGCTAGTGTCCCGTAGGACCAGGATTGAGAGCAGATTAAGTATAAGATCAGGTAGGGTAGGAAGTGGTTTCGGGTGGGTAGCATGGTTAGTTGGGGGGAGGCTGTGAGCAGAGGAGATCGTGAAAGGTTATGGGTGTAAATATGTATGTGCAAAATATAGGCAAATGTACGTGTGGAATTACAAATGCAGGTTAAACAGGAGATTGGAAAACAAGGTTAGAATAGTAGACTAGATTGCAAGGCTAGAATACAAAATGCAGTGAAGACTTATAAATGCAGGTTAAGCAAGATGGCTAGGATTCACGGAGCTAGGGTGAGAGTTACAAAGTAATGGTAGAGTGGTCTCAGAGAGTTTGTAGTAGAATGGTCTGAGAGTGTTTCTGGTGTTACTGTTCCGTCGCATCGCAGAGGGTTCGGTGTCTGAAATGGCATGAAGGGGTGAAGTACGCTCCCACACCCGAGGGCAGCCTTAGCCGCTCAGGTTGATGTTGTGTTCTGTGTATGTCTGATGTAGTTTTGAGTCAGTGTCTGTCTGTTATCTGAGATTAGTATGAGGCTGATTGAGATAGTTGAGTCAAAGTCTGACTGTTGTTTCTGTGTCTTTGATTGTATTTATGCTGCCTTCAGTAGCTGTACAAAGGAGCACGCCGCAAGGGCCATTGGGGGCGGAATTCATCTCCCACACCTGCTCCAACTCCCTCCCTCATATTTGACCTTAGCAGCGCCTTTGACCTGGTGGACCACGACATCCTACTCAGCTGTCTAGATGCCATAGGTATATCGGGCCACGTACTCAACTGATTTAAAGGCTTCCTAAAAAAAACAATCCTACCAAGTCATCAGCAAGTAAACCTACTCCCAAGCTTGGACCAACCCCTGTGGTGTCCCTCAAGGCTCCCCTTTATCCCCTACCCTATTCAATCTGTACATGTCCTCCCTAGGCCAGGAACTATCCAAACTGAACCTTCAATCATACATCTACGCTGATGACATCACAGTCATCGTCCCCATCTCTACACTGTCAACCGAAACCAGACACTTCCTCTCATCTATCAACCAAGTAGAACAATGGTCAACAAACTTCAAACTAAAGCTAAACCTGGAAAAGACCAAGATATTTATGGCAAACCAACTGAATCTACTATCAAACTAAATGGAAGAAATTTCCCAATTAACCCTACCATCAAAATCGAAGGAGTCACCCTAGATAAGCAACTGACACTAGAAGCCCATACCAACATCCTAATTAAAAAATGCTTCCACTTACTATGGAAACTATGCACCCTAAAACCATACTTCGATTTCACAAAATTCAGACGGCTGGTCCAGTCCCTGGTCCTAAGCTCACTGAACTACTGCAACATAATCTACCTAGGATCTCACAAAAAAAACATCAAAAAACTGACACTTATCCAGAACACAGCCATTCGACTAATATTTGGCTTGAAAAAATCCGACCACATCACCCCATACTACAAAAAACTTCACTGGCTACTTATCGAGGCCAGAATTATCTTCAAATTTGGTCGCCCTTCAAGACTTTCTTCGGCACTGCGCCCATCTACCTTCTGAAACACCTCACCCTACAGGACAAACTCCGCTTTTCACGCAGAACACTACTGTTCACATTTCCTTCCCCCAAAGGATGCAAATTCAAAAGATTCCTCAACAGGACACTCTCCTTTCAAGCAGGGATCTAGAACAACGCCTTAAATGACCTAATACTGAACTCACTAACATACCATTCATTCAGAAAATCACTCAAAACCCACCTGTTCGACAGATTTATCTGACCCTTCAATTCTGCTTAACACCTATCATGCCTTACACATCCCTTCCCCCTTTTCTCCCAGTCACCTGTCTATCTATCCCTCCCAAATCTAACTGATGTAACTTAGCTGTCCTTACAGCTCCACTTGCTGTATACTGTCTTGAACTTAAAAGGTATGACGGGATATAAATAAAGCTATTATTATTATTAACTAAATACATTTGTTACAATGTTTTTCCAGACCTTTCATGCCTTCAGTAAAATATGAAACGTCTAAACTAGAAAAATAGCTATTTACAGCATCTATAACTGCAGAATCTGAAGAAAATTTCTTCCCAAGCAGACATTTTCTCAGATTCAGATATGCTCATTTATGCATATATGCTTAAAAATAGTTTTTTCTCTTGTATATAGCACCAAATATATGTTTATCTCTGGTGGCACGAGGTGTATTTTGTAAAAGGTTCATTAATCTGATGAAAAAATAGGGGAGATGTTATCATGTTTCATAATACTCCCTGGATATCCCACATTTCAACAACCATGGCTGCAAGGCTGTTGGTAGAGAGAGACAGAAGGGGAAAGTTGATGACACTACAGCTTTCAGAATACAGATTGTGTGTGCTGTAAAACTATCCTCTGTGTAAACTGTTTCCACAACCTGCCACCATGTGTGGAAAGATGCTTTTTAATAAGTAAATTGAGCACAGTAGCTGAAAGACGGACCAAATTCACAAGCCAACATTGTACAGATATTATACTGTATATAGCATTCTCTCCTTCCCTTCCTCAATAATCTTGTGAGATTTGAGACAGACTCTCATGAGCACAGCTGATTGAAATTAAGACTATGACCTTGTGGCATCCAAACTGGACTTTCTCTTTAAAAAATATATGTGGTTAAAGACACATTGAGAAGAAAAGGTGTATGAGAGCAAAGAGGAGCAGCAGCAGCAGCATTCAGGCAGGTGGAGCTGAGAGGAGGTGCATACTTATCTAGTTGCCATTGGCAACAGGGAGGCCTAGTCCACCTACTGTGGGTTTTTCTTTCTTCCTTCATCATTATTTAAAATGAAAGCTGCAGCTGATGCCCAGGAAGTGTGAGGCGCACCCACCCCCTCCCATTCCACTCTCTCCCTGACAGGCCCTGCATGCGTTCAGCCTGCTAACTGAGCTGGAAAGAAGGGCAGCTTTTGTGCTCACCTGCTAGCAGGACCCAGCTGGCAGGGTGGAATAGTAAAATTAAAGCCTGCTCATGGCGGCTCTTGCACAAATGCTCCTCTGTTTACACATACACATGTATGCAGCAAAAAACTTGTCTTGTGGTAGCATTCTTGAAAGAGGCTTTATTATGCTTGCATGACCTTTTATATATAGTAGATAACTATCTGTAGTAATGCCACCAAATACTACTGTGTATTAAGTGCAGAGAAGGTGTTTGTTTCTATTGATTCTGTTAGGATAGTTTTATAAAATATTTTTATATGATGGTTTTGCACTAAGAATGCGATTAAAAAAAAAAAAATGAATTTGGCAATTAGGCTTCTGTTTAAAGCAAGGAAAATTGATCATGTGATGCCATTGTTGATAAGGAATCTGATAGCCAATATAATTTTCTGTGTCTCTTTCAAGATTCTGTGTTGGTGCATAGGACTTTCTACTATGGTTTTCCACCTTATGTTTCCATAACTATCCCCCATACTCCATCCACATTGTATGCTTAGGTTTCTTGACTTCTTAACTCACATATAGTGACATCCAACGCTCACTATGGCCCAGATTCTATACATGACACCTAAAGTTAGGCGCCTAGATCAACACGCTAAGCCAGTCTAAGCATCTAACTTAATTTTCTTAATTGGCTCAATTTGTACTGTTAACTGAAAGTGCCTTTAAAAAGCAATTTAAAAAAATTAATTATCTGGTAGGTGCCTTGCTCAGTAGGTGCTTACTACTTCGAGGTAGGCATCTACACTGAGGCTCCTACCAGAAAGTAGGCGTGGTTGAAGGCGAATTCTGGGTGGATTTTGGGTGTGGTTTGACTTAGGGGCCAGTAGGTCAAGAAAACCCTGGCCTAAATGGGAGTGCACTTAGGTTTCAACACATACTGGCACATAAATGCTTAGGCGCAGGATCCAAGATGGTCATGGGGAGGCTGAACACTGGAAGACTGTTTTTGAGCGTTTGCTACAACTTTAAAATTACCACAATGCCAGAGAGATAGGGGAGAAGTCCCGCAGGAGCCTTGCGGCGACCAGAGAATCCCCGTTCCATGACGATTGAGCAGCTTTTGAACCACCCACATTCAGGGCAGGATTAATTCGTCGAGGGCCCCTAAGCACACAAGTACACTGGGCCACCCTGCCCCGCCTCACTCCACCATGCGCCCAGGTGGAAACAGGAAGCTGCGTCAGAGGGAAGCTTTGGGCAAGCAGCACCGCTTGCACAATTACATTTCCCGTTGCCTTTCTTACCCGCATTGCTTGATTGTCTTACTTTCCATTGATGGGGGGGGGGGCAGCATTACCGATGGATGCGGAAAAAACAATGTTGATGCCCTCCTTCATCGGGCCCCCCCCCCAAACATTTCGGGCCCTAGGCATGTGCCTACTTGGCCTATTGGTTAATCCTGCCCTGCCCACGCTAGTGTTCTGCTTTTTTTTTTTTTGCAGCCCACACATATGAAATGATCTTCCCCATATATACATTCAGAATCTAGTTTAAAAAATGTTTAAATTTTATTGAAGACACATCATTTAACTTTGGCTTTTGGTCTTCAGGCTGACCTACTGGTACATGATGGGGGTTGGAATGAGTCCGTTGTTTTAGCTCTTGTGATTTGAATTTATTTATTTATTCCATTTTCTATCCCGTTGTCCCCAAAGAGCTCAGAACAGGTTGCAGGTCAAACGCACACAATAAACAGTTAACAGGCAGATTTGCTAAAACTAAAGCATAGTTTACAATATCAGTTATTATCCTAACTTGATACATACAAGGGATCGCGTCAGAGGGAACGTGCTACCGAGTTGGAGAGCGACCTGCGAGGTTCGCTAAAGCCGGCCACTATCGCAGGCTGCTCTTTACAGGAGGATCAGCAGCAGCAGCAGCGGCAGCGGCGAGTGAGAGCCGAGGTGTGTTCCCTGCTGAGGATGCGGGCAGGGAGAGAGCTTGCCTGGCTTCCAGGGTGAGTGAGGGCGGGAGGAGGGGAGTGGCCAGAATGTTCCCTGCCGCTGGGTTGGCTGCCACGGATCACACACCACAGCGGCAGGCAACACGAAATCCTAAGTGCGCATGTGGGCTTAGTCTTTTATTATATAGGATACAGTTTATAGGTTGCAATTTGCCATAGTTATCCTACAGTGCAAGTTTTTTCAATGCAAGTTATTCTAACTGGAGGGATCAATACCAATGTGCATAATATGCAATTTACAGGTTAAATTTCCATAGCTACCATGGAAGAATCCACAATTCAAGTTTTTATCCTAAAGCGGCACCTAGTACTAACATACATTTCTTGTCTTCATAACCTTGGATATGATAAAGCAAGGCATACGATTGAGTTGCAAACACAGTCAGCAAGCCACTGAGAAGGAAAAGAATTATAAATTTTTGTTGAGGGCCTATTGTGCACCAAATAGGGCTTATCGAATGAAACTTTGTGCAGGAGATCATTGCACTAAGGCCCGACTCTGCAAAGTGCGTCCCGATTGTAGGCAGCTGTAGGCGTCCTACAGCTGTCTAATTAGCTAATTGGGAGGCACGTTTTCTAAAAAAAAATGCTCCCCAGGCAGGCCACCTATATTGAAGGCACCTCTGGGAGCCTAGGGAGGCCTGTAAGCTCACCTATGCTTGCGTAAGGCTAGGCGATAGCCTTAGGTGAACCTATGCGGCCCTATGCATCTCCCTAGTAGAGAGGGAGACACTTACTATGTAGTCCAGCAAAATGCTGGCCTTCATGGTAAGTAGACACAGCCGCTATATTTAATTGCGGCAAGGGATTTCTTTGCCATGATTAGTATAGCGGCCGCGGCTACGGCCACCAGTCTCCTCGCTCCCCCTCCTGACAATTGCGGCAAGAGGGTGCCCAACTCCTGCCCACAGAACCCACGATCGCCGGCCCTAGGATCCTCTGGGTTGGGAATGAGGAGGGGCGGGCCCACCTCATTTGGACGGAGGCGGGCCTGCTGCCCGGACGATGCGAGGACCCGTCCGGCCAACTTGCGGGTAAGCCTGAGGGGGGTTCTGGGGTGGGGGGTTACGTTGTGGGGGAGTCTGGGGAGGGGGGTTGGGGTGTTTTGATGGGGGGGTCCGGCAGGAGGTGTTGGGTACCCTCCTATCAGTGATCTTTGGGGGATGGGGCCTATCGGCAGGAAGGGTTGAGCACCTTCCTGCCGGCGATCGTGGGGTTCTGTGGGCAGGAGGAGTTGGGCACCTTCCTGCCATGATCGTCGGGGGTAGGGGGTAGGGTGGGGGGTCTAGGCGATCATGGGGTTCTGTGGGCAGGAGAGTTTGGGCACCCTCCTGCTGCAATCGTCAGGGGGTATAGGGGAGACTGGCGGCCTTAGCCATGGCCGCTATACTAATCGCGGCAGGAAGATCCCTTGCCGCGATTAAGTATAGCGGCCGCATCTAAAGTAACCTGATTCTGTAACCGGCTTCTGCAACATGGACGTCAGTTACAGAATTGGGTTTAGTTTGGGCGGGTGTAGGCCCGATTTTGTATAAGATGCCCGGGATGGGCCTAAATGTTTACAAGCTCCATGCAACCTTAGGCCACATGTTTTGGCTCTGCCCTTATATATCTCAACTAGTCTTTAAGCCCGTTACATTAACGGGTGCTAGAGTAGATGTCTGTCTGTCTGGGTTCTTTTTTTCTTTGTCTCTCTCTCCTTGGACGCTGCCTGTCTGTCTGTCATTTTTTCTGTCTGTGTCTCTCCCTATGTCCTTAGTGCCCCTTCGTTTGTCCTTCGTATGTCCTTAGTGCCCCTAGTGCCTCTTTCCCATGTCCTTAGTACCCCTTCCTACGTCCTTAGTGCCCCCAGTACCTCCTTCCTGTGTCCATAATACCCACAGTGCCTCCTTCACATGTCCTTAGTGCCCCCAGTGCCTCCTTTCTATATCATTAGTGCCCTTAGTGCCTCCTTCCCGTGTCCCCATCACTATCTTCCAGGCTTTGTCGTCCATTCCCCCCCCCCCATGCCAGCCTGTCTGCCTTCCTCCCATCCCTGTGAGGAGCATATTTCCATTTAAAAAAACCCACCCCCCTAAAGCCTGCCTGCCTGCCTCCTTCCCATCAGAGCAGCATGTTTAAATTTAACCCCCCTACCCCGAAGCCAGCCTGCCTGCCTCCTTCCCATGTTTTCATTTCAACCCCCTCCCCCCCCGAAACCCCCGTTGACTCTCCCAGCCGACTCTCCCACCGGTAGACAGCCGACAAACCTCCCGGCTCCAGCAGCGTCCAGGCACAGTAAACACGCTGCTTCGGGCCTTCTACTGCCCTAATTTCCTCTGACGCGTCTCTGATGATGTCATCAGGGACGTGGCAGAGGAAATCAGGCCAGTAGAAGGACGCGAAGTAGTGTGTTTACTATGCCTGGACGCTGCTGGAGCCGGGAGGTTTGTGTTTGTCTCGCGGTGGGAGGTGCAGCTGGGAGGGTCAACGTGGGTTTCGGGTGTGCTAAGTAGGGTCAGCGCCGGGGGGGGGGGAGTCGCTACGTGTTACCTCCTGTGAGTCAGGCCGGAGCCGGGAAGCCCGCTGCGAGAGAAAGAGAGAGATGCATGGTATGCGCACTCTTGTGGCCACAGCCCGACAGATCAGGACTCAGGGAACACGTGGTAAGAGTGCGCATGCGCGCTTAGCATTTTATTATTATAGATTCTGGCCACAACTTATCACTTATGTAGCAGGCCTTTGGGATTGTACATGGTGATTACATCCTAGTTTTCTTTTTACTTTGACTGCTCGCTGGCATCCCATATGGCCTGGTTGTAAAGCATTTCTTCACCTATCATGCTAGGTAGAAAGAGTATTTTGACTTGCTGGCTTTCCCTGCAGCCACCTACAATTTCTCATTGGAGATCCTTAATGATACAACAAGTGTTATTGAAGCGAAGAGATATTCCTGACTTGGATATTCGTGCAGGTCATCTATTTGAACAATGCTGGACACCTTTCTGTGTCACGCTGACTCCCTTTATCAGGGACAAAATTTGGTATTGATAAAAGTTTGCTTTTGTATGCTATGAGTGTTGCATAATTTGTTTAAATTCATTGTTGCTGCTGTTCCCTGGGTGGGTGGGAGGCTTGGGTGGGTTAGAAGAGTTAATGCTATCTCAGTTGGAGTTACTTGCATTTGTGTTGTTCTGGTACAATCCTATATTGTATGTATTTTTGGAAATATCAATAAAAACGATTTAAACATACATTTCTTCATAATCCATTGGTCATGGGCAGGGAGTTAGTTGAAGAGGTATGTTTTTATTGCTTTCCTAAAGTTGAGAAGTCCTTCAAGGGATCTGATCTGCGGGGGCAGTCGATTCCAGTGGCTCAGTATGAAGTGGGAGTAAGAAAGTCATAGAGCAGTTTGCAGTTGTAGGGCATTACCAGGGAGCGTTTTGAGGCGTATTTCATCCTGGGAGCGGAGGGACCTGCTCAGCACATACAGAGGAAGCTTGGTCGTCATGTTGTGCAAGGATCTGAACGCTAGCATCAGGCCATGTTTCTTTCCTGTTAATTTTGTAGCTCCTTTTCTGTTATTATTGTACGTACCAACCGAAGTAAAGAAACAATGGTCCAACTGTCTGCAGTGAAAAACAATCCAGAGCAAACAAAACAAAAAACTGCAGACTTTGTACACGATGCAGGCAGACTTTATTTATAACAAATAAAACATTTAAAAACCTTTTACCAGGCAAGGGACCCAACACGGTCCGTGTTTCGTATAATCTTCATCAGGGGTCCTAATAAGTACAAGTACAATATTAAAACCAAGATAGTTAAAAAGATAATTTTAAAGAATAATAATAATAATAAATTTTCCAATACAGGGGTAGAGGTGTGGAAAGTAAAAAATAAAACACAAAAAAATAAGAATAAAAATAAAAATAAAGAATAATTAATAAATAAATAGAAGGAACTTGAAGGGAAAAATTGAAAAAAGAGAAAAATAGAAAGTGAAGAAGCCCTTATTTATATATTTTTTTTTAAATTTTTTTTCATTTTTAATTAATTATATCTAATAAGTGTTTCTATATAACCATAAAAAGTCCAAAAGTTATATATATAAACCATAAGAACAAAAAAATTAATTAATTAAAAAGTGTGAATTAGTAATAGGTAAAAAGAATTACATCAATCAAAAGAATAGAATCAATCAAAAGAATAGCCTTGGACAAATAGCTATCAAGAGACATAGAAAGAACACATATAAGTTTGAGAAATGTAATTCTAAAAAATATATATATCATAGCTAAAAAAAATAAAAAAGGTAAAGAAAAATGAGAGAAAAAATTTTTTTTTGTGTGAAAAGTAAGTAGTTTAACATCACAAGTATTCTAGATACAGCAACAGTGATCATAGGATTTAAAAATTAAAAAGCAAGGTAGACAATAAAAGCAGAATAAAATAAAATACAACCTTTGAATGATGTATAAAATTTCAAGTCACGTTCTAATTAAATATTGGAGAGCAACATATATATACATAACAGTCCTAATATCATATTTTTTAAAACAACAGAGAGAGTAAAACTGAACTACAATGAATGTTAAGACCAGTAAATGTAAAATTACCAACATGAGGAACAAATCAAATTTTAAACCAGTGTATATTTACTCATTACTATTCCTAGTATATGCAAAAGCATCAAAAATATATTGCATTATATTATTTTAATTTTCTAAGCAGCACTGGATCAGCACAATTTAAAGGGGCTGGGGGCTTAGTGCCTAGGGGCTGGGACTGCCTGCTTTAGACCTGCCCTGTACCCTGTCCTGGCTTACCACTAGACCATCAAAGGGGGCACAGGGCAGGGCGAGGGACAGGGTGCAGAGCCTGGCAGGGAGGGGGGAAAGGGAACAGAGCATGGCAAGAAGTGTGGGGTTGGGTGAAGAGCCTGGCAGGGAATGAGGGGCTGGATGCCGAGCCTGATATATATTAGTATACAATTTGATTCAGAATGTCTTTTTTCTTTGTTTTCCTCCTCTAAATCTAGGGTGCGTCTTATGGTCAAGTGCGTCTTATGGAGTGAAAAATATAGTACATATTCATCCACCAACACCTCTTGCCCAGTCTACACATATGCATGCATTTATATGCAGAAGCCGTAGGAAGAATTTCATGAGCCATACTCTGCATGCTTTTGCCACTTGGTTGTTCCCTTACATAAGACTGGTGTGTCAAAATCACTCAAATAGGAAATATGGAACAGGGTGGGGGTGTACTTTGCAGCAGCAGAATTCTAGCAAGACTAATTACAACCTGGCAAAAATAAAAATTGTGTGGTGAAGTTGCTGGAGGTGAAACGAAGGCCTTCATTTTTTTTCAGTATTTAAGGGTGGTGCAGGGAGCATCAGCAGAAAGTCTGGTGGAGACGTCTGCACATTTTAAATTTATATTTTTGTACGTGTGTTTGAGCTGCAGCACCTCTTTTTATAAGTTATAAGTCATCAAAATTCCAGTATTTGTTAATCACCTTCCAGAAGCCAGACCTTTTATGCATTGTGCACCTTGTTTGGTTTGCTGAATACTTCATTTGATGCCATGTTTGGAGAACATTTGTTAACATTATGGCAGCTTAAGCTCATGAGTTCCCACAATCATGTATAATATGTTTGTATTGTTTGAGCTGTCAATAAAGAGTTATAAAACCAAATAAAAAAATAAAGCCCAGAGGGTCTCTTGCTCAGTAAGGGCATTAAGGCAGTAAGGGCTTCTGTTCAGGAGTATCTTGAGAATACTCAGTGTGGCTGATGATGACATTAGTGGGCACCAGGACGGGAGGAATAGGCTGATAATAGACTCCACAGTGTGACTCGTATTCTATGATGAAGGCTTTTTTAAATGCAATGTGCAATTGTCTCTTTTTTTAACTTACCGGTAATTCAGGTAACTTATCTCCAGTACTACATATTAAGTAGTAAGTTCAGAAAGTCACTACTTTGACACCTGATTGCTAAAGCCCGACTTTAGTACAGGAAGAGGCGGTCAGAGCATACAGCGAGTGATTTCCTTCACTCGCCGGCACTGTCTCCCCTGCCCGGTCATTCGCGGTCAAAAAATACCACAAATGATCGGGATCGTGAACTGCCAACCGCAAATTCGCGGGGGAGCACTGTAAATAGTTTCCATTCGGCTTGAATAGAATAGGAGTTTGGAATGAATACTATGCATAGTGCTGCCCGATTCAGGAAAAAATATTTCGATTCGGTTCAGCTTATTGAATCGATTTTTCGATTTGATTTTCCTGCCCAATTGGGTGTGTTTTTCCAAAATCCGGGTGGGTTTATTTTATAGCCTCTTCACCCCCTTTGCCCTCTCCTACCCACACTGGCACTGTGGTGTAAACAAAATAAACAAACAAAAATTACTTTTCCTCTCTGTTAAATCCTAGCTCAAGTTTGTGGGCTAATACCAGCTCTGGCAGGATACGTTTCAAATCTGACACATTGTAATTATTTTTTCTACCTTTTGTTGTCTGGTCATTTTTCAAACCATGGTGGTCCTAGGCTCTGCAACAAACGTCTTTTGATAACTCACTTCCCAGGGTCTATTGCCCATTTGTCGTTTTCTTCTTTTTCCTTGGTAACAATCCATTTTCCATCTCTGTCCTCCCCTTCCATTTCCCTTCCCTCTCCCGAAGGTCTGGCATCTTTCCTTTTTTTCGTCTCTATTTCTTTAGCTGCAGCGATGGACCTCACCATCCCCAGATCCACCATCTCTCCTTTTCTCAACTACCTTTTCATCCAGCATCTCTCCCTCCTTCCCCACCAGCTCTCCCTTTTTCTTTCTAACTACCCTCCTATCCAGTATCTCTATCCCTCCTTTATACCATCCCTTGTGTCCAACTTCTCTCCCTTTCTGTTCCTTCCCACCTTAAATCCCATTGTCCACCATCTCTTTTCCTCTCATGTTTTTAGATCCATTATTTCTTTTATCCTTCCCCATCTCCCCTCTCCATGATCTCCCCAAGTCCATCTCCCCTCTCCACCATCCATCTTCCCGCCCTCCACCAAGTTCACCTCTCCCATCCATCTTCTCCCCATCTCCCTGTCCAGTCCACCATCTATCTTCTCCCCATCTCCCTCTCCAATCCACCAACTCCCCCAATTCCATTTCTCCCTCTCCATGATCTCCCCATCCACCATCTCCCCCTACCACCAAGTTCATCTCTCCCATCCATCTTTTTCTCATCTCTCCCTCTCCAGTCCACCAACTCCCCCATCTCTCCCTCTCCCTGTCCATCTCCCCTCCATGATCTCCTCCAAGTCCTTCTCCACCCCACCATCCATCTTCCCCTCTCCACCAAGTTCATCTCTCCAATCCATCTTCTCCCTATCTCTCCTCCTGTCCCCCAATTCCCCCAAATCCCTCAAGTTCAGCTCCCCTCTCACCATCTACCTTTATTCTGATGTTACAACATGTTGCTTGTGGTAGTAGTGATTTAGCGATCCACTCTTGCCGCCTATCCTTGTGTCTTCTCTCCACTGTGGCCCGCCCTCAATGAAAACTTCCTGTTTACGCTTGGGCGGCCAAATGGAGAGAAAACGCCTGGAGTAGCGGCAGGGTAGTGAATCGCATTCGCTACCGCCACTTTTGCCTAGCTTTGGAGGAGAGGAAAAATACTTCTGGCTGGGGAAGAGAGAGCCTTGCTGCCACCGATCTGCCTGCAGAGGTCCGTTCGGGCTTTCCCTCTGCCACTGGAGTCCTTGCTTCTGATGTAACTTCCGGTTTTGCAAAACCATAAGTTACATTCGATGGAAGGACTCCGGTGGCAGAGGGAAAGCCCGAACGGGTCTCTAGCAAGGAGGCCGACGAATCAGTAAGTTCAAGTTTTCCCCAAAACAAATCGATTCAAATCAATTCAACCGAAATGAATCGGTGAATCGTTTCGAATCACGAATCAGGCAGCACTAAAATCATGATTTATATTTGTATTTCCTAGCTGATCAGGTTATTCTCCCATGATGTGGACATAAGAACATAAGAATTGCCGCTGCTGGGTCAGACCAGTGGTCCATCCTGCCCAGCAGTCCGCTTACTCGGCGGCCCTCAGGTCAAAGATCAGTGCTCTAAATTAGTCCAGCCTCACCTGCGTACATTTCAGTTTAGCAGGAACTTGTCCAACTTTGTCTTGAAACCCTGATATCCTGGAGAGTGTTTTCCCCTATAACAGATTCCGGAAGAGCGTTCCAGTTTTCCACAACTCTGGTATATTTGTACGGAATCTATCCCCTTTCAACTTTAGAGAGTGAAACCTCTCGTTCTCCCTACCTTGGAAAGGGTGAACAGTCTGTCTTTATCTACTAAGTCTATTCCCTTCGGTATTTTGAACGTTTCGATCAAGTCCCCTCTCAGTCTCCTCATTGTATGGCAGCTCCTCTAGACCCTTAACCATTTTAGTCACTCTTCTCTGGACCCTTTCAAGTAGTACTGTGTCCTTCTTCATGTACGGTGACCAGTGCTGAATGCAGTACTCCAGGTGAGGGCGCACCATGTCCCGGTACAGCGGCATGATAACCCTCTCCGATCTGTTCGTGATCCCCTTTTTAATCATTCCTAGCATTCTGTTCGCCCTTTTCGCCGCCGCCACACATTGCAAAAACAGCTTCATCGACTTGTCGATCAGAAATCCCAAGTCTCTTTCCTGGGAGGTGTCTCCAAGTACCACCCCGGACATCCTGTATTCGTGCATGAGATTTTTGTTACCGACATGCATCACTTTACAGTTATCTACGTTGAACCTCATTTGCCATGTTGATGCCCATTTCTCAAGCTTGATTATATCACGCTGCAGATCTTCACAATCCCCCTGCGTTTTCACTACTCTGAATAACTTTGTATCGTCTGCAAATTTAATCTATGGACCAGAGTATATAAATCAGTGGTTCCCAACCCTGTCCTGGAGGACCACCAGGCCAATTGGGTTTTTGGGATAGCCCTAATTAATATGCATGGGGCAGGTTTGCATGCCTTTCACCTCAATTATATGCAAATCTCTCTCATGCATATTCATTAAGGGTTATCCCAAAAACCCGACTGGCCAGGACAGGGCTGGGAACCACTGATATAAATGACCAATTGGTGTATTTTTAATTCTTATATGATTTGTCTGTAAAATCCTTTCTTTATTATTATTTGTAGTAATAATGTTTAAATTTAATTTTAAAAAAGGAATTAAATGAGCATCGGAGCATTTACCTCACTGGCCTGCAGTAAAATGCTCTTACACTGCTTAGAAAAAGGAGCCCTTAGAACTTAGGTGCCTATAATGTAGGCCAGGGTTTTAAAGACCTACATTTTAGGAACCTAAGTACTTTAGAGAATTGTGCCTAGCAGCACATAAGTCTTTGCAGCCAGTAAACATTCCTTTTTTGGTGTTAGTCACCAAGAGGCACCTATAGAATTGTGCTTAAGAAGATAGGCGTCTACCACCCAATTAATTTTTATTTTTTTCAATTATATGCCTGATAAAGCGCATAATTGAAACCAATTTACTAATTAACCCCCTCCTTTACTAAAGGGTGGGTTTTAGCGCCGGTAACTGCTCCGACGCTCATAGAATTCCTATAAACATTGGAGCAGTTACCGCCGCAAAAACCCATGCTACGTGTTAGTAAAGGAGGAGGTAAGTTAGTAGCTTAACTTTAGGCACCTTTTATAGATTCCACCCCCTCCCCCCACACACACACATGTGCAAAAGGATGCAGACAAGGATAGAGATGGTCCAGAATAGTCAGTGATCTGCACTATAAAATGCATGGAGAAAAACCTTGAGAGAAGTGAGGGAGGGGGAATGTGATAACAAATTTTAAATATAACATGAGGTAAACAATTTTCAAAAGAAGGGATCACAAGTTGAGGGGAAAAGGGTGAAAAATCGGCTGTAATTAAAGGAAATTTTTTTTTTTTCACAGAACTGACACTGGATCCATAGAGGTAGTAGAGAGTTAGAACAGTATTAAATAAAAATAAAAAAATCATTGAATAAGCACTAGGAGATCTTTGCGGGTGGAGAAAAATTGGATGGAAATGATGTCTGAAAAGTCATTTCTGTTAAGTACTGGCAAAGGTCACTCAGAGTTGAAATGCAGACGAGAACTAGCAAATGCTAACCACCTTGCATAAGGACATTATAGCAGAAATATAGAAATTGTATATACAGTCAAACCTCGGGTTGCGAGTAACCCGGTTTGCGAGTGTTTTGCAAGATGAGCAAAACACTCCAGCAAACTGTGACTCGCAAACCCAGTGTTGCACCGCCCGTGAGCCTCTGACGGTTGGTGTCTACTCTTCCTTTCTGTCTGCAGCAACTCCAGCCCGAGGCCGCGCTACCAGGGCACAGAAGGCAAAGGCTGCACCATATCCGCCGCCGACTCAAACATCGCCGGAGAATGCCAGGGCAGTTGCGTGGATGCCTGTCCTCCCGCGCATGCGTCTATTTGGCTGCTTCCCGCCCAACTGCGGGGCACCAGTAACTGAAACTGAGCTCGAGGCCGCTGCTGTTTCACCACACGGGCAATCCTCCACTCAACTCACTTTCCCGAACTCGGGCGGGCATTAAACGCTAAAAAGGTGACTGCTGACTAGAAAGGACCCTGCTGGAGGACCTGTGGCTGTTAGAGGCGGAAACAATGGCAGCCGGCTAGTGGGTGACGCTTGATGTAGGACTTCGTAGGTGACAGTGGTGCTTCCGACGCTGGAGGAGCTGGAAGTGAAGGAGGTGAGCCAGGCGATGAGGGAGGTAGAATAGTCGGTCTTGTTTGTTCCGGCTCCTTTTGGATTGGTAAGGAATTGGGTTTAATGTCCTCTGCAGCTCCTTGTGACTCTGGGCAAAGTCACTTAACCCTCCCTCTTCTGCGTCTACTTACTACCGGTACAAGTTTTGGGGATGTGGAACGAATCGTCCAAGCTTCCACTGTTTGCTTTGGGGAAATGTGCTTTGATATACGAGTACCTTGGATAACAAGCATGCTTCTGGAACGAATTATGCTCGCAAACCAAGGTACCACTGTATTATGAAATTATTGTTAACTCTTAATTCTTGCAAATACATATCATCCTTTCACTCCTTCTCAGCCTATTTTGCTATATCAGAAACACTCCAAACCCACTATTGTACACCTATAATTTTGCAAATTACTTTGTTTGCTCTTTGCATCATCAGTTCCCCATAATTTAATTAAGCAGATGCATGAAAAGAAAATACTCTTTTAGTTTACCCATATTCAACATCCCTGTATTTTAAACTCCCAACTATCTTATAAATGAAAGAAAAGCTTAAGCAGCTCAAACATTTACTTAACTGTTCTACAGAATTCCTTCCTATTATGCATCCCTGATCGTAATGTAACTGACTTGTTTGCAAACCATAATTTAGTTAAAGTGACTAAGGGCTCCTTTTACTAAGGTGCGCTAGCGTTTTTAGCGCACGCACAAGATTAGCGCGTGCTAGCCGAAAAATTACCGCCCACTTAAAAGGAGGCAGTAACGGCTAGCACGTGTGGCATTTAAAACCACTAGCGCGCCTTTGTAAAAGGAGCCCTAGGAGAAATATATTATTACTTACAGAAATGCTTTTGCAGACATCATTAAGAACCCTCTTTATTTTTTTTTTCTACTCTTTCTACATTTGGTGATATTAGCAGTTTAAATTTTCATAACGCTATTTCTAATATGGCCACACCTACATAAATAAGTAAAGTAAACTGGGACATTAGTGTTGCATGTGAATAGCGTAGATTTATAATTTGGACATTTCTAAATCGGGCGTTCATCGGATATATGTTGGAAGTTTATTCATGAAAGGTTCCTGAAGAAGGACTATTTCTGAAACTGAAGTTCAGTTGAACCGATTGTGACTTCTTGAGTACAGCTCTTGTGAATTGGACCCCTTTTGTGAAACACGCTTTTGGGAGTTCCTGCTTCTGCAGGCTTTCCTTGCGAGTTAAGTCTTTTCCATTGATTTTTGGAGAGACAGTGCAGTTATTCTGCCTTGTTGGCTGTTAGTGTTTTACTGCAACTATATATATTTTTATATGACTATTTATCACCAAGTGTTTTTGCACTATTATTTTGATTTTCACTGCACATGAGTAAGATTCTATGATGGTGTGGTGTGTTGGGTGGCTACCCTCGCACGGGTTGTAGGATTGAATGGTTTCCGTTCATTTGATTTACTAATCCACACTGAGATCTCATTAAAAAAAATGTATTAGCACTATTATATTTCTTGCAGTTTACATTATCTAGCCTCAAGTCAGTAGATTCTAGAACTTTTTGCCTATTGTGACTATTATGCTGTTCTAGTATATTTTTGGTTCCTACGTTCTGGTAGAGAAAGAAACGACAGGTTTTGGTGATCTGTTAGATTTGTGAAAAGAATGAAAGAGATAGTCAAAAGTACCCTGAGATTTCAAGCCGATGAGACAGGGAGAATAAGGGTATTGTCCTCAGAAATAGAAAATGGGAGAAGAGGAGAGATGGGTTTAGGACAGTGGTCTCAAACTTGCGGCCTGCCAGGTACTATTTTGAGGCCCTCAGTATGTTTATCATAATCACAAAAGTGAAATAAAACAGTTTCTTGATCATATATCTCTTTAACTATAAATTACAATATTATTATTTAGATTTAGACAAAAGGAAAGATTTATAAACTATAAAGAGTTTTACCTCATTCAAAATTGTCATTTCTGTAATAAGACATTAACTATTTTTTTCTGAGGCCCTCCAAGTACCTACAAATCCAAAATGTGGCCCTGCAAAGGGTTTGAGTTTGAGACCACTGGTTTAGGAGGAAAGATAAGGAGCTCAGTCTTGGCCATGTTTAGTTTTAGATGGCAATGAGACATCCAGGTAGCGATGTCTGACAGGCAGCTGAGACTCGGGCCTGAAAATCTGTGAATCATCAGCAAAGAGGTGATACTGAAAGCCATGGAAGAAGATTAGAGCTCCAAGAGAAGTGTAGATGGGAAATAGAAGTAGTCCCAGGACAGAACCCTAAGGTACACCGACCGATAGCGGGATGGCAGTGGAGAAGGATCTACCAGAGCATACGATAAAAGTGTGATGAGGTTGAGGTTGAGGGGTGGTAGATTCAGGGGCAATGTTAGGAAATTCTACTTTATGGAGAGGGTGGTGGATGCCTGGAATGCGCTCCCGAGAGAGGTGGTGGAGAGTAAAACTGTGACTGAGTTCAAAGATGTGTGGGATATACACAGAGGATCTAGAATCAGAAAATAATATTAAAAATTGAACTAAGGCCAGTACTGGGCAGACTTGCACAGTCTGTGTCTGTATATGGCCGTTTGGGGGAGGATGGGCTGAAGAGGGCTTCAATGGCTGGGAGGGTTTAGATGGGATGGAGTAGGTTTTAACAGAGATTTTGGCAGTTGGAACCCAAGCACAGTACCGGGTAGAGCTTTGGATTCTTGCCCAGAAATAGCTAAGAAGAAAAAATTAAAAAAATTTAAATTGAATCAGATTGGGCAGACTTGATGGACCATTCGGGTCTTTATCTGCCATCATCTACTATGTTACTATGTTATAGGAAGAAAACCATGAAATAAGAGCCCTGAAACCAAAGTGAGGACAGCTTATCAGTAAGTATGTGGTGATCTACTGTGTGAAAAGCTGCAGATATGTAGATCAAGGAGAATGAGGATGGATTTGGCCAGGAGCAAGTTATTAGAGACTTTAGTAACGGTAGTTTCAGTAGAAGGAAGAGACTGAAAGTCTGATTGAAGTTTTTTTTAAACATTAAAACTGCTGCTCTGACTCTCATTGTATACTTTCTCTGAACTACTGCTGACATCACTGTGGGTGCTGGGAAAATGCTTGAAGTACCTGTATATAAATCACTTTCAGTTTGGTTGTAAAACTAAAAAAAGGCAGTATACAAGTCCCAATCCCTTTCAAATCCTGTGCCCAATCAGACAGAGGGACTGCTGCTGACATCACTGTAGGGGCTGGCTCTACAAATATAGGGAAAGAAAGTTAGTCATGAAATTATGATATTTGCGAGAGGGCTGTGCACCTAACCCCTGCGAATATGGAGGGAGACCTGTAATCCTAGTTGACCCTTTATTCAACCAGTACCCTGCTGATGTACAACATTATACTCTCTGTTTTCCATACTTCAAGCTGTCACTCTAGCTGTGTCTTCTGACAAATAGTAAAGACCCTCCGTATCTTTTTTCCAAAGTAAAATAATAGGTTTCTTTATACCGGTAAGCCCTGTAGCCTTAGTCAGTTGCATAACCACACCTTTAAATATCTTGCTGTAGACAATTGTGCTTTTAGAGTGGGTTTGCAGTGCACAGAGCATTTAAAAAAAGGGCATGAACTGACACGCCCAGGCTTCCTGCCTTATTAGGTTGTGAAAAACAGCAGTTTCCCAGTGCCAAATTATGACCTGCTTGAATATCCATAAGAAGTACCACATGCACTTGCCCATGAACTATGTGAAGCTCAAGTCCGGTTCATAAGGCTGCATTTTCCTCTTCATCTGAACAGCCACCATCAAACAGACTCCTCCTTATTCCCTTCTTCCTATGAACACTTGTTCTGCATCCCACCTTTCCTTAATTTACTCTGACTTCCTTTAATGTTCTGTGGTTTCCTTTTGCATCCTCCATGTGCTTATGGTGATCTTGAAAATGTTTTTGAAATGTATTGTAATATATTCTAAGTGTTCTTTTGTATCCCGTTCTGAGCTCCTGGGAGGATGGAATAGAAATTGAAGCAAATAAATAAATAAATTGTTCTTACTGGTTCTAAAATTTTAAGTGGCCCTTATTATAAAGTGTTCTATGCCTTAATGTGGACTTAGAGTGCGAGAGAAGGCTTACTCTAAAATGAATTAAAGTGTTTTATGGTAATTTGCCTGTGTGCATTTGTATTTTTTAAAATAGTTTTCAACAGGGGTGAAGGATGGGTGTACAAGTGCTAATCAGCTAGCATGTTTGGATTAGTGCATATTAACTAGGAGGCATTAAGACCCTGATTCTATAAAAGGTGCCTACTGCTAGACGATTAGATTGGGATGCCTACCAAGTTAGGCATCTAACTTAATAGATGTTCAATTATCAACTAATGTTATTGTATTCTGAATAAATTTAAAAGCTTCCTCAACATTTTCTAAAGCTGGACTCAAAATAAAAATATCATTCGCATAGGATAAGACAAATATTCCTAAACTAGTCAGCCATTCCCCCAAAGGACTCAAATTCAAATTGAAAAGTAAGGGTGAAATTGGTGAGCCCTGTGGAACCCCATAATCTGCAAACCGAAAATCAGAATTTGAATTGGCTCCTTTTACACAATATCTTCTTTTAATCAAGAAATCAAAAAACCAACTCAACACCTTACCACCAACGTTACAGTATGATCTATTAAATTAAATGCTGCAGATATATCAAATTGAAGCAGCAATGTTTGTTTACCAAATGGGGCTTCACTAGAGACTTATACAACGGCATTATCACCTTCCTCTTTTTATGCACCCAAGCATCTTCCTGATTTTGACTGTCACCTTTTCTACCTGTTTTGCCATCAGACACAATCATCCCCAAGTCCCACTCTTCTTCCATACACAGAAATACTTCACCTCCTATATCAGGGGTAGGGAACTCCGGTCCTCGAGAGCCGTATTCCAGTCGGGTTTTCAGGATTTCCCCAATGAATATGCATTGAAAGCAGTGCATGCCCATAGATCTCATGCATATTCATTGGGGAAATCCTGAAAACCCGACTGGAATACAGCTCTCGAAGACCGGAGTTCCCTACCCCTGTCCTATACTATACCATTCTCCAGGAGAACGGTATAGAATAGGGTTTTCAGGGTTTTATAGGGTTTTCAGGATTTCCCCAAAGAATATGCATGAGATCTATGGGCATGCACTGCTTTCAATGAATATTCATTGGGGAAATCCTGAAAACCCGACTGGAATACGGCTCTCGAGGACCGGAGTTCCCTACCCCTGGTATAGGAGGTGAAGTATTTCTGTGTATGGAAGAAGAGTGGGACTTGGGGATGATTGTGTCTGATGGCAAAACAGGTAGAAAAGGTGACAGTCAAAGTCAGGAAGATGCTTGGGTGCATAAAAATAGGAAGGTGATAATGCTGTTGTATAAGAACATTGCTGCTTCAATTTGATATATCTGCAGCATTTAATTTAATAGATCATAGCCCAAGTGCATGACTTTGCATTTTTTAGCATTAAATCTTAGTTGCCAATTATCAGACCATTCTTCAAGCTTTACCAGATCCCTTCTCATGTTATTCACACCCTCCGGGTACTTCTGCAATATCACTCACAAAGATGTTATCTATTCAAAAAATATGAAATACAAAATTGATTTTATTTTTAAAATTTATTTTTAAAATTTATTAAGGTATTAAGCTTCAAATCAATTTATGATATTCATACAATCAACTGTATAGTGTAATTTATATTTACTATATTGTAATGAATTGTATTCTGTAATCCCTATCTTCTACAAGTTTTACAAGGTTGTATCTTTAGTCTAGTGCTTTTATTCTGAATTTTGTTTTCCTCTATTTTAATAATTGTTATTTGACTTTGTATTTCTATTTCCTTGTGTAATACCATTTTGTAAACTGCCACGAACTGATGATTTGGCGGTATATAAAAATAAATTATTATTATTAAATACAGCCTGAGGACAAATCCCTGCAACATTCTGCTAACAACATCCTTTTCCTCTGATCAAACTCCATTTACAACTACCCTTTGTCTCCTTCTACTTCACCAGCTTTTAATCCAGTTTGTAACTTTAGGGCCCGTACTGAATGCATTGAGCTTATTTATCAATCTCCTATTCAGCGCTGTGTCGAAAGCTTTGCTAAAGTCTAAGTACACTACAACTAGCGCCCCTCCCATATCCAACTATGTGGTCACCCAATCAAAGAAATCAATCAGATTTGTCTAGCAAGACCTGCTTCTCAAAACCATGCTGCCTTGGGTCCTGCAGTCCATTCAATTCTAGAAAGCTCACTATCCTCCACTCAAGAAGTGTTTCCATTAGTTTACTCAATACCAAGGTCAGACTGACCAGCCTTTAATTCCCAACCTCCTCCTTACATCCACTCTTGTGCAACGGGACCACATCTGCCCTTCTCCAGTCCTCTGTGACCACATCAGAATCTAAGGAAGCATTGAAAAAATGAGATAACGGAGCCGTCAGAACCTCTCTCAGTTCCTTGAGTACCCTTGAATGTATCATATCAGGCTCATTGCTTTGTCTATTTTTAATTTAGCTAGCTCATCACAAATGCAATCTTCTGAGAATCTCTCCCTGTCTACCACACATCTATTTGCATTCATTTTCTGCTGTCCTACTCCCAGTCTTTCATCCACGAACACTGAACAGAAATAATTGTTAAGTAGTTTAGCCTTATCCTGATCAGTTTCTGCATATTTGTCCCTTTCACCGTTGAGCCTCACTATGCCATTTTGACACTTCTTCCTATCACTTACATAATCTGAAAAAGCATTTGATCCCTCAGTTCTATCATATCAACTATCTTCCATTTGCATCTTTGCTTTTCTGACAGCTTTTCCTGCTTCTCGTAGCTTTACCACATATTTTTGCCTCCTAACCTCTTTTGCGATGTGTTGTAATTTATGAAGGCTATCCTTTTTTCTCTAACCTTTTCAGCTACTACATTTGAGAACCAAAGTGGCCTTCTTTTCATTTTACCTTTATGTCCTTTCCTAACATAAAGGTTTATAATAGCTTCTTTCAATTTTGCCATCTGTTTTTCTACTTCATTCAGCTGTTCCCATCCAACTATCCTATCCTTGAGGTATTCCCCGTCTTGATAGTTAGTCCTTTTGAAGTCTAGAACCTTCAAACTTGAGTAAGTCCTTTTGTCCTGCATTTTAGAATTGAACCTTACCATTCAGTGATTACTAGATTCCAAATGATCAGCCACCATAACAACAGAAACACCTTTCCTGATTGTAAGCACCAAGCCCAAAATAGTTTTATCCCATGTGGGTTCCATTACTAATTGCTGGAACAAATTTTCCTGCTATGATTCCAAGATCTTCTTGCTACTAGATGGCCCTGCAACAGGGACAATCCAATCATCGTCTTGCATATTAAAATCACCTATCAGTAGTACTTCCCCTTCTTAGCTATCTTGTGAATGTCTTCAATTAAATCTTTGTCCATTTCTTCCAACTGTGAAGGAGGCCTGTATATCACACCAACATAAATACTGTAAATGCATTTTCCATTCCCTCTTTCCAGATTAACCCACAGTGCTTCTTCTTTACCCTTATGTTTCGCAAGTCTGTCACTTTAATATTATTCTTAACATATAATGCCACTCTGTCCTTTTAACCTACCCTATCCCTCCTGAATAGATTATAGCTAGGAATAACTACATCCCAAACATGGTTCTCTGTGAACCACATCTTTGTGATTGCCATACTAAGGACATTGGTTTACAAAGCTTTCCAGCTATCGTTCTATATGTCTCATGTCAATAATGGCATTTGATGCCTTATATTCCTGAGAGTTATTAATTTCCTTGGAGTATTTTGCACCCATCCCCAGTAAATTTAGTTTAAAGTCATCTTCAGTACATTAGCCAATCTGTTACTAAAGTCACTTCATTCCTTCTTCAATAGATGGATACCATCTCTGCTGAGCAGGTCTTGGAAAATCATTCTATGGTCTAAGAAACCAAAGCGTTTATATCTACAACATCCACACAGCCATGCATTCAGCTCCAGGATGCAAGTTCTCTCAGTTGTCCTTTACCTAAAACAGGAAGGATTGATGAGAACACACCTCATTGCTTCACCCTCTGTCCTAGAGCAATGAAGTCGCTTTTGATACATTCAGTGGAATGCTTAGTAATATCATTTGTGCCAACATGGATGAGTAGCACAGAATAATGGTCCTTAGGCTTGATGAGTCTCGGTAAACATTCTGTTACATCTTGAATCTTTGCACCAGGCAGACACCACACCTCCCTTGACATCATGTCCAGTTGGCAGATGGGGACCTCTTTACCTCTCAGAAGGGAATCGCCAACCACCACTACCTTTCACTTCTTAATGGCTACTGCTCCAGCAGCTTTGAGATTTTTGAGCTGTTTCTTCCTGTTCATGATATATTTTAATATCTTCTACCTGTAAGGCTGCAAATTGGTTCTTCAGCTCAACAGAAGATGGAATAATGAGATTCACTTTGCAGGGTCTGGTGAGCTGTGTCCAGCCATGCATTTTCAGTCCAATACCTGCATCCCCTTTGCTAGAGATGCCCAATGCATCAAAATGCATATCTGGGTACAAGGTTTGACATTTCTGCATAATGCTTAGAGGTTCTAACAGATGGTGCATATTAACTTGTTAACTGTGAACTGATAATGAGGAGGAGTAGTGTAATCTGTCAACTGGTTGAGTTGTGGTCTGGCCTCTCTCACCCTAAAACCATGCCCTTGTGATAGTTGGATTATGGAATGGTAAATTAATTGTAATTCTTTTCCTTTCCCTTTCTTTTCAGGCTTCAAGTCCTGTTCAGACGCACGCATTGCCATTAAAAACGGGGAACTCTAAGATGGCCGCTGCTTCATTATTGGAGGACAGTGCAATGGAGACACCAGTTCTACTGAATGACATCAAGACAGAGCCACCAGAGGAGTTGTTGGCCAGTGACAGCAGCTTGCCACAGGCTGAACCTGTGGACCTCTCCCTCAACAAGCCCAAGGGATCCCTACAATCCTTATTTCAGCCCATTTCCGCTAAGTCATCCACGGCACTGATGACATCTACTGCCCACAGTCCTGTAATGTCCATGTCTCCCTCCAGTCTAGGTTCCACATCGACAATTCCAGCAGTTCTGTCTCCTGGCTCCATCCTTGCATCTACACAGGGCGCTGGTGGGCAGCAGATATTGCACGTGATACACACCATACCATCTGTCAATCTGCCCAACAAGATGGGTGGCCTGCAGACTATCCCTGTGGTGGTCCAGTCCCTTCCTGTGGTATATACTGCCATGCCTCCAGATGGAATAACCACAGCCATCACTGTTCCCCTTATAGGTGGGGATGGCAAGACTTCAGGATCTGGTAAGGGTGGATGTTGAAAACCAGTGGTGTTGGTTTTTATCATCTTTTCTCTTCCAATGACCCATCTCATTTCTTACCCATTATTCTTCCTTTTTCTCCTATCTCCAACTGTCCTTCTCTTTCTCCTTTATTTTTGCCTCTTTTTCCATTCTGTTTTGTTTTCAGAGACAGTTTTACAACTTGAATAACCCCACCGTCTTGTTTGATTTTAATTTGATGTCCTGGTTTTATTAAATTGTAATATGACATTGTAGCTGTATTAGCTGATGAAAAATAATTTTCTTGTTTTTGTATTAAAAAAAAAAAAAATCATGCTTTTTATTTCGAAAAAGCCCAAATTTCTAATATTCTGCTTTATGGGTTTACTGCTTTGCTAGGCACATACAATCTAATCCAAACATTAAGGGCTCCTTTTACTAAGGTGCGCTAGTGAGTTTAGCGCACGCACAAGATTAGCGCATGCTATAGCGCACGCTAGCCAAAAAATTACCGCCTGCTTAAAAGGAGGCGATAGCAGCTAGCGCGCGTGGCATTTTACCGTGCGCTAAGCGTGTGCTAAAACTGCTAGCGCATCTTTGTAAAAGGAGCCCTAAGGCCTGATAAACCTACTCCTCCTATGCAGGGCATAATTTCTTGTAGAGCTGTACCAAATATCATATTTTACTATTTGTCCAAATATGAATAACGAGAAATATTATTCAGCTGAAAACAAATATTGAATAAGAATAATGGGCATTGAACTTTAACATAATAAGTAATAAAAGAAACAACATGAAATCGGAGATCAAGTGTTCATTTCAGTAGGATTTATCACAGTGGAGCCCCAGATTATTCATATTCAAATTTAAAAATCAATATTTGGCCAAATACAAATAACATTAGTACAATTCAGTCTCAATCCCCTTTAGAAAGGTGTTCTATAGTGTACCTATCAAAAGAAAGCCTCTGTGTGGCTCTGTCCCCCATCCCGGATGTGGCAGTTTGTAAAGTTTGTTGGAGTCCTTTTGGGGATAAGCGGTCATAGCAATGTAAATTCTTCTTACAGGAGCTTTTCTTTTTAGTACCAGTAGCAGTATCTTGTCAAGCTGATCTGTCCTTTTTGTGTAGGCACAGCTGAACAAAGTTTTTAGGATCTAGGATCCAGCCCTAAAATTTAGGCGCCAGAATTGGAGCGACTGGAATTTTTAATGCACATTTCCAAATTGTGCATTCAAATTGTGCTAAAGGTGATGCACAGTATTTATTACAGTAGCAGGGGAAGAGTGAATTAAAGGCTACTGCTGTCTCCATCACCTGCCCAGTGCCCACCCATCTACTCTGTTTCTGGCAATGGAGAAAAACTTTAGACTGTGGTTTCTAGGGCAGTTGGGGGAGAAGTTTAAGCTAAAGCTGCAACTGCTAGGAGAGGGGCACCCACCCACCTACCCCTAGAAGCTGCAGCCTTTCTTTATTGTCATAAGAACATAAAAATTGCCGCTGTGGACCACCAGTGGTCCATCGTGCCCAGCAGTCCACTCACGTGGCGGCCCTCTGGTCAAAGACCAGCACCCTAACTGAGACTAGCCCTATCAGCGTATGTCCTTGTTCAGCAGGAACTTGTCTAACTTTGTCTTGAATCCCTATGACAGACTCCGGAAGAGCTTTCCAGTTTTCTACCACTCTCTGGGTGAAGAAGAACTTCCTTATGTTCATACAGAATTTATCCCCTTTCAGTTTTAGAGAGTGCCTTCTCGTTCTCTCTACCTTGGAGAGAGGGTGAACAACCTGTCCTTATCTACCAAGTCTATTCCCTTCAGTACCTTGAATGTCCATGCGACCCCCAAGTGCTGCAGTTCTAATCCCTAGTCCACCCACTCCCAGCAGCCACAGCCTAAAACCATTCTTCATCACCTTTACAGCAACCTCTGCGGCAGCCTTGCTTTCACATTCCTGTTCCCAGCAGTAGCATCTCTCTTTCCACTTCCCCAACATACAGTAGCTTCTCTCCTTCCTAAAAAAAAAAGAAAGAAAGTTTCAATCAAAATTTATTCTACCAACAGGACTGCTAGAGTCTCCTCCACAGTAGCAATGTTCCATTTGGACCACTTCTGAAGTTACAAGTGCTCCAGATATCCTCCTGATTAAGATGACTCCATGTGGGCTGCCTTTCCAGGCTGGATATACTCTAATAGTTCTCTCTGTCTGTGCCTCCTTACTACCCCCCCCCCCCAATATCTCTCTGCCTCCTTCTACCCCCCCCATATCTATCTATCTATCTATCTATCTCTTCCCTACTTCTCCCAAGAGCTCACAAACCCCCATAACTCTCTCTCTCAGCCTCACCTCCCAGCAAACACACCTTCTAGCTCTCAAACACCTTCCCCCCTAGTGCTCCTTCTCTCGATCTGCTTTCTCCACTAGACACATCCCATAGTTCTTTCTCTTTCTCTCTCTCTCTGTCATCCCTCTGCCTTATCACCCCCCCCCAAGCTTACACATCTCTTAGTGCTTGCATTCTCTTTCTTTCGTACTTCACTTCTGTAGTTTTCTTTAAGCCTCCCCATAGCGCACATAAACACACCCATGGCTTGCCTTCTCTCTGCCTCCCTCTTCACCACTCACACCCCTGGCAAACACACCCCAATATTTCATTTCCTTTCTCTACCACACACACTCTATATCTATCATATTGGTTCACTCCTCTCCCCCCTCCCCACCACTAAACACATACCTATTGCTCGGTCACTGCTTCACACCCCCAACACACATACCTCCATAGATTGCTCTCAAATCACCCATCCCTCCCCAACACACAGGATAATGCCCCCCTGGTAGGTGTCTGCTAATGACCACCCCCACATAAATCAATGTCTCCATACCTCTTTTCTGCATTCTCTCTCCTTCACCTTCATATCCCACACACACATACCCAGCTCTCTCTCCCTTCTGTGGCACATAGCCACTCTCCCTATCCCACCCCCATAACACAGACTCCCAGCTCTTCTCTCTCCCTGCCATTGCACAGACACACCCAGCTCTTGTTCAGACAGCCACTTATTGCTTTCTCCTGTTCCCCTGCTGCACACCCATCTCTTGCTCCTTCCTGCTGTCTTCTGCAGACTCCTCTTGCTTCCCTCCCCCAACACAAATACACCCAGACTGAGTACAGACTAGTCCAGGGGTAGGCAATTACGGTCCTCGAGAGCCACAGGCAGGTCATGTTTTCAGGATATCCACAATAAATATGCATGAGATAGATTTGCACCTCAAGGAGGCAGTGCATGCACATCCATCTCATACATATTCATTGTGGATATCCTGAAAACCTGACCTGTCTATGGCTCTTGAGGACCGGAATTGCCTACACCTGGACTAGAAGTCTAATTCTCACTGCCCTGTCCTCTTCCCCCCCTCCCCAAATATCTTTGGCCTACCACTGATCAGTAGTGGAAAGAAAGAAGACTGTGTGTTAGGTCGTCAGGTCGCAGCCTTCTCTTTTGCTGCTTTGGTGCTAAATACAAAATTTGAACCATGTGGTTCACATATTGTCTAAAATATGTGCATTCATTGCAATTCCTAGGTGCAGATTGCATAAAAGTGGGTGCATGCTTTGTGTACCTCCTTTGATCTTATATTTGTTCACACAGTTTTATAAAATCTTTTCTGAATATAAACTAGTATTTACAAGTGGAAAATGTTTTATAAAATGACCCCCAATCTGCATACATGCGAGTGTCAAGTTTGACATCCAGCATCTCACATTATCTTCTGACATTTTGTGACCTTAGCTGGGTGGAGGCAGGTGGCCAACAGCCAGATTCAGGGCCAGGGCCTCATATTTCTCTGAATATGTCCTCAGTATATATGTATTTGTGGTAGAGAGCATGGCTTTGGGTGGTGTGGATTTTCTATGGCTCTACAGTACTTTAGTATAATCTTGTATAAATTGCTCAGATTAATGCTACTACTGTTCTTTACTTTTGCTCTGCTTATGTTTATTCCACCCCCACCCTTTATACAAAAGGGATTGAGAATGTGGTCTGGGGGCAAAATAACTCTGAAAGTTTAATAAAATGTGATGAAATTTGTCATATGGGAACACCTGGTAAAAAGACACATTGAGTTCCAAAATGGACTAAGTATGACCAAAGCTTCCAGAGAAGTAAATAACCCCCCCCCCCCTAAGGAACCCCTCCCCCCAACTGCCCAGTACATTTCCATAGAATAGGGAATTCCAGTGTAACATACAGTGAAACATACCAGTTAGAAAATTGCTACTTTCAAAACTGCCTGCTCTGTTCTTTGCCCTCCCTAACCCCCCATTGCTCCCACCCCAAATGAACCCCCCTACACACACCCCCTTCACATAAACTATCCTTCAGCAACTACCCCTGACCCAAATTCTACTACCTCTTACAACTTCTATCCGCAAAAGTTGGTTCCCTAGAGCTGCCCCACCACCTTTCAAACTGCCCTATCCAGTATAAATGCTCCACCAATTGCTGTATTACCAAACACTATCCCCTGCCTCATCACCCCCATAAACTGAGCATCTCCAAAAACTATCCCAGATAACTTCCTCCACAAAGATGCTAATTGTCATACTTTGCAAAACTACCTTACAGCTGTTCCACCCCTAAACCTTCCTCACAATTGCCTCCATTCCTAGGAACCTCTCTGATGCAACTGCCTCCACCTCCACAAACTATGCTGACACAACAATACCAGTATCCCATTATAGGGCTAGATTCACTAAGCCTACCAATCAAGCCCCGACCACTTAGCGACCCTTTTGCGACCCAATTTTCCTCCAACCCGATTAATTAATCTCTGTCCCCATCATTCTCAGATCCGATCCGTGTATGCAAATGAGGGGGAACGGCATTCAAATGTAGGCAGGCAGTGATTCACTAAACAAATCTGGAACACCAACTGGGCTGGCCGATCAACAAAAAAAGTGACTGCTGGGGACCAGTCTCTCACTGCTTTCTAACTGCATCTCCTGCTCTCTGCCTGGATTCTTCTGCTCTCCTGTCCTGACTCTCCTCTTGCCGCCCTGCTCTCTCCCCGAATTTCCTCCTCTTGCCACCCCGACTCGCCTCCCTGTTCTCACCCTGAATCTCTCCTGCTGCCCCGAATCTCCTCCTCTCGCCGCCCCGACTCTCCTGCCCTTTCCCACACTGTGATCCCGTAGTTTTAACTCATGGGTTTAAAGCGGGTTAAAACCAAGGGCTCACAAAGAAAAAGCGAAGTAAAAAAAGTGTTTTTTAAAAAAAGTCGCTGCTCTGTAAGCATGCGCAGACCATCTACAGATGGTCTGCGCATGCGTCGGGATCGCTATTCAGCGATCCCTGCAGTCGGTTGGGGGCGTGATTCTGATCATCCTAATTTGCATGAGGACACGTCGTGAATCAGCCCCCTGGAACCGGATTGGATTCGGATCGGATCGATAGGTCCATTTAGTGAATCTAGCCATAGTATTTACTAGTTGGCATCTAACAATTAATTTGGGTGTGTATCTGCCAGTATTCTATGACCTAGGTGCGCAATTTTCACAATAAGTGTGAACACATGTGCACAAGATGACAAAATGAGGGGGACTATACTTTTAATAATAGAAGGTGGCTGTTGTCACAACCCCGGCCTTAGAGCTAGGCTTGTTCCTGCTAGATCTCCTCAGAACGCAAGTCTAAAGTTGAATAGGGCTGACCAATGTAACAACTCTACCTCAGGCAGTCAGTCAGGCTCTGAGTTCGAATTGCATGACCAAGATAGAGAATCTTGGGGGGGAGGAGGAACATCTGGGGAACAGCCTAGAGCAACAGGACATGCCCTGCAGCAAGGAACAGCCTAGGAGGTGGGCTCCTAACTCAGAGAGTGCTCAGCTGCTGAGATTGATTAGGTCACAAGAGAAAGCTCAGCAAAAACAGCAGTTTGCTTTTCCCCCACACAAACTAGGGCGTGGCCAATTCTGGCCTAAAGCCACAGGTCTCAGAGAGCCTAAGTCAGTTAGTCCTGAGGCAGCAGAGGAAGCAGTCACCCAGACCAGAGCTCCTGAAAGCAAGCAGGGGAATGAAGTGGAGATGTTAGATTTGGAAACTTTCCCTGAGGCGAACCAGCCAGACAGCTCTGAAGCAGTTGAAAATATGGACACTTCTGTGGAGCTTACAGAGGTTCATATGGATGAAAGCTAAGTTTGTTTTTCCTTACTGTTTTCTTTTTGATTCCTGTTTTGGTTTGAAAGAATGGGACTAATGCTGACCATGTGGGCAGTGCTTGGCTTACAGCTGGAAATGGTGCCTCATTTTTGAGACTTGGAATGAAGCTTTGTTTTGGCATTTTCTTTTGCCTTTTCCTGCTTATATGAGACTCTGCTGCTGAATGTGATAGAGGGGTAGTAGTGGGGAGAATCCACTGAAGATCTTCTCGGGTTGGGATCGTGGAGCTAATTTGGCAAGCATTATTGTGGATTCAGCTACTCCCCTCCCCCACCAGCTTGTTAAGCTGGCTGGGAAGGCCTGTGAAAAGACAGGCATATTCAGTGCGTTGGACTAAGGCTTATGAACTTTATTAGAGCCTAGGGAAAGGATTGTGCAGTTTTTGTAGTCCTTATTTGTTGGTCTTGAATATATTGGGACTATAAGACAAAGCTACAACCAGATGGTTGCACACTTACCTGGAAGAAAGGTGTGGGGCTGAATTTTTCAAACTCCCAGTTTTTGTTCATGTTTTGTTTGAGGTGCTTACAATTAAAGCTACATTCAGTACTTTTGGACAACACTTTATTTTTGTTAGTCTTTATTGTGTTATCCTTATTATAGAGCCCAGCAGGACTTTCAACTTTGTGAAGGCACGCCAGGAACTGTGTTTGTTGAGCCCTGACCGGTAGCCAACCTCAAAGCCTGGTACCGGCAGGTCCACACTGTATAGTAAGGGTTTGGGGAAATACACTGCATGTTTTCTGCAGTTACTGTGCTGAAAGGTTCTTTAATATGTGTAGACTGTACGCAAGTGACAGCCCACTAATCATCATGTACTAACTGTAATGTGTACTATAGTCCATGTCCAGTTAATTGTAGTAAAGGTAGCATCAAACCCTACATCTCCACACCTGACCTGGCCCAACTCCACTACTACAGCTGTGTCCTCTCCAGGATGGATTACTGCAACTCCCTATTTAATGGAGTAGCCAAAAAAGATCTCAAGCGCCTCCAGCGGGTACAAAATGCAGCAATCCGCCTCTTGCACAGCCTCAACTACCACAACCCCATCTCCCCAGCCCTCCGCAAAGATCACTGGCTTCCGATTAACCAACGCTGCGCATTCAAGGCCCTGGTAATAGCACACCAAAGAATTTACGCATCCACTCCAGCCTACATAGAGTCCAAACTAACTCTGTACACCCCCACCCACCCCCTCCGCTCGGAAATGGAGAAATGCCTATGCATCCCCCCAGGAAGGTCTCTCCTGTCAGAAACCACCCACAAACACTCCTACAGCCACTTCATCCCCCAACTCTGGAACCAACTCCCCCCCCGCAACTCAGATCACAGAACTCATTGATGTCCTTCCGGAAAGCGGTAAAGACCCTCCTCTTCAACTAAAATGACAATTACAATCCACCCTTAAACTCCCCCTTCCTTCTCCCCTATTCCCCCTTCCTGAACCCCTACTTAAATTACTGAATAGTCCTCTCTTAACCTGTACTTAAATTGCTGTATAGGCCATTCTAAACCTGTACTTAAATTGCTGTATAATCCCCGTACTTGAACTACTGTATAATCTTTGTACTGTCTAAATATACTCCACTGTGAATGTTTGCTTGTAGGCCGTTCTGAGCTACTGGGAGAACGGGATAAAAATTGAAATAAATAAATAAATCAAAAGTACTGTATTTTAATTGCGGTGTCACATAACAAATTACAGTAGTGCAGAAGCAGTGAATTGGAGTGGTTTATGCTGATAGGTAAGTATGGAATTTTTTTACAAAGCTGTGGTAGAGTTTCTACTGCAGGTGTGCGAGGTAAATGCTCTGATGCTCAGAGGAATTCTATGAGTGTCAGAGCATTTACCTCACCGGCCCGTGGTAGAAACCTCTCCCGCGTCTTTGTAAAAGCCAGCGTATGTCATTTGTAATGGTTGTAATTTTAGGTGTTTGTTTATTTTTTATTGTGATGGGAACGGTAATGAACCTGAGGTTACCAAGTAACGGTCAAAGGCTGCTGATGGGAGCAGGACAGGAAACACTGGGCAGGTTTCCTCTTTTCCATCATCGGTAAAATTAATTGATTTCACCATGGTGGTGCTGTCCTGAGCCGCTTTGTTGTTGCTGGCAGGTCCTGTCTGGCTGATCTGGTGTTTTGTACAGAAGCTATCTTTTGTGAAGCAAGAGTGACACTTTGTGGTGAGAGAGGTGAATGGGATTAATTTGGCCTTTATCTGCCATTCATGTTTCTATTCATTTGAAAGGAAGCTCTGGAATGAGAGAGGGCATAGGATGAAGTTAAGAAGTGATAGGCTCAGGAGTAATCTAAGGAAATACATTTTTACAGAAAGGGTGGTAGATGCGTGGAACAGTCTCCCGGAAGAGGTGGTGGAGACAGAGACTGTGTCTGAATTCAAGAGAGCTTGGGATAGTCACGTGGGATCTCTTACAGAGAGGAAGAGATAATGGTTACTGAGGATGGCCAGATTGGATGGGCCATTTGGCCTTTATCTACCATCATGTTTCTATGTTTCTGTTCTTATAATTACAAGTGCAAGGAATTCAGTTTCTCCAGTATTTGATTAATGGTACAGAATTTTTATTTCCTGTCATTTACTGAAGAAGTATTTTCTGTCTGTAATAAAGATATAATTATGACTGCATTGCTCATGTACATTTTCACATGTTTGGAGAAGTATAAGAATATACTGTTGTCTGTCAGGGAGCTGCTTTCTATTTATTTTTAATTTTGTTTAAACAAGTATCATCTTCTTTTTTTTTTTTTTAAACTTTATTGATTTTTGAATCTAGGACAGTACTTTCAAATTATACATACAATTATCATCAGAGATAACACTTACAATCAATCAGAAATTAATACAAAATAATTATCCCCTCCCTCCCACCCTAGTTTGAGAACAGAAAGAAATGCTTTAAATTATACATGAAATTAAAATCCCAGACAACACTTGTTAAGTATATAACCCCCCTCCCTCCCTCCCACCCATCCCTCCCACCCATGCAATCTAAAAGGGAAAATAATTAAAAAAGTCTCTTCAAGGTTTAACATAATCAACTGAGATCAGTACACAGAAGGCTAGATTGAATAAATGGTGTTAAAAAATCAGCGCGGAAAAAAATTGACACTTTATGCTAAATCCACAACGTGCTCTCAAAGACGAGCACACATTATAGAATAGTGTTGAATGTCAATTTCAGTCCCAAAATTTGAGTTTCAAGTTTATTTGATTATTTCATTAAACGCCTATCCAAAATACTAAGCGTTGTACAATAATATTAAACCATTAACAAAAGTATACAGAGACTAACATCTTAACATACTTCGGGGTTTTTTTTTTTGGGGTTTTTTGTGTTAATCTACAAGGACACAATAGGAAAAAGGGGGGAGAACTACAATATTTATTAAGAAAAGATACAGCAAAGGGAAGAACAATGGGACGGGAAATCAAGAGTTGCTGGACTTGAAACGAATAGTCAATTGTAGGCATCTTTAAAAAAGAAACATTTTAAACTATTTTTAAATTTCTGTAAATTGTGGTCAGATCGTATATATATAGGAAGAGAATTCCAAATTGTGGGGGCAGTTACTGAAAAGATTGTATTACGTCGAGGACCTATTATTCTTAAGGATGGGATATTAAGAGTATGCTGTGAGGTGGATCTTAGAGCTCTCGGAGGGTCATATGGAATAAGAAGTCTGTCAATAAATGCTGGGACATGTGTTTGTATTGCTTTGAAAGTTAAAAGTGCTATTTTAAATGTTATTCTATATATGACGGGTAACCAGTGGGCTTTTTGTAGAAGAGGAGTAATTCTTGTTGCCCAGTTTGGGTGCACATCCCCAGTATTCTGTAACACTGCATGCAAATTTTAGGAACGCCCCTGATCTGTTCATGTACCTCCCATGGCCACACCCCCTTTTGAGGTACTATGTGCCATAGAATTTGGGCACACATTGTTATAGAATAGTATGTAGCAAGATGTGTGCGCAAATCCAAATTGGTACCGATTTAGTGCCGGTTAGCAATCAATTATTGGCACTAAGGACCATATTCTCTAAATAGTGCTGATGTCAGCATTTTTAAAAATAAAGTAAAATTCTGGACTCTCTTGTGGCACACGGTAGAATCTCTTCAGGGCATACCACTATACCGTGGCACACAGTTTGAGAGACACTGAGGGCTCCTTTTACGAAGGCGCGCTAGGGCCTTAACGCGCGGAATAGCGCGCACTAAATTTCCCCGCGTGCTAGCCGCTATCGCCACCTTTTGAGTAGGCGGTAGATTTTTTTGGCTAGCGAGCACTAAAACGCTTTAGCGCACCTTCGTAAAAGGAGCCCTGAGTTAAAGATATAGAAAATGGAAACAAGTTGTGTATTTTTGTGTTGAAACTGGCTAGTTCTTTTGGGATTTGTTTTAGGTTTGAAATTGTGCTGTGTTTAAGCAGGGATTCTTGAGGTTTAAAATCTGTTCTCGGGTCTGTTAAACAGGGGTGCTTAAGATACAACACTCTGTGCTTTCTGTTAAATTGAAGTGAGATTTAGGGCTCCTTTTACTAAGCTGCGATAGAGGTTTTAGCCACCATTGAGCTGGCGTTAGTTCTAGCCACATAGCACGGGTTAGCACGCGCTAATATTCTGCGCACACTAAAAACGCTATCACAGCTTAGTAAAAGGAGCCCTTAAACACGTGGGAGGGGATTTTTCAAAACATAAGTCTAAGTCTGATTTGGATGTATGGTGCTAGACGTCCAAAGTCAGCAGTAAGAAAATGCCTATTTTCGAAAGGCAAACCACCATACATTTAGAAAGAGGATTAAAAAAAAAAAAAAATTATATCTGAACATCCAGGCCATTGGGATGTCCAGACCCCCAGGACATCTATCTTTATACCACATTTTCAACCAAAATTTCATCCAAGTCCCAAACACCCAGAACAAGACCATTTAGATGTAGTAAGGGCCAGTCCTGTAATGGACTGGCCACTGAGACATGGCAACAGAGCAGTGGGGCACCTCAGAGGTCCCTTATGGCTGCAAGTGACACCTACATAGCAATAGAGAAGGGTTTGGGCTCACATTTTCTACCATGAATGTAGTGGTTAGAGTGGCTTATAGGACTTGCTACCCCTCTCTATGGTTCACTAGCCCACCCACCAGGCTACTCAAGACACCTGTGTGCAGCTCTACTGGGCTTTCCTTTACCAGGTGCTGATGTTATAGAGACAGGTATGTACGTTTGTATTCTGATCTTTGTGGGTGTGAGGGGGTTCGTGAGCACTAGAGGAGTGTAGGGGTGTCTTACCATGATGCATGCAGTGGTCATCTGGTCAGATTTGGTACCTTTGTGGCACTTAGACCATTCTAAAACAGGTCTAGTTCCAAACCGTATAAGTTCTGTCCAGGATGTCTTGCAAAATGTTTGATTATCGCTACAAAATGTCCATGACTAACCCACCCTTGATACTGCCCAAAGCCCACACATAGCACACCTCTACCACACCCATCTCGTGCTCTGAATGTTCAGAGGTTGGAACACCTCACTAGACGTACAGAAAGACGGTTTGATTATCAGCACTTGGACGTCCTGGCGATTAGGACGTCCAAGTGCTGATTTAGGATGCTTTTTGGACGTCTATGTTTTTTGCAGGGCTGTGGAGTCGGAGTCGAGGAGTCTGAGTCAGAGGAAATTTCGGGTACCTGGAGTTGGAGTCGGAGTCAGAAGTACAAAAAACTGAGGAGTCGGAGTCGGAACATTTATCTACCGACTCCATTTTTGAACTTGGCATACCAATCACGAGCGATTCTTTCAGCTATAGCACCCACTATATACACAGCACAAATGTTGCGAGCAGCTTCTGCGGCCTTAGAACCTTGATTAAAAACAAAAAGAAGGTGGTGTCGAAAATGCTCATTTCTCTCAACTTGACATTCCATTTTAACGATCTGAAAATTAACCAGTGCTGTGGAGTCGGAGTTGGAGTCGGAGTCGAGGAGTCGGAGTCGGAGGAAATTTCGGGTACTGGAGTCGGAGTCTGAAGTACAAAAAACTGAGGAGTCGGAGTCGGAACATTTATCTACCAACTCCACAGCCCTGGTTTTTTGATTATGGGCCTCATTGGCTCTTGATTGGCTGCCTTGAACTTCAGAAGAGCCATTTACTGAGGTGCTGGAAATACCTGGGACAAAGCTTTAGGAGCACATGTAATTTGCAGCAGTGCACATCTCTGAAAGTCAAGTCATTCTGAACTGTATATTTCTGATTTTGCTAAATATTCTTCTTTATTCAGCTTTCCACACTGTTCCTTTCACTCAGGATTTTCAGTATTTCCTAACTGCCTATATCTATTACACAAAAGAAGAAAATACCTGTTTCTTCACTGATTGGGAAGTTTGGTACTAGAAATCTGCTTTGGTTATCTTCCTACTTTAATTCTCCCCATCCTATGGCCTACATTTCTTATATAGCACCTCAATACATTAATTAACACTTGAAAGAACAGATCTGATCGGATAATTTAGCTCAGGGGCGCCCAATACATCGATCGCGATCAACTGGTATATCGTGAAGGCAATGCGAGTCGATCGCAATAGACTCACTTTGCCTTCACAATCTACCGGGACGATCAGCCTTCCTCTCCCTGACGTCAATTCTGCCTTCGGAGAGGAAGTTCCGGGCCAGTCATTCACTGCCTGGCTGGACCGGAACTTCCTCTCCGACGGCAGAATTGACATTGGGAAGAGGAATGCTGGTTGGCCCGACGCTTCTAATCTGCAGGGAGAGCTTGGGGCAGCGGTGACTTGGGGGCCTGTTCCCCGATGTTTGTGGCAGTGGCTTGGGGAAGGGCAGGGAGAAAGAAAGAAAGGGGGCAGGCAGGGAGACAGAAAGAATGAAGGGAAACAGAAAGAAGGGAAACAGAATGAAAGAAAGGGAAGATGGGGAGACAGGGAGACAGAAAGAAAGGGGACATGGAGAGAGAAAGAAAGAAAGGGGAGGGGGCAGGGAGAGAGGAAGAAAAAGTTGAGGGAAGGAATGAGGTCTGGACGAGAGGATGCATACAGGAGGCTGAAAGAAGGGAAGAAATATTGGATGCACAGTCAGAAGAAGAAAGTACAACCAGAGACTCATGAAATCGCCAGACAAAGGTAGGAAAAATGATTTTATTTTCAATTTAGTGATCAAAATGTGTTAGTTTTGAGAATTTATATCTGCTGTCTATATTTTGCACTATGGCCCCCTTTTACTAAACCGTAATAGTGGTTTTTAGCGCAGGGAGCCTATGAGCGTCTAGAGCAGTGCAGGGCATTCAGAACAGCTCCCTGCGCTAAAAACTTCTATCACGGTTTAGTAAAAAGGGAGGTGGGGTATATTTATCTATTTTTGTATGGTTGTTACTGAGGTGACATTGCATAGAGTCATCTGCCTTGACCTCTTTGAAAAAACGCCGGAATATAAATGACAATTAACATTTTCTTTGCATACAGTGTGCTTTGTGTTTTTAAAATTTTTTATTGTTGATAGATCATTTTGACTTGATCATTTTAAAAGTAGCTCACAAGCCCAAAAAGTGTTGGCACCCCTGATTTAGCTGGTTGGTATTCATGATCATAGTTCACATGTAGTACCAAATGCTATCCTGTCAGCATATTCAGTGTAATAGCGTGGTGCCTTCAACCTAAGGCAAACTATGAGGAGACATAGAGCTTGCCCCATGTATCTACAAATCTCTGCTAAGCAAGATGAACTCGCCAACCTGAAACAAGAACTGGCTGCAATTAAAGCAACTTCTATGACTAATTTACCCCATCTGCCTCAGAAAATAAAACAATCTATACATTACCAGAGTCTATTATAGCCTGTTTGATTGCAACCTGTCATACAGAGGCAATCCACCCTACCAAGAGATTCCCCTACAAAATTCATTTGCAGGACCAGAATGTTATGGCAATCAAACCAAAGTGAAGCTACAGTTAAAAACAGTAATTTAAATGAAATTACATTCCCAAATCACAGGTGAAAGAAATATTTCAAAACTGAAAAGTCTTGCTGTTAGAGGACTCCATTATTTGAGGCATTAAATTGGGAACAGACTCTGTGGAACACAACAAAGTGATATGCCTTCCAGGTTCCTCAGCTAGAAGAAATACAAATCAAATACTGATTGCAATCAGAAAAGAGAGTAAAAATTCTAAGGCCAGAAACAGCATACATATGGTACTTAGAGCTTACCAGAAGCAAGGGGAGGGTTTGAAGCCCTTGGTAAGGACTACAAGGGGGTGCTGAAAAGATCTCAGCCCAACCAACTTCCTAAGTCTTGAGTGTTATTTTGCTACTGTAGCTGAAAAGAGCATTATTGTATTTTATTTTACAAAGTGCCAATTTGCAGAATTGTAATGCTATCTTTTGACATTGTTTCAGATCATTGATTGAACCATGTCAATAAAAAGTGTGGAATTTTCAAGTGTGGAACTCTGAGCCATCATGAAGTTTCTGTTCCTGCAAAAGAAAACTCCAAAGGAAATCATTGAATGTATGATGCAAACACTGAGTGACAAATACCCATCTTATTCCACAGTGAAGAAGTGATGTACAAACTTTCAGCTTGGAGATTTTGAGACCAAAGATGCAGCAAGGTCTGGAAGACCGCAAATGGTGTCAACTCCTGAAATTGCTGAGACACTACAGATATCCAGGGAGCGTGTTGGGTGTACAATCTACGATTAGCTGGGTATGCAGAAACTGTCAGCCAAGTGGGTGCCCAAATGTTTGAATGCTGATGAGAAACGACATCAAGTGGCTATTTCCAAATTGATTTTGCAGCATTTTCAGTAAGCTGGTGCCAACTTTTTGGAATGACATTTTCCTTTTGGCCAATGACACCTAGATTTGGAACAGAGTGAATACTCCTAGGATGTGGACAAATGAGAAGGGATCTTCAAAAATTATAAGAATGGTCTAAATATTTGATGGTTAAAATTAGATATGAAGTCATTTTGGAACCACTAGGTATATACGTAGTAAAGATTGTCAGGAGAAAAACTTTCTATCTGAGTATTTTTCCAGACTTCTCTAAACAGACACAGTACAGGAGGAAGCAGTTCCTGCAATTAAAGACTCGTGTCTTGGCTGTGAGAGCTTTATTTTTTTCTTAAGTTTCCATGTAAATGTTTAGTGTGTTATCAGAATAGTAAAAAAGGTCTTGTATATGTAATATCTATAACAACAACACAAATTTTATATCATAGAGCTCTCAGACACCTGCGCCGTTAAATCATAATAGATTATTCCAACAGCTTGTGCAGGTTGAGGGTATCTTTCATTGAGTTCTATGTGTTATGAAAAAACTTGTGCAAAACTCAAATAAAGCCCTTAATGCTAATATTATAATTTAAGTTGGCACTTATCTTTTAATACCTTCTGTTGTAGAAAAATTGATTCAAGACATTGTGCTCAACGGGACCCATTTCGCCTTACTGTTGGCTCAACCTGTACAAGCTGTTGGAATAATCTATTATGATTTAACGGCGCAAGTGTCTAAGAGCTCTATGATATAAAATTTGTGTTGTTGTTATAGATACTACATATACAAGTTCTTTTTTTCAGTGTTTGATCTGTCGATAAGGTGGACTTGTTGCCATTGCAATTGTTTTGAGTGTTATCAGAATAGTAGGTATATTTTTGTTGATTCAGCTCATTTGGAAATTTTTTTTCAAGATAAACCCAAATTAGATATATTGCCTGTAACTAATGCAGAGGATGAGAACGAGTGAAGTAAGTAGAATGGTTTATTTTGCCTGACATTTGAAGATTATGATACTTTTTTCTTTTTACTGGCGTGACTCCCACAGCTGATAATCAGCCCTTATAGTGTGGACTTGATAAACATTTTTTTGTTTGTTTGTATTTTTCTTGTAACTTTATGTAACTGCCTGAAGTTGTTATATGTTGTAACAAATGAATAAATTTATATATATAAAAAATTTTGATGTGAAGAAGTGCAAAAATCCAAAATAGCAGTATGTGCTAGGGCAGGGGTGTCAAAGTCCCTACTCGAGGGCTGCAATCCAGTCGGGTTTTCAGGATTTCCTCAATGAATATACATGACATCTATTTGCATGCACTGCTTTCATGGTATACTACTAAATCTCATGCATATTCATTGGGGAAATCCTGGACTGGATTGAGGCCCTTACGCAGGGACTTTGACACCCCTGTGCTAGGGGGTGACATTTACTGTATATACACGGATCAGGAAAGAGAACTTGCAGTGAATAGTGAACTAGGATCTCAAACTGACAAAACAATGTGATAAGGCAGTGGGTAAACTAGATGCACATCTCCTTAAGAGTGGCATAGAGTGATACAGGTAAGGGTAAATTAGATGCACATCTCCCTTGAGAAGCATACAGTGATATAGGGACTAAATCTATGCCAGGGTACATCTGCGTGTGCGGATCACCGGACTTGATGGACCCAGGGTCTGATCCGGAGATGGCAAATCTTATGTTCTTATGAATGCTAGGCTGTATACAGAGGCACAAACAGCAGAAAACAAGAAGTGTTGATGTCCCCTTACAAATCATTGGTGAGGCCCCACTTGGAGAATTGTGTATAGCTTTGGAGGCTACATTTCTCCAATGAAATAAGACTGAAGGTGGTCCATAGGAAGGCAACAAAAATAGTACAGGGTTTGCACCATAAGATATATGAGAAGCTAGTGGAAGATCTGATTATGTAAACTGTAGAGGAAAGGAGAGACGGAAGGGTCTGAAGGGAGTGTGCATACAGTGGCATAATGAAGGAGGGGGAGACAGACGGATCACCTCAGGTGCCATCTTGGCAAGGGCACTAGCAACTCTCTTCCTCTCCACCTACCCACCTTTTAAAAATATTTGGCGGCAGCGAACAGCAACTCCTAGCTGCTGCTTGTGCTTGCCTCAGCTCTCCTTTTGATGTGAGAGGAAGAGCTGAGGCTGGTTGGAGCAGCAGCTAGGAGATGCTGCTGAAGATTTTGAAGAGGTATGCAGGGGAAAGGGTGTACGACAGGGAAGGTTTATGGGGGGGCACACGTGACAAGGAAGAATGCGGGGGGTGCATAGCACAGTGATGCCGGGCACCACCGCCCTTCACTATGCTGCTGTATGTGTGTATATACAGATATACAGTATATATACAGTATGTGTGTGTGTATTTACAGGGTGTCCACAAAGTCTCTTTACAATTTCAAGATTTTATTAAGAAAAACAAATGAATAGACAAATCTGTGAAAATTATTACAAAATGAGGAGTAGATATTGAAGGGGTTGTTTTTTGTTTGTTTTTTTTTTGCCTCATTTAATACACCTCTATACGGATGGATTTTGATTTTGAAGGAGAAGGAGCAAAGGATTGTCTTACACGATCGACGTTTTCCTCCAATATTCTTTGTCCTCCACTCCTTTCTTTATCCAATACTGTCCCTGTCTCCATAAATTTCTTGTGCCATGCACGAATTGGCAGATGTGACGGTGGATGTTTTCCATACTTAGTCCTGTAGTGTCGCTGAGTCTACATATGGACAGGGGGGGGGGGTGAAGAAAAAGGAACGGAGGCCTAATGTTGGACGGGGGGAGAAGGAAAGAGGTGCTGCTGGACAGGGGGGAAGTAAAACAAAGGGAGAAGGGCTGCTGCTGCATAAGGAGAGCAGTGAAGGGGTGGTGGTGGACACAGGGGAGGTAAAAGGAAGGGACAATGGACAGGGGGAGCAGGCAAGGGGTGGTGATGGACAACCAAGGAAAAAGAAAGACAGAAAGAAAGAAAGCGACTAAGAAGAGAGAGAGAAAGAAATAAAGACACACACATATATTCTAGCACCCGTTAATGTAACGGGCTATAAGACTAGTGTATATATATATATATATATATATATATATATATATATCTGGTGTCCACAAAGCCTCTACAATTTCAAAAAATTACTAAAAAGGCAATTGATGAGATATGTTAATCAGATTTCAGATGGTTTTGGGACATCCAGTCCGCAATGTCAGACAAACAAACTAAAACTTGAGGCTGGATTCTTGGTGAAGTTCCTTGTGTAGGAAGATAGATTTGTGAGTTATCAGCATAAAGATGGTGCTAAAAACTCAAGAAAGATATAGAAGAATTTGTAAAGTTCAAAGAAGAGCAACCAAAATGATAAAGAGGAAGAGGAAAGGCTAAAGAGGATAGGCCTCGTCAGCTTGGAAAAGAGACAGTTCAGGGGGATGATTGAGGTCTACAAAATCCTGAGTGGTGTTGAACGGGTAAAAAGGCATCAATTTTTTACTCTTTCAAAAAGTACAAAGACTAGGGGACACTCAATGAATGTACATAGGAAATACTTTTGAAACAAATAGGAAGAAATATTTTTTCACTCAACAAATAGTTAAGCACTGGAACTTGTTGCCTGAGAATGTGGTAACAATGATTAGTGTATCTGGGTTTAATAAAGGTTTGTGCTACAAATTCTCAATATTTGCCATCCCATATCTACCACACTAGTTCTACCATGTTACGTATCATACTGTCATGTCATACTAATGGTTCCTTTTACTAAGGTGCGCTAGGGCTTTAACGTGCGGAATAGTGCTAGACCTTAACGCCAGCATTGAGCTGGCGTTAGTTCTAGAAGCGTAGTACATGGTAATTTCCTCTGTGCGCTAAAAACGCTAGCGTACCTTAGTAAAAGGAGCCCTAAGTTAGCCACACTTGTATACTATGTCTACCATGCTGTTTGCCATGCTTTGGTTGTATATATACACTTCTCCCTCCGAATCCGCAGTTTCAGTATCCACGGATTTGGTTATTCGTGATTTTTTTTTTTTTTTTTTTACATCGATTTTTATTTTTGGGGCTAGTTTTAAGTCCTCTGAGACTCCCCGGAACCTTACCTTGTGGTCTAGCGGGCTTTCGGGGCACGAGCAATCTTCCTACGCTCCTGCCCCATGCAGATCACTCATAGGAAATGGCTGCCGTGAGCTCCCGTAATCCCTCAGCTATTCTCCAATTTAAATCTCCCTGTTATGTATGGCGTAGAGTACTGGCAGGAGAGTATCAAGGAGATTTGCTGTTAGCTGAAACATTGGTTTTACCTGCCCAGACGCAACGAGACCCAGACAACAGCAACAATCAGGACACCAGCTGTGGAAGCCTAAGAGAACAAACATAAAATCTGTTTTACTCTTTTGGGATCTTGCTAGGTACTTGTGACCTGCATTGGCCACTGTTAAAAACCATGGTCTTGATGGGACTTTGTTCTGTTCAGTATGGCAATGCTTTTTTCTTACTGTATGTACCTCTGCTATACTTATGAGACAAAATATATTCCTGGGGGAAATTTTGCACAAACAATGTAAAATTTCTCCAGCTCCCTGCACAGTCCAGTGTGTCAAAAGGAGAAGCTGTCCAGCCACACATCAGACTGCTTCCTGCTCTTCTGCTGTTCTGTGCCAAACTGTTCTTTTGAGCCTTGCAGGCCGCTATACAGTCACATGGCTTAAATGAATTGCTGGGGACTAAGGCGGCAGAGGAGGAAGAAGTCCAATGCACAGTTATGGAGCTCCTTCTCTTGCCGTGTTGGAGCAGTGAGTGTGAAGGGAGGAGTGGAGAAGTAGCCTAATGGTTAGTTCAGCGGATCTTGATCCTAGGGAACTGGGTTCATTTCCTGCAGCTTGTGACTCTGGGCAAGTCACCCAGGTACAAGAACATAAGAAGTTGCCTCCACTGGGTCAGACCAGAAGTCCATCTCGCCCAGCGGTCCGCTCCCGCGGTGGCCCATCAGGTCCCGCGACCTGTGAAGTGGTTTCTGACCACTTCTATAACGTACCTCAAGTTCTATCTGTACCCCTCTATCCCCTTATCCTCCAGGAACCTATCCAAACCTTCCTTGAACCCCTGTACAGAGTTCTAGCCTATCACATCCTCCGGAAGCGTGTTCCGTGTGTCCACCACCCTCTGGGTAAAAAAGAACTTCCTAGCATTTGTTCTAAACCTGTCCCCTTTCAATTTCTCCGAGTGACCCCTAGTGCTTGTGGCTCCCCACAGTTTGAAGAATCTGTCCTTATTCACTTTCTCTATGCCCTTTAGGATTTTGAAGGTTTCTATCATGTCCTCTCTAAGTCTCCTCTTCTCCAGGGAGAACAGCCCCAGCATTTTTAACCTGTCAGCGTATGAAAAATTTTCCATACCTTTTATCAGTTTAATCGCCCTCCTCTGCACTCCCTCGAGTACCGCCATGTCCTTCTTGAGGTACGGCGACCAGTATTGAACATTGTGAGCCCACTAGGGACAGAGAAAGTACCTGCATATAATATGTACAGCACTGCATATAACTGCCCATAATTCTGTGTGGGAAAGGACGGATTCTGTGCCATCTGAGGAGATATGGAATTCTTTGCAAATTCTATATTGCACAATAGCACAGAATTCTCCAAGGAATAAAAAAAAACCTACATTATCTTGTCTAGTAGTAATATTAATATAACTAATGCTACCGTTTTGATCATTGTATTGACTCACAGCAGATGAGATCAAAAGAGTAACCACCATTAAAAATAAGAATAAACAAACTCAGAAGATAGAAGAAATGCCAAAATAGATACTTGAAAATAGTATTTTGGTTTTATTCTTCTTTTGTTTCATTACACTTTATTTATTCTAATCTCACTTTGTTTTGAAATAGGATGTTCATTTGCTTGTTGCAGGTTTCAGGGTCTCACTGTGTCTTTGTCAGGTAGAAACCAATGTTTCAGCCATCATGCTGTGGCTCTCTTCAGGGTATGCTCTGAAGTCTGCATTGTGACGTTGGAAATAGTGGATTTATGGACCTGATTGGGAACAGAGCCGTCCACCAATTTGAATTTTGGCAGGAAAGTCAGTTGGTCAGAAATTTGAATTTTGTTGTGAAAGTCCATAGAATGGAAAAGTTTCTGGTAGGTTTAAAGATGTTCTCCCCGTAGAGAACAAGCTCAGTGCCAGCTGTGAAAATCCTAAGAGAACAGGATTTTCATTTATTTTCAAGTTATGACTCACCCTCCTGGTTTCAAAGCTTTTTCCTCAGTCTGCTCTTGTGTAGCTCCACTGGTAGAACATCTTTAAGCCTACCATAGACTTTTCCATTCTATGAAATTTCACAACAAAATTCAAATTTGTGATTGACTTTCCCGCCAAAATTCAAATTGGTGGACTGCCCTGTTCCCAATCAGGTCAGTGAATCCACTATTTCCAAAGTCACACTTCAGACTTCAGAGCATACCCTGAAGAAAGCCATAGCATGATGACTGAAATGTTGATTTCTACCTGACAAAGACGCAGCGAGATCCGTAAACCTGCAACAAGCAGATTGCCAGCTGTGGAAACCCTGAGAAAACAGGATGATCATTTATTTTCAAGTTATGACTCACTCTCCTGGTTTCAAAGCTTTTTCCTCAGTCTACTCTTGTGTTTGTACTATAATTGTGCTTGATATGCACCTTTGTGTGCAAGGGTGGGGGTGGTAGGAGCAAAGACCATCAGCTCAACAGTGCATTTAATTTTCTTAGATTCGAGCCAGCAAGTGTAAGAAAACTAGAATAATTTCAGTAGCTTCTCAGGAAAGTGAATCAGACTAATGTTTCTAATTGTAATTGCCAGTTGAATTATTGGATCCTTTCCGTGGTGTTGCTCTAACCAGGCAGTTGGATGGACAGGGGATGATCCTGCTGCTGATGTGCTTAATGAATGTAGGACAGTGTGGGGGGCAGCATTCAGAGCGGGTCACAGCTAGGACTCAGAAGCAAGCCAAATGCTGAGAGCAGACATTCTTGAAATCTGTTCATGGTGTCCCTTGTGCAGCAGTTAAGAAAAAAGCTGCTTTCCAGTCAGACAGCACCATTTACCTATTCATAAAAGTTTTTCTTAAGGAATTGGTCAGAGAATCCAGACCAAACTAGCTGCCTATATTCTCCTGGAGCCTATGGGGAAAATCCAATCTCCATGGTGGTAATTCACTACCAGTCACCAAGTTAGGTGCTGGGATGCTGGGCGCTATGAGCAAAATCTATATTTGCAACTATGCATAGAATCACTATTAAGAATACTAGGGAAAGTCAGCATTTAAGTGCCAGTGTTTAGCTGTGACAGCTTACACCAAGGCAATGTAACTTTTACAGTTATAGATGGAACTGTGGGTATTCTATACTTTTGGGCCCAAATTATGTAAGTGGTACCATTATCGGTGGCCATCTTAAAAATGGCTGACAATCGATTATCACCACTTCCGGCATTAATCACGCCTACAATGGCGTTAGGCATCATAAGACACCTCCATAGGTAGGATAAAGGCTGCCTTTTAGGAGGCACCAATAGGCACCTCTTTTTTTATTTATATTGAGTTTAAATTAGTTTTTAATTGGCACAGCCAATTAGTGTGCTGTTTAAACCAATTAAACCCAATTAAATTAGGTGGTGGTAGGGTGCCTACCGCCGCCTAACTTAGGGGACCAGATTCTTGAACCAGCGCTGATTTTCTAGGTGCCGGAACGCACCCATAATTCCGTTAAAAACACCAACCAAACAGCATTTTTAACCTAGATTTGAGGTGCATACCAGTGCCTAGAAAATCAGCGCCTACATAGGTGTTTTAGGCTGCTGAACACCTAAGTAGGCGTGGCTAACGCTAGCAGTGGCGTTAGGCAGCCTAAAGTGCCTATACAGAAGGATGCTGGGCTGTATAAAGAGAGGCGTAGTCAGTAGAAGGAAGAAGGTGTTGATGCCCCTGTACAGGTCATTGGTGAGGTCCCACTTGGAGTATTGTGTTCAGTTTTGGAGACCGTATCTGGCGAAAGACGTAAGAAGACTTGAGGCGGTCCAGAGGAGTGTGATGAAAATGATAGGAGGCTTGCGCCAGAAGACGTATGAGGAGAGACTGGAAGCCCTGAATATGTATACCCTAGAGGAAAGGAGAGACAGGGGAGATATGATTTAGACGTTCAAATACTTGAAGGGTATTAACGTAGAACAAAATCTTTTCCAGAGAAAGGAAAATGGTAAAACCAGAGGACATAATTTGAGGTTGAGGGGTGGTAGATTCAGGGGCAATGTTAGGAAATTCTACTTTACGGAGAGGGTAGTGGATGCCTGGAATGTGCTCCCGAGAGAGGTGATAGAGAGTAAAACTGTGAGTTCAAAGAAGCATGGGATGAACACAGAAGATTTAGAATCAGAAAATAATATTAAATATTGAACTAGGCCAGTTACTGGGCAGACTTGCACGGTCTGTGTCTGTGTATGGCCGTTTGGTGGAGGATGGGTAGGGGAGGGCTTCAATGGCTGGGAGGGTGTAGATGGGCTGGAGTAAGTCTTAACAGAGATTTCGGCAGTTGGAACCCAAGCACAGTACCGGGTAAAGCTTTGGATTCTTGCCCAGAAATAGCTAAGAAGAAAAAAAAAAAAAAAAATTTAAATTGAATCAGGTTGGGCAGACTGGATGGACCATTCGGGTCTTTATCTGCCGTCATCTACTATGTTACTATGTATGTTACTATGTTATGATTCACAAAAAGATAGGTGCCAGAAATGTGGGCCAGGAAAACCCTGGCCTATTTTTCCAGTGCTTATCTTTCACGTTGGCGCGATTTAGAAACCGGCACTGATGCGTGATTGACACATGATTGGTGACTGCTTTTAATGCAGCTGACGATATTGGTGCCAATTTGAGAATCCAGACCTTAATGTGTAAGTTCTGCGCCTCTGTTGCAGTTGCACGCTATAGAATTTGCAATTTAAGGTTATAGAATACTGACTAATTTATTTTTATTTTATTATATTTAAAAAAAAATTATTTTCCGCCTACAACCTAGGAAAATTACAATAACATGTACCTGCAAATCGGTGCTATTTGGCGTTAATTATCCAATAATGGAATGTTGCTGCTATTTGGTGTTTCTGCCAGGTATTTGTGATCTAGAATGGCCACCAATAAAACAGGATAGTGTGCTAGGCCTGACTCAGTATGACTATTGATATTTATTTATTTATTTGGCTTTTCTATCCCGTCTTCCCAGAAGAGCTCAGAATAGATTACAAGTTTACATACATAATAAAGCGTATTTATACAAAGGGCTCCTTTTACAAAGGTGCGTTAGGGCCTTAATGCGCGGAATAGCGCACGCTAAATTGCTGCATGTGCTAGACGCTACCGCCTCCTTTTAAGCAGGCGGTAATTTTTCGGCTAGTGCGCTAAAAATGCTAGCACACCTTAGTAAAAGGAGTCCAAAGTGACAGTAAACATAGTATGGTGGTGTTGTATTCTTAATAATTAGCTATTCATGCCAATTAGCAGCTAATTTGTCAATTAAGTTATGCATATTGCTGCATACACACTTTTGTGAGCTAAGCACAAAATCCTGTCTGCGAGGTTGGGGGTGTAGGGACATGTACCTCACTGCTTACTCTCTACACCAATGGTTCCCAACCCTGTCCTGGAGGGACCACCAGACCAATCGGATTTTCAGGCTAGCCCTAATGAATATGCATGAGAGAGATTTGCATATAATGGAAGTGACAGGCATACAAATCTGCTCCATGCATATTCATTAGGGCTAGCCTGAAAACCCGATTGGCCTGGTGGTCCCTCCAGGACAGGGTTGGGAACCACTGCTCTACACCCCTTTCTCCATGCCTTTTGCTTATATCACCTTGTCTGCCATATTTCCCCTTGTTTTCCATCCTGCTCCTCTCTCTTATTTTTGCCCGATTTAGTTACTCTGTCTCTCACCCCACCTCCACTCGCCTCTCCCCCACTTGGTGCAGAGTTTATCTTGCTGGAGACCTCTGATTTCTGGAGATGCTGTTTTGTATTTACACTTGATTAATTTCGCATTACTATTGTCTTGTTTTTTTCCCAGTGAAAATTGATCCTAGCTCCATGTCTCCCGTGGAGATAAACAGTGACAGTGATGACAGTGTGATGGAGAGCTGTTCCACATCCTTCTTGGAGGTGCCAAGAGAGTGAGTGTTGACAGCCACTTGTAACTAAGGGCATAGGGGGCCCTATGGAGGAGGGGGTTTAGGAAAATACAGCTAGTTATGTAGAAGAAGAAAAGGAACGAAGGATTGGGAATAGGGCAATACAGTTGCTTATGGGAAAGGGGATGGGGGCATGGCTGCTAGAGGTGAGAGGATATGGTTAGGGTTGTGGACTATAATTTGACAGTCTCCTGCCCAAGGAGCACCACTTCCCACCTGTGGAATGAGTTGAGCATTTGGTTGCTCTGTGGTGGGTAAGGGAAAAATTTCCTTTTACAGTAGACTGTTAACTGGAACTTGAGCAACTAGAACTCTCAAGCAACCAGGAAAAAAATATCAAAGAAATACTGTAATATTTTAAATAAAACTGAAAATAAAATCAATTTCTTGCAGAAATGTAAGTGTAAACATGGCATGCCACACCTGAGTGCGCCCACACTTTGCCTACCACATTTCCAGTAGTTTGTCTGGAACAGCTTATGGTATGGCATAGTATTAATTAGGCCTATTTTTAATAGTAACTCTCAAGCAACCATAAACTACATTTATCCGGCATCTATCAATTCCCATGGGTGCTGGTTAACTGAGAGTCTATTGTCTACTGTTGGATTAACTATGCTCTTTTCTGTGTAATCATCTAGTGTAACACAGACCAATGCTCTTGCATATTGTCCCTCTGAAATCCTCTTGCCTTTTATCTACGGGTGTTTAGGGTTTCCTCACATTTTTTAAATACCTATGCTCTCTAACCCCAGGAAATGCAGTGACAGACCTTGGCCAGGGTTCATAAATCCCAGTAGCAGTGCCCCCTCTGTGTTGGTGGAGAGTCCCAACGCTGGCTCACTAACACCCCTATCCTTGCACTATATGAATAACCGAAGCTGGGCTTGGGAACCAAATCCAGATTCCCCCTCCTTGCAGCACATATAATGTTGCTGTTGAGCCAGTGAACTGACCTGCTATCACTCCTGACTTATGTAGACTAATTTATGCACAATGCTTCCTGGCAAACTGTCCTTTTGTGTGCCATTCCTTAGATCAGACTTGATGCGGATGCCGCTGGCTGAATCTCCTGACATGAAGAAGAGACGTGTCCACCAGTGTGATTTTGAGGGCTGCAATAAAGTCTACACAAAAAGCTCCCATCTGAAAGCACACAGAAGAATACACACTGGTATGTGCCCATACGATGGAGGGGGAGGAGTCATTAATACATACTTATTTGGAAGGGGGCAATGTTATAGACCCTCATCCTATAAAAGATGGAGGCAGTGGCACATCCTCCCACCTGGGATGTGAGAGAGGCACAGTAATACTAACCCTTTCACACTCTGAATATAAATATAATATGCTAACCTCTGGTGACTGTACATATAGGGGGAAATTCTTAAATATAATGTTGAATGTTAAGTTTAGTTAAGGGAAATCTTGCCTTACCAGTCTACTGCATTTCTTTGAAGGGGTGAATGAACATGTGGATAAAGGTGAGCCAATTGATATTGTGTATTTGGATTTTCAAAAGGCATTTGACAAAGTACCTCATGAACAGTCTCTGAGGAAATTTAGAGGATTGTGGGATAGGGGGTAATGTCCTATTATAGATTAAGAACTGGTTGAAAGACAGGAAACCGAGAGTAGGTTTAAATGGTCAATATTCTCAGTAGACAAGGGTAAATAGTAGGGTTCCCCAAGGGTCTGTGCCGGGACCACTGCTTTTTAACATATTTATCAATGATCTAGAGATGGGAATAACTAATGAGATAATTAAATTTGCTGATGACACAAAGTTGTTCAAAGTTGTTAAATCGCAAGAGGATTGTGAAAAATTGCAAGCGGACCTTGTGAGATTGGGGAACTGGGCATCAACATGGCAGATGACATTTAATGTGAGCAAATGCAAAGTGATGCATGTGGGAAAGAGGAATCCGAACTATAGCTACGTGATTTAGAGTTCCATATTAGGAGTCACTGCCTAGAAAAAGGATCAAGGAGTCATTGTTGAGGATACATTGAAACCCTCAGCTCAATGTGTGGTGGTGGCTAAGAGAGCAAATAGAATATTAGGAATTATCAGGAATGGAATGGAAAACAAAGATGAAAATGTTATAATGCCCTTGTTTCACTCTGGGGTACAGCCGCACCTTGAATATTGTGTGCAATTTTGGTTGCTGTATCTCAAAAAAGATATAGTGGAATTAGAAAAGGTACCGAAAAGGGTGACGAAAATGATTAAAGGTTTGGAACAACTTCCCTATGAGGAAAGGCTAAAGCGGCTAGAGCTCTTCAGCTTGGAAAGAAGACAGCTCAGGGGTGATATGATAGAGGTCTATAAAATACCGAGTGGAGTGGAAAGGGTAGATATGAATCGCTTGTTTATGCTTTCCAAAAAATGATTCCCCTCCCTCCCTCCCTACATGCATTTATGACAAGGACGTGCCTTGGTTGTGGAAGGTGGAGCCATGTTGTGCATCTTCTTAAGATGGGAAATGGGGCAGAAAAACATACTTTTGCAGGGGGTGCCAGAGAATGCCTACAGGATATACATTTGAAAAGGAGAAAGGGATTGGGACTTGTATACCGCCTTTTTGTACTTTAACAACATTCAAAGCAGTTTACATACAAGTACTTCAAGCATTTTCCCTCCTGATGTGTTACCCATAAATGTTTCTCTATTTTCTTTAACAATTGTAGTTCATCCCTCTCTCCTTTTGTACCGGTACTAAATTTGTATGTATGTATATTATTATCTTGTAGTAGAATGTCTTATGGTTTCCCCCCAATTTTTAAACTTGTAATACGCATTGATATATTTGACATTACGTGTATAACAAATTTTAATAAAACTTGAAACTTAAGAACATAAGATTTGCCGCTGCTGGGTCAGACCAGTGGTCCATTGTGCTCAGCAGTCCGCTTGTGTGGCGGCCCTTAGGTAAAAGACCAGTGCCCTATTTGACTCTAGCCTTACTTGTGTATGTTCTGTTCCAGTAGGAACTTATCCAACCTTGTCTTGAATCCCTGAAGGGTGTTTTCCCCTCTAACAACCTCCGGAAGAGCGTTCCAGATTTCTACCACTCTCTGGGTGAAGAAGAACTTCCTTACGTTTGTATGGAATCTATTACCTTTTAACTTTAGCGAGTGCCCTCTCGTTCTCGTCACCTTGGAGAGGGTGAACAATCTCTCTTTCTCTGCTAAGTCAATTCCCTTCAATATTTTGAATGTTTCGATCATGTCCCCTCTCAGTCTTCTCTTTTCAAGGGAGAAGAGGCCCAGTTTCTCTAGTCTTGGTGGGCTCAAAATCTACCTAATATATCTGAGACAGTGGAGGATTAAGTAACTTGCCCAGGGTTATATGGAGCACCATGGGGTTTGAATCCACAACCTCAGAGTGCTGAAGCTGTAGCTCTAACCACTACACCACACTCTCTTCCTAATAAATAAATAGATCACTACTATGCCACACGGGCAAGAGTAAAAGATGATCTTGCCGCTCCTGTGGGTAGGCATTTTCAGAAAATCCATGAGGTGGGAGAAAGATGTTTCTCCTTGAGCAGTACTGGCGCGGCAAAAGCAACACAGCCCATAAGAACTGATAGGAAAAGGGACAGGAAAAGAACTCATGGGGACGGGACGGGAAAATGACAAGCTTCAACTTAACGCCTCCAAAACCGAACTCCTATGGATCAGAAGCAAAAACACCAAATACCTACGACCTACACTAACATGGGATTCCACTCTACTAACGGCAGCAGATCAAGTTCGCAGCCTGGGAGTAACCCTAGACGGACACCTTTCCCTATCTGCCCACATATCCCAAGTAGTCTCCACCTCCTTCTACTACCTTCGCCAACTGAAAAGGATCAAACCCTACATCTCCACACCAGACCTCGCCCAACTCCTATACGCATATGTCCTCTCCAGAATGGATTATTGTAACTCCCTATTTAATGGACTAACCAAAAATAATATCAAACGCCTCCAACGGGTCCAAAATGCAGCCATCCGCCTCCTACACAACCTCAACTACCACGATTCCATCTCCCAGGCACTCCATGCTGAACACTGGCTCCCAATCAGTCAACGCTGTACTTTCAAAGCCCTGGCAATTGCCCACAAGAGAATTTATTCCACCACCCCCTCCTACATAAAATCCAAGCTACCCATCTACAACCCCACTCGCACCCTCCGCTCAAAGTCAGAGATACGCCTTTGCACCCCCCCCGGAAGATCCCTGCTCACTGAAACAGCCCACAAACGATCCTACAGCCACTTCATTCCTCACCTTTGGAACCAACTCCCCCCCCAACTTAGACAACAGAACTCATTATTAACTTTCAGGAAATCGGTAAAGACCCTCCTCTTCAACTAAAGATCTCCTCTGTCTTCTCCCCCCCCTTCACCCCCCTCCACTCTCCTATCTCCCCCCCAAAAACTCCAATATAACCCTCTCTTACTCTCTCCACCAACAAATTGTATCTAAACGCATATAACTTTCCTTAAACTAAACTACTGTATTTCCCCCTTCTCTCTTTCTGCTATACTCTCCCTGTACTTAATTATCTCCAAATTCTATAAATCCAATGACTAAACCTGTTGTATTACTTATATGTCTATTTACTCTCCACTGTGTATGTTCATTTGTAGACCGTTCTGAGCTACTGGGAGGACGGGATAGAAATCCAAATAAATAAATAAATAAATAAATGAGTTCCAACGGGGACAGGGAAAAATTTCTCCCCTTGTCATTCTCTAGTTCATAGTTTTTGCATGTCAGTTTGAGACACTAGCGTGACAATGATTTCAGAGTGTCACTGAGAGGTGAGCGACTGTTGGTGTGACATGGAAGCATAAGGGTGATTGTCCGTCAGTGTGAGGAATGCATGCTTTTGGTTGTTTGTTTCGAAGTTCATTGGGGAGAACTGGATAGAAAATGAATTAAATAAATAAAAGATATGCAGTGAGGTTGGCACAGATTTTACAGATTTCAAATCTGCTGCCAAAAAGGTACGTTTAATAGGTATTTTAGAAAGCTTAAAGAATTCTGAGCACCAAAAGTATTTGCCAGTGCTTTTTTATAGCGTTTCCTTTACAATGGTGGATTCTGGCATGAAGGACCAGATTTAGGAACTGGAAGATGCACTTGTTTTTTTGAGGAAGGTAGAGGGTGTTTGAAAACTGCGGGAAAAAATTATTTATTGAGGGGAATGTCTCTAAATAGATTAGTTTTGCACATAGCTCTCATATTAGTGTTTTGTACTTTTGCCTTATTTCCTGGAGTAGATTTTAGTTTTCCACATACAGTGACAGAAATGAATCTCGCTCCTAAGCCAAAGTATGTGGAGTATGATCTCAATTTCTCAAATTTACTGCTAATGTTCATGGTCTGTGGATTATTTTTGTAGAGCTGAGCAGAGTAAGTTGGTCAAATGGTTCTTATTTTCCACCCTCTATTGCAGCGGTCTCAAACTCAAACCCTTTGCAGAGCCACATTTTAAATTTGTAGGTATTTGAAGGGCCGCAGAAAAAATAGTTAATGTCATCTTTGTTCCTATTGCTTATTGGTAATTTATGTTAATGTCTTATTAAAGAAACTAGTCGTTAAGCCCGTTACATTAACGGGTGCTAGAATATATGTGTGTCTGTCTGTCTGTGTTTCTTTATCTCTCTCTCCTTGGCCGCTGTCTGTGTCCTTCTGTCTCCCCCCCCCCGAGCAAAGCTGTCTGCCTCCAGCACACCCCTCGCCCCAAAGCAGCCCCCTTTCCCTCTCCCTAACTGTCTCTCCATGGCCCTCTTCTGTCTTCCCCCCCAGAGCAAAGCTGTTTGCCCTAAGCACACCCCTACCCCCAAAAGCAGCCCACTTTCCTTCTCCCTAACTGTCTCTCCATGGCCCCTTCTGTCTTCCCCCCAGTGCAAAACTGTCTGTCCCCAGCACACCTCCCCCCCAAAGCAGCCCCCTTTTCCCTCTCCCTATCTCTCCATGGCCCCTTCTGTCTCCCCCAGCACACCCCTCCCCCAAAGCAGCCCCCTTTCCCTCTCCCTGTCTCTCCATGGCCCCTTCTGTCTCCCCTCAACACACCCCTCCCCCCAAAGCAGCCCCCTTTCCCTCTCCCTCTGGCCCCCTGTATTGATTCCCCTGCTTACCCTCCCTGCATCCCGGCATCTTCTGGCCTGCTCCAGGCCGCGATCGTGGTGGCTGGCCCCAGCGAACCTCACAGGCCGCTCCCCAACCCGGAAGCACGCTCCCTCCCGACGCGATCCTGTGCGTCAGAGGGAACGTGCCACCGAGGCCGGAAAGCGGCCCGCGAGGCCCGCCAAAGCCGGCCACGATCGCAGGCTGCCCCAAAGAGAAGGATCAGTGGCAGCGGCAGCAGCAGCGGTGAGCGAGGGCGGGAGGTGAGGTGCTTGCTTCCGGTTGGTGAGGAGCTTGCTTCGGATTGGTGAGTGAGGAGGGGAGTGGCCAGAGTGATCCCTGGCCGCGTTCTAAAATGGAACGCGGCCACGGATCAGAAAACACGGCGCCAGGGATCACGATTTTTCAAGAGCGCATGCGCGTTCTAGAGTTTTATTATATAGGATGACAACTTTGCATGAGGTAAGTACCTACAAATCCAAAATGTGGATAACCTGAAATCTGAAATTATCAGAAGCAATTAAGGAAAGATTTATAAACTATACAGCTGAAAGCAGTGCAACATGCAGAAAGTGAAAAACTATCAAAGTTATCAACTGCAAAAGACAAGATTTTGGTCCAACTATTTTGAGGCCCTCGATATTATAAAGAATGTTTCTTTATGGAAAACTTGTGCCTTAAGTGTCCAGCGATTGCGTCTTCAACCTCCTTCAGTTCTCACCTCCTCCAGCACCGGACACATGCACAAGCTGCACTGCCTCCAATGGTTACCTTACGTTCTGGAACATTGCCCGCCTCACTGCTGTATCCTCAGTGAGGCGGGCAACGTTCCAGGACACAATCGCCAGAACTTACAAGTTTTCCATAAAGAATCATTCTTTATAATACCAAGGGCCTCAAAATAGTACTCGGCGGGCTGTGAGTTTGACACCTCTGCTCTATTGTATTTATCATGCAACTCTTTTCCTTACAGGGTGGCCAAAATTGCATGTCAGGTTCAAGTGCAAGATTGAATATGCATGCAAAATATTCACTATTTGAAATCATTTTTGACTTAATTTTTTTTTTGTTCTGTGCCTAAAGGTGGACAGAATATTGTGTGCTGAGTTGTGATCTCATAGTGCCACTGTATTTGCATGATGTAGAAAAACAACACAAAATATTTTTCTTGTTTGTTTTTGTTCAAGGCAGAATTAACCCTTTTGTGGGCTCTAAAGTAAATTGGTTAACTTGTGAGTCCTGGTAAGTTAGCCTTTCCACTGCAGTATAATTACAGCAATCCCCTTACCCCCAATTTGATCCCTTCCTACCAGCAGGAGTCAGTGAGCACTGCTTCATACCTGCTGCTGGCTTGTCCTCTGCAGGCGGAGCTGGGCTAGAGTCACTAACCTTAGCGCTCCGGGGACAATTCAATCCGTGGCCGGCTGACTGATCCACAACACGTCCTCATGCAAATGGGGGTGATCAGAGGCATGCCCCAATCCGACGACACGGATCGCTGCAGAGCGATCCCGACGCATGCGCAGACCATCTTCTTTACCTGTAGATGGTCTGCGCATGTGCTTGCTCTCCATTTTTTACTTTTACCCGCGAGCCCGTGGTTTTAACCCGCAGGTTTAAAGCTGGTTAAAACCACGGGCTTGCACTGCAGGGAAGGAGCGGCAGAACAGGAGAGTCGGAGAGGCAGAGAGGCAGGGTTTTTTTTCAGGGCCGCAGGGCTGGGATTTCAGGGCGACAGAGAGCAGGAAAGGACGTGAGCGACTGATCCTCATCAGTCGCTTCTTCTTGATTGGTCAGCCCAGTCGGTGTTCCTGAATTTTGTTTAGTGAATCGAGGCCCTTCCTACTTTGCATGTCGTTCCCCCTCATTTGCATTCGCGGATCAGATCCGGTGCGGGAGGGAGGTTAGTGAATCGGGTCGGGACACGATCGGTGGGCTTAATGAACCTAGCCCAAAGTCCCTTATGCTACTGACTGTAGAGGAGAAGGCAGCAAGTAGGAAGCACTGTCACCAACTCCTCCTGCCTACTAGAGGGCAATGAACAGTGGCTGGATAAATGAGAGAGTTCTGTGGGTAGCAGTAGCTATGATCCACCTCTGCTCTTCTTTCTGCCAGCAGCTGACTTACCAGAGTAACATTTTGCCTTGGGAATAGTTGAATTAGCATATTGGCAGGGTCCTCCTTAAACATTTAAGTCCTACCTATGCCTTTGTACTGTGGCATAGTAAGGGGGGGGTCCACCCTGGTACCATCTTGGTGGGATGGTGGGGGCGCCGGCACTCATCCTTCTTTCTGATCCCTGCGCCTTCCCCCCCATTACCGCACGCGCGCACCCCTTCCGTTCCATCGTACCTCTATAATATTTGTGGCGCAAGCAGCATCCTCAACCTGCTGCTCGCACCAGCATCAGCTCTTCCTCTGATGTCACTTCCTGGACCCGCGCCTACGAAGTGACATCAGAGGAAGAGCAGGCGCAAGCAGCAGGTTGGGGGTGCTGATCACACCGCGAACATTAGAAACATGATGGCAGATAAAGGCCAAATGGCCCATCTAGTCTGCCCATCCACAGTAACCATTATCTCTTTCTCTCTCCGAGAGATCCCATGTGCCTATCCCAGGCCCTTTTGAATTCAGACAGTCTCTGTCTCCACCACCTCTTCCGGGAGACTGTTCCATGCATCTACCACCCTTTCTATAAAAAAGTATTTCCTTAGATTACTCCTGAGCCTATCACCTCTTAACTTCATCCTATGCTCTCTCATTGCAGAGTTTCCTTTCAAATTAAAGAGACTCGACTCATGCGCATTTATATTACGTAGGTATTTAAATGTCTCTATCATATCTCCCCTCTCCCGCCTTTCCTCCAAAGTATACAGATTGAGATCTTTAAGTCTGTCCCCATACACCTTATGATGAAGACCACATACCATTTTAGTAGCCTTCCTCTGGACTGACTCCACCCTTTTTATATCTTTTTGAAGGTGCAGCCTCCAGAATTGTACACAATATTCTAAATGAGGTCTCACCAAAGTCTTATGCAGGGGCATCAATACCTCCTTTTTCCTACTAGCCATACCTCTCCCTAAGGTACAGGAAAAGGGAAGGGGGTACGTGGCAGGAGGGCAGAGAAGAGGCAGGGGGAGGGGCAGGGGAGCCCCTGCCTTTGTATATTGTTAGAAAATGGGACAGTACTTGCTCTTTGATACGCTGTATTGCTGTATTTGTTCACCAGGTGGCACCATGTGACTTTTCAGCAGTGTTAAAACTTGAGAAAATTAAATTATTTTACCCAGATAATCACCAGATGGCACCATTGTTCTATGCCAAATACTTCCTTTAGAGGACTGAAAGTCAACATGACATGTTGTAGTGATACAATTTAGGTAAACTCAATGCATTTCTGACTAGCTTCCAAAAGAGACCTGTGTCCTTGATCAATGCAAGAAATCACCTTTTGGACTCTTTATTTTGAAGAGGACAAAGGGATTGTGAAGACTTTCATAAAAGCTTCTTTCCCAATTCTCATTTTGTAAAAATGTAAAGTTTGAGGCTTGAGTGCCTCCCTCCCCCTGTTATGTCAGAGCTGCTTATTTTTCTAAATGAAATCAGAATTTATTTCTCGTGTTCAGCTCGGGCTATATTTTCCTTACTGGCAATGCAATCTAGTTTAGGACTGCTGGAAAGTAAGACTATATAGCTTTACTTGTTAAAGGTAATTCTATAAACCAGGCACTTACATTTATTCAGATGTTACTTGCTTAAATATACAGAATAATGACATTTATGTCAGTCGCCCTATTATATAAGGGGAAGTTGCAAATGGACATTTTTCTCGCTGAACCCTTTTAATTCTCTATTTTTAAAAACCATGTTCTAGAAGGATTTCTGTGTCTGCAGTGCGTCTAAATCTCAAAGGGACATGTTAGAAGCATGGTTTGGGTGGGACTGGGTGGGGCTTATGATTTGGATGTTTTTCTGCAATAATCAAAAATTTTAGAAAATATCCAGGGAACAATTTGGGCTAGACATATTTTAACAATGAATAAGTGCCAAAAAGGTACCCAAACTGCCCAGATGACCACTGGCGGGATGTAAGCATGACCCTCCTTTCTCTTCCAGTGGCCACTAACCCTCTCCCACCCCTCAAAGATGTAAATGAAATGGTATATACCTGCCTTTATGAAAGCTTCAGATGTCCTAGGCAGTCCTATTAGAGCAGCAAGCAGGTCTCTGGAGTAGCCTAGTGGTCAGTGCAGTGGACTATACAAATGGGGACCCAGGCCCATATCCCACTCTAACCACTACACTTGTGGTGGAGTATGTGAGCCCACCAAAACCCACCCCAAACCTATTGGAGCATCATATAGGTGCCACCTGCAGTCATAAGGGCTATTAATGTGGGTTCACTATATCTTGGGTAGGTTTTGGAGGGCTCACCTCACAATATAAAGAGCTTATGGCGAGATGTGTATCTGGGACCTTTTTTGTGAAGTTCACTGCACTGCTCCCTGAGGTGCTCTGCTGGGATGTCTAAATGGCCAGTCTACTAAAAAAGCTGGCCCCTTCTACATCCTAATGGCTTGTTTGGTGCATTTTTCTTTTGGCTGTATTTCTTTTGAAAATGGTTCAAAAAGATAGACACTTATCTGAAAAATGACCATTTTGGAACCCCTCCCCCCCAAAAAAAAACAACAACATAGACATTTTGCAGTTTTTAAAATGGGCATGTTTGGTACTGAATTTTTCAGTGTCTTCTGCAAAAATGCTCAAACATGGATTTGGGTGTCATAATGAAAATACCCCTCCATATGACTTCATGAACTATCAGCCAAAAAGTGCATTTGTCATAGCACATACAATATTTGTATGCAGGAATAATTTTATAAGAGGCATTTATACTTAAAAACTTTTATAAAATTCTATGGTTGAATATTGCTGCTATAAGGTGTACAGTAGTTTCACTACTCAGCTGTTGACTATACATGTGTATAGATAGAAGAAAAAGGGGGATCATAGGGCTAAGTCAAGGAACACCTGACAGGTCATAGACCTGCTGGGCCGCCGCGGGTGCGATGGACCTCTGGTCTGACCCAGCGGAGGCAACTTCTTATGTCTTATGTTCCTATGAGGCATAGAAGGATATGGGTGACTAAAATTATGCCAGGTATACACCTGGCAGGGCCTCCGCGTGTGCGGATCGCCGGACTAGATGGACCGAAGGTCTGATCCAGAGATGGCGCTTCTTATGTTCTTATGTACTCATAAGCTGGCCTTAATAAAAATATGCAGACCACAAGATTTGAATATTGACCTAAAATTTGTATTACAAAAATATCTGTAATTTGCAAGTGAAAAAGAGTTCAGCGAATGAATGCAAGTTGTGCAGTGGCTTAAGACCTGGTCAGGAGCAAGGTAACAGGTAGAGATTTTTTTAAAGATGTTTACACCATGGTGATATAAAAGTTTCTTATATCACCTTTATGCTAATGTCACTTATATATTCATGTTTCTGCTGCTCTCCAAGCCATCCTGGAAGCCAGTTCACAGAGAAGGAAGTGACATCACAGGACAGTTCCCACATTCAGTTGGCAACATATCATTCCTCTCCAGTGTCATTGTCAGAGCAACTTTGCAGATCAGCAAAATTGCAAATCATGTTATTAAGAAAAGGTGAAGATTTTATATTGAAGCCAGTAAGTTGCAAAGACTAATTAAAACAAACAGAACAGCTCATGCTGTGATAGACAAGAGTCAGGATTAATTGCATCCCACGTACAAAAAGCCATTCCTGTTCCACTCGCCTGGATACTGTATCTTGGCCATCCGTTGCGTTCAGGACAATGGCTGCTTAAACATTCAGCAAGCTGAAGAATCTGATTGGCCGATATCAGATTATTCATCGTGCTGAATGTTCTAGCAGCTATTGTCTTCATGTTCTTTGTGTAGCAGAGAATTTAGCAAAGACAGGTAGAAAGTTTATGAAAAGCTTGGGCACTCCTTCCTGTCCACCCCCTACCCGTGTCCTAGCAACCTTCCCAGGTTTAGGCAATACATTGAAGATTTCTGAACTCTGAGCTCATGGAAACTTGAGACTTTTTTTTCCTCCAGTGCTGTTCCAAAGTCTCCGTTCTTATCACAGGCGTGGTGATGTGGGCTTATCCTTCACAGGCACCTTGCCAGGTGTGGGCTGTACTTGGCAGGGAATTAGGGAAAGCCATAGTGCTTCGTGCTTCTTCCCACCTCTACAAACTGGACAGAAACTGTGATTCACTCCCCCTCCTCCTCCTCCCCCTCCCCCTTTTCTGTAACCTCAGCCTTCACTGGCTGAGCCTGGAATTTGTTGATAGGCTTAGAGGAAGAAATTGACCTACACTTAAAAAAAACTGTTCATCTTTTAGCTAGCAATGTACAGGCACCTCAGAAGTGTAGATTAGGTTTATAATTATTTTTGGACCAGTGTAACAGTAAAGGATTCTGACCAGGCAGGTGAGGCAAGCTTTATAGGTGGTGCAGACTAGGAAGTAAACTTAATGAACAGCTGTATGTAACAGTGCAACAGAGTTTAAGGGGCTTACAATTTTCTGGTAAAGCCATGAGGCAATGAAAGTTTCTCCAGATTCTGCACTAGAGAATGCATCGGGGAAAAGATGTGTCTCCGTCCCTACCCTGTACCCAACTTAAAAAGTTTGCAACACACTGCCTTATAGTCAGTCAAGTCATTAATGTTCACTGTACATCATAAGGCTCCCAAACATGTATAAACCCAGTAAAAAATGAGTGAAAGTTATTAAAATTATATTAACATTTGCACAGTCTGTGCAATCTATATGGTGACTTTCTGAATGGTCCCAGTATAAATACGATATGAATCAAAAAGTATACCAAAATGCATTCTGTCTCTACATCATATAATCAACTAATCTCAGGGCTGCAGCTAGAACGCACCCAGAAATGCACGGACATCAACACGATGACATCACAAGCATTCGTGACATTATCACATCGACAGAAATGTGAAGACGCCAGGCATCATCAGTCCTCTGGATTCCATTCCTCAGCAGCCTCCAAGAAACAGCAATGATGCCAGGTCAATAGCCATTTCTCCACAGGACTGGTCACAGCAGACCAAGTTCTCTGTGGGTAGAAACAATGTCAAATGGGAATCACCCAGAAGATGCTGATACCACCACAGCACATCAAATTGGACCTAATTAATTTGTCAGATCTCTAGATAAGAAGTCGTTGACATTCAAGACATCTTCCCTGATCTATTTGAGGCAAAGGTCAAAGCTGATGTCTTTATCGGACCACAGATAAAGAAGATCATGGACTGCAAGGAATTTCCCAAGAAGCTAACCAGGAAGGAGAAAACGGCTTGGAACAGCTTTGTTGCAGTGCTTCAGGGCTTTCTGAGCAATCACAAGGCCCAAAACTACATGGAGTTTGTTGAGTATCTGGTTAAGAATTACAGTAAAATGGGCAGTAGGATGTCTCTCAAAGTCCATGTCCTTGATGTTCATCTTGAGACATTCAAGGAGAACATGGTAGCACACTCATAGGGGAAAACAAACCCTCCAGGGATTCAAGACAAAGTTAGACAAGTTCCTACTGAACAAGGACGTATGCTGGTAGGGATAGTCTCAGTTAGGGCACTGGTCTTTGACCAAAAGGGCCGCCGCGTGAGCAGACTGCTGGGCATGATGGACCACTGGTCTGACCCAGCAGCGGCATCTCTTATGTTCTTATGTTCAAAGAGCGTTTCAACCAGGATATACTGGACTTCAAAAGCTGCTAGCAAGGAAATTATGAGAACATAATGGGAGACTACATCTGGGGATGATTTGTGAAAGTGACAATATAATAGCAAATCTTAAAAAACAACTCACTTCTAAATCTTCTGTGGTCATCTTTGTATAACTTCAATATAATATATGTTAATTGTGATTCATATTAGAGAATGACACGGTGGCGGTTTACCCGCGGCCACCGCATTTTAGCCGCGGGTCACCCGCCGAAAACGGGGAAGAAAACTAGCAGTCGCTGCGGCGACGGGGACAAGGCCATTCACCGCCCGCGGGGCGGTGAATGGTCTTGTCTCCGCAGTGAGGTATCAAGGATCGCGCGGTCCCCGCAGCCACCGCCCGCCCGTAGCATTTAGCCAGCTCCCTCCCTCCACCTCACCTTAAATTTCGAGTTTTCCGGCTTCCTTTTTTCCGAGCCGCACGTGTTCAAAAATCCGTGCACGCGCGGCTGCGCAAGTCAATCAATCTTCTCCTCTGACGCAACCGGAAACAGGAAGTTGCAGGAGAGGAGAAGTTTGATTGACTCGCGCAGCCGCGCGTGCACGGATTTTTGAACACGTGCGGCTCGGAAAAAAGGAAGCCGGAAAACTCGAAATTTAAGGTGAGGTGGAGGGAGGGAGCTGGCTAAATGCACGGCTTTTTGAACGCGTGCGGCTAGGGAAAAAGGAAGCCGGCAAACTCGGAAGGAATATAAGGTGAGGTGGGGGCTGCTGGACCATTCTTCATTACTTTGCCATACTAATTCCATTCTATGTTAGGTGCCACGGACTCAGATTCGAGTCCTAGCGATGATGAGTTAAAGATCCCAAAAGAAGCCAACTTCTAAATCCAGTGGTTAGAGCTACACTACACTCCTTGTGACCCTGGGCAAGTCACTTAATCCCTATTGCTTCTGACACAATGGGCAGTTCCAAAGACCAAGACTGGCCAGTGTCAAAGACAGGATGCTGAGCTTGATAGACCCTTAGTCTCCACTGTTTTTAGTGATCAACAAAGTTCTATGTTTCTATAATCACCCTAATTCTGTTATCATTGGACTAGATATTCAAAATGATTTAAATGGCCAGGACAGGCTCCTGGCTGTTCAAATCATCTGTCCAGGGCTAACCAGGCATTTTCAATCTTCATGTTCAGCCCTAATGGTGTCACACAATTCAGCAAAAATACCCAATGTTGTTCCTCATAATTTAAATATTGCTCATAGAAGGAACAACATTGGGTATTTTTGCAAATGGAAGTTGGAGGGTTAATTCCCTTGAAACAGCCAATTGAGTGAAACATGAATTCATGCTGGGACACAAGATAGGTTGAATTTGTTTTGAATTTAAAAAGAAAAATGATCAATGAAGAATACTATAATGGCAAGAAAATATAATGATAAAACAGCAACTAATTTTGCCTATTTTTATATATTAAAAAAGTACTACATAAGGTGAATGTCCATATTGCTGTCTGTTGTTCTGCTGAGCACTGGCATTGAAACAGCAAAATGCATTTATTGCATACTTGTCCTCTGTCGGAAACATTATGGTGGTATATTAGTTGTGTTAATAAAAATATATAAACAAAGCCCTGCCAGCTGAACATCTCTTTCTCTAGTTCAGCAGCAGGAACTTTGATTTATAAGAATGGAATACGCTAAATATTAGAGTACTAAGGCTTATATGGATGCTGCGGGGACGGTGACGGGGCGGTGAATGGGATGGCAGTGGCGGTGACGGGGCGGTGAAAGGGATGGCAGTGACGGTGACGGGGCGGTGAATGGAATGGCGGTGATGGGGCGGTGCAGAGGATGGTGGGCCGGGGACGGGGCGGTGACGGGGACAGATTTTTTCCCCGTGTCATTCTCTAATTCATATGTTGGTTTTTATGACTCCATAAGAATGAAAAGATGAAAATTCAGCATTTTCACGTTTTAAATAGGCAAGTTGCAAAATTTGACTATCCTGATCACAAAAGCAAAGTTTTATTGCAATAACAGATATTTTCTGTACTTTTTAGGCATGAGCAATTAGAAAATTACACTTACTGCCCAGAAACAAAAATCGTGTTACATACTCCCCCTTTACAAAACCGCATAAGAGGCTTTTAGTGCCAGCTGGTACACTGAATGCTGTGTGATGCTCTGACGCTCATAGGAAATCTGTGACTGTCGGAGCAGCGCAGAGCATTCAGAGCGCCGCCCGGCACTAAAAACCCCTTGTGCGGTTTTGTAAAAGGGTGGGATAGTATTATCTTGCATAGTTGGATTGTTCAGAATCTCCTATTCAGTATCCTGATCGTAAAGCATTGACGTAGCGGTTTGTTCTGAAAAGTGCTCCCCTGTTATCTACTTTCCAAGCAGGTTTATTCTTGTCTAATGGGTCAAAAGTTAAAATCCAAATAACCCTCCATCGTCAAGATAATTCCTCCAGTTCATGAGAAAATTTATAAGAATCAGTTTATGCTGAGACTGTACATTCCAAGAGCTGAAGGAGGAATGGGCCTCATAGAAATAGATTATACTGTATATATAGAGATACTATCATAAGCTGCCAGACATACTTAATAGCATCAATAGTTCCAAATATTCAAAATGTGCTGAAGTACTAAGGTAAACATCCAGACCTAGTCCCCATCCTTAAACTTGGACAAGCATTCTGATGAATAGAAGCAATGAGTGAGAATCCACCAGGCAGAATTTGCAAAGAGAAGAACCTTTTTTCAAGACAAGAAAAGTAAACGTCAAATGCAAGAGGAAAATACTGTAGGAAATACAAAGTGTGACTTTGATCAAAACTTAACAGAGGAATGATTGTGCAGTTATCTTTTTAGCACTGTGCAAGATTTGATCATTGAGACCTTTTACAGTTTATTAAAACATGATATACAGTACCGCCAAGGAAATAGAAAACCATATACTTTAGATAGAATAGACCTACTACATGCATTCTTAAAAGGAAGAACCCCACCACCACCCAAAAAAATCCTTCCCATATATCTTAATATTATACATATCCTCCAGCATGCTAGTATGTCTTCCATTCCACCTCCAGTCTGTGAACTGAATGCTAGTTTGGAAAAGTGAGTTTTTAATGATATTTAAAAAAATGTTTTCAAAACTATTTCTGTTCAGATAACTATAGGGAGAGCATTCCAGAGGGTGGGAGCAGCCCATGCAAAAGCATTTTCTTTGTGTCGATACCCTTCTAGCACTAGTAACTGATGGCAAACTTATTCTGTGATCTTGTAAAGATCTCAACACACTAGATGGTGAGTATGGAATAACGGAATAGCAAGATTGCTTAAATAATCTGGAATATGTTCATAGTAAGCTCTATGAGCGAGTGTTAAGATTTTAAAGCACATTCTGTAATATATCTCGCATTACCTAGAATTTAAATTTGGAGTATGAGACACCAATATAAACCGTGATCCCATAGTCTAATTTAAACATAAGAACATAAGAAATGCCTGCACCGGATCAGACCTGGGGTCCATCTAGTCCGGCGATCCGCACACACGGATCAACCAGGCACACCCTAGCGAATACACTAGTCGCTCGTATCCCTCAATGTCTTCTGCAAGAAGATGTGCGTCCAATTTTCCCTTAAATCCTAGAATGGTGGCTTCCTCCACCAGCTCTTTCGGGAGAGAGTTCCAGGCATTCACCACTCGCTGTGTGAAGCAGAACTTTCTGACGTTTGTCCTGGCCGTGTCCCCTCTCAGCTTCAGGCCATGACCTCTGGTCCGAGACTGGGTTACATTTGCCAATGTGAATAACGCTGTTTCTTGCTCACCATCCTTTCCCCCTGCTGGTGAGTGAGCTTGCTCCATTATGTTGATCCCTTTTAGCAATTTAAAACAAATAATGCATTTACCAAAGTGTCTAAAGCAACTTAATTGAAGTAATGTTTAATAGATCAAAGCTGTCGTAGGGTATGATGGCATCTTTTTGATAAAGTTAAAATCTGTGGCTTTGAAAACTTTGGTTCATGCTTTGATTTTAACCTCTCTGAATTACTGTAATTCTTTGTCAGATGTTCCTTCTGACTCCCTGAAACTTCTTCAGTTACTTCAAAATGTGGCCAGTAGGTTAGCAGGGCTAGATTTAGCAAAGGGTACTGAAAAAAAAATTGGTGCGGAGTGGAGTGCTATTCTATAAATGGCACTCTGAGTAGCATGCCTTTATAAAATAGTGCTTAGAGCAGATTTCTGTGCCAAATTTTGAGCATCAGGATTTACACCAGCTAAAAACTGATATGAATCCTGGTGCATAAGTTAGAAGCAGATCGCAGGTACGACTATTCAGTAATACTGTGCACGTCTTTAGTGAATATAGTAACAGTAAAAGATGGCAGATAAAGACCTGAACAGCCATCTAATCTGCCCAACAGTCACACACATTATTAGCGCACTCTAAAATATTAAATTATTTTTCTTTGATGGCACTGTTCTTCGTTGGGGCCGTAAAAGAGAGTTATGTGGGCCCTGGCTGAATATCAGGCCAGCAAACGCATAACTATTTTTAGTTGGTAAAACCCTCCCGATCTCCCTCTCAGCCTTTGAAATAACTCTCTCTCTTACCCTCTTCCCCCTAGATTGCAATGCTCTAAGTCCCTCTCCTCTCCCCATAAACAAGCCCCTCCCCATCCCCTGCCCCAATCCTGTCCGTTGAGGCTCCATTTCAAAATAACTGCTATGACCTCTTGCAACAGCTCAAGGTACTTATGTAGAGAGGTCAGGAGGGTTTTACAAACTAAACATAGCTATGTGGGAGTTGGCGCTATTACTGCCACCCTCGTAACCCTGGGATCCTCCCCGTTACTGCCCACAGCTCCTCCCCTAACCTGTCCACTTTTTGGTTGGGCAATTTGTGAGAATATACAGTGGCATGCTCTGGTTAATTGTTGATGAATATGTCCACTTAGGCAGCAGGAAGCAATTCAAGCGGTCAGGAGAGGTTCCTGTCTACTTAAATCATTTTGAAAATTGGCTGGAGTGCATCTGTATTAGCGGTCTGCATGGGAACAAGGATTGCGGGAATCCCCCCAGGTCTACGGGATGCCCACGGGACTCCCATAGGGATCTCCCCCAGGCCCACAAGACTCCCAGGAGGATGGAACCGGAGTTCCTGAGGCCTACCTAATATTCCGTCGATCCACTTGCTGATTGCCATACATCAACCAGTTGGGGAGACAGAGTAGGAGCTTGATGGCCAATCAGAAGCACTTCCTTAAAGAGGTGCTCCTGATTGGCCATCGGGCGCCAGCTCTTTCTCTCTGATTGGTGGAGTGGCAACGCATGTTTTGATTAAGTGCCAGCACTCACTTTATCTGTGCAGTAGAAGAGTGTGGGAAAGACTGGGCAGCAACAGTGTGCTCTGGAGCCGGACTATCCTGCAGTAGGTACCATCAACTTTAGAATTTTTTGCTTCAATTTTTTTTTTTAAAAGTCATGAAGGCCTTTCCAAGAACCTTTTGGTGTGTGTCGAGGAGGAGGGCATTGTTTGCACCCCTGTGGGCTCTAATTTGGGGGGGAGGGGCTTGAGCCCAAAATGAGTGGATGGGTACCAAATGTTCTCCCCATCTGAATGCAAAATATAAATACGTGAGCTGGTGGGTATCCCCAAGCCCTACCAACTAAAGATCTCCTCCAGGCTAGCAACCAGAAATCTCCAAACTTTGCAGCTAGTGGCCGCATCCTCAAGCTGCTACTGCTTTCATGCATGAATGAAAGCCAAGGGGGTGGAGAGGCAGCAGCAGCTCTGAAATACTGTTGCAAGCTGCAGAACTTGGAAAGTTCTGGTCTCTGGACCTGAGGAGCTAGCTGGTCATTAGCTGATGAGGCTTGGGGATTCCCTCTAGCTACAGCAAGGGAGATGTTCATTTTGAGGGAAGCTAAGCTTAAAGTGGGAGGTCCAGTCCCCTCTCATGGTTATGCCACCAATTGTGTTTAGTACAAAATGAAGTACTTGCTGACTTTTGTTTTGGGTTTTCCTGGTCAGTTGTGATATTCACATTTCTATTTGTAATTTGTAATCCATTGTTCTGTATTTGGTGAAGATCTGTCTGTGTGTTCTGGCAGATGTCTGACTTTGTTTTGAACTTTCTGTAAAACTCAATTAAACTAAAATCAAAACTGTCAGAAGTAATTGCTGTTTTTTATGGGGATAAGTAACTTTTATGGGAGGACGGGCGGGAATGGAGGAGATTCCTCGTGGAGACAGGTGGAGATGGAGGGGATTCCTCGCGGTTTTGGGCAGGGATAGAGGAGATTCCTTGCGGGGATGGGTGGGGACGGAAGAAATTCTGGCAGGGACAGGTAGGATACTGGCGGGGATGGGTGAGATTTCTGTCCGCATGCAGCTCTCTAGTCTATATCACATAACGTGCAACTGTCTGGAGAGTGGTCGGAGCCCAGGCATGTCATGAGGTTTCAGAGAAAATTGTTTCTAGCTATGAGAACTGAGACATTGACTCTTGGGGCAACATTTCTTTTGGCATATCCATGTAAATACATGATAAAGTATCTGGGGGTGAAATATGTCTTTTTTACATCCGAATAGTTACGAGCTTTTCTGAATTTGAAGAAACTGGCAGCGGGGAAGGTTTAGCAAAATATGAACATAGGTTAAGGGGGCTATGCGGTTAAGTTTATTCCTTAATGAAATGTTCTACATTTGAGTATCTCTTCACTCTATTGTACCCTCCTCATAACTTGGTTGTGGTCTAAGAAAGATGTAAGCTTTTTGCTATGCTTTTTATTTTGATGAGTTGGTTGTATGCTGTTTCTATCTGTTCCAAGAGGCATAGAGGGATATGGGTGACTAGAATTACGCCAGGTGTACATCTGGCTGGGCCTCCACGTGTGTGGATCGCCGGACTTGATGGACCGAAGTCTGATCCAGTGATGGCAGTTCTTATGTTCTTAAAATTAGGCAATCAGGTGCTAAGTCTTCAACTGTTTTATGCCACTGTACTAAGTTTTCATCTTGGTTTAGCTACTATTTCAGGAGAATCAAACAAATCCTAAGACGTCTACTATCAAACACTCAACAAGAACCAAACTTCTATTTCCAGATTCCCACACGACTAACTAACAGGTTCTGCCTTCAGCCTCTTACTGGTCCCCCTAGATCTCACCATGAAGCCACCTTCTTGGCTCCTTCTTCATGCACTCTGCTCTTTTACCAACACTACTCACTGCCTGAAACCTCTCCCCCCCAATTTACTTGACTCCACAAATGTCAGTAATACTTGCCCTGGCCTCAGAATTCCCGCGGTAGTGCGCACCAGAAATCACCCCTTTAAAAAAACCTCCAAGGGGTTAACTACTCCTCTTTAAAGCCCGTTCCTCCTGCCAATCTACCCAACCTAACTTCTGACTCTCTCACCCCAGTCCCAAAACTCTACTGTAACGCCAGATCAGCTTGCAACAAGACACAAATTCTAAAGGACCTACTCAGGGACTTTGATCCTGAATTCCTGTGCATCACAGAATCATGGATCGAAAAAGATGATATATTCACACAAAATGAACTCTGTTCCTATGGTTACCATGGCCTCTTCTCTCCTAGAATAAACCAAAAAGGAGGAGGCCTGGCACTCCTCTACAAATCATTCTTCAACATTCAGCTCCTTGAAAAGGGTAGCCATACTTCACTAAAATATGTTAGCTTTAGTCAACGACGAATTCCACCCCTACCCATTAGGCATCCTGTTACTATACCCAACCCCCTGGAATAAATCCTCCGATCTCGTCTTTGAGACTATAACAAGCGCCTTCCTAAAATTTCAGAGACTACTGATCATAGGTGATATTAATCTCCACCTAGATGACAACACCAGCAAGGATGCAACTGAATTCAACAACTTCCTCACTTCTCTAGGTTTCCCCTCTCCTGCGTCCTCCCCAACCCACGAAAAGGGGCATACTCTAGATAACAGCAGCTTCCTCAACCTGACAGAGCACAAAACTTCTGCTGAGGATGCTCGTTGGGAACATGTCCCTTGATCCGATCACCTTTTAGATTCTTTCTGCTTCCCCATTTTCATGTCTCACCTTGGATCTCCACCGCGTGTCACAAATTATATTACCTTCTGCAAAAAAATTACGAGCGAACTGTTCTGGACACAATTTCTCAACCAACTTCCCTCTTGTCCTAAGCCTGTCGACCCAGAATCTAACTGGCACAACTGAGTAAACCTCTCCGAGTCCACCTATTGTGCTCTTGCCCCTTTATCTACTAAATCTATCTCCTACTCCCATAATGTCCCCTGGTATCTTCCATATCACAGAGAACTGAAGCAAAAATGTCGAGCTCTGGAGCGTAAAAGAAAAAAAATCTAAATCCCTTTTAGAAAGGCAATCCTGGAGGGACAATATCAAGTTCTATAACTCAGTTCTAAAAAAAGCAAGGAAGAACTTCTATGGTGATAAAATATCCAGATCCAACAACTAGAGTAGTACACTGTTTAACATCTGGCGCACCTTAACTTCTAAAAACGATTCCACCATTCCCCCCTCCTCCCCATCAGCAGACGACCTAGCAAAATTCTTCAACGAAAAGATCACTACCATAAGGAGCGCCTTCCCACCAGCAGTCTCTTACAACTCTCTGGCTCTCAACGACTCTAACCCTATCCCAGCAGATAGATCCTGGACTGCCTTTGAACTCATATCCGAACCCCAGATCTCTAAACTCTGTCTCAAACTGAAATCCTGCAAATGTACGTTGGATCCATTCCCTTCCTACTTATACGAGAATATTCCCACGCAGGCCATCTCATCCCTCACCAGACTTATTAACTCTGCTTTACTATCGGCCTATTCTTTGCAGAAATGGGACATATTGCCTTGTCCCCATTACTGAAAAAAGCCGATCCTCTCCATCTAACTATCATCACATAGCAAATATCCCTCTCCTGACTAAAATGCTAGAGGCCATCATATCTACCTAGCTCTCATCTTACCTAGAGAGATTCTCCATTCTCTTACCCTACCAGCATGGCTTCAGACCCAACTTCAGCACCAAATCCCTACTGGTCTCATTAATCTCAAAGATACAACAATTACATTCTCACAATAAATTTGCTGTCCTATTACAATTTGATCTCTCTGCAGCTTTTGATGTCATCCACCACGATATTCTAATTTATCAACTTTCTGAGATTGGCATTGACTCCACAGTCTTAGAGTGGTTTTCAAACTTCTTACGTTCCCACTCCTACACTGTCAACACAAATGGCACCACATCCGTTCCTTGGAAACCGACTTGCGGAGTCCCACAAGGATCACCCCTATCCCCTATTCTCTTCAACATCTATATGTCCTCTCTGAAACTCTTCCATCTGTCTCCCTTCGAAACTATCTATACATATGCTGATGACATCCTTGTCCTTCTCGAGATAGACTCGAACCTTACCAACATCTCTGAGAACATCACAGCCTTTATAACGAAACTCCAATCCTGGTCCCTCTCAGTTCAAATGAAACTGAACAAGTCCAAAATGAAACTACTCTGGCTCGGCCCAAAATTAGAACAGCTACCTACCCTCTTCTCACTACCCTCTGGAGCCACCACACTGCAGCTTGAGTTCTCTAGCAAAGACCTAGGCATCATTATTAACTCTTCTCTTTCTTTCAACGACCACCTCAACTCCCTGATAAAATCATGCTTCTTTAGCCTCCACATGTTGAAGAAAGTGAGATCCTGTTTCCGCCAACAATATTTCGCCGTCCTTGTCAATCTATCATCCTCTCCAGACTAGACTATTGCAATTTCATCTATCTAAGTCTAACTAAAAAAAGTATTCAAAGACTTCAGCTAATTCAGAACACTGCGGCCAAGCTGATCTTCGCAAAACGCAAATTCGATCATGTTTCCCCACTTCTATCCAAACTTCAATGGCTCCCAATAATTTCCAGAGTTCATTTCAAATGCGCCTGCCTAGCTTTTAAGATCCTACACTTCATCCTCCCTCCACTAATCCCTCTTTCTTGGAACTCCTCGAGCCCTGACACCACCAGGCCCACCCAAAAACTTAAACTATCCTTCCCCTCGCTAAAAGGGCAAATCTTTTTCAGAATCACAGAGCTCTGGAATAATCTTACTGCCCCACTATGGAGTCTGGGCTCCTTCCAATTATTTTGTAAGCACCTGAAAACTAGGTTCTTCACAAAATTGTAATGTTTTCTTTTTCCCTGGACTCAACATCTAACCCCTCTATGCTACTCCTGCCTTTATTTAAACTCTTGTAAACCGTGTCGTGCTCTATAATTATGGAGAGGATGCGGTATATAAACTTAAGGTTTAGTTTAGTTTAGTTTAAAATTGCAATAAACATAAATATTTTGCCACTATTTGGCAAAACATGGGAAAATACAACTGTGCGTATTTTGGCCTTCCAAACATTACAAAATATAAAATGTGACTCCCGATAGAAAAAGGTTGGACAAGCTTGTTCTTTTTTTCCTGTTTTCCTTTGAGTTGATTGTTAAATTGTAAACTGCTTTGATTTTTGTTTGAAAGGTGGTATATTAAGTGCAAAATAAACATAAAACATCTCGTGCAGGTTGGTAAACAATTGGAATAATACTTTTTGTGGGTATTGCTATTATACTCCTGCGAGCATATATATTCTACTTTTGCCTGTATGGCTATGGCTTATTTCAACTGTTAAGAATATAAGACAAATAGCTGCAAGATAGTTTGCCCTCTCACCGGCTTCTGGCTGCTTCTACTGACATCCTTGCACAGAAAGGTAGATATTGTCCTTATAGTGCTTACTGCTGAAACACTCTACACTTCTCCCTCCATATTCGAGGGGGTTAGGGGCAGAGCCAGCCCATGAATAACTTTTAGGGCTGACTCTGATCCACACCCTCCTGCCTCCTGGACATTTCCACACCTTACCTGGCGGTCTAGCGGTGAAGTGGGGCAGGAGCGATCTTCCTATGCTCCTGCCCCATGCAGAGCCGTCAACAAAAATGGCTGCCGTGAGTTCCTGTGGGCTCACGAGACTACAGCGGGAACTCACGGCAGCCATTTTTGTTGACAGCTTTGCATGGGGCAGGAGCATAGGAAGATCGCTCCTGCCCCGCTTCACCGCTAGGCCACCAGGTACAGTGTGGAGAGGCCCGGAAGGCGGGGGGTGGGCCAGGATTTAGAAACTTGCAAATAACTGAAATCGCGAGTTTTAAACCCGCAAATTTGGAGGGAGAAGTGTACAATGTTTTTCTGGTCAGTAGGGCATAGTTCCATGCTTCAACAGATACCATTTCTATCATCCTTTGGCAAGTCTGCTCTGGAGGGTAAAATCTGTACTGAAGATTCCTGCATGATAAGTCATGGCTGTATCTGACCTCTACGCTTCTCTTCTATTTTACAGGGGAAAAGCCATACAAGTGTACTTGGGAGGGCTGCACCTGGAAATTCGCTCGCTCTGATGAACTCACTCGACACTTCCGCAAGCACACAGGCATCAAGCCCTTTCGCTGCATGGACTGTGACCGTAGCTTCTCCCGCTCAGACCACCTGGCACTTCACCGCCGAAGGCATATCATGATGTGAGAGTACCCCCCTCCCCAAGATGGGAGAGAGGAGGGGAAGGAGTGGAAACAGAAGGGCTCCGTCCCTAGCTTGATTCAGCTCACCAGTGGCTGAATTCCAACTGGCACCCATGGCTGCCCACAGATTCACGAAGAAACATTTATAAAAAAAAAAAAAAATGAAACAAAAGAACTTGGAGGCTGTGAATATATTCTGTTTCTTTCTAACTCTTCTTTCTCCTTTCATCCATTGTTATTTCTTCTCTTTTCACCACTCCCAAAATACGTTACTATTTCCCTTTTATATTAATTATGTCAGTTTGGGTGGGAACCACAGAGTTTCATTTGCACGTGCAGTGGCTTTAGCCATTTAGTCTGTCTGCATTGGCCAAGTTTTGGTGGCCTTTGTAAAGAAAGCTGAGGGTGCAGCACTCACAGGCAGCCACTTGATAGGCATCTGTGGGACCTACCTTACACCACACTCCAACTTCTGGATGGCACAGCAGAGATGAAGTCGATACTTGGGATTCACCGCTCTCCTTAACCTCCGTCCAGTACATCTCCATCCGGCACTGGGGGAAGGGCCCAGAAGATTGTTGCCAAAGTGATAATGCAGTTGTTGGGGTTCTTTTTGTTTGTTTGTTTGTTTGAAATCCACAATATCTGCACTGGGTCAGAGACCTTTGGATGGATACTCTTCTGCTTGAACAGGTTCCGTTGATGTGTCGCATGGGCATGGTTATGGACATTTTGCCCAGTGGAATGTGTCAGCAGAAACGACGGGTAAATTTGGAGCAGTCAAAGAGGGTGTAATAGCTTCCCTGGAGAACCACCTCATAGGAGGGCCATATAACTTTTATTTTAATTTTTTTTTCCCCTTTAACCATGTTGAAGAGGAGATTGAGTGACCAGCCCCAGGCTCTCTTTCAAGAGTGGTTTATCATCTCCTATACAACTGTGTAAAAAAAAAAAAAAACAAAGCTATTTTAAAGGGACATTTCTGCGGAACATATTACTGTGATACATGACTGGTCATGGGAGAGCAGGAAACAGTGGTAAGGAGAAGAGGGTGGGTGTGAGGTTAATTCTGAGGATTTCATGGAGGCAGTAGAATTATGTCTAATGTAAATAAGACAGTCTGAAATGCCAAGCATTACCACTATTCCATACTCCCAGCCCTGTCTACTAATGGGAACTTGCTATCCTGTTGACAGAAATTGAAAAATGTAAATCTCTTTATATCTGTTCTATATACCACACATGCGATGGATTGGGTGACATGTAGTGCTGGTGCAGAGAACCAGAGCCTTTTTTTACTTTAATGACCAGATAGCTCGTGGGATAAATGCAGGAAGGCAGAGTCTCTGGATGGCACGCAGCTCATGTTACTAGTAAATTCACCATTGTTTCCCTGTTTTGCATGAAATAAATTGTTTTTTTTCCTGCAGTTCCTAGTGGACCAGTGTTCACCACCCAAACTGGTACTGTATTGGGTGTTCTCAGAAAGGCCAGAGCTTGAATGGGAATGGGGACCTAATCTCCCTCCCTCGCCCCCCTCTTATTGTTCTTGAGTTGGGCTCTTCAAGGCAGGTTTAAGGCATGTTGGTAAATACAAAAGGGGCAGTTATGTATGCTATTGCCCATGCCCAGTTCTCAGGACTTTATTGCCTAGTTCTCAGGACTTTAGTTTTTAGGTTTCTAAATTCATTAGGTTCCGTAATTAAAAATATTTGCAACCTATGTGGTTACCAGCAGCATTCCAGAAATGCACTCTCTCTGGCACTGGTGTAGATATCATCATGAAATGTTTATTTCTATGTTTTACTTCAAGACTAAAATAAACATTGGAAGGAAGTTTTAATGTTTTGCATCAGTCTAATTATATCAGTGGTAATAGTATTTTCAGCAGTTGGTGATCTTTAGGTCCAGCCAGTCTGTCTAATTGCTCTGTCTACTGTGTTGCCACAGGCCACTTGTCATTTTTGGTTATCTCCATTGCTTGCCTTTACACAGCTCGGATCAAGCATGCTTTAATTCCTTTGTGTTGATCAGATCAAAGTTGGTAGTGCCTGGCTTGATGAGCCTTCTGAAGCAGGTTGATTCTTGCAGGAAGGGATGGCATAAGGAGTGTGCAAATGGAGCAACTGCTATGGGCTCCCATGATGCAGGGGACCCCAAACCTGTCTAAAACTGAACAAAATATAGTCTGTTGTGGTAAGCTTTGGGGGCTTTTTAACTGCATTTCTTTCCTGGGTCCCAGCATACATATCAGCCCTGCTTACAGGCTTGTCTTGAACCTTTGTGTTTTATTCCATGCATTGTCTCCAGCTTGAATCTCCTTTCAAGAAAATGTGGTCTGACTTTAGTTCTAGGGCTTCTTCTGCCTTATCCTTTCACATAATTTATGACTGAAAAGATTTGAAAGTTAGGTTCCATTGACTTTCATTGTTAGCTGCTAGGATTATATTTCTGATCCCATCCTCAGCTCACCGTGTTGGTGGTTTCTATTCTGCTCCTCGATGTTTCTAAAGTCTAATTTTCAGAATATTCATGATAAATATTCATGAGATATTTGCACAGTTTTGTTATAGGTTACTCCAAAACTTGTGCCTTGAAAACCACCATAGTGTAGCATAGCCAGTGCAACAGTAACCCTTAGCTGAGGCCCACAGACTTTTGAACTTAGTAGATATGTACCTTAATTCATACCAGTAGATGGCAGTAGTTATGCAATGCATGGGATTTCTCTTTAGGGGGCGGTAACTTCAGATTCTAATATTGAGATTTCTAGCAGTGTTTCTTTCTAAGCCCTGATGATATAGGAAACAAAAGTCAATTATTTGCCTATATGACAGACACAATACAGAAAGTGATGCCATACCTACCTGTATTTTTGACCTCTCATTTGAAACTGGATACTTGTGTGGGGGGGGGGAGGTGCCCATAAAGGTGTGGATACCTGTTCACTGAGAAAAGAACTGATATGGCCAATTCATATTGCACAGGGCACTGACATGAATTAGAATAGAACTATGGATCTACAGAATTTATATCCTTGTGCTTTAGTTTAATGTTCTAGACCAGTGGATCGCAAATCTGTCCTGGGGGACCACCAGCCAGTCAGGTTTTGAGGATATCCCTAGTGAATATGCATGAGAAAGATTTTCATACCTGTCACTTCTATTATATGCAAATCTCTCTCATGCATATTTATTTGGGATATCCTCAAAACACGACTGCTGGTGGTCCCCCAGGAGAGGTTTAAGAACCACTGCTCTAAACATGTATGTAAGCTATCATATTTCCCAGTTCCAGGAGGAAGACTTTTTAGTCACTGCTAGTTTTGAACTTATGAGAAGCAGTGTGATATTTGAAATCCCTAATTCTTCCCATTGAAATCAGTGCTACAGACCTTATAGTGCAATAGGATAGGGTTGTCAGAAATTCAGGACTAGCCTAAAATCTCTCTCCTGGAACTGGATAACTTGACAGTCGTGTCCCTTGGGAGAAATAGAATAGATTAAATAAGAGTTGAAAACCCGTGGCCAAACCAGAATTGGAGCTAGTTGAGCAGCAATTCTCATCTTCAAAAAACATACAGAATTTGGGGTTCCTGGTAAGCAGATGTTAAAATATGAGGCAAATGTGCATTGTACCTATTTTGAAGGCAATTATGCAGTGAACACTTAGTAAATGATGAAATGACAGCAGATAAAGACCTAAACGGTCCATCCAGTCTGCCCATAAGTTATACCCATTAAAAAAATACATGATTAAGTTAACTTGTCTCTTCTTTGATATTTCTGGGCCATAGACTAAAGTCCACCTGGTATTGTCCTAGGTTCCAAATGCTGAAGATGTCGCCCATTAAAAAAATACATGATTAAGTTAACTTGTCTCTTCTTTGATATTTCTGGGCCATAGACTAAAGTCCACCTGGTATTGTCCTAGGTTCCAAATGCTGAAGATGCCGTCCAAGCTAACTCCAGCCTATCCAACCATCCCGTTGTTTGCAGGATATCTACCGTAAAGTCTGGCCAGTAACATCCTCATGTTCCATATTAGTGGAGTTCCCATTGATAGGGCATCAATGGGAACTCCACTAATATGGAACATGAGGATGTTCTCACGATGAATACTACTTATATACAAGCATATATTTTCATCCATGTTGAAGTGAAAATTGAGGGATCAGATTGTCAGGCATTTTATGGTATGTTCTTTGAGGGTGTACTTGGACCATAAGAGCTGTCCATAGAGAGCATTAGAATTCATTTAACTATGTGAAAACTTGTCATTGTTAAGGAGAGGATGCCACATGCACCACTACTACTATTTATCTTTTCTATAGCTCTGAAAGCATACACAGTACTTTGCAATCAGCACACAATAGACGGTCTCTGCTTAAAAGAGCTTACAATCTAATTGGACAGACAGGACCTATAGGGATTGAGGAGTTTTCTTGCAGAGAAATTGATAGGATGGACATAAGTAATTATACGGTGAGTGGGAGTTAGGAGTTGAAGGCAGCATTGAAAAAGTGGGCTTTTAGTTTGGATTTGAATACTGCCAGAGATGGTGCCTGTTTGTTCCATGCATATGATGCAGCAAGATGGAAGGGACAGAGTCTGGAGGTGGCAGTGGAGGAGAAGAGTACAGATAAGAGGGACTTGCCCAATGAACTAGACAAAATAATGTTATTACTAGAGAAAGAAACCTCTGATTATCAAATCACAGCCAAGCTAAGATGTCCGATTTGCCCATGGCTTTACCATGAGTTTCTTTTGTCTGTGACTTAAGATATCCTCTTAAGAGCATGTCAGACTCCTGTCCTATCTCGAGCTGGCCAATAGACATAGTCCTTCAGTTAGAGGAGGTCGCTTCTTACTAGTTCATTTCCTCACTTTTGCCACCATATTTTAGTTGAAGTATGACTAGTGGATTGTAGCAAACTATGCTTTGATAAACTTAGAAGAGCCTTGGGAACATTGGTAAAAACATTTTTAAAAATCAGGACCAAATCAGGACCACTAGCAGTATCCACTTTCTACTCCTGGTGTCATGGGGCAAAGAAAGCAAGTTCATAAAAGTTTGTTTGGAGATAGTTCTCACAATATCATAAAATTCAGAGGAGCCTGTTATCATCCTACATGAGGCTGCTCAGTTCTGCTCAGATACCAGTTTTCTAGGAACAATGCATAAAGGTAAAGCATTGAATAAATTGAACACCTCAGTGGTCTAGAAGAACCTATCCATATTGGTTAAGTTTACTAACAAGGTTTAGATTCCCTTCTAGTGAAGTACGATTATTTGAAGAATTGAACAAGAAAGGATCCTTAAGAACTGCAGATGTCCTAATGTTGGCAACTTTTAACAAAATGAGCAAGACTTTTTTTAAAAGTGCATTCTTATAACTTTAAAATCCTATTTTAGAGGATACCAGGATGGGGTGGGCCCAACTCGACATTGGCAAGCAGTTTGATTTGGTACCTCCATGGTGGCTGAAGCACTGTCACCATGGGGGAAGAATGCAAACCAATCTGTGCTGGGCATAAGCTGCTTTTCACTCTTCATCACCCAGTTCTTTGGATCAGTGCTTCCCAAGCTTTTGAGTACGGCCCACTTTCAAACTGGATGACTAGGGTTACCAGATTTCCTCTTTTAAAAAAACAGAGGGCGCCTGGCCCCACCCTGTTCAGCCCCCAATCCCGTCCCCACACAAAGCTTGTGTCTCCTTCCCTGAGCTCGGGGCAATATCCTCCCTTCCTCCCCCCAGCCTAAGCATGTACATTTGTTTGTCAACAATATTTCTCTTATTGTTTCCTGTCAGTTTTAACCTGAAATGATAGGAATAAAAACCCAAAATGTAAGGGGGGGTGTTTCTTGTCTCGTCAATAACGCATACTATTGAACACTAGGGTGCACTGTTAAGAGATTGTATCAAAATAAAAAAATAGTAATAAACCTGAATAAATAGAAACATTCTATAATTGACAAGGGAAACCAAACTAAGCAAAATATTTTGCTTGTGCAACCCCAAATAGGTCTATAACCAGAACTGAGGAACCAGTGCAACATAGTAAAAAGAGATGAGAACACATACTTCAAGGGTCCCGTTCATTACTGTATATTGTGTAAACCTTAGAATTACAAATCTTTAGAATGTTGTAAAGCACAGGCCAGTGGTGCATATATCCTACAGGGCCATAGCAGGTCTGTGTTTTATTTTTCCACCATTTTTTTTGTACCCAGACAACCTTTTAGCAATTTGTGTGCCATGGATGACATTTGATCAAGTCTTATATCTGTCTTGATCATGCCACAGATGCTTAGATGTAGGGTTACCAGACGTCTGGGAAAACCCAAACTTGTCCTCTTTTTAAAGAATGGTCTGGGTGCCTGGATGGACTTTCCAAAACCCAGTAGTTTGGGTTTTGGAAAGCCCTGACTTACCGACCGCATCTGGAGGGCCTCTGACCATGCGCGGATGATGTCACATGCAACCATGCATGCTTGGAGACCCTCCAGACGTGGCCCGGAGGTCAGAAAACAAAGATGAGGCTTTGCGGGGGCCTGGCTAGAGTGGAACAGGGCAGGGCTAGAGGGGAGATAGGGCAGGGCTAGGGGTAGATCAAGGTGGGGCCATGTGTCCAGGTTTCTCCTGACAAAAATCTGGTAACTCTACTTAGATGGGACCAAATTGTAAACCAAGCTGCCTCATTTCAAAGCTTAATTTTATAGCATATGGTATGTGAGCACTTCCATATTGAGGAAATGCTTGATCTAGAACTTCCCTTCCAGAAATTGTGTCCCAGAAATCCAAACTCTGTGCACACGGGTACCTTTCAAGCACAGATTGTAGCAAACCTATGTCCAAGCCTTTTTTAGGTGTTACACCAAGATGGCAGATACATTTTTAAATATTTTGTTTGTTCAAATAGGAAGGTCTTAGAAGTTAACATACACTTGGATGCCCAAGGCATTTTAAATGATATATCTCCCATTTTGCTGGTTTTTGTGACAGGCCAGAATAATAAATATAATCAGAAATACTGTAGGAATATCACACTGGAAAACCATGGCTTGCATTTCCAGTGCCTATCTTTCACGTAGGCACAATTCTCTATAGAGCACCATCGCGTGATTGACACAGATCGGCAACCACTTTTTAGGTAGCTGCTGATATCGCTGTCCTATGGAGAACCCAGACCTAAGGGCCAAATTCTATAAATGGCACCTATCTTGTAGTCGCCAGTCAGTGTGGTGGTCAATCAACTTCTGGGCGTCACTGGCACCAGTATATTAGGCCAAGGTTTTTCTGGCCTAATTTACCAGCGCCTAACGCAGACACCTAGCGACGCCTGTCAACCACACCTATTCTTCACCCATAACCACACCCACTTTTCAGGTAGGTGTTGTTAGACACTGGTAGGTACCTCGACTTAGGCATTGCTAGGTGCTATGCGGTATTCTGTGCAGAACCCTAATTAATTTTTACATTTTTTAAAATGGGTTTTTAATGGCCTGGTCAATTACCACGCCAGTTAAAAAAAAATTGCATGCAAATTTTAGTTGGGTTTGATTAGATGTCAATGACTAGAGCACCTAGCGACACCTAACCTAGGCACTGTTTATAGAATTTCCTCCCTAAAATTATAGAATTAAGGGGAAGTTTAAGTTTGTTTGTTATTTTGTCATTTTTGATTAGGAGCAACTCAAAATGATCTAAGAAATATCATTGATGTTTCTAATATCAATTTAAGCAACTGCACTTCTTTAGTCCTGGAGGCAACCCCAGCCATCAGGTTTTCAGGATAACCAATATGAATATTCATGAAAGAGATTTGCATATTCATGGTAGATATCTTGAAAACCTGACTTGCTGGGGTGCCTCCAGGCCCAGGTTTGTGAACCACTGATTTAGGGGATAATTCTATGAAGAACCACCTAGCTTTAGACTGCAAGAACACTAATAAATGCAGGTATTCTAGTCATTTATGGGTATTTGTTCAAAAACAAAATCTCAACAACTAGAAACACCTTCACCGGGACCCCAAACCACCTCGTCGAAATCTCAATACCTCCTATAGAAAACGAGTCCTACGCAGCAGACAGAAACTGGTCAGACTTCCCAGACACACAATAGCTTGACCTAGACAAACTCTACAAAAAATACAATCATGCAGCCTGCAACCTCAACCACTGTCCCCCACAACTGTTAAAAGCCGCCAGCATTATATTTTGCACCCACCTCATATGGTGGATTAGTTACATGCTCACAGAGGGCCAATTTCCATAAGAACTCGCCAAAATAATCATAACCCCTATTCTGAAAGATCCAAAGGGAGCAACTGATCAGCCATCCAATTACAGACCTATAGCCTCAAACTAATGGAAGGCCTTCTAGCAAAACTTCTCACCAAGTACTTAGAAACCCATAACATAGTCCACCTCTCACAATCAGGCTTCAGAGGCAACTACAGTAAATAAACACTACAAGTCTTTCTCCTAGACACAGTCAAACAACACCTAAGCAAAGGCAAAAAAATGCTACTCATACAGCTCGATCTCACAGCGGCATTCGACCTAGTAGATCACAACATCCTACTACAAACACTGGAGGCAATAGAAATCACAAGCAAAGTCTACAATTGGTTTGAAGGATTCCTCCGCTCAAGAAGATACAGAGTAAAAGCAAACAATGAACAATCAGAATCCTGGAATAACCCTTGCGGAGTCCCCCAAGGCTCTCCACTATCGCCAACACTCATCAACCTTTACATAGCCACACTTGACACATGCTTAGACAAACTAGGCATAACATCATATAGCTAAGCAGATGATATCACCATTATCCTGCCTTTCGACCAAACCACCCCCAACAAAACGAACAAACTACACATTGCACTAGAAACTGTGTCAAAATGGATGCGAGACCACAAATTAAAACTGAACCAAGACAAAACCAAATTCTTACTTCTAGAAAGAAACAAAACCTCAACCATAACAAACCTAGAAATAAACTCCATTACATATCCCCTACAACCCAACCTAAAACTGCTGGAAATAATGATAGACAAAAGCTGCACCATGCAACTTCAAATCAGCAAAACGGTACAGAAGAATTCACAACCAAAAGCAACTTAAGAAAAATCTGAAAATACTTCAACAACGAACAATTCAAAGTCATAGTACATGCGCTAATCTTAGGACTCCTGGACTACTGTAACATACTTTACTTGTCATGCCCCGCCAACATGCTAAATCAATTACAAACAGTCCAAAATACAGCCCTAAGACTAATATACTCTGTGAAAAAAATACAACCACATAACCTCAGCTTTCCAAGACTCACACTGGCTCCTAGCAGTACAAGCACGCATACAACACAAATTCTACTGCACCCTATTCAAATTCCTAAATGGAAATGAACCAAGCTATCTGAACAACCACCTAATCAGCAAAAACACATCCAGACCAAGGAGAACTCAAGCACACTTTAACCACCCCCATTCAAAGGCATGCAAAGCCTACTAGTCTACAGTCTACTAGCCACCAGAGCAGCAAAAATAGACTGCCACCTCTCAAATCTGTTGACCATGACGCCCAAATACAAAAGAATTGAAAACCATACTATTCAAGAAATTTGTCAAATGATCTAACCAAACCGTATCAACCCTTCCCAGATACTGACGCAAGCTATAGCTATCAACCTTGTAATCTCCCTGGGAATGCCCAGGCTAATTTCTTGTAAACTGCCTAGACCTGAAAGGTTTTGGTGGGGTAGAAGACACCAATGTAAATGACCATTTTCTGGCTACAGGGTATTCTGTAGGTACATGCCAAGACATAATGACTTTCATTTTGCAGGTGGGCATTCATGTGGGTGGAGCATGGGCAGGGTGCACTATTATATGTGTAGATTATAAAATACTAATCAACATTATATGCTTTTTTTGCAATCTAGGCATGAGTGAGTACACCATGTCTGTACTTGCAGAGTAGACACTTGTAAAGTGGATTACACTAGTATTCTGTAAAAATATTTAAAAAAAAAGACTAGGAACCTACTTTACATCATAGAATAGGGGCTTTCCAGCATCTAAATCTAGGCACTCTCATAGAATTACCTTCATAAAAGGTGAATGCTGAAGTTAGCTAAGTGCATCCAATATTGCAGCTACTGCTGTACACTATCCACTTATTTTGACTTTTGCATTTACCGATCTCTATATGAATGATTACCTTGCCTTTTGAAAAGGTTTCACCACGTTGAGCTGGTTACGGCACATCTGTATTACAGTTGCGAATGATTATAGTAGTGTGCAAAGTTTCCACAAATTTATCCTTTCATTTTTAGAAATTGATATCCTTCTCTTCCTATTGTATAAGAAAAGATTGAATTAGACATTGCAGAAATGGGTTCATAGTCAGTGGCGCGCAATACACCAGCGCGCCGACAATCCAGCGCTGACAATTCAGCGCAAGAAAAAAGCACGCCGCCGAAAGCCACCGAAAAATATTTTTAAAGAGCTCCGACGGGGGTGTGTGTGGGGGAACACCCCCCACACTTTAATGCATAGTGTTTGCGCTGCTGTTGGGGGGGGGGGTGCAACCCCCCACATTGTAGAGAAAACGGAACTTTTTCTGATTTTTTTTCAGGAAAAGTTCCATTTTCTCTACAATGTGGAGGGTTGCACCACCCACATCCCCAATGGCAGCGCGAACACTATGCATTAAAGTGGGGGAGTTCCCCCCCACACCCCCGTCATAGCTCTTTAAAAATAAATTTTTCAGTGGCGCGCTTCTTTCTTGCACTGAAATAGCGCTGGATTGTCGGCGCGCTGGTGTCTGGCGCGCGATTATCCTGTCACCACATAAATGTGAGGAAAGTAAAGACACATTTTAAAGGTTGCATTAGGGGCTCCACTCCCTGAAACCAATCTTTTGTGACCCATGTGACCCATGAAGCCTTTGACCCATGACCCGTGGTACATTTTGCCGGCTCCAGACGAAACAATTAACGATAAGGCAACAATTAACGAAAATAGGCAACTGGCACTGCATTGTTAACTGCCAAACTAGTTCTAATTGTGACAGCAATGGTGCAAGTTCTCTTGTTTTATTTTTATTATTATTTTTTTTTTTATATGATTATCTTATGCAGTTTCCATTCATTCATAAACGGCCAAAAGACACACATTGCAATTGTAATGGCTGCAGTACTACTACACGCAAGTTGTGTGTCGTGCGACTGTAGCAACAAAGACATTACATGTACTGTCTGCCTGAGCCAGTCACTGTTCCAAAATTATTTGATCAGCTTATTTTTGTACCCCCTCAAACACGATCAAAATAGCCTCAACAGTTTCAGGATACATGCTATGGCACTGCGATATAATTATGTGTCGAGCAGTGAATGCGCAGAAGTGTCTCTCACATTATGCTGACAACTTGAACAATTCACGCAGGCCGCCCAGCCAAACATCTGCGGTTTCAACCAATCTGAACGTTTTCAACATTTCAGAACAACAGAGCCATTTCAAATCTTATGCAAACTGGCTGATGTCCACAATTGATATGGTTTACAGTCATTCTTCGATATCTTGACTGATATTTCACTCCTCTTACACACAGGGCGGGACTGCCCAGGCCCGCCCAATCTCAGGTCAGACCACCAATCAGATTCCTACCTGTAGTCAGTCCAATCCTGCACAGCCGCACTCAGCCACCCTATGCCTTAGCCACCAATGCACAGAGCCAGCGTTGTTTTTACTGGGGAATAGGGAATCTACATTGGGTTTGGGCTGTGCCTGCTGTCATTTCATCATGGTTTTCTTTCTCCCCACAGTCACAGCAAAACTCTCCCATCAAAATCATTACAAACTCAAAAAAATATGACCACGTCACTCCCCCTACTGAAAAAAGCACACTGGCTACCTATACCCCACTGGATCACATACAAAATTGCTCTCTTAACATTAAAAACATTAATAACTAACGAACCTGCTTTTATAGATCGTCTCTTGCTTCCATGTGATCTTTCAAGAATCTTAAGATCTACTTCTCAACAAACACTCTATGTCCCCTCACTAAAAGTTATCGGCAACCATCGTACCTCCATGACCTGGAACTCTCTTCCATTTTTTTTATCAGAGCAGAACATAATTTAGATAAATTCAAGGATAGTTTAAAATGCTTTCTTTTTAAGGACGCATATGAGTAATCTTCTTTCTACTATTTGATTCCTTCTTTTCCTCCCTCTCCCTTCCACCCTTGTTTTTTTCTCTTTTCTTTTAATATTGTAGTTCTCCCTCCTCTCCTCTTGTATGCAAGCCTCCTTATGACAAGTATGTAATGGTTTTCCATTTTGTCCTGTTCGTTTGGTGTTTGTTTCCCTTTTTAAAATGTTTTATTTATTTGTACAACACTTTGAATTTTATGATTTGCATTTAATCAAAATTTTAATAAGCTATAGACTATTTCCCATGGCAGTTTTGAGGGTCTGCAGTAAACTCTTTCCCCACAGCCGCAGACAGCTACATTCTGCAACAGAGCTCAGGCCTCCAGCAGCAGTATTCTAGTCCCCTGCCGCAACCCAACGGGCTTTGTGGGAGGACAAAGCCACAAGCACACATTACAGTGATCATCAGGGCCAATAACCTCCAGAGAGCAAGACAAGCTCAAGGTAGCAGATAAATGAATATAATTTTTTGTGGGTCATGGACACCGACCCGTGACCCACATGATCCATCCAATGGACCCATTATCAGCTCTGCCCTTGTTTGATTCTGATATCATTAATTTCCACAGAGGAAGATGTTCTAGACTCTCTGCATCATTAAACTTAATCTAAAACACATATAGACTGCCTTTCCAACCCTTCAAGGCTATGTACAACCATAAAACCAAACAAAATAAATTCTTAATAAAATATCATATTAAGCCAATGTAATAAATAAATAATCCCATTATAAGATCCTGCTATGATTTCTGACAAGGCTTAGCTTAACCTGTACCATAATGATTGATTCTGTATGGTTGTCTAATCCAAGGTAGAGCAGTCCGATTCAGGAAAAAAAGATTTTGATTCAATTTTGCCAATTGAATCAATTTTTGGATTCAATACGGTTGAATTTGCTTTCTATGATATAGCTTTAAAATTAGCTGGCGGGTTTATTTTACAGCCTCTTTGCCCACCCCACCCCTTCACCCATCTCACCCCTCTTTACCCTCTCCAATTCCACACTGGTGCTGTCAAGTATAAACAAAACAAATACTGTTAGGTCCTAGTTCGTGCTCACTGTCTAACACCAGCTCTGGCAAGATACACATTTCAAATCTGACGTATTGTAATCACAAAATAGAAAATAAAATTATTTTTCCTACCTTTTGTTGTCTGGTCATTTTATTATTCAAATCATGTTGATTCCAGGCTCTGGTTTCTGTTTGCCTTCTGTTAACTCACTCACCAAGGTCTCCTGCCCAATTGACATTTTCTTCTTTCTCCTTGCTCACCATCCATCTTCCTTCTCTCTTCTCATCCTGCAGGTCCAGCAACCTTCCTAAAGGTGCTCTTCCTTCCCCTCTAACTCTAGCCCCTGGTCCAATGTCTCTCTCCCTTTCCTCCAGTCCCCTTCCACACCATGTGACCAGCACCCTCTCTTCCCTTTCTTCCAGCTCCCCCACCCCATGTGGCCAGTATCCTCACTCTCTTCCCTTCCCACCAGCTCTAGCCTCAGCCAGTCAGAGCCCCCCCCCCCACACACACACAGGTCCAGCATTCTCTCTCCCTTCTAGGCCTTCCCTCCGGCTTCCAGCTCCCCTCAGGTCCATTGGTGGCAACAACAACACCCCTCCCCCCCACCGCATGGGTCTGAGTCTGGTGTTGTCATGGATCCGATGGTGGAAGCAGCACATAAAAGTTTTCAGCCCTCGCCACCAATCTGCACAGGTCTGCTCTTGTCCTTTCCCTCTACCAAAGTCCTTCCTTCTGATGTAACTTCCTGTTTTGAGAAACAGTTACATAAAGGAAGGACTCTGGCAGAGGGAAGTCCAAGAGCTGGCCTGAATCAGTGAGTCTGATTTTTTTGTTGTTGTTGTTTTCAAAACGAATTGATTTGAATCGATTCAGCCAAACTGAATCAGTACATCGATTTGAATCATGAATCAGGCAGCATTAGTCCAGGGTAGGGTTACCATATCTTTGAGGACACATAGCCATGTCCCAAGACACAGTACATAGTCACCTTGCCATGCCTCCCACACAGCCAACAGCTGTGCTGTTCGCTCTTGCTCCCTCTACCCACCAAAGGAGAAAGAGTGAATTGTAACCTGCTTCCTCCCCCTGTGCCTGCCTATAGAACTGACTGCTCTTGGGAACTATGGGAGACTGTAGATAACCCTGTGTTTCATGAGCAATTGACTTTAGGTTGCTAGGCAGACATGGGAAGCGGAAGAAGCCCAATTTGCAACTGTTCACTCTCTCCTCCTCTTGTGTGACCTCAGCAGGGAAGAGGGAGAGAGAGTGAACAGTGCAGCTTCTGTGTGTGACAGTATGTCTGCCTGAGGTTGGATTCAGTCTGGGGACTTACCTGCACTGTCATCAGCCACAGGGGTGAGCAGGCACATTTCCAAGTACTGGCTCTAAGTCTCTTCTAGCCCAGCATATACTCTCTCTTTCTCTCCTCCCCATCCTTGTAGCCTCTCATCTCCCTATCCCTTTTCCCTTCCTGCGCTCTCCCAAATGGTCCAGCATTCTCCCTCTCTTCCCTCACTCCCATTGTCTGGCATCACTCCCTTCTACACCTGGATTCATCTCTTCCACTCCCATGTCAAATCATCTCTCTATCCCTCCTTTGTGCCCTGGGTACAACATCTCTCTTTCTACTCCCACCATGCATCCTTTCCCTCATCCCCTTCACCATCTAATCCAATATTTCTCCCTCTCTCCCCATGGGATAGAGATATCCCTCCTCTTCATCATCCTATCCAATATCTATCCCTTCCCTCTCCCATGTCCAACATTTTCTCCCTCTCCAAGTGTGTCTCACTCCCCTTCACCCTATTGCTGTCTCTCTTTATCCACAGTTCTCTTCTTCATTCCATGTCTAGCATCTCTCCTTCCTTCCTTTATTGTCCCATTCCTACAACTCTGCTCTTGCTCTTCAGTGGGTCAGTGGCAGCTGGCAGTGATTCTCACAGACTGCCTTCTACTAACCTAGAAGCCTTCCCTCTGCTGTGGAGAAACAGGAAATTGCCAGAGGGGGCGAGACGCAGCGGAGTGGAGGTTTCCAGGTTAGCATCAGGCAGCCTATGAGAATTGCTATTGCTGACCCATTCAAGAGACTGCGGGAGCCCAGCATGTTTTCTCTACAACTGATGGAAACCTGGTCAAATGGTGGAAAATCACCAAAACCGTCTGGATGCCTAACAGTTGCTGAAAAGGGAGGACATGGCCAGGAAAAACTGGACAAATGGTAACCCTAGTCGAGGAGCCTTCAAAAGAGCAGCAATAGGCCAACAAACCATTGCTCAGTGGGTTGAGTCATAAAAATATGGATGGGTCAGATGGGATATGGGTCTGTAAATTCAAAACATGTCCCATCCTTTTAGTAGGGGCCAATTTATTCAAGCTCAATTTCAAATACTTTTGATGTCCATTTTGTCTACTGAATGCAAAAGACATTTCAGTGTCTTCAAAGTTTGTAATATAAGATCATAAGAGTTGACATACTGGGACACACTGAAGGTCCATAAAGCCCAATATCCTGTTTCCAACAGTAGCCAATCTAGGTCACAAGTACCTGGCAACATCCTAAAAGTGTAAAACCAGATTTTTATGCTGCAACAATGGGCATCCAGACACTGTGCAAGCATTGTCAATTGCCCTTAAAGGATATAAGAACAAGCTACTAAAATGGCATGCAATAATTACATAATTATGTGGATGGGCCATGGGCCACTGGTTAAATGGGTCATGGGTCAACTTTTGTGGCCTTGAGTAAGAGCTGCAATAGATCTGCTTTCCAGGATATCCACATTGAATATTTATTAGATGTATTTTAATAAATTAGAGCAGAGAGAATGTATACAACTAGGCTGGCCTGAGAATCAGATTCCTGATCTAATTCCAGAGGTGGCTGAAACACCTTTTAGACAAACCCTACGGTGTGTCTCTGCACCTCCATCTCCCAGCATCCTCTCCCATGTGTAAACATGCACAACTGACTGCATTGAAATCCGAGACGTCCTTGAATTTGTAGGTGATGTTTTATTTCCATTTCCCAAACCCTGTATACTACTGCACAGTGAGAAGCATGCCTGTGTCCCAGTCCATTAAGCATTGTGGTGGACCAGTAGGGTATTGGACTTAATGCAATTGAGTCATTTGTTCCCTAGGAATTATTTGTATCAAAGAACAAAAGGATTTTTAACACAAGGGAACGTTTATGTTTTAAAATGTGGGGGTGGGGTGAGCAGAAGAGTAATTTGGCATGTGCCAAGTTGCAGAATTTGGTGTTATGTACCCTGTTTGTAAAGGGGGAAAGACAGATTCAGGGTAAAATGTTTATTAAGGTATTTAGTTGTGTTTTCTTATAGCATAATCCCTAGCTGCTCTGTTTTGGTGGGCAGTTTCCAATTCACAATCATTCTTTTTCATTTTTTTAAACCAGTGTTTCCCAAATCAGTTTTGCAGTATTCCCTTGCCAGGTAGGTTTTCAGAATATCCATAATGCAATAGAGGCAGCGTATACAAATCAGTCTCATGCATATTAATTGTGGATATCCTGAAAATCTGTCTGGCATGAGGGCACTCCACGACTGACTTAGGAAACACTGTAACCATTTAGTGATGTGCTGTACCATATTTAATTATACCCCACACTGGAGGATTTTTGATTAGTAAAACAGATATCTCTGTATCGTGCCAAAGATGCAGACTTAAAAAAACCTATTTCCCCACCTCCCTCTTCATAACTTTGATCTGTATAGGCACCTGTAGTCTCTTTACTCTGATTGGGATTTTACTAGTTCTGCGACAGCCCTGAAGAGGTGTCATGGTTGTATTGGGACTTTGTTGTGATCCTGTGTATTAAGTGATCTTATCCATTTGGATTGTTGTATTGTTTTTATTAATAAAAATTATTTTAAACCTCAGCACGGTTTATCTCTTCTTTTATAGAATAGGCACCACATAGATGCCCTCTGGGGTAATTTTATAGGACACACGAGAAGCCCATAAAGGATCCTATTCCATAAAGGGAACATAGGCCTTATATATGTATACGTTGATAAAATAGGCTCCCAAGTCCAGCCCCAACAGTGCACAAATGCCAGTTCACAAATTTACATAAGCATTGAAGAAAGTATACATTTTATTTGTTTATAATGCAGTTTATATACCACACTATTCTTGGTTCTAGGCTTAGTCTTATGTATGTACATCTGTATTTTATGAAATGTGCTTGGCTAGCACTATTTTATTTATTTATTTATTCAATTTTCTATACCGTTCTCCCAGGGGACCTTGGAACGGTTTACATGAATTTACTCAGGCACTCGAGCATTTTTCCCTGTCTGTCCCATCCATCTCTGTTCCACCCAAACTACATCCCCAAGGATGTCCACATTCAGATCAGGTCAAATTAGTAGGCACACATTTTCCATGTCTGTGCTTTAAGTATCTATGTAACTAAACAATTTTATGAAAAATCTTTTTCTGTGTATAAAACATGCTTTACATGCACAGTGTTATAAAGGATTGTAAATTCTCTCAAGTACAGACTTTTGTATATGCTTTTTAAAAAACTGCCTTGGTTTAGGTTACCAGAATTATACCTTGAGCCACTTGAAAGAGTTTGGCACTGAACATTATACTGCAAAATGAAGTTATAAGAAGGGGGGGTCATGGAATTTCTTAATGAAGGACTTTATGAAACAAGTCTACTTGCTGTACTAATGCATAATCATTGCATGCTCAATATCCTGTTTGTTGTAATCCCTTTCTTTCTAGTTGTTCAGTCCCTCTAGTGGGCCAGTGCTTTCCAAACCTACTGTTGAGATCCCAGCCAGCCATCCACAATGAATGTACATGAAATCAATTTACATGTATTGGAGACTCAGCATATGCAGATTATTATCTGTATTCTTAGTGGATCTGAAAATCTGACTAGTTGTGGGGTCGCCAAAGCAGGTTTGTATTAGCAAGATTGTTTGATATTGTTTCAATCAACAATTTATTTGTGATCAGGGACACAGGTTTCTAAGGTGTCCACAATGAATATGTATGAGATATATTTGTATAGCATGAAGGTAAAGTATGCAGATTAGTAATAGAAAAAAGACCCGACGCCAGCACCACACAAGCCAGCTCGAACGGGCCGGCGTGGGAGCCCTGCTCCGCCCCCCCCGTTCCCGCAGGAGGACACCATTTTAAAAAAAAGACCCGACGCCAGCACCACACAAGCCAGCTCGAACGGGCCGGCGTGGGAGCCCTGCTCCGCCCCCCCGTTCCCGCAGGAGGACACCATTTTAAAAAAAAGACCCGACGCCAGCACCACACAAGCCAGCTCGAACGGGCCGGCGTGGGAGCCCTGCTCCGCCCCCCCGTTCCCGCAGGAGGACACCATTTTAAAAAAAAGACCCGACGCCAGCACCACACAAGCCAGCTCGAACGGGCCGGCGTGGGAGCCCTGCTCCGCCCCCCCGTTCCCGCAGGAGGACACCATTTTAACTCGACCCAGGGTCAACGGCGCACCGCCGTTCGGCGCGCCGACGAAGGCGCACGACAAAGGCGCCTGCGCCTTAGTGAGCGCCTTCGTGGAGCACCTGAGAGGAGCACTTGCGGACCTAGGAACCGGGAACACCTACGCCCCAAAGACCACTCCACAGGACCTCCTGCCAACTTCCAACATAAGGTAAGGAGCGTAAAATCCCCGCTCCTCCCACTCCTCCCAGCACGAAAAAACCAGCCACTCCCGATCCAGCTGGGACTCAAAGGGAGAACCATTCCTTCTACCTAACACTCCGAACCATTCATCAAAAATGAAGTTCTCCTTGCATACACACACTCTAGCCACCCTTTTGATAATCCTCCTCATTTCTAGTTGGAAAGCAGCAGCAAACAACTTACCCACCACAACCACATCCTCCAGTACAACCAACTTCCAACTCCCCAACAGAAGAATAATCACAACAAGAAACTCGAACCACCACAACAGCACTCAACACTCCATCACTGTTACCTGGAGAAGAAGATCAACACTTCCGAAAACAAAATCTCATCCATCTCCCACAACACTCATATACCCGGAAACAACACACATTCCCCAGACTGACACGACCTCCCTTACATGTGCCTATGTTAACATCAGAGCACTAGGACCCAAAACAGAAAACATAAAAAATTGGATAAAAACAGAAAAACTTGACTGCCTATTCCTCACTGAAACCTGGTTAACCTCAGACACAGACCCAAGAATAAAAGAAGTATGCCCGCCGGGATACAAAATAACAGTAACCTGCAGAGAAAAAAAAAGAGGAGGAGGACTAGCAATAATAATCAAGAATTCCCTAACTCTAAACATACTTGAAAAAACATCCACCCCGCAAATGGATTTCCTAGCGTGTCATCTCACAAACCCAACACTAAAAAACTCACTAAACTGCTTGCTCTGCTACATAACACCAGGAAACTGGACCACAGTGAGACCTGAATTTGAAAACTTCATCTACCAAAACTCATTAACAGCAGAATATAACCTCATCCTAGGAGACCTAAACCTACACCTAGAAGACACAACCTCCACACCAGCAAATAACTGTCTATCCTTCCTCAATGCCTTATCCTTCCAGATCCTAAATCCACAAACCACCCATGAAAAAGGTCATCAACTGGACATTGCTGCATTCATGACTCACCAACCATCCAATCCAGCAATCCAAACTCCTAACGGAACATGGTCCCCATCCCTATGGTCAGACCACTACACATACAACTTCAACATCAACTGGACCATGACCAAACACACACCTCAATCAAAAAAAACCACATATACCACACGCAAACATATCGACCCAACCATTTTTTTGGTCAAATGTAGACGAAACTATCCAAGACTGCGACCCAAAAAACTTCATCTCCCACTGGAAAAATGTGTCCACCAACATCCTTGATGATCTGGCCCCCCTACAAACCAAAACCAGAACCAGCAGGAAATCAGACCAATGGTTTGATAATGAACTACTCCAACTCAAAAGACAGTGTAGAAGATTAGAAAGAAAATGGAGAAAAAAGAACCAAGATCAAACAAAAACCGAATGGAAAAAAATCAACAAACAATACAAAAATCAACTAAGGGATAAGAGGAAAAGCTACTATACTAATCTCATAGGCACGGAAACCCAAGACTCCAAAAAAATATTCCAAATCCTGAAAGAATTAACAGACACCAAACCATACACAACCACCACGAACACACCTCCACCATCACCCACCCTCTTAGCAGAACACTTCAAGAACAAAATTACCAACACCAGAGCCACTCTCATCCTTAACCCATCCCATCAAAACCCAATCACAATCCACCCTGCAGGAAAAGAGGCATCTGCAGCAGACAGAATTTGGACTCAATTCCCCAACATACAATGGTCAGAATTCAACAAATTCTACAAAAAATACAGCCATGCCTCCTGTGACCTCAACCATTGCCCCTCATATCTCCTTACCACCTCGAGTGTAAAATTCCGCACCATAATTCTACAATGGATTCAATTCACGCTCACAGAAGGCACATTCCCTGCTGACCTCAGCGAAATCGTCATCACCCCAATCCAAAAAGACCCAAAAGCACCACAAAACCACCCATCTAACTTTAGACCTATAGCCTCAATTCCGCTATATGTCAAAATTATAGAAGGCCTAGTAGCCAAACTCCTCACCAACTACATAGATGACCACAACCTACTCCACCCCATGCAATCAGGCTTCAGAACAAATTTCAGTACAGAGACACTACTAGGCTCCCTTATGGATACCGTCAGACAACACCTTAGTACAGGGAAAAAAATGCTTCTCATACAACTGGACCTAACTGCGGCATTCGACTTAGTGGATCACAACATCCTTCTACAGATCTTAGACGCAATAGGCATCTCAGATAAAGTATACTCTTGGTTTGAAGGATTCCTAAAACTCAGAACCTACAGTGTAAAATCAAACAAAGAAAAGTCAGAATCCTGGTCAAACCCCTGCGGCGTACCACAAGGATCTCCACTATCCCCCACCCTCTTCAATCTCTACACTGCTTCTCTAGGAACGCATCTGGACAATCTGGGCATAACCACCTATAGTTATGCTGATGACATCACCATCCTCATCCCATACGATCATTCTAAACCTACCATGACAGACAAACTTCACCAAACACTTGAAACAGTCACAACCTGGATGAAAAATCACAAACTTAAACTCAACCAAGACAAAACAAAATTCATCCTTCTCGAAAATGACAAGATCCAAACCACAACCAACTTAGACATAAACGCAATCAAATATCCCATCCAAACCACCATAAAACTACTTGGCATGACCATAGACAGATGCTGCACTATGCAACCGCAAATAAATAAAACAATTCAGAAATCATTCGCAGTCATGAGAAATCTGAGACAAGTCCGAAAATTCTTTGAAAGAACACAATTCCAACTTATAGTACAATCCCTAATACTAGGTATATTGGACTACTGCAACATCCTCTTCCTTCCTTGCCCTGCAACTACGATCAAACAACTCCAAACAATCCAAAATACAGCATTGAGACTCATCTACTCATTGAAAAAACATGACCACATCACTGAAGCCTTCATCAACTCACATTGGCTTCCAATCCAAGAAAGAATCCAATTCAAATTCTACTGCATATTATTTAAAACCCTACACGGAGACAGCCCATCATACTTGAACAATCGCCTCATCCAAGCACCCACTACAAGACACAGAAAAACGCACTCCCCATTCATACCCCCCCCAATCAAGGAAGTAAAAAGAACAAAACTACACGACGGCCTCCTAGCCACCCAAGCCGCAAGGCTGGACAACAAGATCTCCAACCTCTTGATGACCACCCCAGACTATAGGACGTTCAGAAAAGAATTAAAAACCACACTTTTCAAGAAATTCCTGAAGCAGCAATAACATCACGACCGTTTAATAACTCTAAAACTGACATTTGACCTACCCATTACTGCACTAATAATAACAAAAGAACTTCCACTATGACCACCTATTAACTCTTTCACAAACCACCTCACCCTCAACAACCCGCTAAATGTTTATAAGATTTACAACTTACCTCTCTTGCTAATCATTGTAACTCTGTTTTTTTAAATTAACCTTTTGTAATCCGCCTTGAACCGCAAGGTAATGGCGGAATAGAAATCCCTAATGTAATGTAATGTAATGTAATGTAATGATCATGTGGGATATCCTGAAAACCTGACTGGCTAGGTGTGTCCTGTGGACTAGGTTGAGAACCGCTGCCTTAAAGCCACCACCACTCAAACACCTTCTGTATCGGAAAGTACAATATTAACAAAAGAAGCTTGCCACACCACAGAAGTTCTAAAATTGGATTTATTCACAAATAAAGCCTGACAGGGCCATGTTTCATGCTCAGGCTGTATCAGGGGTAACGTATAAATGTGATCATTCCAAACAGAATAATTTTATGTGACTGGTAATTATAATGGACAAAGGACACTTTTGGGGGGAAATTCTGTAAGAGGCACTTAAATAAATAGGTGTTTAACTGCTGTGTTAGGCTGTTTTTATCACTGGCTGTGGTGGTATTAGCTCCGATGCTCATACAATTCATATGAGCGTCGGAGCTAATACTGGTGATAAAAACGCGGCTTCATAAAAGGGGGGTTAATTAGTAAATTGGCTTCAATTATGAAGCAAGCTCATAATTAAAAAAAATAAAACTGAATTGGGTGATAGACGTCTCTCAGGCACGATTCTACAAAAGATTGCATGGCACCTAGTGGCACTTCAAAGTAAGCATGTTTAGGAGTTAAGAAGGCGTGGAAACAATTATACAAGATAAAATTGTGGAACACGTAGACAAACATGATTTAATGAGACAGGGTCAGCATGGGTTCAGCCAAGGGAGATCTTGCCTCACCAATTTGCTTGACTTCTTTGAAGATTTGAATAAACATGTGGATAAAGGTGAGTTGGTTGATGTAGTTTATCCCTTCTGACATTACTTACTGGTCGTAGGACCAGGATATGACATCAGAAAGGTGCCAAGGCTGGTGCGAGCAGTTAGTAGAAGATGCTGCTCGTGCCAGTGACCATTTCAAGAGGCTGAGGAGAGATAAGATTGAAGTCTACAAAATCCTGAGTGGAGTAGAATGGGTACAAGTGGATTAATTTTTCACTCCTTCAAAGACTAGGGGACACTCAATGAAGTTACAGGGAAATACTTTTAAAACTAATAGAAGGAAATTTTATTTCACTCAGAGAATAGTTAAGCTCTGGAATACATTGCCAGAGGTTGTGGTAAGAGTGGAAAGCGTAGCTGGTTTAAGAAAGGTTTGGACAATTTATTGGAGGAAAAGTCCATAGTTTGTTATTGAGAAAGACATGGGGGAAGCCACTGCTTGCTCTGGATCAATAGCATGGAATATTGCTACTCCTTGGGTTTTGGCCAGGTACTAGTGACCTGGAATGGCCACCGTGAAAACGGGCTCCTGGGCTTGATGGACCATTGGTCTGACCCAGTAAGGCTATTTTTTTTTTTTTTTTAAATAATTTATTCTTTATTGAATTTCAAATTTTTATGATCACAAATCATATTGAAAATAACAGTATCATTGGAAATATATTCTTAATAAAATACAAAAGAAAATATAATATTTCTACTGTACATTAGTCCACCATACATGGAGAAGGAGATTACAAATAGTCGGATATTGTTACTTCATCATTATTAAAAAAAAAAAAATCAAGGAAAAAAAAGAGAGACAGCCTGAGGTGGACCCAAAAATTCCCAATTACGAGTGTTATACTTGTCTATTGATAGGGGTACTCGCTGTCACCACTGCATTAGCTACAATAAATCTAGATAACTGTGTGGACTCAAAGAAAATATACCTAATTCCTTTAAAAATTAACCAAACACTTGCATGGAAATCTTAATACAAAAGTTGCACCCAATTTTAAGACCTGGGGTCTTAAAAGCAAAAATTGTTTCCTCTTTTTTTGTGTTATTCTAGAAACATCTGGGTACATTCTAATTTTTTGATTTAGAAATGTAACATCTTTATATTTTAAAAAAACTATTTTTAATAGCCACTCTCTATCTGAATCAAGTGCTAATTGAACAAAGGGTGTTGCCACACTAATTTGTTCTGACTCTGATGTTTCAAGTATATTTGTCAAGTCCAATAAATCTAATTGTGGTTCTTGCTGGTCTTCCAGAGTCTTCTTCTTTCCCAAGGAAATATAGTAAAGTTTTGAAATGAGTGGAAAATAATTTTGTGGGACTTTCAGAACCTCCAGAAGATATCGTTTAAACATGTCTAATGCAGAAACTGTAGATAGTTTAGGAAAATTAATCTTAAATTCTGTTTTCTTGTTATATTTTCCAACACTTCCATCTTAAAGTTGATATTCCCATTTTCCTTTATTAGGAGCTAATTTTGTGCTCCCAAAACCTCATACTTTTTTTCCTGGTTCAACACTTTATTTTATATTTGTCCACTCTTTGTTGTAACTTTAATGTCTCAGAAAGTACCCTAGAACAATTAGGGATAGTTGTAGGTTAGAAAATAGCTTCCCAACTTGAATTTAAATCAATAACCTGTGGTTTAAGCAATGGAGTTAAAGAACATTTAAATTCCATATCTTTGAGTTCCACAGTATCTGAAGGAAATTTTTTCAGGTGATTTGTGCACCTCTCCTACCATTTCCAAGGTTCCCTGTGACAGCAATGTTGAAACAGAAGCAACTGAAACTTTCCTCACTGCTAGTTCTTTCTCCTGTTCGTCTTCGCAGCTTTCAGAAGCAGCTGCTAAGCTCCCCTCACTCTCCGTGTCTTGCAACACGGGCTGGGGGAGTGGCTGGACAGGCATTCTTCGCTCTTCCGGCAATAAGCTGGTCTCCCCGAATGAGGTGTGAGGCCCCTCCGACACGTCTCCACCTCACGCCGAGGATATTTCTGCCTGCTCTCCTTTGGACCCCCGTGTGACGAATGCGTCCATCGGGCCAGGTAAATTTGTTTGCGGCCTGGGTTCCAAAGGGAATACCCGGCTCTTGGATTTCCTTTTGACCATAAAATCATAGAAATGCTCGATAGCGTTCAGCCAAACGCATTCAGGCTGCTATCTTTGTTAGTTTCCTCCCTCCCCAGTAAGGCTATTCTTATGTTCTTATGATTGTATTGTGTGTATATGTAGTCTGGGATAAATTCATGCACCAGGAGTAGTGAGGTTAAGTACATGAATTTCTCTAGCAATAAGAAGCAGTTCCTGAACATCAGCTGAAGGTATATTTCACAGTGAGGTTAAGTGTTAAGTTTACAATCTGCAGAGAGCAACCCACAGAAGGTTGTCTCTGTAATTGTTACTTGAAGTGTACAGCCTGTAGAGGGCTTGTTTTCCTGATGTGAAACATGAACCCTAAGGCAGTTGGTGGTTTGGCCTTTGAGTTCCAGCATCTTCTGGAAACTTAAGGTTCATAACAGATCTCTGAATGGGGGTTGCATAGTAAATCATGTCTGACATTAGAGTTTAGAAAAGATCCTGTCTTAGACGGGAGTTTGTCTTTTGGCACTCTCCACCATCAGATCTGGATTCACATTTTCAAAGGAATCTACCTAATTGGAGAAATCAATTTTGTAATTGAGTTTCAGGAAGTGACTCTCTCCTGTTCCTAAGAGAATGAAAATAAACTTGAAGTTTTGGTTCAAATAACCGGTGTGGTCTGAATCATTAAGAAGAGAATTTGCTCCAGCCTGCCAACTACATATATATATCTATGAAAAATGAATGGAAAAAAATGGCATTACAATTAATACTATTATTATGGGGGTAGGGTCTGGGGTAAACTCTCTTAATGATTCAGACCACACTGGTTGTTGGGGTTTGGGGCAGAACTTGAGCAACCCCTATCATTTTGAAAAGTTGGCTCCTATGGCCATATTCCATAAAATCAAAGATTGGGGTGCTAACTTAGATCTCCCCTGGTGTCTCTCATTATACCCTGTGCTGCTGGGAAAGTAAGGGGAAATCTGTGGAGCCTGAACTACAACTTACTGAGCAATAAAGAGGTATGTGAGCAATTAAAATAGGATATGAAGGAACACTTTGCTCTTAATGACAATGGAGAAGTGTTACATCACAGTGTGGAGCTGCTTGGTTCAGGGAAGGTTGATAACACTGGCTGCAAAGCAGAAGAAACAAAAAGAGGAAACCTTAGTAAACTTACATAATACACTGACCCATTTGGAGAAACAACTTAAAAAAAAATCCCCAGTCCCAGCCTTGCTTCAGCAAATATTAAAAACAAGGGAGGGGAGGAACTGAACATTTGAATGAAGATGTGGCATACAAGCTACACTTGTTAAAGTGAAAACACTACGAATCAAAAAAGTCAGATTTCTAGCTCTCAAGCTAAAAAGAAGTTTAGTTATTTTTGTTTATTGTTATTTATTTATTGAAAAAAATATTCCTTTCTATATCACCAAGGTTCATAGAAAGTAACAATCAAACATACATAAGCAGAAAAATATGCAAAAAAAACAACATACAAAACCCACCTAACAGCTAACTCACCAGGTAACGAATAGATACCTCTCCATTTTACCTTTTTAAATTGCAGGTCTACTGTACCTACTGGGCAAGATCAAACTTTGTTTACTCTAAGAAGTAGATCTTTAGTTTTTTGATACTCCCACAAATCATAAAATCTCATATTTGATAGGGCATACATTCCACAGCCGTGGAAAATAGAAAGAGCTTGAGTTCTTCCCAGAGCCAATGAAGGCAGAAGCCAGATGGGGAAGCCATATGCAGTATCCAGTCATACACTCTGTGGTCAGAATGTATGCTCATTTATATAAATATTACTAAATGTTTTCCAAGAGCTTTACACATAACATCAGCGTGAAAACTGGAGGGTTAGTTACAGTAGATATGGTGCTACTGCTCTCCTTTATGGAGGGGAGGGGGGGGAACAAACAGGGTTGAATGAGCTAATTACAACTGGAGAAGTGGAGATGGCTATTAAGTCACTAAAAATAGGAAAAACCCCAGGGATGGATGGACTAACAGCAAAGTTTTAAAAAATCTTTGGGAACATACATTCTGAGCCCTTTAATAAAGAGGTGGGATACGTATAGTGGGAAAGGTAGTGAAAGGGAAGCAGGACAGTAGAGGGACTATTTGACTTTGGTTTCAATCCTCAACCATTGTACCAGGCATAGGTACCAGCTCTATGGGTGTTGAGGGTGCCTAGGCACCCCCAATATTTTCTGATATGCTTTATTAAACATGGAACTGAAATCTCCATGCTGCAGTATACCGGAAGAAAGCGTTTCTATATCCTAGTTATTGTTCTGGCCTCCATCTGTAGCTTATTGGCTGGTGTATCTAACCAATGGGTTGCAAGAGTAGAAGGAGGATGTGTGCATACATGTGGCATCATCGCTTCACATCCATACATCGCTTCACATCCATACATGCTCAAAGGCTCTCCAGACATGGCTCTGAGGAAGAGAATAAGAGGTTTGTGTAGGGGCAGGGCTAGGGTGGAACAGGGCAGGGCTGGGCAGAACAGGGCAAAACTGGGGGCAGAGCCACATGTCTGGTTTTTGGCTACATGAAATCAAAGAAATTTGGTAACCCTATGTTAACCCAATCTTCAAACCAGTCTACTAAGCTGAATATCACATGTATGCATCTGCATTCTAGGCATGGCCAGAGCCTGCATTGAGTCCAGGTATTTATTTCTGGTACTCACAGTAAGTGCCAGCACTAAATACAGGGTCTAATTCAGCCTGTAGCTGTGTTTATAAATACACCGATTGGCCAGAGTGTTTTCTATAGATAGACTTAGGCCTCTTTATTGGGCTTGGCTTCAAGAATCTGAGAATGAATGACGGCTATATGTAAACTGGCTGAAGAGTGATACTAGGCTGTGATCAATGTTCCCTCTAAGGATTGATGAGGTGTGTGCAAAAAAAAAAATGCATGAGCGAAAAATTACATACTCCACAAATTTATGAGCAGGTGCAGAGGACGCATTTTTAAACAAATGTAGTTTATCCTTGTACTCCTTATGTATTTTTAATCATCTATGGATATGTTTGTATGTTTATTGTTCAAATGGTTTTATTTATTTCCCCAAACTTATTTTTGTTATACGGATTGAAAATATTTGATATTGCGTTTAAATCAAAATCTCAATAAACTTGAAACGAGTGCCCGTGAGATTGTGGGAGGGTTAAATACTCAAAACTTAGAAGAATAACAATTTACTTAAAGTTTTTGCTTCGCCAGCTTTCTCGTATCTTTACATACAGTGGCATACCTAGCATATGTAACACCCAGGGCCCATCATTTTTTGGCACCCCCCCCCCCATCTGTACGAAAAACATGATTTTTAGTAACAAGCCACGTCACACATGAGTACCTAGGAAAAGGCAGCATCTTACATATTGCAGTGAGCAGTACATCAATACACCCATTGTAAAACTAAACAAGCCAGGCCAGCACAGATCAATCCTACACCGTCAATCCTAACAGAAAACCATGTCTTTCGAACACACAGAACACAGAAAACACCTTCGCCTAGTATGGAATATGTCATCACAAACTAACCCCTCACCCTTTTACAAAACTGTAGTGTGAATTTTAGCTATGGAGGTAACAGTACTGACACTCATAGAATTCTGAGCATCAGAGCTGCTACCGCCACGGCTGGCGCTAAAAAACGCTCCACAGTTTTGTAAAAGGGGGGATAAAATAGAAATACACAGCTTCAACGCTCTAGCTCAGGGGTGCCCAAACTTTTTGGGCTTGCGAGCTACTTTAAAATGACCAAGTCAAAATGATCTACTAACAATAAAATTAAAAAACACAAATCACTCTATACGCTGAGAAAATGTTAATTATCATTCCTATTCTGGGTTTTTTTCAAAGAGGTCAAAGCAGATGACTCTATGCATTGTCACCTCAGTAACAACCATACAAAAATAGACAAATATACCTCCCTTCCTTTTTATTAAACCACAATAGCAGTTTTTAACGCAGGGAACTGCGCTAAATGCCCAGCGCTGCTCTCGACGCTCATAGGCTCCCTGCACTAAAAAACACTATTGCGGTTTAGTAAAAGGGGGCCATAGTGCAAAATATAGACAGCATATATAAATTCAGCTACATTTTGATCACTAAATTTAAAATAAAATAATTTTTCCTACCTTGTCTGGTGATTTCATGAGTCTCTGGTTGCACTTTCATCTTCTGACTGTGCATCCAATCTTTCTTCCCTTCTTTCAGCCTGTATGCTTCCTCTCCTCCAGACCTCATTCCCTCCCCCAACTTTTTCTTCTTCTCTCCTTGCCCTTTCTTTCTTTTTTTTCCTCTTGATGCCCCCTTTCTTTTTTTCTGTTTCCCTTCTGTCTCCCTGTCTGCCCCCTTTCTTGCTCCCTACCCTCCACAAAGCCACTGCTGCCACCATCAGGGGAAACAGGCCCCAAAGCCACCGCCGCAACCATCGGGGGAAACAGGCCCCAAAGCCACCGCCGCAACCATCGGGGGGAAACAGGCCCCAAAGCCACCGCCGCAACCATCGGGGAGAAACAGGCCCCAAAGCCACCGCCGCAACCATCGGGGGGAAACAGGCCCCAAAGCCACCGCCGCAACCATCGGGGGGAAACAGGCCCCAAAGCCACCGCCGCAACCATCGGGGGGAAACAGGCCCCAAAGCCACTGCCGCAACCATCGGGGGAAACAGGCCCCAAAACCTCCGCCGCAACCATCGGGGGGAAACAGGCCCCAAAGCCACCGCCGCGGCTGCCCCAAACTCTCTCTGCTTCCCCCGATGTCAATTCTGCCATCGGAGAGGAAGTTCCGCCCAACAAGGCAGCGATTGGCTGGCCCGAACTTCCTCTCCGACTACAGCCTTAGGGGATGTGCACAGCCGGAACGGACCGCCCCCCCCCCTTGGTAGCCACTGAAGACGTGGCAGTGGCTCCTTTCACGAAGTCCGATGCAGTCAGGGATCTTGAGAGGAGCCGCCGCTGCATCTTTCAACTTTGGAAAATACAGGCCACTGCCGCCGCTTCCTCTCACCTCCCTCGAGTGAGCGACAGGGGAAAGCGTATGAGCGACGCCACTGAAAATAGTGAGCGATCGCTCATGCGCTCACCTTAGAGGGAACACTGGCTGTGATTTAGAGCAATAAAGTCCTAAAACTACTGGGAGACTCGGATAATGAAGAAAGAGTATTTGGGGGCAGGAGGGAGGATGCAGGGAAGTTATTGATACCATAATAAAAAAAATAATTGAGTCCAACTGTTATTGTTACAGATGTTATGTGTGCTGGATTTACTCAATAAACAGTGAGTACAAAAAAATACTATGACTCGGAAGCCTTGTGTATCCCAAGAAACCTGAATAAACCTGCTTTACACAGGATTTTAGATTAGTCCCTCTGAATCATAGAATATGTTATTAGCTAGGCATGAACCTCATTACCCCTTTTTTGGATTATGTATTGTCATTCTCCCTATGTCACCCCATTCTCCTCACGTAACCCCATTGCTCAAGGAATTACATTGGCTTCCAGTGTATCTTAGAATTCTATTTAAGTGCGTTTGTATTGCATTTAAAATTCTCTTTGGCATTTTTATTACTTTGGTTCCTTTAGATTGGAATGTACGCAGATCTCATCTCTCTAGAAGTTCAAATAAATTAAAAACTTACATCTCCTTCCCTTACGGGTAAAAATAGAACTTTCAAGAGATTCAGCCACTCTTTCATTTTCAAACTAACTGAGCTGTGGAATGAGTTACGGCTTTCACTTAGAAGTTTAGGCCCCTTCGTTTTAGTTTGGAAAGCTCTGAAAACTTTCTTGTTTACTAAACACTTTGGAAACTAAGCCATCCTAGATTACATTTTTCTTCTATATTTATGTACTATACTTACATTATTGTAAACCGAGTCGAGCACCTTTTTGGCAGGAAGATCCGGTCTATAAAATTAAGTTTTAGTTAAGTTTAGATTTTGAATTAGGTGGAGGAAGCATATTTGTATGCTGTTTCCTATTCCAGCCCAAGATAAAGAGCACACATGTCAATCAATTAAAGGGTTAAAGTTTATTGACTTGATTAATTGCCTTTCATCAGACACCCTTCCCCCTATTATTTGACCATATACCCTAATTTAGATTCATTAGCAAAATTAAATATTTCCAATACCCTAGTTGAACCTGCATAAGTCATGCTATGTTATGCCCACACATAATTATTTCATAAGACTATAAAAATAATGAACAGTAGAAGCAAACATGGTTATAATGCTTTGGTATGGTATATTATTTCTCAAATTTAACCCCCTAATTCATCCCAGCAAATCTGAACATGTAAAAACTCTGACTACATTTAGCAATTCTCTCAGAGGGCGTCTTTGACTGTCAGATTCATATCTGTCCTCTAATTACATGCTTTAACTTTGAAAAGTATGAGATGTTATTTTTCTTTGCGTGCCTATTTGTATCATTTTAAAACACCCTTATGATGCCATATCTCAGATCAGCAGAAGAGGGTCACCTTAGCAGACAATAGTCAAAATAGCTGAGCTATTTAAGAATCCAGCTCATGCTTTCATTTTGGTCTATTATGGACTACTAGTCATTAAGCCCGTTACATTAACGGATGCTAGAATACTGTTCACCCTCTATGTTGCTCCTTCCATTCACTGCCCTCTCTTCTCTTTCCATCCAATGTGCGCCCCCTCTCTCTCTCTGTCCCATATGGCCTCTCTCCATCTCCTCTTTCCTTTTCCCTTGGTCTGGCATACCTTCCTCCTTCCCTCCATGCCCTGCCATCTGTTCTTCCCTCCAAGCCACTCTCCCCTGTGCTCACTTTCCTCCTTCAACTACTTCATCGGGCAACAGCAGCATTCACAATTCATTGCTGTTGCTGGCTTCAGGTATTCCTCTCTGGCGGGTCCTGTGTTCATGAAGTAGGCAGGACCCGCCAGAGAGGAAGGCCTGAAGCCGCAACAGCAGCGAATTGTAAATGCTGCTGCTGCCTGAAGCACCCGAGGCAGACGGTTCTCTCCCCTCCCAGCCCAACCCCCGCTGACTTTGCGACCCTCCTGGCAAGATGACTTTAATAGCACACCTCCCTCCAGCGTTGGCAGCCGCAGCACGCTAAACAGGCTGGTTCGCAGCTTTCTTCTGCGGTTGAGTCTATCTGTCGCGTCATTGATGACATCATTAGTAACGTGGCAGAGGGACTCAACTGCAGGAGAAAGTCGCGAAGCAGCCTGTTTAACGTGCTGCGACTGCCAACGCTGGAGGGAGGTTTGTGTAGAAGCGATATGTGTCTATGTGTCTTCTATGTGTCTCTTCCCCTGCAGTACCTTTGCAGCACTTTGCTGCGGCGCATCCTCCCATCCTGAGTCTGTTTCTCCTGCTTTGTGTAGCCACCGCATACGCACTCTAGCCACGGACCTACGGATAAGGGATTACAGATCACGCAGGTCTGAGTGTGCATGCGCGGCTAGCGTTTTATTATATAGGATAAATGAAACTGAATACAATCAAATAGCTCATTTACAGTACATTAGAGGATATATTGAAATTCATTATTCACACTTGGTCATTGACTTCTTAAGGGATGTTTGAAAATCATTTTTTCTACACAGAGAATTGTGTTTTCCAGCATAAGATTTCAACTACAAGGTGCTTATTGACCCTTTTTTCTGCAGAGGGAAATGGTGCTTTGAAAACAGAAAGATGTACATCAAATTTTAATTAAACTTGGAAACTTGATGCTCTGGCCGTCATACTGTATGATCAGAGAAGTTGATCTCGTCACATGTTGTAGAAAGAGGACACTACTGACAAGTAACTATTTCCTAATTTTTACAGGATGAAAATGTTGATGTCCATATACCAGACTGCAAGTGAGAGCACTCAGAAGAAAAGATGAACAAATCCTGGTTGTAGCAGCACTGTATGGATGCCTGTGTTAAGCCTGCTGCAATTAAAAAAAAAAAAAAAATTAAAAATAGTGGAGTAAAAGAGACCTCAGAAAATAAACGCCCACACAATTTAGCACAATCAAGTCATGCAACATGGGGCTCAATCACAGTCATAGCTCTCTCAAAAAACTCCACAAAAACCACAAGCATAGACTTTGGGCTAGATTCACTAAAGTCAGCAATCATCGCTAAACCTGTTTTCACAGGTTTAGCAACGATCGCTGCTAACCGACGCAATTCACTAAACGGCCTACCGTGTGTTTTTCCCCTCGATCGCCCATTTTCCAATCCGGCCATGCAAATTAGTAAAATCCCATGCAATAGTGCCAAGTGATTAATTCATTTACATTACTTGGCTATTTAGCATCGAGTTTTACAGATCCTAAAATCCGATTGCTGTAGACCTGTTGGTAACTGTGTTACCGACAGGTCGGCCTGTTTTTTTTTTTAATTTTATTTTTGAATGGCACAGATATTTTGCATATATTACACAGGCAAAATATCTGTCCCATTAAAAATATGAAAAAAATCCCCCACTTCCGGCCCTCCCCAACGACCCCCGACAATTGCACGTCCCCTCCCCTGACAATTGTGGCGACCCACCCGAACCTAAAATAAATGGCAGGAAGGATGCCCGCTCCTTCCTGCCCTGAAGGCGCCTGCCCACTCTCTGAAAAAACCAGCAGAAGGAATGCCCACTCCCTCCTGCCCACAAATACCTTCTCTTCCCCCTGAAGAAAAACAGATGTCCACTCCCTCCTGCCACCGGAGGATCCCTCCCCCTCCAGGCCCCCGTACCTTTGACGTTGGGAGCAGGAGGTACTGAAAACACCTCCGGCTCTGGCTCCTCCGCAATGACACTGAACCCTCCCTGGTGCATCATATGTTTTTCATCAAGCTGTAATTAGTAAATAACATTGCTGTTTGGCCAGAAAGCTAGTAGGTTTTGCATACAATATGTTTGTATTGATGCGCCCTGTTTATGTGGTAGCTTATTAAATGTATTTTGAGCTAAATAAAGTAAAAATAAAATCCCTGAGCCCTGTTTAGAAGATCGCATTGGAAACGTCCAAAGCCCGCCTAAGTCCCGTCCATAGAACTCACGTCTATCTGAAGCCCAAACTACATTGAAAAGTAGACCAACTTTCATTCACCTACAATTTCCGCATTAGATGGATGCACTATGGCGCCCAAATATATGTTAATGAGTGAAGAGATGTCCACATCAGAGCCTTTCCCATGCCATACCTACGTCACGCCAATGCCTACATGGTTAGGCACAGTTTTTCCCAAAGGGCACCCACAAAATTTTGGACGAGTCTCAGAATTCGTGTCTACATCCCTAGGATGTCCATCTGCCAATTATCGCTTGTTAAGACCCTTAAATCGCTCATTAACCGCTTAGTTTGGACGCTTAACTCCCGCTTAACTTTATGCAGAACTAGGCACTGTTAGGCGCCCTTTATAGAATCTGGCCCTAAGTTTTATAAACAGCACTCAAAATTGGGCACCATTTGTAGAATGATGCTTACCCAATTTTTTTTTTTTTAAACATATGTTTATTAACAATGAAGCAACACATACATTCAGGTGGCAACAACGCCAGTGCAGAAAAGCAGATAACAGATGACATATTGAAAGAACAGGCATTGGCAAACAAACCATAAACACCAGGTCTGAAGTAATCCATTAACAAGGATTTACATCAACTCAACCCTGGAGTAAATCCCTGTGCCTAAACCTCCTCCCCTCCCCCTTATAAAACTGTAGTGCGGTTTTTAGCACCGGCCACAGTGGTAATGGCTCCGATGCTCATAGGAATTCCTTATGAGCATCGGACCTGTTACTACTGTGGTCGGTGCTAAAAACCATGCTATGGTTTTGTAAAAAGGGGGGGGAGGGGTAAATTAGGTGCAGATCTCCCGAATCTTATAAGACTGCACACTAATCCTAGAAATGCTCCTGAGCTGCCCATGCGTTTCCCATCACCATGCCTCTTTTTCACGTCTGTGCAGAATGGTGACTCTAAAGATGTGTGCATAAATTCCAATGATTACCAATTATTATTTGTGCCCAGTTATTGGCGCTAATTGGCTCACTAAGCAATCAAATTGCACACACAATTTTGAGTGTTATATATAGAATTAGGGGGTAGACATGTGGAGGGCCATTTTTGATAGGACGTCTGACTTTGGACATCTCCCTCAAGACTCCCATAAGTCATGGTAGATAAATGTCCATTTTCAAAACCACTACATTTTTTAACAACCTATTTAGACATCCTGGCCCTTAGGTTGTCTAACCTTTTTAGGCCATTTGCAAATACAAAAACATCCAAATTCAAAATATCCAAATCAAGCCCATTTGGACTTGGCAGGGACCAGCATTTTAATATATTGGCCATACAGACATGCCAACAGGACAGTGAGGCACTTTAGGTATCACTGCTGTAAACTTCACATAAAGGGTGCCAGGTATATATTTTACCAGAAACTCCTTTTAGTGTATGGTAAGTCCTCCAACTCTCCCCCCCCCCCCAACAAAAACCTACTATATCCACCTGTCCACCACTCCAATAGTCCTTATGGCTTCAGGTGTCACTTATTTGGCAGTACAGGAGGTTTTGGGTGGGTTTTGGTGTCATAGTGGGTAGATTGTCATATGGACTTGGATCCCCCTCTCTATTGCAGTGTTTCTCAACCTGCGATACGCGGATCCCAGGGGATATGCGGGCCGCCTGTTGAGGGTATGTTGGCTGGCCACCACCTGGGTTCTCTCCCTGCCTGTCCCGCCGCTGAAGCCACCTGACACGCTCCATTCCCACCCCCTAGCCCCCTGCCACAGCCGCAGCAGGAACAGGCCAAACGCGTGCAGCGACTGCACGCGGCAAGCCTTCCCCTGACATCAATTCTGACATCGGAGTGAAGGTTCCGACCCAGCCAATCCTGGGCAGATGAAACGGGTCTTTGTTACAGAATGCTTCCAGACAAAACACTTGCCTCCAAAACTGATGAGCAAAAGGCAGAGGGTTTCAAGCAGATGAAAGATTATGTGACTGCTTTTTTGCATGAACAAACTGGGTTCACACAAACTGGGGAACTAGCTTTGATTCCTACTGCATTTCCTGGTGACTCTGGGCAAGTTACTTAACCTTCCATTGCTTGAGGTACAAAATAAGTACCTACTGTATACAGTATATAAGTACCTTTGATTGTAACCGCAGAAAGGCAATATATCAAATCCCATCCCCCCTTGATTGATGTTAGCTTAGTTTGTGTGTGTGGCTTTTTATCTTTGATGGTTTTCTTTTCTAACTTTTAATTTTTTATGGTAATTTTTTAAAAACTTAGACCATTTTTAGAATTAGATGGTATAGCAAATTTCCTTAAATCATAAACCATGTAATTTTCTTACTTGAATTAACCCTACCTTCAGGGCTGGTAGAACAAAATTAGCAAGATGAACATGGCAAGAGGGTAATGTTTGGAAGATGCAGCGTTTACCTTGATTACAATAGAGCCAGGCCAATGCTTCAGTACTATCTGCCCAGCCCCTTCCAACAGAAAGTTGTTAAAGCAAAATGGGATACAGCAATGCCCTAATGCAGGCCTGTAGAGGAGGGCCTCACATTAGTGCTGACCTAAGGTAGTGGTGGAAGGCTTGGGAGAGGGGTGACAATGGCAGGTCTGGGAAGCGTCAGCAGTGACAGGTCCAGTGGCGCACCTGCCTATAGTTGCAGGGGTCACCAGCAACCCTAGCTCCATTCCTGCCTATTAGACTAAGTCAGGTAGAAGACCTTTTATCTATAGAAAACCCTTTGCAAATTGTCCTCTGTAGGGCTGTTCAGGCAGGACTATTCTCCACAGAGTAATTATTCAATGTGAGTGAAAATGATATTGAAGAATGTGTGAGACTTTTCTATGTGTGCTTCTGCCAGATTATATATTTTAACTCATCACACCCTTTTGTCTCCTGGCCTAGAAGTTTGAGTGGAAGGTCAAATGTTGATCTCCTGTCCATTAAATAGTGCCAACGTCATCAATGCCCAGAGAATATGACCTCCAGCTTTTAAGTATTAGAACTTGATGATAGTAAGGTCAAATACCTCTCAAAACAGATTTTTATACTTGATGGATAAGGTTCAACAGCCTGGGTCAGCTGTGCCACAGGGGATTTAGGATACTTCACATTAATTAGTTAAGAGAAAGCCTTATTTTGACTGTGTCTGGGAGACACTGGGAGATAAAAATTGAATAGTCTAAGGTCTGGGAGAGTTGATAGCAGAGGTAAGTCTTAATTGCAGTACAATATTTTAATAACTTGACCACTTGGGAGGTAATTCTATAAAGATGGCACCAAGGGGGAAATTTTATATATGTTTATGTTTACTGGAGGCTTATATACCACCATTCCTGTAACTATCAAAGCAAAGTACAAAAACAAGTAGATAGAAAGGAACTACAATTTGAAAGCAGGAAAGTAGAAGAGACAGAGAATAAGCCAGAGTTATCCAGGGCTTTGAAAAAAAACACAAAGCATCCAAGTCTCACTAGGTCCCCTCTGAGAATTCCTTTAAGAAAAGATATGCCTTCAGGAGTGCCAAGAAACTTCAGGTAAGCAGATTCAGAGAATACTTTGCTTTATCCAAGACAAACAGCATTTAGGGCTCCTTTTACTAAGCCACGTTAGGGCTTTAACGCTACATTGCCGTGTGCGCCAGACCTTAACGCCAGCATTGAGCTGGCGTTAGTTATAGAAGTGTAGTGTGTGGTGTAGCGTGCGGTAATTACCTGCGTGCGCTAAAAACGCTAGCGCACCTTAATAAAAGGAGTCTTTAGGGTAGGTTATAGTAATCTATAATCAATCTGACCTCATCTACCACCTCCAACAGAGTTGTCTCTGTTGGAGGTGGTAGATGAGGTCAGATTGATTATAGATGGGGGTGATCTAGCATTGGTGATGTCATTGGATTTAACTTCAGATTTTGACATGGTGGATCATAGTCTTTTATTGTGTAGATTACAGTATATTGGCTTTGGTGGTCAAGTTACAACATGGTTTGAGGGATATTTGAAGAAGGACGTTTCATGTGACGTCTGATTTACAAGAATCTCACATTAAGTCATTGGAGTATGGACTCCCGCAGGGTTCCTTTTTATCTCCAATGTTATTTAATTTGTTTGATGCCCTTTGGTTGAGTTGATTATGGAATATGGCATTAGTCCATATATCTTTGCTGATGATTTGCTGTTAATAGCATGAGTTTCAAAGCATGATTTGCTGTTAATAGCATGAGTTTCTATGAATTTACATATTTGTCTCACTGATATTTAAGATTGGCTATGCACTCACTGGAAGTTATTACGTGTTGATAAAACAACGGCTTGTTGGGTTTATGCTGGTAATTTTAGGCTGTGCCATTCTGTTGACTTGTTTGGCCATGATTTCCCAACCGTGGAATCCTTTCACTATCGGGGGGTGATTATTATAGATTAGAAATTATCCTTTTCAGCCCATGTTGCTGTGATGGTGAACACTAGGTATATATTGTTGCAGAAGTTGCAATGTGTGAGAGGATTGAATGATAGGCAAGCATTTTTAATATTGGTCTATGCCAGGGGTCTCAAAGTCCCTCCTTGAGGGCAGCAATCCAGTTGGGTTTTCAGGATATTCCCAATGAATATGCATGAGATCTATGTGCATGCACTGCTTTCAATGCATATTCATTGGGGAAATCCTGAAAACCCAACTGGATTGCGGCCCTCAAGGAGGGACTTTGAGATCCCTGGTCTATGCGGTGTTTATAACACACTTGGATTATGCAAATGCACTTTTGGTATGTTTGTCTTCTGGGGATTTGCAGACGCTCCAAACTTTATAAAATTCCGCTTTAAGACTTTTGGGTGGAGTTGGTAGATTCCATTATTTATTTCTTATCATTGGTTGCCTTTCTGTTTTAGGATACAGTTTAAGATCTTGCTTTTAGTTTGTAAAGTGATGTGGTCTGGAGTTTTGCTACCATTGTGTAAGTTGGTGACACCTTACGTGCTAGGTAGGACTTTAAGATCCGGCATCCAAAAGTTATTTGCTGTTCCTGAGGTCAGCTCTGCCCATCTAATGAGTACATGTAATAAATCATTTTGTATCAAAACCCAATTGTTTGGAATTCTTATTTGCGGGAAGAGCATTCTATAACTTGTTTTTGGATACAGTTTAAGGCATATTTATTTCGGCAGGCCTTTCCAGGTTCATCCTTGGAACTGGTTGTTTAAAGTTTGGTTTTGTTTTTAAATACTTTGGGTTTTTGTGTGTTTGGGTGGGCTGTTGGTGGAGACTTTCCTATCTAGTATATAGAGTTATTTTCCAATATATGATTTTATTTAAAATTGTAAACTGTTTAGATTGCATTGTAAGTTTGCAGTATATCAAATTGAATAAATCTGTAATTAGAACGAATCTCAACAGGCAAAGAATTCCAGAGCCTGGGGACAGTGGCAAAAAAGGCTGAGTTACAGGTTGAGACCAGAGAAATCAGATGAATTGACGGGATGCTTGTTAGGTGCTGCTTCCGTGCTGACTTTTCAGTGTATAAAAAAGCATTGTAATGGATGTAAGCTGAGATCTTTAAGTCTGTTCCCATGGGTGGGTGAGAGGAGGGTGGGATTACATTATTATTTTAAATAGGGAAAGGTTATTGAAAGAATCTATGTGTTTGTGTTTTTATTGATTAGTCATTGGGTGGGTGTGTGGGATAAAATGGTTGCTCATGTATGTCTGTAAGATGAATGTGCTTTTCTTGATTTATTATATGTTTATATACTTGTGTATTGCACTGTTGATATTTGGAAAATCAATAAAGAATTAAAAAAAAAAAAAAAAGTCTGTTCCCATACGCCTTATGACGAAGACCACTGACCATTTTAGTAGCCTTCTCTGGACTGACTCCATCCTGTTTATATTTTTTGAAGGTCTGGCTTCCAGAATTGTACATAGTATTCTAAATGAGGTCTCACCAGAGTCTTATACAGGGGCATCAATATGTTGAGTGTATGGTGCAGTGGTTAGAGCTATAGCCTCAGCACCCTGCGGTTCTGGGTTAAAATCCCATGCTGCTCCTTGTGACCCTGGGCAGGTCACTTATTCCACCTTTGCCCCAGGCACATTAGATAGAGCATAAGCCCACCAGGACAGATAGGGAAAAATGTTTGAGAAGCTGATTGTAAATCACTTAGGTTATACATGGTATATAAATGCTAAAAATAAATAAACAATACATCCTTTTTCCTACTGCCACACCTCTCCCTAGGTACCCTAGCATCATTCTAGCCTCTGCTGTTGCCTTTTCAACCTGTTTGGCCATCATAAAATCATTACATACTGTCACCCAAGTCCTGCTCTTCTTTCATGTACATATCTTCATCCCCTAAACTGTACCATTCTCATGGGTTTTACAACCCAAATGCATGGCCTTGCATTTCTTAACATTAAATCCTAGTTGCCACATTTCAGACGATTCTTCAAGTATGGATGGGCAACCTGCAAGCCGAATGTGGCCCACCATTGAATTTTATGTGATCCATAAGACCATGAAAACACCATTAGCTGGAGTTTTGGCAATTTTGAATACTATATTTCACATATATTTTCAGAATAGCCACTCTAGTAGTTTGTTTCTGTTGTTTTTTAGCTTAAACTTGTACTTATTTATTTATGGAGCTCTGTGCATTTCTGGTTCTGATATTACATAATGTTGTGGCCTGCTGCGGATAGTAAGGTCATTCATGCAGCCCTCTATGTGTAAAGGTTAACCTCCTCTGCTATAAAGGAAAGTAGGCAGCCATTTTCCTTTATAGAATAGGCTCTATATATAGGGTTGCCAAGCATCCGGACTTACCTGGACATGTCCGGACGGCTTTTCAAAACCAGGCACTTTGTCGGGGTTTTGAAAAGCTTCCAGATCGGGATCTGAAGAAAGCCACAGCATGATGGCTGAAACGTCGGCTCTACATATCCAGACGCGGCAAGACCCAGACAGCAGCAACAATCATGATGCCAGCCACGGAAGCCTAAGAGAACACTGTACATAATTCATTGGAATGCTCTTGACCCGCCCATGTCCCTTTCTGAGTTGCATGTGAAAAGATTCGGGTATGGATTGTTATAGAATCATGCACACCTAGATCCACATATAAATTCAAATTACTGCCAATTAACATCAATAATTTGATTGTTAGCAGCCAATTATTGACTGTTATCAGCACTTTAATTTACTTGTGTGCAGATCTCAGGATCACACGTATATTTGGGTGCCATTTATAAAATCTGGGAGATATTGCATAAAATAAGGAGCCTACTTTCTAAGCATAAACGTTTTGGCAATTTTATAAACACTTACTTGAGAATGCAATTTGATGTTCTACCAGGATATTTCAATTAAGCTTATAACCAAATCTAGAAAGTTTGACCATGTAACACCACTTCTTAAAAATGCACACTGGCTTCCAGTTATTCATCGAATTACGTATAAGCTTTGTATACTGACCTTCAAAACCCTTTGTAATAAGACTCCTGCATTCTTATTTAAATTATTAATTCCATATTCCTCAAATAGAGTTCTGAGATCTAATGAACAAAACCTATTGACTATTCCTTCGTTGAAAGTTATTAATACAAGACGGCGATTTATTTTTTTGGTTACTGCACCACAGACTTGGAATGCCCTTCCAATATTTTTAAAGGAAGAACAGGAATTCGGAAAATTTAAAAGTAATTTAAAAACATTTCTTTTCAAGGATGCCTTTGAAAACTAATTTTAATATCCAATAACCCTACTAAATTTTATTTTATTATATTTTTGTCATTTTGTTTACCTTCTGTATTTTTCCCTTAATGTTTCCTCTTTACTTTATAGATTTGTATTTCATTCCCCCTTACCCAATGTTATGAGTATGTTAAAATTGATTGTAATTCTGTATTGTTTTTTAAAATATTGTTGTTTATTGTATTGTTACCCATCAAATGTAATTTTAAACTGTACATTGCTTAGAAGTATGATTAAGCGATTAATCAAAAAAATTATTAAACTTGAAACTTACCTTGTGCAACTCACCCAATAGTGCTCCCTTGGCCGCACTTGTTTTACCCTGGCCAATGAGAAGAGACAGTGGACTGAGAGAGTTTTCTTATTTGTACACTGAGAGAGTTTTATTATTTGTATACTGACTACAACACTCACACAGCCCTTGCTAATGCACTGTTTTCTACACTCTCAAAATGCTTATAAAATTATCCCACTAGCGACCAATTTTCAATATTCTGTTGTAAAGCAGTGAACGTCCATATGTCATATGTGCCGAACAGGTCCCTCCGCTCCCAAGATGAAATGTACACCTCAAAACTCCCCCTGGTCATGTTCTTCAACTGAAAACCATCAATCGACGTTCCTACTCCCACTTCATACTGAGCCACCAGAATCGATTGCCCCCGCAGATCAGATCGCTCGAAGGACTCCTCAACTTTAGGAAAGAAATAAAAACATACCTCTTCACTTAACTCCACTGCCCATGACCAATGGATTACAAAGAAATGTATATTGGTACTGGATCCCGGTATGTGTCACATTAGGAAAACTATATTGATTGGTGAAAAAATTGATTTTACAGCACTGGGTTTTGGACTCCCAAGCATCTTTCCTTCAATGGCTATACAAAATGCAAGACATAGCTGCCTTTGAAATACAGACCTTCCATTCGATTCATCATTTAGAAAAACTGACATATGTCTCCTTGTGGAGGTCCTTCCAGGAACTGAGGACGGGAGGGGCTTCTGATGTTCAGCCTTGACTGAGTTTGCCTTTGTTTTCCTCTCTCTGTTTGTTTACATAGAAACATAGAAAGGTGACGGCAGAAAAGGGCTATAGCCCACCAAGTCTGCCCACTCTACTGACCCGCCCTATCAAGTCTGAGTGTCTTACTAGGCCTCTGTAGGGATCCCACGTAGATGTCCCATTTATTCTTAAAGTCAAGCACGCTGTTGGCCTTGGCCACCTGCTCCGGAAGCTTATTCCAGTGCCCTACCACTCTTTCCGTGAAGAAATACTTCCTAATGTCACCCCTAAATTTCCCTCCTCTGAGTTTGAGCGGATGCCCTCTTGTGGCCGAGGGTCCCCTGAGTAGAAAGTTGTCATCTTCTACCTCGACACGACCCGTGATGTATTTAAACGTTTCAATCATGTCTCCCCTCTCCCTGCGTTCCTCCAGAGTGTAGAGCTGCAGTTTGTTCAGTCTCTCCTCATACGAGAGACCCTTGAGCCCCGAAATATTCCTAGTGGCCATCCGCTGAACCGACTCGACTCTAAGCACATCTTTGCGGTAATGTGGCCTCCAGAACTGCACACAGTACTCCAGGTGAGGTCTTACCATGGTTCTGTACAGTGGCAATATGACCTCAGGTTTCCTGCTTACGAAACTTCTATTGATACATCCCATCATTTGTCTTGCCTTGGATGATGCTTTTTCCACCTGATTTGCAACCTTCATGTCTGCACTGATGATCACTCCCAAGTCTCGCTCAACTATCGTCCTGGTCAACGTTTCTCCATTTAAGGTGTAGGTTTTGCATGGATTCCTGCTACCGAGGTGCATGACCTTACATTTCTTGGCGTTGAAGCCCAGCTGCCATGTTGAGGACCAGTTCTCCAATGTAAGCAGATCCTGCATCATACAATCCTGCAAATCATTTTCCCTTACTATATTGCATATTTTGGCGTCATCGGCGAATAATGTTACTTTATCCTGAAGCCCTCGTGTCAAGTCCCCTATGAATATGTTAAAAAGGAGTGGACCCAGGACTGAGCCCTGCGGGACTCCGCTGGTCACTTCCGATGTTTCAGAGAAGGTGCCATTGACCATCACCCTTTGAAGTCTACCACTCAGCCAATCTTTGACCCAAGTAGTTAGCGTCTCACCTATCCCCATTGATTTCATCTTGCTTAAAAGCCTGCGGTGTGGGACACTGTCAAAAGCTTTACTAAAATCCAAGTATACTATGGGATACTATTGGGATAGACTGACTGTTGTGTGATAGATGAATGTGTGTGGGATGAACGGTAAGAATAGTCTGTTAATTGCCTCTTGGGGGAATGTGTTGGGGTTTTTTATTCAGTTACCATAAAATGTTAATGCAGTTTTATTTAAATCCTAGTGGGGGTTGCGGATATTCTTTCTTCTATGGCTACATGTAAGGGGGATCCTTTTTGTTCGGGATTGCGGGGATGTCCCGGTTTCGTCATGTTACTGATTTCCTTTGGCTGTTATACTGTTTGTCTTACCCCAGGGATTCTATATTCTCAGAGTGTCTCGACGTTGTACACATTACATAATTGAGTTTGTTTGTATTGGCTGCATTTCCAATAAAAATTATTAAAAAAAAAAAAAAAAAAAGAAACCTGTATTGAAAAATCCTGCATGTAACTATGGCAAATTGTAACCTATAAAATGTATATTATGTATATTAATATTAGACCCCTAGTATGTGTCAAGTTAGGATGAAAACTTGTATCGTAAACTTGTGCTGAAATTATGGCAAATCTAGTGCAAATTGTAACCTGTTATCTATATATTATGTATGTTTAACCTGTAACCCATTCTTAGCTCTTTGGGGGAAAATGGGACAGAAAACGAATTAAATAAATAAATAAAATTTCACTGAAAAGCATCTGCTGTCTAGCATGTTGTAGTTCCAGGCAAAGATCCTCGATCTGACCCTTTCGGAAATTTCCAATATGTGATTTTATTTAAAATTGTAAACTAATTTAAATTAATTGTGCTTTTCTGAGTCTCCCCTGCCCACATCCTATATAATAAAACCCTAAGCATGTATGCGCACTTAGGGTTTCATGTTCCCTGCCACCTGTGGTGTGTGAAACGTGGCTGTGTTCCAACCTGGCGGCAGGGAACATTCTGGCCACTCCCCTCCTCCCGCCCTCACTCACCATGGAAGCCAGGCAAGCTCTCTCCCTGCCCGCAATTCCTGGCAGGGAACACACCTTCCGCCCTCACTCGCCGCCGCTGCTGCCGCTGATCCTCCTCTAAAGAGCAGCCTGCGATGGTGGCCGGCTTTAGCGAACCTCGCAGGCCGCTCTCCAACCTCAGTAGCATGTTCCCTGTGACGCACGCGCCACCATGATCGCAGGCTACTTTGAAGAGGAGCAGGCCAGAAGACGCCGGGATGGAGGGAGGGTAAGAAGGGGATCAATACAGGGAGCCAGGGGGAGAGGGAAAGGGGGCTGCTTTGGGGGGAGGGGTGTGCTGGGGGGAGACAGAAGAGGCCATGGAGAGATAGGGAGAGAGAAAGGGGGCTGCTTTGGGGGGGAGGTTTGCTGGGGACAGACAGTTTTGCTTGGGGGGAAGACAGAAGGGGCCATGGAGAGACAAGGAGAGAGAAAGGGGGCTGCTTTGGGGGAGAGGTGTGCTGGGGACAGACAGCTTTGCTCTGGGGGGAAGACAGAAGGGGCCATGGAGAGACAGAGAGAGGGAAAGGGGGCTGCTTTGGGGGGAGGGGTGTGCTTGGGCAAACAGCTTTGCTCTGGGGGGGAAGACAGAGAGAGATGGAGAGATGGGGAAGACAGAAGGGGCCATGGAGAGACAAGGAGAGGGAAAGGGGGCTACTTTGGGGGGGAGGTGTGCTGGGGACAGACAGCTTTGCTCTGGGGGGAAGACAGAAGGGGCCATGGAGAGATAGGGAGAGGGAAAGGGGGCTGCTTTGGGGGGGAGGTGTGCTGAGGGCAGACAGCTTTGCTCGGGGGGTGGGGGGGGGGAGACAGAAGAACATAGACAGTGGCCAAGGAGAGAGAGATAAAGAAACACAGACAGACACATCTATTCTAGCACCCGTTAATGTAACGGGCTTAAAGACTAGTCCAAAATAAGAGTCAACTGGACAAAAAAGAAAAGATAACAACACCCAAAGTGTATGGTTCCTACGGAGCTTAAACCTTGGACTCCTATTCTTCAGTCTTAATTCATAAGCATGAGATTGAATAAAGGCATGAAGGAGATGCTGGATGGAAAAACAGCAAAAAAAAAGTTAGTGACAGTTATATCAGTAAAATTGATCTGTGATTTGCAGTGTGCATAAATTAATTCTGCAGAAAGGGTGAGGTCTCAACTTATGTGAAGACACATAAGCAAAACTAGCTATGCTTGTTTGTAACTGCCCCAAGGCGAAGGAGAGATTTCAAAATACTACAAATGTCAAATCTTGGCAGTAGCACAAATTGTAAATGGGTTCCTGTCGTTTGTACGAGAGAAAAATGTTGACAGCCTTTCTGTGCCCATGTTTTTATTATTTATAGACATAGTCATACATTTCATAGTATATAGTTAGTAGCGTAGCGAGGGTGAGAGACGCCCGGGGCAGTAGCGCCCCTTCTTTTCTCCCTCCCCCCTTCCACTCCTTCCCTGCCCCCTCTTGCAGTACGCACGCATGCCCGTTCCATTCCCCTCTTTAATGCTTGTGGCATGATCAGCAACCCTAATCTGCTGCTCACACCAGTGTCAGCTTTTCTCTGATGCCACTTCCTAGGCACGGGTCCAGGAAGTGACAGAGGAAAAGCCAACACTGGCATGAGCAGCAGGTTGGGTTGCTGCTTGCACCCCAAAAGTTTTTTTAAAAAAAAGTATGGGGGAAGAGGTGCGTGTAGTTGGGGGCAGGGAAGGAGCAGAGGGGCAGAGAGGAGGACAGGTGCTGGCACCCCTACTAAGATGCCCGGGACAGACTATCCCCCCCCTTACAGTTTAGGGCCAGTTTATCAAAACTCACCATGCATTTAACAATGTTCATTAAACTAGTACTAGCCCATTTAGCATGCAAGTATTTTACCTGCTGATTCTCAGAATGGCTCACCGTGATCTTTTCTGCATTTCCTAGCAACCTCCGACTCTGTCATGCAATTGTAGTATGAGGTCATTTCTATTAAAATGGTAGTAAAATGGGGTCATTAATATTTACATGAGCACTCCAGGCGATTCTCTATCATTGCTGGGTGATTCTTCAAATTAAGTGCTGGCTTTTAATTGATGGCTGCTCCAGGGGTGCTGGTACTGTGAAAAGCGTACATGTATCTGGCTGTGGCGCATGATAAAAATTTTAAAAACACACTAGTCACATAAATTATGGTACTTAATATAGTAATGTGAAAAAAATCTCAACTATAGGAGTGAGAAGTCAACATGAAAAGGAAACCGCCGTAAAAATGCTGGAGTTTTATCTCTTTTGTGACATGAGTGCCTTGACAGCTATAGCTGCATTTGATGTGCACCTATGATGTGTGCCCATATTGTGCTCCAATAAGGCACGCCTATAATATGTGTGCCAATGGCATAGCTTTTCTCGGCACATGTATACATTTACACCTCTTTCCGTGGACTATTCTGCACGTGTGCCGATCACTATCACCAGTGACTGATCTCACGCAAATTGGCAACCCTCCGCGAACCTCATTTGCATGAATGGTTCTTTGAGAATTGCTTATATATATTTTTTTAATTATTAGATTTACGGCCACTACAGCAACCCATCGGATTTTACCAGCGATATTAGAGAATCCAGTCATTAATTCTGTCTTAATACCTTCTGTTTTAATACCTTCTTAATTCTGTCTTAATACCTTAACTCCATGAGTACCATTGGATGCTGGGCACCCCCATTATTTTATTTATTTATTTATTGGACTTTATTAACTGCCTTCATGAAGAGCTTCATCCAAGGCAGTGTACAGCAGGCACAGCTTGACATAAAACTTAGTTTTGTTAATCACATATATTTGGTCATGTTATTATTAAGTACTAGTCTTATAGCCCGTTACATTAACGGGTGCTAGAATATATGTGTGTGTGTCTCTCTTTATTTCTTTCTCTCTCTCTCTCTCTCCTTAACCGCTTTCTTTCTTTCTTTCTTTTTCCTTGGCTGTCCATCACCACCCCTTGCCTGCTCCCCCTGTCCATTCTGCCTTACTTTTACCTCCCCTGTGTCCACCACCACCCCTTCACAGCTCTCCTTATGCAGCAGCAGCCCTTCTCCCTTTGTTTTACCTCCCCCCTGTCCAGCAGTACCTTCCTTCTCCCCCTGTCCAACATTAGGCCTCCGTTCCTTTTCTTCACCCCCCTGTCCATCAGCACCTCTTTCCTTCTCCCCCTGTCCAGCAGTAGGCGTCCCTTCCTTTTTCTCCCCACCTCCTCCTTCTTATCCCTATGATACATTTACCTTGCTCTGCCCCTGATCAGAGGCTCCCGACAGCCGCCCAGTTGCACCCATTGGAAAAATTCCCTCTGCGGCATCCCGCACCCCTCCTGACGCGACTCCCGCTGTCTTTCTTTCTGTCTGTCTCTGTCCCTGGCCCCCTTTGTCTGTTTGTCTTTCTGTATATCTCCCTGCCCCTGTGTCTTTCTTCTTTTCTTTCTGTCTCCCTTCCTCCCTCTGTGTGTCCGAAGCAGGATTTCCTCCCCCTCCATTTCCCTCAACCATACCAGTTCCCTGTGCACCTGCCCCTGTGTCTTTCTGTCTCCCTTCCTCCCTCTGTCTGTCTGTCCAAAGCAGCATCCCCTCCCCCTCCATTTCCCTCCCCCCATACCAGTTCCCTGTGCACCTGCCCCTGTGTCTTTCTTCTTGTCTTTCTGTCTCCCTTCCTCCCTCTGTCTGTCTGTGCAAAGCAGCATTCCCTCCCCCTTCCATTTCCCTCCCCCCACACCAGTTGCCTGTGCAGCAGCATTAGCGTTTCCTCTACCCCCTTTCCCTTCCCACAGTCACGACTACAAACGCGGGCCTGAGTCCTTTGCCGCCCCCCCTTCCCGCGGGCCCGACTACACATGGCGAGTCAAGCAGCATGTGCAGCAGTCTTCACACGCTGCTTCGGGTTCTTCTACTGCCCTGATTTACTCTGGCACGTCCGGAGCAAATCAGGGCAGTAGAAGGGCCCGAAGCAGCGTGTGAAAACTGCTGCACATGCTGCTTAAATCGCCAGTTGGGCCCGCGGTAAGGGAAGAGGGGGGGGGGGCGGCAAATGACTCGGGTCCCGGGCAGCGGAAAGTTGCTGGGCTCCTCGGTGGGGGCGCTGAGTGGCCGGGATCCCTCTCCTCCCAGACCCCCCCCCCCGGAGGAACGGAGATCGGCGGCTACAGCTGCTGGCTTCGGCGTCTTCTATCCACTGCGGCCAACCCTAGCGGAAACAGGAAGTAGTCAGAGAGGGCAGGCCGCAGTGGACAGAAGACAGCAAAGCCAGCGTTAGCGCAGTGCAGCGCTTTTCTCTTCATTTAAAAGCGGGTGAAGCGGGTGAGCCGGTGAGAAGGAGGAGGTGGTGGTTTTGGCAGTGAGTGAGGGCGGGAGGGGGGGAGTCGCTGGCTGTGCTGTGCTTTCCCGATCTGTCTGCCGCATACGCACTCTGGCCACGGACCTACGGATCAGGGATTACAGATCACGCAGGTCTGAGTGCGCATGCGCGGCTAGCGTTTTATTATATAGGATAATGATCAATAAGGCAAGCTTGGAGATGGCAAATTGAATACTGCTTAGAGGACTAGCATGATACTGTATCAGAAATATAAATATTTAATAACACTGTAAAACAATTCTATAACAGAATATGAATGATTACTTAATAGGAATCATGGAAGAACATTCATATAACATAGATATAATATTCACAATCTCAGCACACCTTAACAGACATGCATTAGAACATTCAAATAACATAGGCATGAAACTAACGTCTGTACAATACAATGAAACATATTCTTAGATAGCTGAGGAGTCAAGTGCAGTTGACATATAGAGATGGGACAAGAAGGGTAGTACAAAGTTATTGGGATAAATAGATGGTTGGGGTGGGGGTGGCTATATATACAGTTGAACCTTGCCATATCATCTTCCGAAGAAAACTGAAAATCCATCTGTTCGATACTTAATCTTCTTTACCCTCCTTTACGATCTTCCTTTGCAGGAGCCAACATGGCTTCTGCAAAGGAAGATCATGCCAAACAAACTTACTGCACTTCTTTGAGAGGGTAAACGGCCAGATGGACAAAGGGGAATCCATAGACATCATTTATCTCGACTTCCAAAAAGCCTTTAACAAGGTACCCCATGAGCGGCTACCTAGGAAGCTGTGGAACCACGGGGTGGAAGGGGATGTACACAGATGGGTTAAACACTGGTTGGCAGGCAGGAAGCAAAGGGTTGGAGAGAAGAGCCACTACTCGGACTGGAGGAGGGTCACGAGCGGAGTTCCGCAGGGGTCGGTACTCGGACCGCTGCTATTCAATATATTTATCAACGACCTAGAAACGGGGACGAAGTGTGAAGTTATAAAATTTGCGGATGATACTAAACTCTGCAGCAGGGTTAGAAGTGTGGAAGAATGTGAGGACCTACAAAGGGACCTGAACAAACTAGAGGAGTGGGCGAATAAATGGCAAATGAATTTCAATGTAGGGAAATGCAAGGTCATGCATATAGGGAAAAAGAACCCGATGTTCAGCTACCAAATGGGGGGATTAGTACTAGAGGCAAGTAACCTTGAAAAGTACTTGGGTGTGCTGGTGGACACAACAATGAAGTCAACAGCACAATGCGCAGCAGCCTCAAAGAAAGCAAACAGAATGTTGGGTATTATTAAGAAGGGTATCACAACCAGAACGAAGGAAGTCATCATGCTGCTGTATCGCGCGACGGTGCGCCCACATCTGGAATACTGTGTCCAATATTGGTCGCCGTACCTAAAGAAGGACATGGAGATACTTGAGAGGGTTCAGAGAAGAGCGACAAGAATGATAAAAGGTATGGAAAACCTTCATACGCAGACAGGCTAGAAAGGCTGTGGCTCTTCACCCTGGAGAAGCGGAGACTCAGAGGAGACATGATAGAGACTTACAAGATCATGAAAGGCATAGAGAAGGTGGAAAGGGACAGATTCTTCAGCCTATTGGGAACTACAAGAACAAGGGGGCACTCGGAGAAATTGAAAGGGGACAGGTTTAGAACCAATGCTAGGAAATTTTTCTTCACTCAGAGGGTGGTAAACACCTGGAATGCGCTTCCGGAGGATGTGATAGGACAGAGTACACTAAGGGGATTCAAAGAGGGATTGGACAAGTTCCTGAAAGATACGGGGATTGAGGGATATAGATAGAGGTAGAGATAGGATTATGGAAGGGTATAGGTAGAAGAAAAATGGGGATTGAAAGGTTTTAGACGAAGGATCATTTACAGGTCATGGACCTGATGGCTGCCGCGGGAGCGGACTGCTGGGCGCAATGGATCCCTGGTCTGACCCAGCAGATGCAACTTCTTATGTTCTTATGTTCTCTCCCTTTCCCTTCCTCCCTTCCTCCTCTCTCCCCTCTTTTTCTCCCCTTCCTCTCCTTCTTACTTATCCACCTCCTCTCTCTCTCTCTTCTTTCTCTCCCCCTTACCTCTCTTTACAGTCGCCTTGAGCCTGTATAGGTATGAACGATGCACAAATAGAAGATTAGATTAGATTGAATAAGATGTGACTAAGAACTGGTCTAAGTTACAGATTGTGTATCAAGCTAGTCCAAGTGTGGAGTGTAGAGTCAATCACCACATATATTATAGGCTTGGGAGAAGAACCAGGCTTTCCCCTAATTCCAGAAGTAGAGGTAGTCTTGAGTTCAGCACAAGCTACTTCATTACGTCCACAGAGGAGCAATGTGTCTTGTGTTTGGCACCCCAGTCGTTTTGAAATATTGGCACCAATCTCTTCATGTATGGTATGTGTTATTCCTTTTATCATAGGTTCTCCTATCCAAAAGATGGACGAGCTATAGGTATAGTTGTTGACTTTAAGCCTGTTTTTTATAGGGCTGTCTTATATCATTACATACCCTGCTGTTCTCTGTCTCCCATGTCATCAGACCCAGTTTTCAGCATACTTCTTGTAATATCTCTGATAGAAGAAGAGTTTCAGATTGTACAATCTTCTGCTCAATCCATGTTGCTTTATTTATTTAATTAATTCACTTTGTATCCCATTCTCCTCAATGAGCTCAGAATGAGTTACAGGATAACATATATAAGATACAGTCAAACCGGGTTACATTTTGCCTTATATACTGTACAATACCATGTGTTTATCCTAACTAACCTATACAGAGAATCTTGTTCTAATAGGCAATAAGCAAGGGATTAGGTGAAGAGGTAACTTTTTATTGTTTTCCTACAGTTCAGGAGTCCTTCGATGGATCTGATCTGTGGGGGTAGTTGATTTTAGTAGCTTGGCAAGAAATGGGAGTAGGATCGTTGTCTGGCATGACCAGGGGGTGTTTGGAGGCATGTTTCCTCCTGGTCTGTTTGGCGCTTATGGAGGAAGCTTAGCTGACATGTAGTTTGGTGCCATGTTGTGTAGGGATTTGTATGCTAGCATCAAGCCCTTAAAGATGCAGTGTTTGGTTATGGGTAACCAGTGAGTTGATGATATAGCCTTGCAGACAGGGTCATGGGCCTAAAGGATTTTTAGAAATCTGATTGCTGCATTATGAACACATTGGAGATGCAGTATATTCTTTGCTGTGAGACCGTTGAATAGCGCATTGCAGTAGTCCAATGCAGGAAAAGACGAAGACATAGAGAAGTCGGGTGAAGTCAGATTACAAGAAGTAGTTCCTTATTTCCTGGAGTTGTTGTAAATAGTAAAATGAGTTAGAGACCATCTGAGAGATATGGTTGGAAAGGGATAGGTTGGAGTTCAGGAGAATTCCTAAGCATGCTTGCTTGGGCCTTTGCAATTATGGTGGTTGATTCCTAGAGAAAGGATAAATGCTCAGAGGGAGTTGTGAGTGCTGTTTGCTAGGGAGGGGGTTGAGAATGCTAATGGGGGTGAGGAGTCAAGAATGTGGTTGGGAGTGTTAAAGAAACTACTGCTGTTTCATAGGCAGAGGCAACATAAGCATGTGCTTAGATCACCAAGGGAAGTTGGGCACCACAATTTCCCCCCCCCCCCCTAGCTATCATGCTGTGATACTGTGATCGAGAAAGGTCTTGGGCCCAGACAAAAGAACACCACACAGGAGGCTATGGTGAACAAAATTAACATTTATTAAGGCTGTTAGGTATATAGGAAGTCCTCTGTGGTCTACTATTGTAGGACAACTGCAGGTACTACAGTCTTTCGATAAGGCAACACTGTCTCATAACTTTGTCCTGGATTTCTAGAGTTATCAGTACAGTTCTTAGACATCACCAGTCAGCCTGTCTTAGGCTAGATCTAATATGCCAAACTACAAGGTCTTGGCTAAACTTGACCTACAGTCCCTAACTATTGCGGTACATGGTGGAGGCATATACAGTAGGCCTTTGCTTTTCCCCCCTGGGCCTTTAGCCTAGCTGTACCCTGAGCATTTATATTCCTAGTTCCTGTCTTCCTAGCTACACCCCTCCCATGCTACTTCCCCTTTGGGAAGACCTATGGATCTTAAGGTGGCTCTGACACTGTGAGGGAGTATCTTGGAGTGGAAGTGGCAGTGTCCTATAGATTCCCACATATGTGCCTTTAACTCTTTCATTGCCATCTGCCACATCCATTATCCAACATGAATGTCAGTGTTTTTCTAATAATTATAAACATATGTGATGTTTTCTTTCATAAAATAATGATATTTCTCAGCATTTATTGAGTCTTAATGTCTTTTCAGTTAAGCAACAGTTAAATCAAGGGGCATCATTGTTAGGCTGTGCTTAAAGCATCAGTTGGACTTAACTTGATCCTGGGTAAATAAAAATATTTGGGTTGCATACTTCCTATGTGGTAGCTACATGGTATCTACTTATTCATGAAGTGCAAAGTTCAGGAATAGATGGGAAGAAAACAGGGACTATTGAGCTATTCACTGCTTTTTTGCACCTCTCTGTATTGTCTTCCTTGTCTCTCACCCACAGGGCTGAATTTAAATGTAGGTGTCCATAGACAAAGAACGTGTAGGAGGAAAAGGAATCTCCTTTCATTCCTGCTCATATCCTCCCGTTTCCCAGCGGCTGGCCTACATCTCTGAATATGTACCATTTTTCCTCCAGAGTGGTTTTAGGCCTGCAGCAGCAACTTTGAAAAGAAAATTCAGCACAGGTATGTTAGCTTTCATGTGCCGATAGACTCTGTAGTGCCTGCTATGCCTTCTCCATGGCTTTCCTGTTACACTATAAACCCATGAAAGAGGGTTTCCCTCTCAATATGCAAGGGCTAGCAGACCACCATGCTGAATTTCCTTATCAAAGTTGCAGCTAAATTAGGGCTGACTCTACTCTTGTAGACAAGAGGCAGGCTCTAACGGAGACCTGGTGTCAGTAGCAACAATGCTCCAGCACCTATCAACAATTGGTGCCAGAGCCAATTACCTAATGTGCCATGCCAGGCCTGCCCATTTTTCACTCTTTCATCTCCCTTCTTTTCCCACTGAATCCTATGAAAACAGTGAATAAGTTGCAGAAAGTATTAAAGAAGGCAGTATGAAGACTGATATCTAGGCAGGTGCTTCTTGCCCTTTGTTCACACTGAAGTCACTACCGTACGTGCTCAGTCCAATCTTCCCTTTTTTTCATAGTGGGCCCAAATCACCAGTCAGTTGCTGGAAAAGACTTAGAGGCATTTTGTAGTGAAGATGATAATTTAACCCAAGGCCTAAATTCAATGTGTTCCCTAGTGGTTTATTATGTTTTTCATGGTTATCCAATTTGCTGCTATTTGGCCTTCTACACAGCCTTGGTTAAGGGTCTGAATCTCATTTCTGGTCTGCCTGAATATCTGTTAGCCAAGGCTTCCTTTCAATAATTAAACTGGGTCCTAGACTTCAAGAAAACTAACTTAGTCAAGATGGGGGCCTACCTGAAGGAGTTGTTAGCTGGATGGGAACATCTGTGGGGGAGAAGAAAAGTAGTGAGTATAATTCGAAGGAGGTATTTTAAGGGCAGCAGGCCTTTTTGTCATAGGAGGCTGCTTTGGTTCTCAAAAGAAGTAGCTGAAAATGTAATGGAAAAGAAGTTAGCCTTCATAAAGTACAAGAGATTGCAGAAAGAGAAAAAAGCTAAGAGAGCTAATAGCGTCAGTAAAAGGAAAGCAAGAGATGGCCCAAAGCTGCTGGGTCATCTTTTAAAGGAACTAGCATCTCAACTGGAAGAGGTGGCTAGAGTGCTCCTAAATCAAGCCCCCCCCAAAAGAAATACCCCCCCAATCTAAAGGGCCTGCTATCAGCATGTCTTACCACCACCAGAAGTGCTCTCACAGAGCATCAACTCCCACCCCAAGATATCCTCTGCCCTCCTGAATGCTTCCATAAGAATATAAAGGTTGTTATAGTGGAACAGCTTTGGGGAAAGATTCGGCAACCCCATCGTTATCCAAAATCAAGCTCTCCAACTGACCTTTCACTCCATTTCTGGGCTGAACTGGAGTCTCGCGATCTTTGGAGCTCAGCGTGATGTCAAACATGTTGTGGGCAAAATCCCCTGCTTCAAGCTCGCTTGCCCAGGGCCTCTTCTTCTCCACAACCAGTAAGAGAAACTCTTCCAAAGTCCATTGCGCCAATACCGAGGAGGGAGTCGGTTCAGCTGGGTATAAATGCGGCTTCCTTTTCTGTTTCACCATGATTTCTCCTATAGGCTACTTTTGTTGCATTTGCATGCTTTGTATCTCATTAGCATATAACCTTCAGTGACCGAAATAGAGCTTTATTAGTTCACGACAACCAGCATTGGGACCCTTTAAGCTATGCTAAGGGACAATTAATGTGGGTTTATTTCCCTAACACAAATTGATAGTTTCCTTTACTGATTGGGTTAGAAACTGATTAAGTGGGACATGGCAAAGAGAGTGGTAAATAATTTTTACTCTGGATTAGTGCATTACCAGTGGTGTGCCACAGCGATTAGTCCTTGATCCAGTTCTTTTTAACTATTTGAGACTACCTGTGAATCCCTGAGCCCCAAAGTCTGGAATATCCTACCCCTATACTTATGTCAGGTCCCCTCCTATTACAGGTTAAGGAGAATGATAAAGACTTAAAGGATAAAGGAAAATACAAATAATATGAAGAGATATGTATCAAAGTCTGAGGCATGATCAAGAATTTAGTAGCTGAGAGAATGATGCAGTATGAGAGTGAAGTACTTCTATGTACAAAAGAAGAATGAGGCCTGTCAACATGACAGTCATGCAGAAAATGCAGATCCCTGATGGACACCTCAACCCATTTTAAACTAGGTCAATTCATTATCACCCTCTAAAAAACAACTGAAACCACCTCAATATTGTTTCAGATATTCCTGAATAGCCTTACTGGATCAGACCAATGGTCCATCAAACCCAGTAGCCCGTTATCATGGTGGCCAATCCAGGTCCCTAGGACTTGGCTAAAACCCAAGGAGTAGCAACATTCTATGCTACCGATCCAGGGCAAGCATTGGTTCTTAGTAACAGACTATGGACTTTTCCTCCAGGAAGTTGTCCAAACCCTTCTTAAAACCAGCTACGCTATCCGCTCTTACTACAACCTCTGGCAATGCATTCCAAAGCTTAACTATTCTCTAAGTTAAAAAATATTTCCTTCAATTAGTTTTAAAAGTATTTCCCTGTAACTTCATTGAGTGTCCCCCTAATCTTTGTAATTTATGACGGAGTAAAAAATCGATCCACTTGTTACCCGTTCTATTCCACTCAGGATTTTGTAGACTTCAATCATATCTCCCCTCAGGCGTCTCTTTTCTAAGCTGAAGAGCCCTAACCTTTTTAGTCTTTCTTCTTACGAGAGGAGTTCCATCCCGTTTATCATCTTGGTCGCTCTTCTTTGAACCTTTTCTAGTGCCGCTATATCTTTCTTGAGATAAGGAGTCCAGAAATGAATGCAATACTCCATTGATACATGAGCATTATAACATTCTTAATCTTGTTAATCATCCCTTTTTAAACAATTCCTAGCACCCTGTTTGCTTTTTTGGCCGCCGCTGCACATTGAGTTGAAGGTTTCATTGTATTGTCTACAATTACACTCAGATCTTTTTCTTGGGCGCTAAATCCCAAGGTGGACCCTAGCATCTGGTAACTATAATTCGGGTTATTCTTCCCAATGTGCATCACTTTGCATTTGTCCACATTTAATTTCATCTGCCACTTGGACACCCAGTCTTCCAATTTCCTAAGCTCTGCTTGCAATTTTTCACAATCTGCATGCGTTTGACAACTTTGAACAATTTAGTGTCATCTGCATATGTAATCACCTCACTCATCATTCCAATTTCCATATCATTTATAAATAAGTTAAATAGCACCAGCGCCAGTACAGATCCCTGCAACACTCCACTGTTTACTCTCCTCCATTAAGAAAACAACCATTTAACCCTACCCTCTGTTTTCTATCTGATAACCAATTCCTAATCCACAACTGAACTTTGCCACCTATCCCATGACTCTTTAATTTTCTCAGGAGCCTCTCATGAGGAACTTTTATCAAAAGCTTTCTGAAAATCTAGATACACTACATAAATTGGCTCACCTTTATCCACATGTTTATTCACATCTTCAAAAAAGTCAAGCAAATTGGTGAGGCAAGATCTCCCTTGGCTGAACCCATGACAACTCTGTTTCATTAAATTATGTTTGTCTATGTGTTCCACAATTTTATTTTTTATAATTGTTTTTACCATTTTGCCCGGCACTGAAGTCAGGCTTACTGGTCTGTAATTTCCTAGATCTCCCCTGCAACCCTTTTACAAAATCGGCTTGACATTGGCCACCCTTCAGTCTTCAGGTACTACAGATGATTCTAATGACAGGTTGCCTATCACTAACAGCAGGTCAGCAATTTCATGTTTGAGTTCTTTTAGTACCCTGGGATGTATACCCATCCGGTCCAGGTGATTTATCACTTTTTAACTTGTCGATTTTGCTTAGTACATCTTCCAGATTCACAGAGATCTCTTTCATTTCCAGTTCAGGTAGATCTTACATCTTATTCCATAAAGACCAAAGCAAATAATTCATTCAGTCTCTCTGCTATGGCCTTATTCTCCCTAAGTGCCCCTTTTGCTCCTTGATCATCCAATGGTCCCACAGATTCCCTCACTGGTTTTCTGCTTTTGATGTAGCTAAAAAAATTGTTATGAGTTTTGCCTTTTTGGCAAGTTTCTCTTCATATTTTTTCTTAGCTTTCTTTATCAGTGCTTTGCATCTAACTTGCCATTGCTTGTATCTCTTATTTTTTTCATTCGGATCCTTTTTCCATATTTTAAAGGATGTTTTTTTGGCTCTAATAGCCTCTTTCACTTCACATTTTAACCATGCCGGATCTTGTTTCCACCTTTGCTAATACGTGGAATACATCTGGTCTGGGTTTCCACGATGGTATTTTTAAATAACATCCAAGCGCGAACACTGCAAATGAATCAGAAGATATTCTGATAATGTCAAATGCAAAGGCAACATCCAACAGAAATAAAGGGCTCTTCTTACGTTATTAGCTCAGATGATCATAGAAGTCCTATGAGTATCGGAGCTAGTACCGCCCTCAGGGATTCGCAATTGCAATTGCAATTTTGAAACACCTTTTGAAACAAATATGTCTTCAGAAATGCTCATAACTAGATAAGAGAGCTCAGAGCATGTCTCCAGTGTGAGAGGATTTCAGAGTGTACATCTTCCCCCTTCTCTGAACTGAAATCCATCCATTGTGGGACCTTTCTGCACCTACCTGCAGCTGCTGGCTCTGCTGCAGAACAAATATACTGGTTGGGGCAGACCTACAGTTGCGGGTAGGTGCAGGAAGGTCCTGCAATGGCTGGATTTCAGTTTGTTGCCACTGCTGATAGTTTAGGAAAGCAGCAACAGTAGTGGCAGAGATTCCAGTGTGCCAGCTTTGCAGTGGGGTTGAATGGCTGCCTGACCTCCTATCAAAAAGTGCATAGCCGCACAGCTTAGAAGAAACAGTGCTTGTGGTAGAGGTGGTAGAGATGAAAGCTGAATTCAAGAAAGCTTGGGATAAGTACATTGGATCTCTAAGGGAGAACAAGGGATATAGATATCATGGATAGGCAGACTAGATAGGCCATATGGGGCCCAATATTCAACATTATATAGCTGGCTGGGAATGGCTCCCAGCCGGCTAAAGAGCATATATCTGGAAAAATTAAATGGGGAATAGGCAGCTATCTCCCACTGAATAACTGGCTTCCTGCATTAACTGGTGACCAGCTATGTCGCGTGACATAGCCGGTCACAGCCGATATTCAGCGGCTTGCCGGCTAAGTTTGACATCCAGGCAGAGCTGTCTAAAAGGGTGGTCTCTTTTTGGCAATTAAGACTTAGCCAGCTAGCCACCGAATATTGGCTGAGCCAGCTAAGTCTAAGCTAGCCAAAAATAGACCACTGGCAAACTCATGAAGTCTATCAGGGGGATGGTCTTTATGTGCCTTCATTATTCTCTCTGTCTATGTTTCACCATTTCCTAATTTATTCTTAACCAAATTCGTATTAATATTGTATCGTTCCAGAAGCATGCTCATAAACCAATTTACTCGGATATCAAAGCGAGTTTCCCCATAGGATGTAAGGGAAACTCGCTTGATTAGTTCCACCTCTTCCCCCTTCCCATGGCCACCGGCATTGCTCCACCTTACCCCCCCAGAGGCCACCAGCGCTGCTCCACACTCCCCCCCCTGGGTGATCCAAGAGAGCGAGAACTAGAAGGCCTTGTGCATGCGCAGATGCTCAAGGCCCAGCACAAGGAAGAGGGAAGATCTTCGGGCACCGGCATGTCCTGTGCGTTGGTGCTGGTGCCGGTGCCGGATAGGGATGAGAGAATGTGTTTTGGTGGGTGGGTGAGTGGGGGATGCCAGATCGTGGCCGGAGGGGGGGGGGGGGAGAGGCGATGTGAGCAGGGGGATGCCAGATCGCGGGGGGCCGCTCGTAAATTGAGTCAAGCTCAGTTTCCGAGGCGCAGATTTTGCGAATGTTTTGCTGGTCTTGCAAAACACTCGCAAACCGCGGCACTCGTAAACCAAGGTTTGACTGTACTTAATACTCTCAACTGTTCGTTTGTATTCTTCCTCAGCAATTATCCATTGACATTCTCTTCAAGGCACTTATTCATGCTCCCTCCTTACCTCCTCCATTGTTAAATCCCCATACCATCATATAGCTATTTTTAAAAATACAGTAGCAAACCTTTTTTTCTACTGTTCAGTCTCTGAACTCAAGAGGCCTCAGGTCTGCATGAACCGTAGCGAGACATTCTGTACAGTAGGCATGTCCCTACAGGCAATGGTTAGGTAATGCATACAGGTAGCATTAACATGTGTGGGAATGTAGGTTTCTTTTTTTTTTTCTTTTCTTTTCTCTTTTAATAAATGAGAACAAGAACAGCCACAGGGCTTTTCTGTATTTTTTTTTTTTTTCATTTTATAATCTGTCTTGCTTTCTGTTTTCCTTCTCTGAATTGTCTCACACCTGTCACTGTCGTGTCTGGCTCAGGTGAGATGTACCATATATTCCATTTCATATCTAGGTATCTTAAAGTTGGTCCACGAGTTCCCAATTAGCATAGGAATGTATGCTTTCCCCTACGGGCCACCCCCACCTGCACTCGGTTACCTAAATGCACTGTTCAAAGAGTATGCTATATGCATAGGGTATCAAGCACAGCTACACAGACTTTGATGTATTCGTTGGCTTTCAAGTCACATCTCTATTCATAGGATATGTGCAGGCGCTATGAAAACTGAAATAAATAGACAGTCGGTGGTGCCTCAGATGTCTAAGGAAGCTTTTCTGCTTAGGTATAAATCATCTTGGCTTTTCAGCTAAGGGGAAGGGATTTTGGATGTAACTCATTTCTTATCCAGTTGTAGCTCAAGCAAGTTATATTCAAGTTCAGTAGAATTTTCCTATACTTGCAGAACTTTCAATGGGGGTTCTTACCTGAGGCAAATGGGAGTTTACTGATTTATTAGGAATCATCCCCCCAATTCTATGAAAGAGCAAAAAATTGTGCTTGCAAATTTGAGCCCACACCCAATTTATGTGTGCAGTTTACTTAAATAACAAGCCAATTAGCATCAATAACTGCGATCTTAATGAGCAATTATTGGCGCAAACTAGTGTTAATTAAAATTTACGTGCATACATTTAGACATGGAATACATTCCTAAATTTTGTATGAGTCAAAAAATGGAGCACAAGAAATGGGAGGATCGGCGAGGCAGGTTGGCACCCGCGCCCAGGAAGTGATGCCAGAAGGGAGCCAAGGCCAGTGTAAGCAGCAAGTGGAAGATGCTGCTTACGCCGGTGAATATTTAAAGAGGTACACAGGGGGGCGGGGAGTTGCCGGTGCTGGCGCCCCTTGTGAAGACAGCACCCGGGGTGGTCTGCTCCCTCAACCCCCTTACTAGGCCACTGCTAACCTGACTAAACTTTGGCACTGAAATACTGACTTATGCAGAATACTTGTTTAGTTTTGCACTTAACTGTTGGTATCCTTTCTTGAATTATATCTTGTAATGCATTCTGTTACAGAATAGTACATAGTGCACTTGTGTAAGTGTCAATTTTCTTGGCACATGAGTGTGTAAGTACACATTGTCAGTTACAGAATTGCCCTTATAGTGTCTGGCAGAGAAACAATATGGGAATCCAGGCTCTATGGGCTATATTCACTAAGCAAACCGATCGTGTACCGATCGATTTGTGACCACTTAACTATCAAATTTCCCTCCGGCCTGATTCACTTACTTCTCCTGCGATCCGCTTGGAATTTTGCATGCAAATGAGGTGAAACGCATGCAAATTGGACAGCGACCCGATTCACTACACCAAATTTCCGATCCGACTAGGCTGGCCGATCACCTTAAGAAGCGATTGCTGGGGACCAGTCGAAAACGTCTTTCCAACTGGAAGCCCTGCTCTCTGCCCTGCAATCTCTCCTGCCTGCTCGCCCCAAATGCTGCCCTGCTTTGCCCTGCTATCTCTGCTGCTTACCCTCGTGCCGCCCTGCTCTGCCTCAATCTTCCTCTGCCGCATCGCCGTTCTCCTGCCCTTCCCCGCCCAGTGAGCCCATGGTTTTAACCCGCAGGTTTAAAGCGGGTTAAAACCACGGGCTCCATTTATCTTTTTGTGAGGGTGGCAGCTGGCAAAAGCGGAACCAGCTTTTAGGAGCCACGCCGGTTAGGGTCAGTGGAGGTGGTGGCGTTTCCCCGAAGTCAAAAGTAAAAAGAGTAAAAAAAAAGATTGCTGCTCCTATGGTCTGCGCCTGCGTGAGCCGTGCAGGCAAATGGGGGCGTTCCTCTGATCGCTCTCATCTGCATGTTTAAGTTTACTGAATCAGTCGGACCTGCCGGGATCAGGCCCTGATTGGGCCCGATCGGGCAGGTTAGTGAATCCAGCCCTATGTGCACGAGTTCTGTGTAAAGCTACTCAATACTCTTCCAACATAATTTCTGATGGACATTTTCACAAGTAGTTACAATAATGAGCATTTCCTACACAGAAGGAGCATGCTAGTCCCAGCCACATTGATTTTAATTGGGCTTAAGCTGTTCTTCCACTGTTCCTTGCTAGACTGTGTATGTGAGAGTAGGCTCATATGCTTCATAAATATTTGGTATGAAAACAAGTTTAGTTTCAACATGTGCAATGTATTGTGTCATAGATCATGGTGTTACTTGATCCCTAGTTTTTTGTTATTTTTTATTTCATTGGCTGGAGATGGAAGGCCCTTCACAGGCAAACAATTGTCTGACTGATGCAAGGATGTATCATGTGTCCTAGACTAGAGAATGACACGGGGACAAATTTGTCCCGTCCCCGCAGGAACTCAATTTCCCCTTCCCGTCCCTGCGAGTTTTGTCCCTGTCCCCATCCCTGCCCCATTCCCTGCACTTATGATTTTAAAGTGTTTGAGGCTTGGGCAAATGAGGAAGGAGCTTGCAGGAATGGGGCAGGGACAGGAAAAGAACTCATGGGGACGGGATGGGAAAATGAGGTCTTGCAGGGATGGGGAAAAATGTGTCCCCTTGTCATTCTCTATCTTAGACGAACCATCAGCCTCCCGTCCCTTTCTATGAACTTTCAGGCCCCTCACTTCCCTGCCTAAGATTTGAATAACTAACTTTAAGCATTTTTTAAAATTAGTTTAATTGGCGTGGTAATTAACCATGCTATTAAAATTTTTTTTTAAATTAAAGTTGTGCATGGAATTCAGTACAGCACCTACCCTGCTGACCTGCACCTACCATAACATAGGTGTGATTACGGGTAGAGATTAGGCATAGTTTGACTTAAGCGTTGTTAGAAGGCTGTTTTAGGTGCTGGAAAATTAGGCCAGGAAAACCCTGGCCTAATATACTGGCGTAAGGTTACCCTATTTAACGACAGACAAATCCAGATACAAGGCCCCACCCTGTTTCACCCTCCAGCCCTGCATTGTTCTGCCTCCAACCTACCCCATTCCGCCTCCAACCCCGCCCCATTCTGTCTTCAGCCCCACCCCTACAAAGCCTTGTCCCTTTTATTCTGGACCTCCAGGCTGCGTCTAGAGGGACTCCAGCATGTGTATCCACTAGGCGCCGTTTACAGAATCACGCTTATGGGCTTAGATGCCCCCTAGGTGTCCTAGTGGTAGATGCCAGTATAGGATTATCAGACAGCTGGGAAAACCCAGAAATGTCCTGTTTTTAGAGAACTGTCCGGATTCCCAGATGGACTATCCAAACCCCGGCAGTTTGTCTATCTCCCTCTAGACATGGCCGGAGCTTGGGGCTTTCCAAAACCCAGACAAACTGCCGGGGTTTGGATAGTCCATCTGGGAATCCGGACAGTTCTCTAAAAACAGGATATGTCTGGGTTTTCCCAGCTGTCTGATAATCCTATACTGGCATCTACCACTAGGACACCTAGGGGGCATCTAAGCCCATAAGCGTGATTCTGTAAACGGCGCCTAGTGGTTGATCGACAACCACACCGAGCAGTGTCTAGGAATTAGGTACCTGTTTATAGAATCAGGGTACTTTTATAACAGGGTGTGAGGTTTAATATGCCTGTTCCTAGCCTATTTTAAAGAGACATTGGCGTCTAAGTACTTTTTTAGAATATTAACACAAATCTAGCGAAAATCACATCTAGATTGAAGGCGCAGACATTTTGTCTGCTTCAGAGCAGGTGTAAATGTATGCACATGAATTAATACTCTGTCTTTGCTCTTCTCTAATACCACCTGTGGGCACACACAAGGCCGGATTCTATTAGTGCCAGTTGCGAACTTTACTTGTTACATTAGGCCCCAATTGATCTTAAGTACCAATAATAACCTTAAGTGCAGTTACATGTGTAACTTAAGGGGGAATTCGTCAATGGGTGCTAAGTGATTTAGCGTGTGCTAAATGCTAAGATGTTCACTAGATTCCTATGGGCATCACCTGTAGCAGCTGTAAATCTAATGATTGAAAAAAGACAAGTCATTCTCGAAGAACCATGCATGCAAATAAGGATCGTGGAGGTTCACGGAGGTTTGACATACTTACATGAGATCAGTCGTTGGTGGTAGAAATCGTCACATGCTCAGAATAATCCATAGAAAGAGGCATGGATAGATAGGAAGGGCGGAGAACTACCAGCGACACAGGGGGGCACCAGTACTATTGGATGGAGGGGAAGGGAGGGGAAGTGCAATTGATGGCTTGTATAAGACACACCTTTAATACATGGCTTTACTTGCTCGAGACGTGTGCGTTTGAGATTTTTTTTCCCCCATCACTACATTGCTATAATTTATGTGAATAGTATATTTTAAAATTTTTTAGCATTAACCACAGCCAGAAACATACGCCGGAGATGCACTTTTCACAGTACTGGCATCCCCAGACTAGCCGGTAATTTTTGGCCATTAAAAGCCAGTGTTTCATTTGGAGAATCACCCAGTGATGATAGAGAATCACCCGGAGTGCTCATTTAAATATTAATGAGCCCATTTTACTACTATTTTAATAGTAATGACCTTGTTGTATTACATTTGCAGGGCAGAATTGGAGGCTGCTAGGATGCTCAGGAAAGACCACTGTGAGCCGTTCTGATAATCGGGCAGTAAAATACTGGCACGCTAAACCGGCTGGAACCGGTTTAGCAACCATCGTTAAAGGCACGGTAAGTTTTGAGAATCCAGCCTTTGGTTCCTAAAAGCACAAAACCCTTTCTTTGAAATGTCATTCTGTCTTGCAATTGAATTTGCACATTTCTGTGTTCCACTGAGTCCTCATGTCAGCTAGGATTATTCCTAAATAATTAACTACCTGTCTTTTTATAAGTCTTCATGTGTGTATGTGTACAGAGGCAACACTACGCCCAACAAAGCAAACAGGTTCTCATGATGTTTGTGGCTTGTTGGTGCTTGTAAACCTTGAGAAAACAACAGTAAGTGCAGCTTGCTTTTGCAAGAGGCAAGATTTCTCTGCCTCAGGGGGCTGTGATGTTCTCCTTCACTCCCTGCTATCCAATGCATGGCTTCTCAATTCTCTCCTGGAGGCACACCTAGGATCATCACAACGAATATGCATGATGTCAGCTTTCACACAATGGGTCTCTAATATATGCAGATTTTTCTGTGCATACCTGAAACCTTAACTGGCTGGGCGCAAATCCAAGAGATGGCTGAGAAGTCCCAGATTCAATAAAAGGCTATCTTTACCCTTTGGTGCTAAGGAGGGAATTAATCAAAGGGCGTTAAGTGCATTAGCAAGTGCAAATGCGACTGTGTGGGGAAGGGGTAAAACGCGGACCTGACGGACCTGACGGACCTCGCGGATCTAAACCCGCACGTCCTTAAAAATCTGAGGTCTGTGCCGCTTGTAGTTAGTTTCTGGCTCTGACAGACCTCGGTGACAATTTAGCGCTGACGGATCCGTCTCAGCATAGGGAGGGAAAAGTATTAGGAGCCGTCAGCGCTAAAATGTCACCGAGGTCTGTCAGAGCCAGAGAGTAGAGCTAGTGCTGGAGCGGCTCTAAAACGAATCCTTTAAACTGGTTTCCTGCAGCCCCAGTAAATCGGCTTTGACAGACCTCGATGACATTGTAGCGCTGACGGATCCTAATACTTTTCCCTCCCTATGCTGAGACGGATCTGTCAGCGCTAAATTGTCACCGAGGTTTGTCAGAGCCAGAAACTAACTACAAGCAACACGGACCTCAGATTTTTAAGGATGTGCGGGTTTAGATCCGCGAGGTCCGTCAGGTCCATGAGGTCTGCGTTTTACACCTTCCCGACTGTGTGTGCTAACATGCTTAGCGCCCTTTAATGAATTCCCCCCTAAGTGATGTGATTCCACTGAAGAATGCTTTGGTGTTTTTTTGATGCCAGAAAATTTTTGTATCATGTTGTTTCATGTCATTTCTGAGAATCTTCATTTTATTTGTTTTCGTTTGTCTATATTTTTTTCATGGGAGCAAAGTCAATGAATGTGTACTCTTTTGAAAGAGAGTGTATTACATGCAAACAGGGCCCACTCTTACAAAAGAGTGCACACTATGGAAACTTAAGTGCTAAAAAAGTAAGCACTAAGGACTAGATTCATCAGCTTGCCTGATTGGGCCCGATCCGGGCAGGTCCGACGAAATCTGAAAGGAAAAATATGCAGATGGGGGCGATTGGAGGAATGCCCCCATCTACCTGCATGGATCGCTGTTGTGCGATCTGCACACATGCGCAGACCATCTGTAGATGGTCTGCGCATGCCCGTCCGAGCCAGGGCTGTTTTTTTTTTTTTTAAACTTAATTTTTTTTTAGGGCAGAGGGAAAGGGAATGTGAGGTAGGTTTCAGAGAAAAGGACGTTTGGAGCCTGTGGTTTTAACCCGCTTAAGCCTGCGGGTTAAATCCACAGGCTTGCACTACAGGGAATCTAGCCCTAAGATCTTGGCAGTGCTGGAGCGGGACGAGGGGCTTGAGAGAGACCGAGCGACGGGTGTAGGACTCGCTGGGACACTACTGTTCCCTTTTCTTAAGGGAGGGGTTTTGTACACACACAGGGAAGGGTGGGAAAGTCAGGGCGGCAGGAGAGATCGGGCTGCAGGACTTCGGGGCAGGCAGGAGATTGGGGCTGACAGGGCAGAAGGCAGGGCAGCCGGAAAGGGCTTGAGTGACTGGTCCTCAGCAGTTGCTTGGGAGTGATCGGCCAGCCCAGTCGGTGTTGCAGGGTTTTGGATAGTGAATCGGGTCCCTGCCTACTTTGCAGGCCGTTACCCTCATTTGCATGTGCAGATCGGAGGATGGTCAGCAGAGAGGTAAGTGAATCGGGTCGGAGTTGCTAAAGGGTCGCAAACCGATTGGTACACAATCGGTTGGCTTTGTGAATCTAGCCCTAAGGCCCAGATTCTCTAAACATCAATGGGACATTGGAGCATATGCTATTCAAATGTCCATATGTTGCCTCTTATTGGGATAAGATATGGACAACAATTTCACATTTGTTGTCCATAATGGAACTACTGTCTTATCCAATAATGTGATGTGATGCACAGGGAGGGGTCTAAGACCCGCATTGTGCAGACAGCAGCCGGAGGAGCAGGAGGATATGACTGAGCACACCTCCTGCTCCCGACTTAAAGGTATAGGGGGGCCCGAAGGAGGGGGGGTTGGCGTGGGGGGGCCGATGGCAATAGGGAGTGGGCATCCCTCCTGCCATATTTAAAAGTTCGGTGCAGGGGAGAGCGTCTGGTGGCAGGAGGAAGTGGGCATCTTTCCTGCCATTTCTGGGTTGCTGCGTGTCGGGGGGGAGGGTTATTGGGGGAGGGCCAGTGGTGGGGGATTTTCAAATTTTTTTATGGGACAGATATTTTGCGTGTGTAGTACATGTAAAATATCAGTGCCATAAAAAAAAAATGAAAAATAACCCTGGCAGACCTGTTGATAACAAAGTTACCAACATGTCTTCAGCAGTCGTGTTTTTAGGGTCGTAAAACCCGATGGAAAATAGCCAAGCAATGTAAGTGAATCAATCACTTGGCTATTTTGCATGGGGTTTTACTAATTTGCATGGCAGGATCGTAAAATGGGTGATCAAGGGGGAAAACACGCAGTGGACCGGTTTGTGAATTGGGTCGGTTATCAGCGATTGTCACTACACCTGTGAAAACAGGTTTAGCGATGATCACTGACTTTACTGAATCGGAGCCTTTGTCTCCACCACATCTACCGGGGACTATTCCACACTTCATTAAAACTTCCATAACATTGACAATTTTTCAATGTGGTCCATAGTATTGTTGGAATAGAATAGCAATTCAATTGCTTATGAAATGCTTTGTATGACAAACCATCATAAAACTCAGTAAACAATGCATTCCAAAAAGCAGCTCCTACATAACAGAAGGCTCTTTCTAGTTATCTCTAATTTGATTTATCTCAGTTTCCAACTTCTTCTAATCTCTTGTTTATAAATTCTCTCTTACTCTTAAGAACTTCTCTAGCTAAATTCAAGTCCAGTCTTAAAACCTTTTTATTTAAGAACGCATATGATATGATATAGCAGGCTACTTTAGAATAAAATATTTATTTTGCAGTTCAATCCTTTGCCCTCTTCCCTCATATTATTTTCCTTCACTTTCTTTCCTATCAAGAAATTGTAATTCTTCCCCCCTTCCCTTTACTAACGTATCTTATCGTGTCTGGTTTATATCCCAAATTTTTTACCCTCTTTTTGTAATGTTTTTATTGGGTTTTCTTTGTTCCCCGTTATTGTACACTGCTCAGCCATTTTGGGCTTGATTTTGAATAGGATGCCCGGTCTCAGCAGTCCCCTAAGTGGCTTTTGCGAATTGCACATAGGTATCCTATACAGAATTGCATCTATCTTAATGGACAGAAGCTTAACCCTGCCTAACCACCCTGATTCTCTAACCGATGTCCATGTCACAGGTACTGTTTAGAGAATCGCGTTGCCACCGAACTGATCACAGCAAGGGAATCTCCCTGCTGCGATCAGCTGAGTGGCAACGGCAGGAAACCCTCATAAATCCCACAAGTTGACCAGTAGGAGGGATGCCCACTCACTCTTGCAGGAATCCCCAAACACACCCCTGACTGTCCACAGCAGGAGGAGTACCCACTACCCCCCTGAAGCACTGCCCTCCCCCTGTAGCCTTCCTTAGCAGAAGTGCCAAATTCCTCCTGCATCGCCCCCCAAGCATCTTCCAGAGCCCCCTCCCAACTGGATATGCCATCCAGCATCCCCCGTAACAGGATGGCACCCCCCACTCCCCCCCATACATTTTAAAATAAAGTTCCAGCTGGGGGGAGGCAAAATGGCGGGCCTTCCCCTTCCTGGTGCATTCTTGGTTGCACCAGGGAGGAACCTAAGGGCCCTGATTGGCTCAGATGCATAAGGGGGGGGGGCATAGAAGGGAAGTACCCTTAGGCACCTGAGCCAACTGGAGTCATAGGCCTCCTTCCCAGTGCATCCCAGACATGAGGTTTTGCTCACATAAATGATGATAGAAGCCCCAGGAAAGGGGCAAAACTGGACCCTTTACTCATAAATGTAGACAGTGTATCTAATGTCCAGGTTGGTGCTTACCTAAGTATTAATCAGACTATATGGTTTACTATACAAGCTACAAGATTATACAAACTACAAGATTGAATTACAGCAGCTAGGGAAAAGATAGGTGGGGAAGTCGGGAGCTAGAGAGAGAGGTCATGAGGGGAAGCAGCATCGGAGGTTAGAGGATAGAGGGGTGGAAGAGAGGACTGGAGGATGGGAGGGCTGGAGAAACAGCATGGAGAGGGGTTAGAAAAACAGCGTGGAAGGGGTGGGAAGGCTGGAGAAACAGCATGGAGAGAGGGAATGCTGGAGAAAAGATCATGGAGTATGGTAGTGTTGGATGCGAGAGAAGAGACAGTAATAGCAGGAGAGGAGGTTGAAAGAAGAGAGAGAGGGGCACGGGGGAGGGGGGGGCTTGTTGGGGGTTAGAAGGAGAGAGAGAAAAAGAAAGAAGCATTCACAGCAGAGGGGGGTTGGAAGGAGAGAGAAAGAGAGAGAAGCACCTGTAGGGGAAGAGAGTTGGAGGGAGGGGGCAGAAAGAGAGAAAAAAAACCCTAAAAAAAAGATTCCAAGATCTAGTCTCGATGGGCGACTATAACAATGGGCTGGATGGCGGACAAAGGAAATGGATGAAAGGTAGGGGGCATTGAGCGGAGTATGGGCAGGTCTGTGGGTATAGTATGAGCACGGTCATGTGTCCTCTTTTTTTTTTTGTTTTCACAAATATTGTAATCCTACACCAGATAAATATGTCTGTTAAGACATATTTCTGCATGTATTCTGAATACCTTAAGCATTTTTCTTCTTTACATTTCTGTTTAATTCTTAATCAGGTTTTATCATTTTAATTGATATTGTATATTTGATTAGACATTTTATGTGTTTATTGTTTGTTCACATTTGTTTTTAATTGTATCTTAGCAGCTACCCCTGATGCAGCTTGAGGGTGAAACGTGGCCACGTTGGATTTTTGTTTAATAAGTCGCACACTTATTAATCCATTTGATCTGCTTCATATCTTCTACCCATGTAAGTGCTTGCAGATCATCACCTCTTCTTGTGTTCTTGTGCTCTTCTTGAAGCCATGGCAACTTGTAATTTGTGTTCGAATACAGCAAGATCATTTTCCCCTGAAGCAGTCATAGGTTACGGCAAAACGGGAGTTTGGATGCCAGTGAAGGAGTGTTTGAAAGAAGTGAAGAGTTTCCAGCAGTCTTGGACATCTCAGATAAGTGACTTGCTTTTGCACATGGGCGGCTGACTGTTTTTGTTTTGTGACCTTTATAGACACTGTTTGTGGGGTTTTTTGCCTGTGATAAGAGTACAGCCTTGTGTTACTTCATGTAAAGTGCTGCCGAAGTAACTTTGAGGCTTTTTTTCTCCACATATATGGTGTGCTATTGTGTCATTAGCAACAAGCTGTCCATGAGAAATGTTTAATTATTTTGATTTTGTTGTGCACAAAACTATCCCACTTGGAGAAATTGTCTCCCCAAAAAGTTAGAACATTTTCTGTTACTTCTAGTGTGAAATCCTGATTTTGTAGGATGTAGACCCTGTTTACCATTTATATTAGCAACAAATAGGAATATACCACTTTCTCAGTCAATTTGGACTGTTCCCCAGTGTTTATTGTAGGACAGATCCTAATCAGTGTTAGTGTCCTGTTTCTGTGGTCTTTGTAAAGTCAACCCTCTAGATCAGTGTCTCGCAAACTTTCCGGCTAGCGGCACATTAAATCCAGTGTCCCGGCCAGAAGGTACTCGTAAGTGCGTGGCGTCGACGCAATGATGTCACGTGTACATGTGATGTCATTGCTTCCACGCATGCGTGGAGGCCCATCTGGCTGTGTGTGACCTGCTTCAGTGGAGGGGGTCCGGGAGGTGCGGGGAGAGGAGGAGAGATGCAGGCCAGGAGGAGAGTCATCTGCGCCGGCTGACTTCCTACAGGACGTGCCTCTTGTTGCTGGCGTGGATGACTCTCCTCCTCGCCAGTGTGTCACGGCACACAGGAGGCACACAGTTTTCGATACACTTCCTAGATGCCCTTGCCAGCCATGTGGATGTAAACTTAGGGCTCCTTTTACTAAGCTGCGCTAGCGGTTTTAGTGCGCGCTCCACGCTGACGCCTCCATTGAGCTGGCATTAGTTTTTCCACGCTAATCTGTGGTGCGCGCTAAAAAAGCTACCACAGCTTACTACAAGGAGCCCCTAGTTAGCACCAGAATCAGAGCTGCTGTCAGTTGTGAATAAAATTTCAGTTTCTGAGCATTGTGTTTTGGCTGTAAATTATTACATGGTGACAAGGATTAAAAAAAACCCAACACAAAACCCAAAACAAAAGAAGAAACTGTCAAAAGGGCAACTTATGGAACAATAACCAAGCTTACTGGCACAGGTGAATGGAATAATATGGGAATTATTTCAAACTTTTTTCTTGAAAGCAATAAAATCATTGAGGGGGATCAGCAACTGCCCATTTTCCTCACAGTATTTGATCAGAAGCCCAAGTCACTGTTTCAGAAATGGCTCCAGTTCTACATCACTTGAAAAACCCTGAATGAAAAATGTGACTAGGTGCAGAAACATTTTATCCCCCAATTTTGCAGATTTCTAGTTTCACCAGGCATTTGATGGAACTGTGCTTTCTGTCTGATTTCTGTAACTGTGGTGATTTTCTCAGACTACTCTGCAACCACTTGGTGAAAGAGGTCCAAGATAAATGCATTCAGTGGCAACAGTTAACCAAGTTTGAGTTGGATCTAAAAAATACAGTAGAGGTTGCTATGGCTACAGGAGCAGCTTCGAGGGAGGCTTATTTCTTACAATGTTCTGCTGGGTCCAGACCAGCTTTTATTCAATATGTGACATGATTCTGGCAGCCCTCTGCCTCTTTGGCACTGAGCTTGTGCCTGGCTGTAGATGTTGTTCAGTAAAATCTAACCTCCAGAGGAGGTTGGGGTTGAGGGTGAATGCTATTTCCACTGTGGTGACAACTTTATGTGAATGTTCTACTGCGCTGGCTATTAAGGCATAATGTTTGTGTATGTCACAAAGAAGATATGATATGCTGCTCATTTTAGTCACCTGGAAATAGTGCGATACTTCACACGATGTTTATTGAACCTAGTGTGAAAACATTCTGGAGTTCGTAGGTCTGTGTATCTTTGGGGAATGCAGGAATAAAGATCTCATGGTGTATTTGGATGAGTTAAGAAAATTGGTCATAGGATGATGACCAGTATCACAAAGGCTACTGGTCGCCCAGTTCTAACATATTTTGTTTTTTTTCTAGTTTCCCTTTTTAATATTGACCCCCAGTATGCAATCTCAGTATGGTTTAAAGCTCATGGGATGATTCTTAATCCATCATAAATGACTGTTTGTTGGATTACTGAATTATTGTCTCCTCCATTGTCCAATATACATTTGTTTGGAACAGATTTACAATCTATAAAAATCATTCCATTACTTGGGAGTTGTTTTCAATTCAGCACTTTGATTCTCAAATTTCACAGGTACTGAAAAAAGGTTACAAAGAATTAGATCAGTCAGTTCTAGTTTAGATTTCCAAGCACAACATACTTTTATTCATGCATTTGTTATGTCAAGAACTGATTACTGCAATTCTGTGTATTGCGGAACTTCTTCATTTAATTTATGTTGTCTTCAAACACTTCAGAATTCAGCAGCGTGATTTCTGTGTAAGGCTACGTTTTATGACCATGTTACTGATACACTTGCATTGGCTTCCAGTTCAGTTTAGATGTCAATTTAAGATTTTATGTTTAACATTTAAAGCACTTCATTTCTCATAATGTTATTAATGTATGTGAACCGCCTAGAACTTTGTGGTAGGGCGGTATACAAATAAATTATTATTATTATTATAACCACCTTATTTAGCTTCAATTACTATCGATCAGCTGAGGCATTCCCTTACACGGACCTCCTTTACCGGGTGGTCATCAGTGGTTTCTGTGAAGATAAGCTCCATTGGCCAATGGTCGATATTTGAATGTTTAATGATACTGACTTCCATTTTGACCACAATGAGGACTTTTTCTCAAAAGTGATTTTACATTATTTAATGTTTTTGAATTTGCAATGTTTGTTTTGCACTTGGCACTCTGGGTATTACTCAGTCAGCTTTAAAATTTATTTATAAACAAACAAAAAATAATTTATTTATATGCACAGTTCCAAGGTGAGCACAATGATGTTTGTGGGTTAGTCCTGCCTAGCACCCTTGTGCTGTATGCTAGGATACACCCTGGTGAACTCTGTATTGAATGGTAAGAAGTTCCCATGAACTGATTGCACACCTGGGACTGTAGGAAAAGAGCATGATTTCCGATCTGAATTACTGTGTTAAAGTACCCTTAGTTCCAACAACTTCATTGACAACTGAGAGCAGGTCTTTTTCCACTTAGCAAATGATTATTGACCCCTCTCTATTAGATTAGACTATTCATATTTTTGCTTCAGTTACTGGGCCATATACTTCTTCTCATTCATTATGGTCTCTTGATTCTAATAGACTTGTTCTCCATTCCCCAAAACTGATCCATTATGAATCTACATGATGTTCAGCATATTTTTTAATCTCTCCTTTTTTTGGAATAATCTTCCAGCTTTTATCTGAGCTGAACAGTCTTTTTTTTTTTTAAGTTCATACCACTCTTGAAAACGCATTTTTTAATGAAAGTTTGTAATATTTTGGAGTAGACTGAACTGAATTTCAGGCACTGGTACTTTTAGGGCATGTTTTTAGCGCATGCACAAGATTAGCACGCACTATAGCACGCGCTAGCCAAAAATTTACCGCCTGCTTAAAAGGAGGCTGCGGCTAGTGCGCAGGGCAATTTAGCGCGCGTTAAGGCCCTAATGCACCTTTGTAAAAGGAGCCCTTAATTTTAATCAATTTTGGGCTCATTTTACAAAGCTACGGTAGAGATTTCTACCGCGGGCCAGTGAAGTAAATTCTCCGACGCTCATAGGAATTCTATGAGCATCAGAGCATTTACCTCGCCAGCCCGTGGTAGAAACCTGTACCGCAGTTTTATAAAAGCCAGCGTTTATCTATATTTTAATTTATTCTGTTGCATAATTTGTATGAAAGTTTTACTTGTTTGAGTGTGTTACTTTTTCTTTTTAATATTGGCGTTCTTTTCCATAAGATTGCATTTTCTAAGCCGCTTTGACCTATTGCAGTAAGCAGGGTTTCCTGAAACAGTCCTAACCACACCTACTCTTAACAACTCTTACTCTTAACAACACTTACTCTTAACAACTCTAGAAATGACAATTGATCGACTCTTTACAACTTTCTACAAATGATCTACTCTTTACAACGCTAGAAATGACTATTATTCTTCCATTGTAACCCCCATTCTTTATATCTTTTGTAATCCGCCTTGAACCGCAAGGTAATGGCGGAATAGAAATCTCTAAACATAGAAACATAAAAACATAGAAATAGACGGCAGATAAGGGCCACGGCCCATCTAGTCTGCCCACCCTAATGTCCCTCCCCTACCTTTGCCCTGTGAATAGATCCCATGTGCCGATCCCATTTGGCCTTAAAATCACGCTGCTGGCCTCAATCGCCTGTAGTGGAAGACTGTTCCAGCGATCAACCACTCTTTCAGTGAAAAAGAATTTCCTGGTGTCACCTCGCAGTTTCCCGCCCCTGATTTTCCACGGATGCCCTCTTGTTGTCGTGGGACCCTTGAAAAAGAAGATATTTTCCTCCGCCTCGATGCGGCCCGTAAGATACTTGAACGTCTCGATCATGTCTCCCCTCTCTCTGCGCACCTCGAGCGAGTATAGCTATAATTTGTCAAGCCGTTCTTCGTATGGAAGATCCTTGAGTCCCGAGACCATCCGGGTGGCCATTCTCTGCACCGACTCCAGTCTCAGCACATCCTTGCGATAATGTGGCCTCCAAAATTGCACACAGTATTCCAGGTGGGGCCTCACCATGGATCTATACAATGGCATAATGACTTCCGCCTTACGGCTGATGAAACCCCTTCGTATGCAACCCATGATTTGTCTTGCCTTGGACGAAGCCTGCTCCACTTGATTGTCAGACTTCATGTCCTCACTGACGATTACCCCCAAGTCTCGTTCTGCTACCGTTTTTGCTAGGAACTCGCCATTAAGGGTATAAGACTTGCATGGATTTTGGCTGCCCAGGTGCATAACTTTGCATTTTTTGGCATTGAAGTTGAGTTGCCATGTCCTAGACCAGCGCTCCAGTAGGAGTAGGTCATGCATCATGCTGTCGGGCATTGAATCTTCGTCTGTTGTGCATTTGCCCACTACATTGCTTAGTTTGGCGTCATCGGCGAATAATGTTATTTTACCTCTAAGCCCTTCTGCCAAGTCCCTTATAAAGAAGTTGAATAGGATTGGGCCCAAGACTGAGCCCTGTGGCACTCCACTGATCACCTCCGTCAAAATATCATTTTGAAAGTATTTTCCTTGGTTAATTCCCATTAGAATAACCAATAGAATACATTCCAAGCATTGAAATGTTTGTAGTTATTTAACAAATTTGTAACATTTATCCCTAGATGGTACTTGGTGCAGTGTAGCTAGGTGCATGCTTTTCCATGCATGTGGAAGATCACAGTTATGAAAACATTTTATAAAGTAAGACATGGAGCTCTACACCTGACTGCTTAATAGCAGCTCCTGTTAAAGGTCAGTAATATACTGCTTGGCATTTTCCGCTAATCACATAAGTATATCTGAGTATGTGCATTTAGAACTGATTAAACAGAAATCATTTTCCCCCATGTCATGCTGAAATGATCTCATGGGGATTTTCATGAGGGGAGTGGTTTACAAGTAGAAATTTAGCAAATAAAAGTTGGAAGGGAAACAATTCTGTCTTCAGGACTGACCTGAGATGATAAATGAATTTATTTTCCAGCATTTATTGCAGGGGTTTCTGTCAGCCCTTCACTTAACAATTTCTCACAAAACTGCTTTCAGTTATATTGGCCTCATGCTTTGGAATTGTACTACCTTTTTCTGTTAGGGAGGGCAGGAGGGAAGAGAGCTGGGATAAGAAGATGCTAGGAAATGGAAAGAAAGGGACAGGGAGTTATAACCTGACCAGAGGAGAGAGGGAAGGGGATTCTGAAAGTGGTGAGCCATGTGGATGAGGTCAAAAGGGAGATGACAAGATGAGTGAGAGAGCAGAGAGTACAGTGGTAGCAATGTAGTAACGGGGAGTAGATAGCAGGAAATAGGAGGCTGGGAAAGGAGTGAGATGGGAAATGGGAGAGCTAGGGACTGAGAGAAGATGGAGAATCGAGAGGTAGCGGAACATTTAAAAAGAAGAAGGGTGAGAAAGAAGGCAAGATTTGAGTGGACAGAGGCAAAAAAGAAAAGAAAAAGTTAAGAAAGCAGAAAGGGATAAATCAATATTTTGGAGACAGGCATAAGAAGGAAATGGAAGGAGAGAAAAGGAGACACTGGACAGCAGACACTGGAAAGAGAATTAGTTGAAGATAGACAAAAAGCAGAAAGAGAAACTGGGACAAAGTTAATGAAAAAACAAAACATCCAGACAACAAGGTAGAAAAAATTGTTTTATTTTGAATTTATTAATTGGAATATGTTAGCTTTGGAATATGTGCATCATAATTATTTTTGTAGTCAGTGGCATAGTCATATACAGCTTATTTGGGGAGGGACTGGAGCCCCAAATTAGTGGATGGGCACCAAAGTTTCTCCCTGCTTGAGTACAATTTATAATTACTTGAGCTAGTGGGGATTCCCAAGCCCTGCCAACTTAAGACATCTTCCTCCAGTCTGGCAACTCAAAATCTACAAGCTTTGCAGCTAATAGCAATATCCTCAAGCTGCCACTGCTTTCATGCATGCATGGAAGCCAAGGGGAGGAGGGGGACAGGGAGGAGGGAAGGCAGCAGCTCTGCAATATTGCTGCCAGCTGCAGAACTTGGGAAGTTGGAGGGGGAGGAGATGGCCATCAGTTGGTGAGGCTTGGGGATCCCTACTAGCTACAACAGGGAAGATGTTCATTTTGAGGGAGCCTAAGCTCAAAGTGGGAGGCCCAAAAAAGTGATCCTCCACGTGCGCTGCTGACAGCTGATTCAGCATTCCCGCTCTGATGAGGCTTACCTCTGAAGAGGCTCACCGTTGCTGTAATAGAAGTGAATGAGAGAACCAGGAGTGCACATCTCTGCTCATCAGAGTGGGGATACGAAAGCCTGTGGCTGCTCCCACTGTCAGCGGTGCACATGGAGGATCACTCAGTCAGAGTAAGTATTACTGCTTTTTTGGGTTCCTCTCCACAGTGTCCCTTTAATGAAGGTTTATTATTAGATATGTACATCTTCTATACTAATAATTGCAAATTTGGGACCTGTTCAACCTTTTTTTTGCTCATCAGCTAGTGTTTGAGCTGCCCCATAAAATTTTTTTCGTCCACTGCGGCCCAGGGAAGCCAAAAGTTTGGACACCCTTGCTCTACAGCATCCTGCCAGCTGGAAACCACAAATTATGTTAGAAGGGGTGGCACAGGTCACGTGATGCTCGCGCGCTGATCAGACGCCGGTGAGCCGAGCTCCGCTTTACCCCGCAGAAATACCCCCTAACAAACTTACAGTCGGCGCTGTCCGCCCTTAATTTTGCTTCCTCCGGCGTCGGGTTCTCTCCTGCTTCTCTGGGGCGTCGCAGCGGAGTGCAGATTTGCAGGGGCCGGCCGGTATGCCGATTCGGACCCCGAGGCCTGGCAAAGCGAAGTCTGCAAAGTTAGTTCAGCCCCTAAAAATGGCGGCTCCCAGCCCGATCCATGCAGGTACGGCCCAGCACGATGCAGACATGCAGGTTTCGGTCTGCCACCTCTCCAAACTATTAGATGAAAAACTATCCAAATTACACGCAGTTCTGGAGGAGGTGAAGGATAGCATTGCGGGACACGCTGCGCGCCTCCAGCAGGCAGAGGAACGGATCTCAGCACAGGAGGACAGGGCAGAAACAGCGGACGGACGTCTGGCTGCCTTAGAAACAAAAATTCAGCAGCTGGACGATCGGGCTGAGGAGGCAGAGAACCGCAGCCGCCGAAACAACTTGCGGCTAATAGGGGTACCGGAGTCAGTCCGTGATGCTGAGCTGGGAGATTTGGTGGCCACGTGGCTGCCTCAAACCCTCGGACTTCCATCTTCAATAGGCCCAGTACACGTGGAAAGGGTACACAGGATAGGGGCACCACGCGCTGAAGGAAACCGGCCACGTCCAGTCATAGCTCGCTTCCTCAATTATGCTGTTAAGGCTCGCATTCTGGAGGCGTACCGGCGAGCCCGCTCCCTGGATTACAATGGTTCTAAGATCTTGCTTTTTCAGGATTTCTCCATCAGGCTCTCGGAGAAGAGAAGGGCTTTGGCACCCTACTGCACACAGCTTCATGCCAGAGGGATTAAATTCACTCTCCAATACCCTGCTAAGGTGCGCATCCAAACCAACACTGGTGCAGTCCTGATGGACACTCCAGCAGCGCTCCGTTCTTATTTGGAGGGACTGCCAGCCCTTGAGGGGACTGGGGCGTTGTAAGCCTGATTGATCTGCTGCCTCGAACCTATGGGAGACTGCGGGCTCTATACCTGCTGCTGGGACGGAGAGAGATGGACTCCTTTGAGTTGAGCTTGCGGAGTGCTGGCTGATGGAAGTTTCTCTTCGCTCCTTGATCTGGGCCTATGGACAGAACCACACCAGCGATTCTCCTCCTGTAGGCCTGATTGATCTGCTGCCTCGAACCTATGGGAGACTGCGGGCTCTATACCTGCTGCTGGGACGGAGAGAGATGGTCTCCTTTGAGTGCTGGCTGATGGAAGTTTCTCTTCGCTCCTTGCTCTGGGCTTATGGACAGAACCACACCAGCGGCTATCCTCCTGTTGCCTGTGCATGGGGAGTCCTCTAAGTGGGCTCCGGATTTGTTCCCTCATTGCAAGGGGTCTGACTCCCTCGCTCTGCAGCTTGCTGGGGAGTCCTCGCTAGGTTTTATGTTTGCCCTATACCTGCAGGAGCGTGTTTGTTTACATTTATTATTCTTGTGCTGACTGTACGGACATCATGCTGCACTTTGTTTTCTGGGGGGGGAGGGGGTAAGGGGTTCTGGTTACACCTTGGTTTTCTGGTTGGGTTGGGTAATGGAAGGTTGGAGTATTTTGAGGGAGGGTGGTCGGGAAGAAGGGGGGTGGGGGGGAGTGTGTCGGGAGGGGTATGTAAGGGGTAGTATGAATGGAGTTTCGAGAGAACCAGTTTTTTCTACTTTGCCGGTGCATACCATCTTTGGTGGTTTTCTGAGGGGGGGCCTTGCTGGGGGGCTCTTCCTCTTTTCTTATTTGACTGACATTTCTGCTCCAACTGTTTCTTGGTGGGTGGACCATGGTTAATTTAAAACTTTCCTCCCTTAATGTGGATGGGATCCATTCCCCGGTCAAACGGACAAAAATACTCTCCTGGTTTCGCAAGGAACATATTGACATTGCCTTCCTACAGGAGACACATCTCACATCTATAGAACATGAGAAACTTAGGAGGGACTGGGTGGGGGAGGTATACTATTCTTCCTATAGCACTCGTCAAAGGGGGGTAGCAGTTCTGGTCCATAAGCAGCTCCCGTTTCAATTGCATAAGGTTATACAGGACAAAGAGGGCCGATATGTCATAGTGCTGGGAGAGCTTTGGGGACGGCTTTATCTATTTTGTAATGTTTATGCCCCTAACATCTACAGTCACAGCTATTTTTCGGGGTTGATGTCGCGGCTGGCGCAGTACCCGGGATACCACGTCCTTATGGGGGGCGACTTTAACATCACAGCGGATCCTTCTCAAGACTGTGCCCCCGCAAAGCGCTTCCCTAAGGATCACATGGGTAAAGGAGTTAACTTTCTGACCACGCAGCTGGGGCTCCTAGATATTTGGCGCCTATTCCATCCCACGGAACGCACTTACACGTTTTACTCCAATCCCCATAATCTCTATACACGTCTTGACTACATATTGCTCTCTCCCGCGCTGCTCCCCATGGTTAGTGCTGTAGAGATAATGGAAGTTCCTCTTTCTGATCATTCCCCTGTGACATTATCCCTTCAAGTCACCGCTGACTCTTCAACTCGGACGTGGCGCTTTCCGGGATATCTATTTAAAGATCTTGCCTTCCGTAGATACCTTAGGGAAAAGTGGCTGGATTATTGTAGCACCAATTCTACTCCCAACCTTGATCCGGGGCTATTCTGGGAGGCATCCAAGGCAGTACTACGGGGATTTGTTATCGCTTATGTTGTAGGGAAGAAAAAGAAACTGGAAGCGGAGTTGATGCTGCTGTCGAGCGAATTCCAACAGCTGCGAAGGCGCCATCAGGGGACCTTGCAGGAGGCCGATCGTATACGCTTACGTACACTCCGACTGCAGATAGATGCGATTCTAACACAACGAGCGGAAAGGGATTTGTATTTTCGGCGATATAATCTCCATAGGTGGGGGGGGGGAGAGCTGGACGGTTGTTGGCCCGGCTGGTCCGCCCTCATCGTAAGCGACAAATCATCACTGCTATTACTGATACCCAGGGTCGCACTCATACGACAGAAACACACATTCACCAACAATTCGTGACGTATTATAAGGATCTGTATGCTGAGCGGCCCTCGACGGCTACAGATAGGGACAACTTTTTCCGAGATATTATCCTTCCAAAACTCCTCCCGACCCAGATCCAAGCGCTAAATGCTCCCATTACTAATCTTGAAGTGGAAATGGGTATAAAAGAGCTTAAATTGACTAAATCACCTGGGCCAGATGGTTATGGGCCGGAATACTACAAAATTTTGTCTGACGTTATATCTCACCCTCTGGCGGAGGCCTTTAATTCTTTACACTCCCAAAAAGGCGTGGACCGCTATAATTTGGCACATGTTGTTCTGTTGCCCAAGCCGGGCAAAGACCCATCTCAGGTGGGCTCTTACAGGCCCATATCACTTCTTAACCAAGATGCAAAATTACTCGCAGCTTTACTTGCCAAACGTCTGAATGCATACCTTCATCTCCTTATCCATGAAGATCAGGTGGGGTTCGTGCCTGGCAGATATGCCTCCATGAATCTTACGAGAGCTTTGATGGCTATTTACTCTCGCAGAGGGGGGGATAGCCATGCGGCTATTGTGGGCCTAGATATGGAGAAGGCGTTTGATAGCATCTCTTGGTCTTACCTTTTTTGGGTCATGGGGCAATATGGGTTGGAGGGTATGTTTTTGGACTGGGTGCGTGGTCTTTATTTTTTGCCTCAGGCTAAGCTTCTTATTAATGGGCAACTTACTTCATCCTTTCCACTTGAACGAGGTACTCGCCAGGGGTGCCCCCTTTCCCCGCTACTATTTCTTCTGGCTATTGAACCGCTGGCGATTAAAGTTCGATCTCATCCGTTCCTTCTGGGTATTAAAGTCGGAGCTAAGGAAAGCCGCATTAATCTCTTCGCAGACGATATTCTGTTATATTTGGACCACGCGCCTTTACACCTACCGGAGGCTCTCTCGTTGGTTCAAGACTTTGGCACGGTCTCAGGCCTTCGGGTTAATTGCGCCAAATCAGAACTACTGCCTCTGGCTTCTCATAGACATGAGCCATGGCATGATACATTACTGATTCCACCGGTTTGGAAACCTATGCGCTACCTGGGGGTTTATTTGAGCACCCAATCTCATCTCCTTTATCAGTACAATGTTCTCCATCATATTGAGACTATTCGTAAACTCTGTGAGAAATGGAGGGATTTGCCCCTTTCCCTTTGGGGCCGCGCGGCGTTATTCAAAATGGTGCTTCTCCCGAAACTTTTATATCCGCTTCAAACGATTCCGCTGTGGATTCTGAATAGAGATGTCCACGTCTTTCGGTCTCTTCTTACTTCTTTTTTATGGCGAAATAAGCGGGCTCGAATCAGTTGTGATACCTTGTCCCTGGATACTAGGCAGGGAGGCTTGAATCTTCCCGATATTCGCAGGTACAACGTTGCTTCCCTGATGCGCTTTATTCATGAGGGCATCTCTGGCCATTTTAGGTTTTCTCCTTCGGGTTGGATCCGCGAGTGGTGCGCTCCTCATTCATTTGTTTCTTTATTGCATTTGTCCCCCAGGTCTTTTCCCGGGGTGGATCCTCGATACCTCTTTCTGAGACCACTACGTCAGGCCTGGCGATGGTGGCGGAAAGCACAGGGGCGAGCCCCACAGGCATCTCCTTTCTTGCCCCTGATGGGTAATATAGATTTCCTCCCGGGGATGGGTACCTCGGGGTTTCAACTGTGGAATTCCCGGGGCTGTGTCAGCCTGCGACATCTCTCTGATGAGGGCACGGGGATTTTCCCCACCTTTTCGCAACTTCAGAATCGTTGGGACCTCCCGAACACGCATTTTTGGGCTTATTTGCAAGCTAGACATTACTATTTTTCCCTGACTAGAAGGTGGGGAGAGCATTGGACAATGGGGAAATTGGACTCTTATTTGGCCCTCTTACCTTCTCAGACAAATACATTGTCCACATGGTATAGGCTCCTTAAAACTGCTCTCTCTCCCTCCTATCTGCCTGGGCTTGCGGCCCGATGGTCTCGAGATTTGGCTATTGACATAACCGAGACCCAATTTTTGGACCTTTTTACTAACCTTACTCAATTTACGGGATCCATGGACCTTAGGGAAATGCAATATAAAATCTTGCATCGGACTTACATCTCTAGGGCTCGGGGATGTGCCATGGGTTTATGGGATGATGACACTTGCACTCATTGTCAGAGAGCGAAGGGCACACTACTGCACATGTTTTTGGAGTGCCCCCATGCGGCTTTATGGCTCCGGGTTCTCCTGTTTCTAGAGGACCTTCTTGGCCAGACCATTCCCCGGTCTTATGGCCTCTTACTGTTGGGTAACATGGGGGAGGTATCCGCTGCAGGTTTCACCGCACCATATCAGAAGTTTTTGTATACTGCACTCTTAGTGGTGAAAAAGCTGTTACTTTTCCGTTGGGTGGGGCCTGAGCCCGCCTCCTTCACTCACTGGCTCCATAACATGCGGGAGCTAGCTGCTTTTGAAATTCAAACCCATGCGGCATCTACTGGACGCGACAGGGTAGTGTACGTTTCCCTGTGGAGAAAATTTCAAGCGGAGGCCGACTCCTCGGCCCCACAGCCCAGCCGTAACAGGGTCCCATTAAGGGTATGGACAGCCCCCTGGTGAGGCTTCCACCGGATACACGTACCGGCGACACTCGAACTCAGTTGGTTGTGGTATGTCTGTGGCGTGCTAGGTGGGTGGCTGTTGTGGACTGTGTGGATTGTTTGTGCGGGATAGTTTTGTATGTTGGATGAGAGGATGATTGTAGGGGGTGGGGTTTCTTCTACAGACAAAATTGTTCTTGCAGTCTTTCTTATCTTGAGGAGGGTGCGTTTGGGGCATCTTTGAGACTCGTTTTTGGCAAGCATTTTCTTACTTTTCTTGTTCATCTCATCGAGCGTGTGTGCTTACATGTCGGCTGTTACGACAGCACCTCCTCTGCTCTGAGGCATTTGTATTTCTATCTGTTTTGCATTGTTCCTATACCTGTTCTGTGGTCGTCTGCTGGACCACTGTTGTGTGTATTTGACTGCATTTTCAATAAAAAATTATATTCAAAGAAGGGGTGGCACATCATAAAGGAAAGCATCAAGCTGGAAGGTAGGATGTGAGAGCGGGGAGTTTGAAAACGAAGACAATTTGCCTGACTGTGGGTGGGGTAGGGGAGGTTGAGGGAAAGATGCCGCTCCTCCTCCCCCGTTGCCCTGGTAGCTGAGAGCGCGAGGCATGCGTGTGCTCCAGTTACCCATGCAGCAGTTGAGGTCGCCAGGCCCAATCGCGCCACAAGTGTCCCAGGTGTTGCTTTCAAGTTAGCTGCAGGGAGAGAAGAAATGCAAGGGAGAAAGTCTGCATATAGAGCAAGGAGAGAGAGGGAGCAAGGAAGAGGGGAAATGTACTGCACATGAAGGAAAGGGAAGAATAAAAGGTAAACAGATTTGAGAAGGAGGCAGAAAAATTGAAGAAAGCTGAATGTGAAAGATCCATTCCCACCTTTTGTCTGTCTGTTTGGCACTGAAGAAAAAAGGTGAGAAAAGAAATAGCAGATGGAAAGGAGGCCGGAAAGAGTTAAAGAGCACAGACAGGAAAGCAGAACAAATGAGGTAATAGGACAGAGTACAATACTGGGGTTCAAAAAGGGACTGGATGACTTCCTGGAAGCGAAGGGGATTGCAGGGTACAGATAGAGGATTACTCTACAGGACATTAAGCGAAAAGCGTATGAGAGTTTTAGGGTATGAGCACTATCATTTTGACTATGGCGGTATAAAAAAATAAAGTTATTATTATTATTATTATTATTATCAGGTCATGGACCTGAGGGGCCGCCGCGTGAGCGGACTGCCGGGCACGATGGACCTCTGGTCTGACCCGACAGGGGCAATACTTATGTTCTTATGATTAGTATATTAATATTACCGGACAGCAAAGGTAGGAAAATTTATTTTATTTTCAGTTTAGTGATTAAATTATGTCAGTGTTGAGAATTTATGTCTGTTGGCTTTGTTTTGCACTGTTTTTGTTTCTATTTTTTCTGATGTTGCATGACATGCAGAGTCTGTTATCTGCTTTCATTTTTTGTCTGTTTCAGTTCGCTCTAACACTGCGCATCCCGGCTTCCCTTCTCCTCCCTCCCCCTCATGATGTAACTTCCTGTTTCGGCGCACGCAGTGTTAGAGCCCTGTTGCCTGGGTTCAGGGCAAAAGGGCAGTGAAGGAGTGGAAGGGAGGGAAGCTGATTTCACCTCACCAAGCAGCCGTGTGTGTGTGTGTGTGGGGGGGGGGGAATGCTGCTTCACCCAATTGGGGAGACAGAGGGAAGGAGGGAGAAGGAACACCAGGGAAGGGAGAGGGGAAGAAAGAGTGATACCAGACTATTGAGAGAAGGGAAGGAGACAGATGCTAGACCAGGAGCAAGGAAAGAGGGAAGTGGAGAGGAGAAAGAAAAAAGGGCACATGCTGGATTGGGTAAGAAAATGGGTAAATAAATGGGGCGGAGCAGGGGGCAGGGTATGGTGGGGCATGATGGGACAGAGCAGGTGGTTTGGGGCAGGGGGCCCAGTGGACTTGTGTGCCTCGGGTCCCTCGACAAATTAATCCTGCCCTGACTATTAGACAGGTCTACAAGAAAGAAGATTATCGAGGTAAGAACCTAATCTTTCTTTAAGTATTTTCATATTTTCTGGTTTGTTTTTTTAATTTAAACACTACAAATAATTAAATTTTTCCACGCATTCTATAACTAATAAGGTGTCCAGGACCAGTATGTTTTCCTGTATAGGTTCCTGTGAATGGAATGAGATTCTTCTATATATACGACAGCAGGACAACTTGGAAAACTTTAAAAGTTTATTAAAAATATATATTTTTTGTACGATAAAGTATGAGACCTGAATTTTAGGTTGTATGATTGAGCGCTGGTTCACTTATTCGCTTCTTACTGTTTGTGATAGCTTCGCTGTGAATGTATTGTTAAGATTATAATTTTGTATGTATTTCTTGTGATCCGTTTTGTGCAAAGCGGGATACACAAAAATAAACTATAAACCTGAAGTACAAGGAAGAGGATGAATGAAGAGGATCATGAGCTCTACTACAGTTCTCTATAAATCTAAGACATATCAGCATCCACATTGCACACCATATAATCTAATATAATAAAGAGCTAGCCGCGCATGCGCATTGCTATTTGCGTGTTCCATGCGTGTAGGTCTGTGGCCGGAGTGCGCATGCGCGCTAATACGTCACCAGCCGATCACCTCCACAGGCCGCACCGCAGCCAGACGGACCGCGGGAAGGGGAAGGGAAAGGGGTGGGGGAGAAGGGTTTCGAGGGAGCCGGCTGGCGGCATAAATTATTTTCATTTCAAATCTGCCACCGCCGCGGCGGCTCCTCTCTCATCTTCCGACATAATATAAGTGCAGCTCATGAGAGGAGCCGCGGTGGCGGCTTTGAAAACGGCTCCCTTAGTTCTTCGGTGGATTTTTTTTTAAAGTTTAAAACTGCCACAGTGGCTCCTCTCACGATCCCGGCCTGTGTCAGAGAAGGCTTCCGACGCAGGCCGGATATTGAGAGGAGCCGCGTAGGCATCTTTAAACTTAAAAAAAAAATCCAGCAAAGAACTAAGGGAGCCGTTTTATCTCCATGCTGCTACGAAGGAACAGGTGAGGGGGAGGGAAATGCTGATGCTGATGCACAGGGCGCAGGCAGGCATGGCAGGCAAGCAGGGGGAGAGAGAAAGGGGCTACTTTGGGGGTAGGGGTGTGCTGGGGGTACACAGCAATCATGGACAGGGGATCACAGAGCAGGCAGCCATGGCTCAACAAGGGGAGAGGGAAAGGGGGCTGCTTTGGGGTGAGGGGTTTGCTGGGCCAGACAGCAATCATAGGGGGGAAACAGAAGGGGGCCACGGAGCAGGCAGGCATGGCACAAAAGGGGGCAGGGGCATTGGGAAACGGGGCTGCTTTGGGGGGAAGGGTGTGCTGGGGGCACACACCAATCATGCCGGGGAAGAGAAGGGGGCCACAGAGAGATAGGCAGGCATGGCGCAATGGAGAAATACAGGCAGGCAGGGCGCAAGACAGAGACACAGACAGAAAGAATGACAGACAGACAGACAGCATCCAAGCACAGAGAAAGAAAGGAAAAAAAAAACCAGTCGTCTACTCTAGCACCTGTTGGACAGGGGGAGAACGAAAGAGATGCTGATGGACAGGGGATTGAAGAAAAGGAACGGAGGACTAATGTTGGACAGGGGGAGAAGGAAAGAGGTGCTGCTGGACAGGGGGGAGGTAAAACAAAGGGACAAGGGCTGCTGCTGCATAAGGAGAGCAGTGAAGGGGTGGTGGTGGACACAGGGGAGGTAAAAGGAAGGGAAAATGGACAGGGGGAGCAGGCAAGGGGTGGTGATGGACAGCCAAGGAAAAATAAAGGCAGAAAGAAAAAAAGCGGCTAAGGAGAGAGAGAGAAAGAAATAAAGACAGACACACACACATATGTTCTAGCACCCGTTAATGTAATGGGCTTAAAGACTAGTGTACAATAAATCCTTTCGTAAAAGAGATTATAAATATACGAGTCAGCATTAAGAACATAAGAACATAAGAGATGCCGCTGCTGGGTCAGACCAGTGGTCCATCATGCTCACGCGGCAGCCCTTTTGGTCGAACACCAGTGCCCTAACTAAGACTAGCCCTACTAGCGTACGTCCTTGTTCAGTAGGAACTTGTCTAACTTTGTCTTGAATCCCTAGAGGGTGTTTTCCCCTATGACAGCCTTCGGAAGAGAATTCCAGTTTTCCACCACTCTCTGGGTGAAGAAGAACTTCCGTGCATTCGTACGGAATCTATCCCCTTTCAACTTTAAAGAGTGCCCTCTCGTTCTCCCTAACTTGGAGAGGGTGAACAAACTGTCCTTATCTACTGTCTATCCCCTTCAGTATCTTGAATGTTTCAATCATGTTCCCTCTCAATGTCCTCTGTTCGAGGGAGAAGAGGCCCAGTTTCTGTAATCTGTCGCTGTACGGCAGCTCCTCCAACCCCTTAACTAAGATGGTTATCTTAGTCGCTCTTCTCTGGACCCTTTCGAGTAGTACCGTGTCCTTCTTCATGTAACAATATATATAGCACCTGTTACTATTCTGAGTTCTAGTAGGACAAAAGGGATAGAAGTCTCCATGTCACATGACAACCCCATATATGCTGAGTCACCTCAGGTTGCTGTGGGACTGAACAGTTGCAGTAACAAAAAAATCTTGACAAGGTTCTTTTGGCAGCTCTGCAGTTCTTTTCATCGCTGAAGCACATTGGGAACTGCAAACATTACTGTGGGCAGCTGCAAAGAGATAAGAGGTCAGGGGACATAGAAACTGTTTTCCTTATGTGTAATGTAGTGCAGCAGTAACACATATTCCTCAATTGAGCAAATAGTGTCATGTGACTAGGAATAGGCTGAGCCTTTCAACTCGGTTATAAAAAAAAATAATCCTGACTTTTGTGATTAGAATCTTGGGGGAGGTTTCGGTAGGAAAAAAGCAGCACTACATATCCCCAGGGAAACAACAGCCATGGATCAGTCACCTGGAGAGCTTATGTAGAATCTATTGTAGTCCTATTGTAGCTACAATCTTATGTTCAACAATTCTGCAGATGTAGAAAACAAGAGAAGAATTTGCTCAATATTCCAGTAGTATAATAACTAAATTGTAACATAACTAAACCCCTTTCAGAACCACTTGCTCTTTACAGAAGAAAGATTAACATTCTTAGAAGTTACTTCAGGAATAGGGTTACCATATAGTAGGGTTACCAGACGTCCGGGAAAACCTGGATATGTCCTCTTTATAGAGGACTGTCCAGGTGTCTGGACGGACTTTCCAAAACCCAGCAATTTGGGTTTTGGAGGGCCTCTGAGCATGCACAGATGACATTACATTACATTACTGATTTCTATTCCTCTGTTACCTTGCGGTTCAAGGCGGATCACACTTGTTTGCGCATGCTCTGAGACCCATAGACGTGGCCCGGAGGTGGTCACGTCTGGAGGGCCTCTGAGGCCCACAGATGTGGCACAGATGTCAGGAATTAAAAGAAGAGGCTTGCTGGGGGCTGGGTTGGGGCAGAATAGGGTGGGGTTAGAAGCAGAATGGGTGAGGTTGGAGGCCGAATGGGGCGGGGTTGATGCAGAACAAGGCGGGGCTGGGGCAGAATGGAGCATGACCATGCGTCCAGGATTTATGGATGCAAAATCTGGTAACCCTACCATATGGCTCCAGAAAAAGGAGAACGGATTGAGACATCTGAGTTTTTCTTCCATTGAAAGCAATGGAACATGGATGTCTCAATTTGTCATCCTTTTTCTGGACCCTACCCTACCCTACCCTACCCTACCCTAGCACTAAGTCGGGCCTTATCCAATCAGGAGCTGCTTTGACACGCAGCTCCTGATTGGTGAGGCCCGACTTTAGTGCAGGAAGAGGTGGTTGGAGCATAAAGCGAGTAATTTTCTTCACTCGCCGGCGCTCCAGCTGCTCTCTCCTGCCTCTCCCGCTGCCCTCTCCAGTCTCCCCCATGAAAAACCGAATTTGTGGTTTTTCAAGATTCGCGGGGGTTCCTGGAACGGAACCCCCGCAAATTTCAGGGAAGTACTGTATATAAGTTTTTTAAATTAAAAAAAAAACTATTACTAAAACATATATACATTCTGGCAACTTATAGTTGGCAACTTCCACCCAACTAGCACCCAGGCATTCCCCACCACCAGACTGATACATACAGTGCAGCAACACAGACATTGACAGACACTACTCACAGTCATCACCTCGCTTGCACACACATGCAAGCACAGGTACGTGCACAGATACACATTGCATATGGAAATGAGAGGCAGTAGGGCAGATACTGACAGAGATGGTTGAGACAGGGCCAGGAATGGACATAGAGTGGGGTATGAATGGGAAAGGATAGCAGGGGAGAGGTTCAAACAGGCAGAACAGAGGGTTGAGAGATGGGCTCTGGAGGGCTTGGGGAGAGAGTGTGATGCAGTAGTTAAAGCCACAGCCTCGTCACCCTGAGGTAGTGGGTTTAATCCGGAACTCCACACTGTTCCCTGTGACTTTAGGCAAGTCACCAAATCCTACCCCCATTGCCCCAGGTACATTAGATAGATTGTGATCCCACCAGGACAGATAGGCAAAAATGCTTGAGTACCTGAATAAATTCATGTAAACCAATTTGAGCTCCCTTGGGAGAACAGTATAGAAAATTGAATAAATAAAGAAAACTGTGGCAGGGATGGGACTAATAGTAGGGAAAGATGGACAGATCTGGTTATCCAGAGATGGCAAACTGCACAAACAACAAGAAGTCCAAAAAAAAGGAGCAGAGGGCACATGGTCTTCAAACAAACCATGCTTTAATAGCAACCAAATGCATAAAGCATACTAATCAAGAGGTAATCATCTGATACAGATGGCAGTCATCTGGCATCAGTTCTCCTCCAGTCAGCGCCAAGTCAAGCAGTCACAAAGATATGCTGTAGTGGCACCTCTTCACCCTTTATATGTGGTGTAAGTCTCAACATTTTTCTTGTGACCCCTATTGGTCCCAACAAGCTATCTAGAATCACTGATACATGTCAGGTACGGCGTACCGCCCCTGACATGTCCCTGAAACCCCTACAGCAGTTTTTTGCTGCACCTACATTTTTCTCTGGCCTGTTCTAAAATTACACTTTTTCTAGTTGATATACCTAATCTAATTTACTAGTTGTCAAATGCATCTTTAAAAAGAAAGCATTTTAACTTGCTCTTAAATCTATCTTAATTATGTTCTTCCCGTACATGAATTGGGAGTAAATTCCATATTTGGGTGCTGTGACGGAGAAAATAAATTGCCGCCATGTATTTATGGTTTTAAGTGAGGGAACTATTAAAAGATGTTGGTCAGTAGACCTGAGTAATCTTGTTGATGTATAGGGAATCAATAGTCTATGAATAAAGGCGGGAGTTTTATAGAGAAGAGATTTGAAAGTCAATAGACTTAATTTATATGTTATGCGGTGTGCAATTGGAAGCCAATGCGCTTCCTTAAGTAGAGGTGTTACATGGTAAAATTTTTTAGCTTTCCTTATGAGTTTAATTGAAGCATTTTGAATGATCTGTAAATGTCGGATTTCTTTTTGGGCAATTCCTTTAAATAGCGCGTTGCAATAGTCAATTTTTGAAATCACCAGGGAATTAATTAGTGTATTAAGTGACTTGGGGTATAAGAATTTAGAAACTAAACGAATTTGACGTAGTCTAAAGAAGGTAGATCTAACAATACTACTAATATGTTCATGATAAGTAAGTTTGCAATCGAAAATAACCCCAAGGATCTTAATACTACTGATTGACTGCAGGATGGAACCTTTAATAGAAATTGGAAACAGGAGCTTATGACTTTCTTTCCAGGGGAAGAGCATAACATTTGATTTGTTAACATTAAGAGCTAGTCTATTTGCCTCGAGCCTTTGGTGAATCAGTTCAAGTTATTGATTGCTACAAGTTATTTTGAAGGGGATTATTGGAGTCTAGCAGGTTTAGCAGTTGAATATCATCTGCATAAGCAAAAACGTTAAAGCCAATGGATTGGCACAGAGTCATCAATGGTGTAGCAAGTTGGTGGCTGCTTGCACCGAAGTTAAAAAGGTATGGGGGAAGGGCACGTGCGCATGGTAAGGGGGGTGCGGGAAAGAGGCCAAGAGAGGGGCATCAACCCCCCAGGCGCCGCTCATCCTTGCTATGCCACTGAGTACAGTACTCCCCCGATATTCGTGGGGTTTCCATTCCAGAAAACCCCACGAATCTCGAAAAACTGCAAATACGATTTTTCATGGGGGAGCCTGAAGAGGGCAGCAGGAGAGCAGCTGAAGCGTTGCGAATGCAGGAAATCACTCGTGGTACGCTCCAACCGCCTCTTCCTGCACTAAGTTGGGCCTTATCCAATCAGGAGCTGCGTGTCAAAGCAGCTCCTGATTGGATAAGGCTCGACTTAGTGCAGGAAGAGGCGGTCGGAGTGTACCGCGAGTGATTTCCTGCACTTGCCGGCGCTCCGGCTGCTTTCTCCTGCCTCTCCCGCTGCCCTCTCCTTGTTGGCGGTTCGCGGTCGGAAAATACCGCGAATGACCGGGACTGCGAACCACTGACCACGAACGACTGGGGGAACACTGTACACCTAACTTGAGAGGCCAAGTCATAGAATTGTTCCATTAGACTGTAAGCTTCCAGAGATAGGAAAATACCTACCATCCATACCTGAAGATAACTTACCTTACTAACAGCTGAAAGAAAAAGGTATATTCGAGTAATTACCTGGAGGGCTCCAACCTAGGGTTACCAGATTTTACAATTGTAAAATCCAGACCTATGGCCCCACCCCCAGGCCCGCCCAGCTCTACCCAGGCCCACCCTGTTCTGACTAAGTCACGTCCCGTTCCGTCCCAGCCCTGCCCCCGTCAACCTCTTCTTGTGTTCATATCCATGTCATATCCATGCATGCTTGCGTGCGACGTCGCCGCTTTATATCCACGCATGCGCAGATGCCTTTCCGATGTGGTCCCGAAGCTTTTCAAAATCCGGACAAAGTGATGGGTTTTGAAAGGCCGGCCAGATGCCTGGACAGTCCTCTAAAAAGAGGACATGTCTGGGTAAAATGGTCTTTTTGGTTAGTGCAGTGGGCTGAGAACCTGGGGAACTGGGTTCAAGTCCCACTGCAGCGCCTTGTGATTCTGGGATGTAAACCACGTTGATTAATAACCACAGAATGGTGGTATATCAAATTCCATACCCTTTCTCTTTGCAAAATATTATTTGAGGAAACTTAAGGGTGTGAATCTTTTAACGTAACTATGTATTCTGATTTGTAAAGTCTCTTTTCTTGAATCGTTTTGGCAGTTGTTTATGCTGTGTTCACAGTCTGCATGTGTCCGTAAAATGATTGAATGATGGTGATCAGTACAGCTGTACCACTGAGTTCCTTAGATTTACAGTGGTAGGAATGACAGAAAAGCTTTTAATCCTCAAGAATGAAACAAAAATCACAATTTTAAACAGGGCTCTTAATGATCTTCTGTGTTTTACATGCCAACTGAATTATCTAATTTGATTGCTATTACTGCTGGCATAAGTAACTGTAATAGCATGATTTTTGTAGCTAATAAAAAAATTCTTTCCACATGCAGTAACTTTTCATTATCTAGATGGACATATTTGAGATTGCAGAACTGCTGTAAAACATTACTGTTTTGGACGTAGACTTTCATCTGCTTTCCCATACAATCTAATCTCCCATTGCTGCAGAGAATTTGTGCCCTGGTCCTACGTATTTCTAACCATATGCCAGTTTGTTTATTTCTTGGCTTTATTTCACTCTCTGTTAGTCACATTTTCCTTTTCTCTTTTCCTTTGGTGTACCATATTATTATTTTTTTGCACCTTGTTTTGCCAGCCTTCGGAACTTCTCAGTTACAGGCCTGCCATAAAATCCACTCTGTTTGCTGTAACAAGCATCATCAGATGTATGAAATACTGCACAGGCAACATTCTTTAATCAAGCATTAACAAAAGAGACATTTTTGAGGGCTTGAACTTGATGTCAGGTCCAGGGTAGTAAGAGATGATGTGTCTTATCTGAGTTCCATGTTCTAGTCAATGTTCTGTTTATGATCCCGTTACTTCAGTAGTAAAACCTTCACATGCACCCACACAGTAAATGACAGCTGAAAAATATCAATCTGTCCACCCAGTCTTAGTTATTATATCAAACTACTAAGGCTACATGCCAGTTTCCAGCAACACAGCAAGACCGCACAAAAGACCTCTTGCTTTATTCAGGCAATCTTTTTGTCTTCCTGATTGTACAAGGTCCCTTTTAGCACCCCAAGTTTTCCATTGTAGTTTAAATAGGAACTACTGCTAGCTTGATTGACTGTTGCCTGAACAGGTCACTGGCTTAGCTTATTAGAGAGACCTGGCAACATAAGAACTTGTTCTGCCATTCAAATCTAGCTATTCATTTTTTTTCTATTGTTGCAGCCTGCCAAATAAAACCTGCTATGTGGCTTTCATTTAATAACTTTTCTGAAATGCTTATCTAACATTAATATAGAGACCATGAGCCTGATAATCAAAACGAATTATCCAGATAATGGCAGCCATTAATTAGAATTCCCTTAGCCAGTTCCCTCTGTGGACAGTCCATGTATAATGCTGCAGAGCATCAGTACAGACCACCTCAGCACTATCTGGAAAGAGCCATCCCAAGTGCATCTGACACCCTAAGTGAACGTTCAGCTCTGAACCCATCTCACCATTTATACTTACAGTATCTCTCCTTCCCTTCACTAGCTTTCCATAAGTTTAGCATCTTCCCTTCCTTACTTTCCCTTCCAAAGATTCCAGCATCTCCCCTTTCCTACTTTTCCCTCCCCTAAGGTCACCATCATCTCTCTCCTTCTCTATCAAGCGGTTCAGCAACTATCTGAATATGGCTGGTACCCACAGAACTACCGGCTCCTCCCTGACTCTGTCAGGGACTTCTTGGCACTACCTGTCAGTGCTGTGATGGCTAGAGCTGACATTTAGTGTCACTGCCTGGAATTAGGGATGAAATGAATGGACCAGCTAACCAAAGGGGCAATCCTTAAAGCAATGTACAGCAAAACATGATTCATGTCAAAGAATGGACCCCCTAACCAGCCGTTGTCCCAGAATCATGCCACTCCAATGTCCCAACGCAATCCCCCCTGTTTCTCCCTTTGTCCAAGAAAGATTGTGTCCCCTTACTTGTTCAAGTCGCACTCGCTCTGTCTGCCTTCAGCAGCTTGTTGGGGGGACATGCAGATAGCAATTCACACAATGCATGTGGCTTACCCACAAGCCTTCTGTCCAACGTCAGCTCTGATGTTGGAGAGAAGGTTTCTGGGTCAGCTACGTGCAGCTGTGTCCCCCCAACAAGCCACTGAAGGCAGAAGGAGCAAGTGCGGCTTTGGGAGGGATGGGAGCAGGCAGGGATCCCCGGCAGCGGCTTCAGCGGGTGGGGTGGGCAGCAAGGAGGGATCCCTGTTGGCGGCAGCGTGGCTTCGACAGATGGGGAGGCAGGGAATATACTCCATGGTGGCCATGCTGCATATCCCCAACAACCTCCAAGGGTAAGCGTAACGCATGTTAAAAAGTAGCTCCTTGCTGCTCCTTCTGATCCCCTACTGTGGAACTTACTTTGTACCTTGACTGAATACTCAGTGATGGACTGTTGCTCAAAAGATCATGGTAGAGTTGTGCACGGATGTCTGCACACAAGGCTTCTACTGGAGACGTAATATCATGCAACGCATAAAGCAAATTACATACAGATTATATGCACAGAAAACTTGTTGCTAATGGGGGAAGGAGCGTGTCTGCCACATGTGCACAAACGTTTTGTGGTAAGTGTGGCTCTTGTGTGCATGTTCAGACAAAAACTGAAGTGTCAGCACACATTGGCACTTGTTAGAATAAAAAAAGGGAAAGGGAATGGGACTTGTATACCTCCTTTTTGTGGTTACGCATTTAAAGTGGTTTACTTGTTCTGCACCTAAATTATAAGCCTCACAAAAACTCCTTGCATATGGATTTTTGCAAGACCTTTAATTAGACGCAGAAGAACAGGTGTGGATACAAGGAGGTTTAATTAACAGGAGATGGTGGGAGCAGGCTTGGCCCATTACCTGACATGAAGCCAGTAAACAGAGCTAGTCACCCTACTGATTCACCCAAAATAGCCAAGGAGGTTTAATTGATAGGAGCCTGCACCAATCAGAGACTGTGCCTGAGTGTATCAAGATGGTGACAGCATGAGAAGAAGGCTTCAGCATTGTCATGTGAAGCTGTCTCTTGTTAAACCTCTTTGCAAGGATGTGTGCTTTTACATTGCTTTGTTCAGATGTAGGCATGTTTGTTATGTTCTGTTATCCTTTAAATTTACTGGAGAAAAAAGAAGGAAAAACCAAGCCTCGGACTACTGTAGAGAAGAAAACAAGAAGAGGTTCTGGAGATGTCACAACTGACTGATGGAAACGAGTCTTTTATTTGAAGGAAAACAATTAAAATGTATAAAACGAAAACCAAAGTCCCAACTAGGATCCAAGTTTCGGTGACTATGTCGCCTTCCTCGGGGGTTAATATCAAGCATGTTGGCAAGTTGAGCAGAGATGCCGACACGCTTGATATTATCCTCTGAGAAAGGTGACATAGTCGCCGAAACTTGGATCCTAATTGGGACTTTGTTTGGCTTTCATTTTATACATTTTAATTGTTTTCCTTCAAATAAAAGACTCGTTTCCATCAGTCGGTTGTGACATCTCCAGAGCCTCTTCTTGTTGTCTTCTCTGTTATCCTTTAAAACATGCAGAATATTCTCTCTGCTTGGAAAAGAATAAAAACTGGCAGTTAAATGTGAATAATTGACAATAAATAATCTCCTCAAAACCTTCTACATATTCATTCTGGGTCAGATTTCTATAAATAGTGCCTACGTGTGACTACATTGTAGGCACCTCTCAGCGCGGTTGTCAATCAACCGTTAGGTGCCGCTTATAGAATCCTGCCTAGCGGCACCTAGGCATACTTAGGTACCAGTGCCTAATTCAGATGTCCAGCAATGCCTAAGTCAACCACGTCTATTCTCCGCCCCTAACCATGCCTGTTTTTCAGATAGGCATCATTAGATGTTAGATTGCACTTCCACTTAGATATTCTAAGCGTTCGGTGCCAAACTCTTACCCCCTTTTATAAAACCGGCCGTAACAGCTCCGATACTCATAGAATTCCTATGAGCGTCAGAGCTGTTACCGCCACAGCCAGCGCTAAAAACTGCACTATGGTTTGGTAAAACGGGGGAGGGGGTTAATTGGTTATTTTAATTTTTTTTTTTTTGTGATTGGCTGAAAACTGGTATGGTCAATTACCACACCAAATTTTTAAAAAAAGTTTGAGCGCACACAGATTCCAAAGTTAGGCATCCTCGATTAGTGCACCTAGTGGCGTCTTATGCAGGTGCCCTATACAGAATCTGCCCTCTGTGCCCAATAGCGTGCATGCATACCCAGTAGTAACTGTACACCTATGCTCATGGCAGCTTTGAGCATTGGCTGCTGAGCACCTTAGCATAGCTCACAATTCTTTCAAAGTCTAGCTTAGCTTCTTTTGCTTCGGCTGTAGACATCAGAGACATTCTCAGTGATGGACAGACAGTATTTCTTTTAGCTGCACTGCCTTGTCCTTTGCAATGATGGCACCCATTGTCCTGAACATGTGGACTAAGGACTTGTGCACAAGCTATACTTTTTCAACCCATTGAGTCCCTAATAATGGACATATACGATAACCATTTACATTACAGTGACAAATGAGCTTGGGATGATTTCTAACAACAGATTCGAACTGTTATAGATGACTCGAAGTTGCTGCAACATCATGCTGCAGCACAAATTAAAGGAGAACCAAACTGAATATAGACCGAACTTGAAAGGGGGGGAGGGGTTTTAAATTACATTTATGGGAGGCCTACATTTGTTTTGCAGGCCTATTGAGAAGTTTGTTCCAACCACTATGGCATATTCAGGTGTTCTTTGGTGGGGTGGGGAGTGTCTACTGAAATAGCGGTGCTGAGAAATCTGGGAAAAGTTATAGTTTTATGCAGGTCATAGTACTCAAAGTTAAATCACTGGTTTGCATGTTACCTTTAACCTAAAGGTTAAAAGCAGATAAGAAAGCAAACAAGTCCTTTAGATAGGGAGCTTGTCTGACAAGTATGAGTTATTGGTGTGTTTTTGTGAAGACACTGAATTGTAAAGATTGCAGTAGTTGTATAAAAGATAGCATGCACTTGGCAAGGAAATTTGTATCGCTATGTCTGTCTGCTGTATGAAAATAATTTTATAATAGGGCGTCTAGGCAATTAAAGCACAGAGATGTAGATGAAGCACCTATTTTATAGAGAACATAAGAATAGTCTTACTGGGTCAGACCAATGGTCCATCAAGCCCAGTAGCCCCTTCTCACGGTGGCCAATCTAGGTCACTAGTACCTGGCCAAAACCCAAGGTGTAGCAATATTCCATGCTAACGAAGAGCAACAAGAAGAAAACCACTAGAATCTGCAGGAAAACCACCAGAACAGGAAAACCAAACAAAAACTGCAGACAATGTACACGATGCAGGCAAGAATTTATTGTACTAAAGTTAAAATGCAATAATATAAAAACCTTATTACCAACCAAGAAACCCCCGACGAAGGCGTGATGTCCGAAACATGGACCATGTTGGGTCTCTTGGTTGGTAATAAGGTTTTTATATTACTGCATTTTAACTTTGGTACAATAAATTCTTGCCTGCATCGTGTACATTGTCTGCAGTTTTTGTTTGGTTTTCCTGCAATATTCCATGCTACCAATCAAGGGCAAGCAGTAGCTTCCCCAGTGTCTTTCTCAATAACAGACTATGGACTTTTCCTCCAGGAACTTGTTCAAACCTTTCTTAAAACCAGCTACGCTATCCGCTCTTACCACATCCTCTGGCAATGCGTTCCAGAGCTTAATTAATCTCTGAGTGAAAAAAAAATTCCTACTATTGGTTTTAAAAATATTTCCCTGTAACTTCATCGAGTGTCCCCTAGTCTTTGTAAATTTTGACGAAGTGAAAAATCGATCCACTTGTACCCATTCTACTCCACTTAAGATTTTGTAGACTTCAATCATATCTCCCCTCAGCCTGGGTGCCTTTATATATGGACACTAGGGAAGGTGATGCACATTCTGACACCTGCTCCAAGGCAGGTGAAATTTGGGGCTTCTTTTATGAAGGCGCGTTAGGGCCTTAACGCTTGGAATAGCGTATGCTAGAATGCCGTGCGCTAGGCACTACCGCCTCCTCTTGAGCAGGCGGTAGTTTTTCTGATAGCGCATGCTAATCTGGTGCATGCGCTAAAAACGCTAGCGCACCTTCGTAAAAGGGGCCCTCAGTGTGTGCATGTAGTAGTAATAGTAGACATCCACAAAGCACACCACATGTCTCCCAGGGGCAAGAACGAAGGACGTCACCGACAGAATCGAGAGGATCATGGACGGAGCTGAGACGGAAGAGACGGCAGTGATAATCCATGTTGGAACAAATGACGTCGACAGAAGAAACTACAGCAGGACTACACTAACTGACCAGTTCAGGATCCTGGGAAGGAAACTGAAGCTGAGGACACAGAAGATAGCATTCTCAGAGATCCTGCCAGTACCGAGGGCAGATGCGAAGAGGCAGGCTGAGCTATAAGCAATAAACGCATGGCTGAGGAGATGGTGCGAAGAGGAGGGATTCCACTTCTTGAGGAACTGGATGACTTTTTGGGGAAAGAGCAAGCTCTACAAGAGAGACGGACTACACCTGAGCACGGCAGGAATGAGACTGCTGGCAAATAACATTGAGAGAGAAATATAGAAGGCTTTTAACTGAGAAGGGGAAAGCCGACAGCTGACCTGACGTCGACGCTTCGGACAAGAGTATCAAATGCAGATACTGAGCGGGAAAACTGCGGGGAAGAGGATAGAGGCAAACCACAGGGGTCCAAGGACCAAGTGAAACTAGAGACCAAAAAGAAGAGGATGCAACAGGAGCAGGAAAAATGCTGGGCAGAATCAAAAGGCGAACTACAGGGATCCAAGTATCTAGTGAAACTAGAGACCAAAAAGAAGAGAAAACGGCGGCGACTAGGGACACAGAAGGATATGAGGGTACAAGCTGAGGACAAAGAAGACGCACCACAGGAAGAGGAGGAACAAAGCAGAATTCAGGAGCTGGCAGCCCATGAAGGGGATGGCAAGAGAAACAAATCTAGAGGAAAAACAGCAGGGATAGATAAAAACTGGGACTTAAATTGCTTATACGCAAATGCAAGGAGTCTCAGGACCAAAATGGGAGAACTGGAAGTCATGGCCAAAAGAGAGGACCTAGACATAATTGGAATCACAGAAACATGGTGGACAGAGGACAACAAATGGGATGTGGTACTACCGGGGTACAAACTCTATAGGAGAGACAGGACTTACAAGAAGGGTGGAGGAATAGCGCTATATGTAAAGGACTCCATCCTTTCGACCAGGATGGATACGGCAGCAAAGGCGGAAGGATTGGAATCACTATGGGTCAAATTGCCAGGAAAAAATGGAGCTTACATAAAATTGGGACTGTACTATCACCCACCTGGAACACCAGAAGCAAGCGACCATGACCTGGAAACAGAATTGAGACGGGAATGCAAAAGCAGGAGTATGATGGTGGTAGGAGACTTCAACTACCCCGGGATAGACTGGAGCACTGGACACTCCAACTGTGCAAGGGAAGCAGAATTCCTAGAGGCTGTGAGAGACTGCTTCATGGAACAGCTGGTCAGGGAACCAACGCGAGGGGATGCCACTCTCGACCTAAATGGACTAGGAGGACCTGCAAAGGAAGTGGAAGTAGTAGGGCCACTAGGCAACAGTGATCACAACATGATCCGGTTCAAATTAGAAGTAGGGACACCAAAGGTGAAGAGAACCACAACGACAGTGCTCAACTTCAGGAAAGGGAACTATGATGCTATGATAAAAATGGTGAGAAGGAAACTCAAAAGCAGAAACAGCTCAAGAAAGATGGAGACCATAGAGGAAGCCTGGTCCCTACTCAGGGACACGGTGCAAGAAGCACAAAACCTGTGCATCCCCAGGTTTAGGAAGGGGTGCAAAAAAAATCGAACAAAAGACCCAGTATGGATAACAAGTGAAGTGAAGAAGGCGATAGGTGACAAGAAAATGTCGTTCTGAAAATGGAAAAAGGACCAAACTGAGGAAAACCGGAAGGAACACAAAAAACACCAGAAGGAATGTCACCGAGTGGTTAGAAAAGCAAAAAGAGAATACGAAGAGAGGCTAGCTGGGGAAGCAAGAAACTTCAAAGCATTCTTCAGATACGTGAAGGGGAAGCAACCAGCGAGGGAGGAGGTGGGACCATTGGATGATGGCAACAGGAAGGGAGTGGTAAAGGAGGAAAAAGAGGTAGCAGATAGGTTAAACAGGTTCTTCTCGTCGGTCTTCACGAGCAAGGACACATCCAATATACCAGAACCTGAGGAGATCATAAGTGGGGATCAAGATGAAAAACTGGAGCAACTAGAGGTAAGTCATGAAGACTTCCTCCGACAGATCGATAGACTGAAAAGCGACAAATCACCGGGCCCGGACGGAATCCATCCAAGGGTACTAAAAGAACTGAGGAATGAAATAGCTGAAACACTCCAACAAATTTGTAATCTGTCCTTGAGGACTGGGGAGATACTGGAGGACTGGAAACTAGCAAATGTCACGCCTATCTTCAAAAAGGGATCGAGGGGTGACTCGGGGAACTACAGACCGGTGAGCTTGACTTCAGTTCCAGGTAAGATGATGGAAGCACTGATAAAGGACAGCATCTGCGAACATATAGAAAGAAATGGACAACTTAAAACGAGCTAACATGGCTTCTGTAAGGGAAGATCGTGCCAAACAAACTTACTGCACTTTTTCGAAGGGATAAAAAGCCAGATGGACAAAGGGGAATCCATAGACATCATTTACCTCGACTTCCAAAAGGCCTTTGACAAGGTACCCCATGAGCGTCTACTTAAGAAGCTGTGGAACCACGGGGTGGGAGGGGATGTACACAGATGGATCAGACACTGGTTGGCAGGCAGAAAACAAAGGGTTGGAGTGAAGGGCCAATACTCGGACTGGCAGAGGGTCACGAGCGGTGTCCCGCAGGGGTCGGTGCTGGGACCGCTGCTGTTCAATATATTTATAAACGACCTGGAAACGGGAACGAAGTGTGAAGTTATAAAATTTGCGGATGACACCAAACTCTGCAGCAGGGTTAGAACCGCAGAGGAGTGCAAAGACCTGCAAAGGGATCTAAGCAAACTGGAAGAGTGGGCAAATAAATGGCAAATGCGCTTTAACATAGAGAAATGCAAGGTCATGCATATAGGGAAAAGGAACCCGATGTTCTGCTACAAAATGGGGGGAACATTACTGGGAGAGAGTAAGCTTGAAAGAGACTTGGGTGTACTGGTAGACACAACAATGAAATCATCGGCACAATGTACAGCGGCCTCAAAGAAAGCAAACAGAATGCTGGGCATCATTAAGAAGGGTATCACAACCAGGACGAAGGAAGTCATCATGCCGCTGTATCGAGCAATGGTGCACCCGCATTTGGAATACTGTGTCCAGTATTGGTCGCCGTACCTCAAGAAGGACATGGCAATACATGAGCAGGTCCAGAGAAAAGCGACGAAAATGATAAAAGGTATGGAAGGCTGTTCATACGCTGACAGGCTGGAAAAGCTGGGGCTCTTCTCCCTGGAGAAGTGGAGACTTAGAGGAGACATGATAGAAACTTTCAAGATCATGAACGGCATAGAGAAGGTAGACAAGGAAAGATTCTTCAGACTACGGGGAACCACAAGTACAAGGGGGCACTCGGAGAAACTGAAAGGGGACAGGTTTAGAACTAACGCCAGGAAGTTCTTCTTCACTCAGCGGGTTGTGGACACATGGAACACGCTCCCGGAGGATGTGATCGGGCAGAGTACACTACGGAGTTTCAAAGAGGGATTGGATAGATTCCTGAAGGATAGGGGGATTGAGGGGTATAGATAGAGGTAGATAGGGATATAGGGCTAAATCAAGAAAACCTAACAGGTCGTGGACCTGATGGGGCTGCCGCGGGTGTGGACTGCTGGGCATGATGGACCTCTGGTCTGACCCAGTGGAGGCAACTTCTTATGTTCTTATGTGAAGCCAGTTCCTGGACACAGGAGTTTAAAGTTCTAATGCTTTATTTCAGATTCAAAAAACACCAACAAGCAGCGGAGCCTAGATCCAACACGGGCCGTATTTCGGCAAAGTAAGCCTTCCTCAGGGGTCCTTAAATGGTTCAGAAATCCAATATACGAAATAAAGAAAAGTAGAAAATAAAAACATATAATTAAAACGACTAAAACCATCAATATAGAAAAAAAATCTAAATTTTAAATAGGATATAGAAACATTGAAAATACTATGGGCTCCTTTTATCAAGCCGCTCTAGCGGTTTAACGTGCATAATAGCACGCGTTAAACCGCCGGCTGCGCTAGCCGCTAATGCCTGCATTGAGAATGCGGTAGTTTTTTGTCCAACGCGGGGGTTAGAGTGTGATTAAAAGTTGTGCATGCTAATCCCGCTAGCGCAGCTTGATAAAAGGGGGCCCTATAATTAAAAACAGGTAATATAGTACATGACATTTATAATGAATCATATAATTTATAATGAATCATATCAGAAAAATAACATCACCCTTGGAAATAGTGCCTGTTTGGCAATCTGTTTTAATTGCCTTTCTGCCCTTTCTTTTCCCTGATTTAGGCTTTCACTTTCCCTTTGCACCCCTTTTCCCAATTCTGATATTTCATTACTAGTGTTTAAGCCCGTTACATTAACGAGTGCTAGTAAAGCCTCCTTCCCTTACATGTCCCCAAATTTTCAGCCCCAGCTCTAAACCCAGAGCATTTAAAGGCCCGCGGCTTCTCCCCTCCTCACAGCGAGGTGAGAAGCAAAGGGGGCCGCGTACCGTACCTGCGTTTAGCGGGCTGACGAAGGCTTCCAGCTTTCTTTCTTGCGTTCAGTGACCTGCCTTCGGGCCCGCGCCGAAAGCCATGGCCAGCTCTTGCCCGGGCTCTAAGGCGCAACGTCAGCCCCCCCCCCCGGGTCCGCTGCGGGAAGATTAGAGACGCTCCTTTGGCAACACCTGGCAGGAAGGACTGAGAGCCGCCTCCCCTGCCGCCGAATACAGCTATGGCCAGGACACATACAGGGAGAGAGCTTACCTGCGCTTCTACAGTGGTTGGCAGGAGGAGGGGAGTGACCAGAGTGTTCCCTGCCGCCATGTTCTAAAATAGAATCTGGCCACGGATCAGAAAACACGGCAGCAGGGAACACGAAACCCTAAGTGCGCATGCGCGCTTAGGGTTTTATTATATAGGATGACTTTGGCAGCTAATTCTGTAACCTAATGTTTACATGGGTGGTCCTGAGTTCTTATCTTTGCCCTTTTTATGTTCCTGCTCTCTTCACCACCTTTCACCACTTTGGTTCCTGTTGGAGATTTACTTACAGTAGATCTTATTTTTAATAGATTCTCTATTTCCAAGGGTGATATTATTTTTCTGATATGTATATTTTTTTCTGATATGATATGTTTCTGGTGATGTTCTTTAAAAGGAAGCCACATGCCAAGGCACAGAACTATATGTTGGAGATTTGGCTGTTGTAAGTTGTTCTGATCCACAACATAGTTCAGGTCTTGTTGCTGATGCAATTCACAGGCTGCAGTCTGTTGTACTTTCCTGTTATATGCCTTTATCCATTTATCTCCACAGCCAGAGAATAAAACCAGACCCGAGCTAAATAATCTCTTCCCTCGACTTGCAGTCTTCTAGAGCTGTGATCTCCCAGATAAATGCTGATTTCATATTTGCTGAATGTCTTAAATTGAGGCAATTTCCATTAAGATGGGAGTAGATAGCTACATTATATTCCATTTCTTTTAGTTTGGTATTACCTACAGTACTAGTTCTATGTAGGTAAGAGAATGGAACAATCCCTGGAAATTCCAATAGACCTACATGAGTATTCAAAACCTAAACATACTGTATCTTTCTAAGACTAGAGAATGAGTGAAGAATTTCAAAAGCATGATATCCATTCAAAATTGAAAGTGACATGCATATAATATATACTATATCACCAGTCATGACTGAAATAGGTCTAGATATAAATATGTTCTATACCAGTGTTTACCACAAATTTTTAATTATGGTACACTTTAGGATTAAGCCTTTAGAATGAGTAAACCACGTTGCTCATATACGGTAGTAGAAAAATTGAGAATTGTTCGTTACGCTGAAGAGAACGTTAATAGAGAAGCTGGCAGTGAATTTGGAGTAGCTGAGTCGAACATTCGACTATGGCGCAAAGATAAAACCAAACTTCAAGGAATGCCCCATTCAAAACAAGCGGATCATGGGAAAAGTGGGGCCTACCCTGAACTAGAGTTGCCATTAATTAAGTGGATAAGGGAACATCGGCTACAGAGTAGCGCTGTCGATATAACAGAGCTACATCTAAATGACTTGAGTATGGCCAAAACCATGCCAAATATGAATACTTTCAAGACATCTTACAGATGGGGAAGGAGATTCATGAAGTACCACAATTTATCCGTTAGATGCCGGACAACCATCGCCCTGAAGTTACCTGAAGATTTAGATGACAAACTTCTCGAATTTCAGAAATTTGTTAATAAAATTAGAAACCGTCATGGCTATGACCTGTCACTCATTGGAAACGCCGATCAGACCCCTCTTACCTTTGACAATCCATACGAGTACACATTAAATATAAAGGGGGCCAAAACAGTTTCTTTGGCAACAATAGGCCATGAGAAGACTGAGTTTATGGTTATGCAATGTTGCATGGCTGATGGTACCAAGGTTCCACCATATATGAAATTCAAAAGGAAGACACTTCCAAAAGGAGTTCAGTTTCCTAGAGGAATTGTTGTATGAGTCCATCCAAAGGGTTGGATGGACGAAACTGTCATGATGGATTGGCTTAAAACCATTGGGGGGAAACGTCCTGGTAGACTTATAAGCAAGCGTTTGTTCCTGGTATTGGATGCATTTCGAGTACATCAAATGCCTGTAATAAAGAAAGGGTTGGAAAAAGACAAGATGGACCTATGTATTATCCCTGGAGGCATGACAAAACTTCTGCAACCGCTTGATGTCTCAGTTAACAAGCCAATGAAAGATGCGCTGAAGCACAAATTTAATTCATGGCTTGTTGATAGTACCCATTCATTTACAATGGGCGGGCGTATGCGATCACCAACAATCTTGGAAGTGACAGAATGGATAAAGTGTGGCGCAATCTAGATACTAAACTTATCGTAAACGTGTTTTTGAAATGTTGCATATCAAATGCAATGGATGGGAGATGCTCAGCTTCAGAATGTCGAGTCCACTAATGCAGAAGAAAAGAAAGATCTTCCCTGACCCTAACACAGGGGTTAGAGGAAGAGACAGCTGGAACCAGCAAACTACTGAAATTGCGTGAAAAGTTATTATTAAATATATGTGGTATATGGGGAGCCCTCAGTCAACACAGCTCACAATGGGGATAAAAACCCCTAATGTGCCCGCTGTCACATGCATACACCCACAGGGGTGTTACCTGTGTTACATCCCTGGGCTCACCCGTAAGTGATAAAGCGTTTACCTAGTGCACAAACCAGTGTGCTAATGATGCAAAATAATAAAAATCAGTCAACACAACCAACAAAAATGGTTGGAGCTATCTCTGCCTCTCATCCGAGGGTGAAGAAGCGACCAAAATCAGCTACAAGGCGCAGACATAATATGCAGCAAGCAGTCTATAAGTTACTTAGTTTCTCCATAGTCAGAAGTGCGAGGCAGCACAAAGGCTTGTCCACTTAAATCCGACGGAACTCCATTTCAGGAAGTACAAAAGGCCCCCTTTCTCAGGAACCAGCTGCTAAGTACTGTGCTCAAAATCACTAGAACAGTTGAAAATAACGCTAAGCCCGGTGGAACGCCTCCGCTAATATTTGCAGAACGTGTGATGTCATCACACGTGATGAGATCACCGGGGAGCAACTCGGGAAGTTCAAAACTATATACTCTATCCTCCTCAAACTCTTCAGTGATTTGTTCAATAATACTCCAGCGTAGATCTAAAAAAGAATGACAATGTTGAGTGCAGTGGGGAACCATAGGGGAACTCATAGACTGAGTGTTTATCCTACTTCTATGTTCAATGAGACGTTTCCTAATGGTTCTCTGAGTACGCCCCACGTACACCAGCTGGCACGGACAAATAATGATATAAATAACCCAGGTGGATTTACAATGGGTATTAGACGAGGGGATAAATCTTGTGTGTGCGAGGGTGGACCCACGAATCACCTTCAATAGTGGTAGTGCAAATATCACATGTCCTACTGCATTTACCGTGTCTGCCCATGTGATTCAAACTGCTCATATCTGATGTAAATTTTGAGTGGACTAAATAATCAGCCACAGTTTTAGTGCGAGAGTAGGCAATGCAAGGGTAATCCTGAAAAATAGTATGTAAATGCAGTACATGCCAATGGCGTTTAATGCTAGGGGCAATGTTGGCAACCTGATCTGAAAATGTCATTATGCAAATAGTTTTAATATCCTCAGAAGCACTTGATTTTTGCAACAATAAGTCTCTGTTGGCATAGAGCGCCCTAATATAGGCGCTTTGAAGAACATTGTGGGGGTAACCTGGCGTGCTTGGCTTTTAAATTCGTCGATGTTGGAACATAGCCTACGGATCTTAAGAAACTGGCTAATCGGTAAAGATTACTTCAGACGTGTAGGATGGCAACTGGAGTAGCTGAGATAATTGTTGACTTCCACAGATTTCCTATAAACTGTGGTAGTTAGTGTGGAAGCCTCTTTTTGGACCAAAACGTCTAGAAAAGACACTTGTTGTAAATCAGTAGGCATAGTGAATCTCAGGTTAGAATCTTGTGAATTCAACCATTCCAAAAAGAACGGTAATAGTTCTGAAGGACCAGTCCAAATACAAAACACATCATCAATGAATCTGAGCCAAACCTTAATGTACACAAACCAAGATGATGGATATAAATATTGTTCTTCAAAATGTGAAACATATAAGTTGGCGATACTTGGAGCAGCCGCTGTGCCCATGGCAACGCCGTGCATTTGAAGAAAAAAAATCTTTATCAAATTGAAAATAGTTATGATTTAAAACTAACTGAGTCAATTGTATGAGGAAATCAGCTCTGATACGATCATGGTGAATTTCCTGCATGAAAATTCTGGACGTGAGTTCCAGTGCCGTCCCTTGCGGTATGTTGGAATAAAGGGACTCCAAATCCAGAGTGATCAATGTGTAAGAGTCCTCAATATCTGAAATTTGCCGAATAATAGATAAAAAATGTGTAGTATCCCTTACAAATGACCTTGCTGAACCTACCAAAAGGTTTGAGGAACCAATCGATGAATTTAGAGAGAGGCTCTAAGACCGTGCCTCTTAAGAACACAATAGGGCGACCTGGAGGAGGCTGAATACTCTTGTGCACTTTAGGTACAGTATAAAAAGTTGGTCTTCGAGGAGATGAAACTGTTAAATATTTGGTCTCGGCCTTTGTGATCTGTCCCTTATTATAGGCAGCATCAACTATGCCTGTGATAGTACTCATAAGAGAATCAGTAGGGTCCCTGTCTGGCATAGAATAAAAACGGGGATCAGTAAGTTGCTTCCTGACTTCCATCAAGTATTGGTCGTGATGCAAGATTACAATGGATCCCCCCTTGTCCTGGCTAAGTTCTCGTAAAGCCAAACATTCTTGTCTGGACAAATTAGAATACCTTTTTGATTTTTGAGAAATTTTATGTTCTAAATTCTGTATATCTTTGAGGAAAAGTTCTCGAAAGGTGTATAATATAGGAACGAGCGGACCGGGGGGGGGGGGGGGGGGGGGCGACCACCTAGAAGGGGTTCTAAGTATGGAGGGATCCACATTAGTGGAATGATCCTGAAAAAATAACTTGATTTGTAACGAGCGTATAAAGCGTTCGATATCACAACGTGTAGTAAAAGAATCATGAAAGGAAGAGGGCACAAATGACAGTCCTCTTTCAAGTACTGCCAGTTGGTCATCAGATAGAGGGATACCAGATAAGTTGTCAATTATAGATTGGTGGGGTTTGTTAATCTGGTTTGAGGGCGAGCCTGTTGATTCTGGTTGGCGTATTGGCATATGTATGTGCCTCTTCCCCTTTGTCTGCCTCCTCTTGACCTGCAGTGGCCCCCCCGTGCCCCTCTGGACAAAAAAAACACGGTGATTTAGATCTCATACTGGAATCCTCTGTACCACTACTAGATGCAGAGTCTAAATCAGTAAATGTGTGAGAATCAGGTGTTGCCTGTGTGGTGTCTTTGAATTGTAACCATGAGTAAATGTTTCCTTTAGAATAATCATCGGCATCCACTAATGCAACAGATGAAGCTGATGGCGATATTGATGGAGACAATGACGATGATGCTGATAACATTGACGATTTGTTTTATGTTGATCACATTGCGACATCAGATAATAATGTAGACATCGATGTACTCTTTCAGTCGGATGATGAATAAATTACAAACATTAAAGTAATAGGTAGGTAATTCAACACCTTCAGACCGAGCCCAGTTATAATATGCACCCAGAGTTTGACACTTCTTTGGATGGAAAACAAGTGTGCATTATACATGAAATAATACGGTATAACCACAGAAAGGCAGTACATCAAGTTCCTTTCTCTTTTTTTTTTTTTTTTACTGTAGTGGTGTATTTGGTACAATATTCAAATACTAGTACACTTTAGGACTCATTTTCAGAAAAGAAAGATGTTTAAAATGTAGCATAACAGGGCAGATGGTTGTTTTTCTTGCCAAACCCTTCCAATTCGCTATATTCAAAACCTAGAGGGATATCTATGCTATTCATAGTATATCTAAACTCAAGGGTGTGTGTTAGAGGTATGGTGTAGTCGGCATTAGTGCTGGCTTATGACTGGTCATTTTTCTGCCATAATCGAACATTTAAGAATACATTCAAGGCACAGTTTAGATGTCTGTGGCTAGACCTGTTTTAACAGTGAATAAGTGCAAAAAAAGTGCCCAAACTGACCAGATGACCACTGGAAGGATGTAAGCGTGACCCCCCCATACACTCCCCCAGTGGTCACAGACCCCCTTCCACCCCCTCTCAAAGATGTGAATGAAACAGTACATACCTGCTTATATGATAGCTTCAGGTTTCATGGCCAGTTCTAGTAGATCAGCAAGCAGGTTCCTGGAGTAGTCTAGTGGGTGGTGTAGTGAACCATACAGATGGGGACTCAGGTCCATACTTGATTCTAATGACTATCCTTGTAGTGGAACATGTGAGCCTTCCATACCCCATCCTAATCCCACACTATCCACATACACAGCAAGTGTCACCTGCATGCATAAGGATATTGTTGTGGCGTACAGTTGGGTATAGTAGGGTTTGGGTGAGTTTTGGAGGACTCACCATACAATATAAGGGGATTTTGATGAGATGTGTACTTGGGACTTCTTGTATGTGAGTTTCACTGTAGTACCCCCTAGGGTGCCCCATTGTTCTGCTGGGATGTCTGTCTGGCCAGTCTACTAAGAATGCTTGCCCCTCCTTCATCTCAATAGCTTGCTCTGTGTGTTTTTGCTTTGGATGAGTGGGGTTTTTTGAAAATGGTTCAAAAAGATTGACACACTGAGCACAAACACGTCCATTTTCAAACAAACAAGATAGACATTTTGCAGTTTTAAAAATGGGCATTTTGGTACTGGATTTTTGAGTGTGTTCTACAAAACATCTTAACTTGGATTTAGATATATCAAAAATGCCCCTCTTTATAGCATAGTCAACACAATGCAAATTAAAACATCTTAATAGACAACAAAGGGACAAACAGAGGCGGAACATATAGACAGATAAGATAGAGCAACAAGAGTGTAGAAGGGTAAATAACTTAAGGAAAAATTGTATGTGCAATTAGAAAAAACTCATGAATCTATGCAGTATGTGCAGTCAATGTTAGTCCTTTTGTGTATTTATCTAGCTAGTCAGTTATCTCTTCCATTAGTCTTTGGAGAAGAGACAGGATTTCACCTGCTTCCTGAAGTAGAGATAGTCTTGCTTTAGGCCAGTGGTCTTCCCTAATTTTTAAGTGAGGGCTGTTTTGTGTCCAAAAGGGGTGAAGGAGAGCCAACAAATATCTTCTTGGAGCAATGATGCCAATAATGCTTCTCGACATTTATTCCTACCAGAACACCGGGCCTTGGTCACACAATGCAGAACATAGGTGAATCCTATGCAAACACAGGACCACAAACTAAAAGTACTAATATACATTATATTACATTACATTACATTAGAGATTTCTATTCCGTCATTACCTTGCCGTTCAAGGCGGATTACAAAAGATTTATAAATGGGGGTTACAATAGAAGAACAATTGTCATTTCTAGAGTTGTAAAGAGTATATCATTTGTCATTTCTAGAGTTGTTAAGAGTAGGTGAAGTTAGGATTGTTTCAGGAATTTCTTGAAGAGTATAGTTTTTATTTCTTTTCTGAAAATCTTGTAGTCTGGGGTGGTTATCAGCAGGTTGGAGATTTGGTTATCTAGTTTTGCAGCTTGAGTGGCTAGGATGCCATCGTATTGTTTTGTCAATTTTACTTCTTTGATCGGGGGAGTTGTGAATGGGGAGTGTGTTTTTCTATGTCTGGTTGAGGTTGCTTGGATGAGGCGGTTGTTTAGGTAGGATGGGCTATTTCCATTTAGGGTTTTAAATAACATGCAGTATAATTTAAATAGTATTCTTTCTTGGATTGGTAGCCAGTGTGAGTTGATGTAAGCTTCTGTGATATGATCATGTTTCCTCAATGAGTAGATGAGTCTCAGAGCTGTATTTTAGATTGTTTGTAGTTGCTTGGTCATAGTAGCAGGGCAGAGGAGGTAGAGGATGTTGCAGTAGTCTAGCAGTCCTAGGATTAGGGATTGCACTATAAGCTGGAATTGTGTTCTTTCAAAGAATATCCAGACTTGTCTCAGATTTCTCATGATTGCAAAGGATTTCTGTATTGTTTTATTTATTTACGGTTGCATGGTACAGCATCTGTCTATTGTCATTCCTAGTAGTTTTATGGTGGTTTGGATGGGATAGTTGATTGAGTTGAGTTCTAAATTGGTTATGCTTGGGACTTTGTCATTTTCGAGGAGGATGAATTTAGTTTTGTCTGGGTTGAGTTTCAGTTTGTGATCTTTCATCCAGGTCGTAACTGTTTCTAGTGTTCGAATGAAACCCATGATGCTAGGCTCTGCAGACATAGGGTTGCCAGATTTTCCTTTTGGAAAATCTGGACCCCCCCTAACCATGCCCCCAGGCCTGTCTAGTTCTGCCCATCCCCGCCCCAAGCCTGCCCTAGCCCCGCCCCCACTTCCTGCTCTTGTCAGGCAGGGAGGAAGTCCGCGCATGCACAGACGCTACAATGATGACATCACACGCGTGTTCTCACAATGTCATTGCCTGATGGCCGCCCATGTGCAGACTTCCTCCCTGCCCAACACAACTTTTCAAAACCCAGACAAAGTGCCAGGTTTTGGAAAAGCTGTCCGGACCCCCGGGCATATCCTCAAAAGGAAGACATGTCTGGGGAAATCCGGACGTCTGGTAACCCTATGAAATAGAAAGCTTCTGGGGCTGCCATAGGCAGCATGTTTACTTCACTCATGTTGCCTGCGGCCTGAAGAGTGCAGTACTGGAAACAAAAAAAGTGGCAGATCCCGACAGTGGAAAGGGGGATGATATTCTGCAAAAGCTCTGTGGGCTACCCCAGAGGTCTCGGAGGGCCTCCATTAGCTCGTGGTCCTTGCAACGAAGACCACTGCTTTAGGCAAAGCCTTTGTGGGAATGCATTTTTACTTGCCCTTGTGCCAGAATAATGCAGAGTACTACCAGTGCTTTTCTGAGACTAGGATTGAGGATATGTACCAAACATTGTAAGCGCTTTGATGCCAATGCCAGTTTATTGGGAACTAGACAGCTACATAAATGGAGCAAGACTGACATATAATGCCTTTAGAAAAGCCATAAAAACTGCCTTATTCAACAAAATTATCACCTAAAAAAGTATCTACACCTAACACTACATATGTCCACTCATGCTTTTAAGTCTGAAATGTCTAACATTATATTTTGCTGCCTTTTTAAGATTCTGTTTGCTGTATTTCACTGCCTTTTGTAAGATTCTATATGCTGTATCTCTCTACCTTTTTGTAAGACTCTATATGCTCTTTGTAAGATTCTATACGCTGTATCCGGGACCTTTTGTAAGATTCTATATGCTTTTTGTAAGTTTCTATATACTGTATCCTGGACTTCAACATATTGTAACTCGCTGACTGTCCAGCTCTCTTCAGTGTGAACCGCCTAGAAGTCTCACGACTATGGCGGTATCAATCAATCATCAATCAATAATAATAAAACGCTAAGCGCGCATGCGTGTTCCCTGATCTGTCGTGCTGTGGTGAGTGTGCAAGCGCTAGATGGCGCGGAGTGAGGGACCGACACTTATGGGAAGGAGAGCAGGCCCGGGATTCGGCAGAGGGCAGACGCCGAAAAGGGCTCGGCATAGTGGAAGTTGGTTGTTGGGGGGGGAAGGAAGGCGCTCGCCCCATCACACTACCCATCCGCTGTAGCCTAGCAGATCTGACCACAACCTTCCCCCCTCAAACGCCTATGCCAGTTAGGGAACACACCAGGGTTCTTCGCGCATCGGGCTTATGCTCAAGCTGCCGCCACGGCTCCTCTCTCGAACCGCAACAGGCGGGGATCGAGAGAGAGGAGCTGTGGCGGCTTTGAACTAAAAAATGAAGTTGTTAGAAGGGGATCGGGAACACTTAGCTACACAGCTGGGGGGAAGCTGCGAGGCTGCGGCGGCCTTCCTCACCCGGCTCTCATGGTGCGGCTGAGCACTGGCGGCCGGAGAAACCCTAATGCTGACATTGAATCCAAGGAAACAACCGGGACTGCCTGGGGGGAGGCGCGAGGCTGTGGCGCCCTTCCATTCCTGCCTCTCCCACGGTGCGGCTGAGCACTGGCGGTTGGCGATCCACCTCTAATGCTCCCTCTCAGCTACTCCCGCTGCCAAATAAAGCGCTGTTTATACATGGAGGCACGAGCCGCGACGACGGGTTTGAACTATAAAAAAAAAATTCTAAAAATAACTAAGGGAGCCGTTAGCCTTTAAGCAGGTCCCTCTTAATTTAAGCTAAGTCTAAATACAAACTGCTGCACAGGAAAATGGACAGGGGAAGGAATGCTGCACATGGAAGTGGGGGGGGGGGGGAATGCTGCACAAGGAAGTGGGGAGGGGGAAATGCTGTTGCACAGGGAAATGGAGGGGGAGGGAATGCTGATATGGCTACTGTACAGGAAAGTGGAAAGGGGGAGATAAATGCTGCATAGGGGCAGAAAGAAAGACAGATAGAAAGAAAGACAAATAGTAGGAGGGAGGGAGACAGAAAGAAAGAAAATAAGAAAGACACAAGGCCAAGGAGAGAGACAGAAAGAAAGACAGCTAACGCCTCCACAGAGCTTGCGCTAGTATTTTTCGTGTAACACGGGGTTAGTGCGTGCTAATCTTCAGCGCGCGCTAAAACCGCTAGCCCACCTTAGTAAAAGGAGCCCAGAATTAGAGAAACAGGCTATTTTGAAGCTATACTTTGTGACAAAGCATGACCTGTTTTGTGGCCAACGGGTAACAATTTTTCCTGATGTCTCTAGACCAGTGGTCTCAAACTCAAACCCTTTGCAGGGCCAGATTTTGGATTTGTAGGTACTTGGAGGGCCTCAGAAAAAAATAGTTGTCTTATTAAAGAAATGACAATTTTGCATGAGGTAAAACTCTTTATAGTCTAGGAATCTTTCCTTTTGGCTAAGTCTTAATAATAATATTGTAATTTATAGCTAAAGAGACATATGATCAAGAAACTTTTATTTTACTTTTGTGATTATGACAAACATACCAAGGGCCTCAAAATAGTACCTGGCAGGCCACATGTGGCCTCCGGGCTGTGAGTTTGAGACCACTGCTCTAGACAGACTCAATTTAAAAGGAGGCAGTTCCTACTGCTAAAGCCGAAGGTTTTGGCGATTGGAGCCACCTTCTTTTTAAAATGTCCATGCAAGTGCCTTATCTCGTATGGAAGTGACAAATACCTGTTTTTTGACCCAGCCCAGTTAGAGGACTTTATTAAGGATAAACCTTTTTGATATAGCTTTCAATCCTTAGCCCTACTCCTCTGTCCTCCAACCCAGCCCGCTGATTAACCATTCCCCTTAACTGTATCCATGGCATCCTGTTTGTCTTTGGGAAGCAGAGCTGAGATTGTGATGTCATAATGCCTCATTTCACCAATAAGAGACAAACCTCATCAGTGATGTTGATGTCACAATGGCTTGATTGTCCTGTACTACCCTTTGCTCTTCAACCCAGCCCGCTGATTAACCGTTCCCCTTAACTGTATCCATGACATCCTGTTTGTCTGTCTTGCCTGTTTAGATTGTAAGCTCTTTCGTGCAGGGACTGTTTTTCTTACTCTTTGTGACTCTGTGTAGCGCTGCGTGTGTCTGGTAGTGCTATAGAAATAATTAATAGTAGTAGTAATAATACACACTTTGATACAGCTGAAAGGAACATGAAGAGACGAGCAGACAAGGATTCATTGAAGATTCTAAATGGCAAAGTTTGCATGCTCATTTTTGTCCTATTTGACCTCTCACATAGCCTCTGATTCAACTTTGGATGAAGTTTGTGCTACTAAAACTCTGTGTAACTGCACTTATGTATTTATGTGAATTTAGCTCATGATTTTTCTGTAGTAAAGGCAAATTGTATTCAGGTGTTGTTGACTTTGACATCTTATATGCACTTAAAAAATTGTATAAACCCATTTGTATATTAGGATTTTGTCTGATTGATGTTTTGTTATTCACTATGTTCAGCTTTTTTTTGTTAAACTGAAAGGTTTTGCAGTATATACATAAATTATCTAGATCGGAGCTTAAGGAGGCAATGTATAGGTTGAAAAGTGTGGGAGATCCTTGAGGTACTCCACATGGGTTGGGCCAAGGCTCCGATTTTTCTTTGTTTGTTTTGACTCTATAAGTTCTGGATTGTAGGAATCCTTTAAACCATGTTAGAACTTTTCCTGTAATTCCTATTGCATCTAGAGTTTGTATGAATATGTTGTGGTCTACTAGATCAAAGGCTGCAGAGAAGTCTAGTTGTATGATTATCATTTTTTTTCCAGTGCAGAGGTGTTGTCTCGCAATGTCCATGAGAGTTCCTAGTAGGGTCTCCGTGCTGTAGTTGGTTCTGAATCCGGATTGCGTGGGGTGGAGTAAGTTGTGGTGATCTAGGTACAGTGGTGCCTCACACAACGAACTTAATTCGTTCCAGGAGCAAGTTTGTTATGCGAAAAGTTCGTTGTGTGAAACGCGTTTTCCCATAAGAATACATGTAAAACAAAATAATTTGTTCTGCAGCCCTACATTTCCCTCCCTCCACCTCACCTTATATGCAGAGTTTGCCAGCTTTCTTTTTCACCCAGCCGCACGCTTTCAAAAAGCTGTGCACGCGCAGCTGCTGGAGTTGATCAATGTTCTCCTCTCCTGCAACTTCCGGTTTCCGGTTGCGTCAGAGGAGAAGATTGAACAACAGAGCATGCGCGCATGTGCTGCTCTTTGAAAGTGTGTGGCTGGCCGAAAAAGAAAGCCGGAAAACTCGGCATCTAAGGTAAGGTGGAGGGAGATGATGGAACACTGCATTCAGACAGGAGGGTGCTGCTGTTCCCGGCTCACATTAGGAAGCGGCGAGAGTAGTTCCGCCCCCCCCCCGGGCCCCTCGGGCGACTTCGTTGTGTGAAACGAAGTTCGTTATAGGGAGCAAGACAAAAAGTTCGTTATGCGCAGCGTTCGCTGTGCGAGGCGTCCGTTATGCGAGGCACCACTGTATATGTTTAGGGCTTTAGCTACTAGGCCTTCCATTAGTTCGATGTATAGTGGGATTGAGGCTATAGGTCTATAGTTAGATGGTTGGTCTGTTGCTCCCTTGGGGGTCTTTTAGGATTGGAGTTATGATGATTTTGCTGAGGTTTTGTGGGAAAAGGCCGTCGGTGAGTAGGGTTTGTATCCATTGTAGGAGCAGAGTGCAGAATAGCGCACTGGAGGTTTTCAGTAGGTATGGTGAGCAGTAGTTAAGTTTGCAGGTTGCATGACTGTGTTTGTTATATAGTTTGTTGAAATCTGACCATTGTATAGGTGAGAAGTGGGACCAGGTTCTGTCTGCTGCTATTGATTCTTTTTCTGTGGTAGAGGTTGAGATTTCTCCTAGGTGAGTCGGTGTATCATTGAACGGGGCTCTGATATTAGCAATCTTATTTTTGAAGAATGTGGTTAATGCAGTTTCTGAGGGAGTGGGGGGGAGTTATTAGTGGTCAGATATGGTGAGATGTCTGTGAGTTCTTTTAGTAACTGGAATATCTTTTTTGTGTCTTGGGATCCTTCTCCTATTTGCTTTGTGTAGTATGTCTTTCTTTTTCTTTCAGCTTTTGTTTGTAATTTTGGTGAAGTATTTTCCATGCTGCTTTTGTGGAATCTTGGCTACTTTTTCTCCATGCCAAACTCTCTGATAGTGGATGAATGACTGAACTGGCCAGAGGCTGACTACCTGACAGAAATCCAAGAACAAGATTGAAACCAGGTCAGGTTGCAGTAGGCAAATGACCTATGGTTTGTACCTTGAGGCCAGTTACTGTACTCAGTGTATCTCTGTGGCAATTAAGATGCCTTCTTTGCTTTCACTCCAGCTTTTGAGAAAGGAGAAGGCTAATTTTCTGTAATATTTTGACTATTCTTTTTATTATATTCTTTGTTATGTAGTTGTATTAAATAGTAATGTAATCTACTTTGATGCATAACAGTTGTAAAAGATGGAATATCAGCTATGGTATATGTTCAGACAACGGCCTGGAGATCCTGAGTTTCAGAGTGAAAGTGAAAAAAATTCCATAGTAGGATGCAATAATCCATCACCGTCACTTACTTTAGTTGCCCCGTGAAATAACTTTGAATAGACTACAGTATGACCTCCCGGCTGTAGATTTTTATTGTCACCCTAATAGATCACTGGCTGCCCTGGGTAGGCCCACTCTCACCATTGGAAGCTAAGCAAGGCCAGGCCTTGCTAATGCCTGGCTGGGGACCAACTGGGACTACCAGGTGCTGTAGGCTGAGGGGTTCCATGTTGGGCAGCAGTGACAAAGTGGAGCCATATACTGCACAGGAGAAGGCAATGGCAAACCATTCCTGTACTCTGCCATGAAACATCACAGGGTGGATTCCTCACTGTGTGTTGCCAGAGGCTGGTTACCAACTCAGTGGCATAATCCATCCAATAGGGATCACACAATGATTGTTACTATTTCTGGGCAATAGTGCATCTATTGGTCATACCTGTGAGCTATGCTGACCCCATTATAGATAATGATGATGACATAAAGTGATGGGTTGATTTCCTAGAATAAATCATAGTGTACACTAGAGCTACTCATTTCCAGTCCTTGAGGTCCACAGGCAAGCTAGGTTTTCAGGATATTCACAATGAATACACATGAGAAAAATTTGAATGCATATTTATTGTGGATATCCTGAAAATCTGGCCTGTCTGTGGACATCGAGGACTAGAATTGAGTAGCCCTGGTGTACACTATAGGGAAAGTGGACAGAAAGTAAAAAACCAGTAGTCAATAAATAAATGCAGGGAATGCGATAAAGAAAAAAAAATCAGCTATATGCTATAGAAAAAAGGTCAATTATAAATAATCTGGTACACACCACTGTATCTACTGTAGAGAAACTGATTGGATAGCAAAAAAATCAGTAGGCAAAATGATTAGTACACAATAACCCAGTAGGAATGGGTTGTTTACAATGACATTAATTTTCTATATCGTTACCACACAAAAAAACAAATGACAATAATCAGGTGTACTATTTAGAAATAGAGGGCACCATGTGGAAATAGTGAGCAGTATTTCAGAAACAGTGCCCACTCTCCCAATAGTAAAACAATCGTGCATGTGCTATAACCTTCTTCAGGAGAAATGATTACTCAGCAAAAATCCAGTATCTGCTTTTAGTGGAAGTGATTAATATGCCAAATATGGGATACACCAGTTTTCTTCCAAAATTTCTGCAAAAGCAAGCAATTTCGAGGAAAATATTTCTTTGAAAAGATATCAGGTGGCTTATATGGTATTTACTAGCTCAGCTTCCAAAGTCAGGCCAGAGCTGCTAAAATTTTGATTTATTTATTACTCAACCACTTCTTCCTGCTCCCTTGGGCTTGCAGCTCAGTCAGAACTGGTTGCTAGTGGTGATATGGTCCTATGGACATTCATTCACACGCATTTAGGGACAGATTCTGTAATTGGATGCCTACTGTTAGGCACATATTTCATGATAATCATACATAGGCGCCCATTACAGAATCGTGCCTAACTAAAACTTAGATGCCTACAACGAAAGGCAGGGTTTTAAAAACCTACATTATAGGCACCTAAGTACTTTAGAGATTCATGCCTAATGGCGCCTAAGTTCTTCAGTGTCCCAAAACATGTCTACTTTGGAATTAGATGCTGTTAGGCACCTATCGTATGTCGAATCGTATGTGAGAAAATAGGCGCCTATCACCCAATTCATTTTTTGTTTCATATTTATTTTAAAATTTGATCAAACGCTTAAATGTACAAACAAAGACAAACTTAAAAACAAGACATACAGAAACAAAATGAAAGGGGGTAGAACTACAATGATTTAAGAAAAGTGGTACAGAAAAAGGGAAAACAGCAAAAGGTAAGGGGGAAAATAAGAGCTACGGATCCTAAGTAATATATATAGGAATTAATGATTAAGTTTTATTGGTGGTTGGGTAAAGTGGACCTAATGGTTCTAGGTTTCAAACGCAAGGATCTCTTGAATCTAATCTAATCTTCTATTTGTGCGTCGCGCATACCTATGCAGTCTCAAAACGACTTACTTAGAGAAGTGAGGGGAAGAAGAGAGAGGCAGGGATGAGAGGGAGGAGGAAAATGAGGGGAGATACTTAGGCAGGCAGAAACGGGGAAAGAGGAAGATCTGAGTTGTTTATGTATCAAAGAGGAAGGTTTTCAATACAGTTTCTTTTCTAATATAGGCTGGAAGTGAGCTCCGTAACTGGAGGGGAGGGGGCGGTGATTGAAAATATTTTGTAACGTCTTATGCCGATGATTTTTTTAAAGAGGATATTGTATCGTATGTGTCTGACCCTTGATCTGAAGGGAAACCAGACGATTTTTAAAGAGGGTATTGAATTATGAACTTATTAAAGCTCATAATTGAAGCCAATACACTAATTATGTTACGTGCCTACCATAGGCACCCATTTGGCACCTATCTTTAGGTGCCTTTTGTAGAATTTCCCCGTTACAGGTTGTTTTTTTTTTACCATCATTACCTTCCTTCCCATCTATCTAGCTCAGTCATTGCAGTACTAGTCGTCAGCAATAGGCTGCTAGTTGTGGTTTCCTTCGGAACCCTGTACCTGCTTTCAATTCCAAACTCCAACCCACCTTCTAATCACCAATATCTGTTTTATCATTCCATCTGTATTTCGCTCAGCTGAGCACAATGTATCGATTGCCTTCTTGTCCCGTTTGTCTGCCTTAACTAGATAGCAAGCTCTTTTGAACAGGGACAGTCTCTTCTGTGTTTTAATGTACAGCGCTGCGTTTGTCTAGTAGCGCTACAGAAATGATTAGTAGCAATAGTAGTTATTACATGCACCCTGCATTGAGCTGCATTGAGCAGTGGTGGGGGTCTCCCTCCTTTTGTAGATTCCCAATTCATGACAGCCTGAGGAGCAGGAACTGACTTGCATACAGAAGCTGAATCATTTGCAAGGCAGCACACAGTGCTGTAAAATCCCATTGTCATTCCATCAGGGAAGAAATTCCAAGTTAACTGCATAATACGACAGTCAGCCTGGATTGGTATGTGCAGCTAGTGCTGGTTTGGCTTCAGTTCTTTGCAACATTTGCAATTGGCACCTAAAATTTACCTGTGATTGAACTCTATAACAAATGAAGGCAGTAATCCAACGGTAGGCGTAAAGAAATGAAAGATGCTTGTTGTGACATGAATAGCAGAAATAAATTTGTGTCTATTATTATTGCTTGTGATTCTAAGAGGGTTTTAATTGTTCTGTAAAACCTGTTTGAAACGAGGTTGCATGCATGTATGTGTCCGTAGATCTGACTTCAGATCCACAGTATCTATCTTTTTATTTTGTTTTAATACTTTTGCATGGTATTTATTGCTCATGAAATGTGCTGGATTGAAGAGCTAGAAAACAAGGTCCCCCATTAAGCCACACACCAGCAGAACAATCTTCTCTGACACGCTCCTCATCCACAAAATTGATAGAATACATGGCACAATCATGTAGCCTTTCACACAGGCTACATAAAACACCTTCTTCCCAAGAACATAAGGGATGCCATCCTAGGTCAGACCAGTGGTTCATCTAGCCCAGGGGTAGGCAATTCTGGTCCTCGAGAGCCGGAGCTAGGTCAGGTTTTCAGGATATCCACAATAAATATGCATGAGATAGATTTGCATCTAAATGAGACAGTGCATGCAAATCCATCTCATACATATTCATTGTGGATATCCTGAAAACCTGACCTGGCTCTGGCTCTCGAGGACCAGAATTGCCTACCCCTGATCTAGCACAATGGTTTTCAACTCAGTCCTAAGGGACCGCACGGCCAGTTGATTGTTTTCCAAGTTGTGTCATAGAATATTTGACTAATCGAGGTGACTGAAAGAAGATTTTGTTTGGCTGAACGAAGTGATCTTGAAGGGGAATAAGGTATGAGCAGTCAATCAATGAATGCCGGTGTATGTTCTGATCTTGCTTTAAAAGTAAATAGAAGGATTTTGTTTGTTATTTGATGGGTGACAGGAAGCCAATGAGCGGTTTGAACTAGAGCTGTGACATGATCAAACTTTTTTTTCTTGTAGATGATTTTGGTGATGGTATTTTGGATTAATTCAAGTCTTCTCAACTCCTTATTAGTAATCCCTTGATATAGGGAATTACAGTAGTCTAGATGAGATATTACCAAAGAATGAATGAGAATATTCAGTGATGGGGTTCAAGAAGAGTGGCAATAGAGCAGATCATTTTTAATTTGAAAAAACATTTCCTGAACACTGTACTTATCTGCTGGTGGAAAGAAAGTTTGTTGTCAATAAGGACTCCAAGAAGTTTGATTGTATTATTTAATTTGATCAGTATTGATTTTATATGGATTGGGATATCTGGGGATTCTTGTTCATTAGAGGGAAAGAGAAGTGCTTTTGTTCTAGCGATGTTAAGTGAGAGCATGTTTTCCCTAAGCTATTGACTTTGTCTAATTTTGGGGAAATGTTCAGAATGTCACTAGCAACATTTTGTTGAATTGGGTGAATGAGTTGAATATCGTCCACATATGCAAAGGCTTTGATGCCTATAAATTGGACTAGGGCTAGCAAAGGCACTAGAAATAGATTGAATAGAATAGGTGATAGTATTGATCCATGCGGAACCCAAAAGTCTTGTGAATAGGGTACAGAAGTAGAGTTGGCATGTTTCACCTGATAGGTGCGATCTGAGATGTAAGAATTGAACCATTCAAGGGCCTTCCCTGAAAATTTCTATTGATTATAGGCTCTTTGATTATTGCAATTTGTAATATATTCATTTATATCCCGCTTTATACAAAATGGGTCACAATAAATACATACAGAGTATAAAAATACAAAACACTAATACAGACATTACAGGCCTAAGAAAAGTAAACAAATCAGCGGCCATCGCTCATATATGCACAACCCCCCCTCCCAAACCCCCCCAACAACTTAGAACCTATACTTTATCTTGCAAAATAAATAATGTTTCAATAATTGCTTAAAATTGCACAGATTATCCTGCTGCTGTGTATACATTGGACTCTCATTCCATTCCCAAGGGCCAATACAGGAAAACATACTAGCCCTAGACACCTTCAACTTCAGGCACCTGACCAATTGTATACATAGATCAGTACACTTTACAGAGTGCAATTTCTGTAGTGGAACATAGGGCAGAATACTAGCCATCAGACTTCTTGGCGCCAAACTATGAACACAAAATCATCAACTTTGACTCCATCCCTACAATGACTGTATTTGTAAGAGATGTTCACAATTTTTTCATCCCTCCTGGTTCTTCGCATGGCTTTATAATCTGCAAACATCATGTAGAGTGAAGGAAGAGATCTAGGCTATACCTGTATAGACAGGTTGATGTGATTTTAGCAGCAGTTGCCATGATAATATTTACTGAAAGGCTGCCACACCTTGCCTGAATGTGGAAAGTCGGTGGTCACCCAGGAGGGATTTGCTAAATCCAAACAAGGGAGCAGGTCTTAGCACAAAGGCATTTTTTGTGTCCCAGCGGAATGACTTTCTCTTACTTATAGCTCTACAAAGAACGAACACCATCAATCTTGGCTTACTCAACCTGCAGGAGACATGAAAGAGGAGAAAAGTAAGCAAAAAGAATAATAAAGAGAATAAGTATGAAAGACTGAAGCATGGAATCCATATGAAAACAAAGAAACCTAATATTTTTTTTTGTGACCCCTTCACTTTCCTATATATATATATTTTAGTTCCTCTGTGAACCTACGGTCTTGTCCTGTACATCACCTCTATTCCTATTTAGAATGTAATCCACCTAGAAGGTTCATCCAATTGACTGGAGAGTATGGCCTAGCAGTTAGGCTACTGCCTCAGCACCATGAGGTTATGGGTTCAAGCCCTCTGCTGCTCCTTGTGACTCTGGGCAAGTCACTTAGGCCCAAATTTTGTAACCGGCACCTATTTCAGAGGCATCCATCTAGATAGGCGCCTATCTAAATCGATTAACAAGCTCAATTAAGCTTTTTAATCAGCAATAATTGAAACTTAGGCGCCTATCAAGAAAGAGCGATTCCGCAACAAGGCGCCTCTAAAAATTTAGGCGGCCTAAAAAAAATAGTGCTATGCATGTTGGGCGTGGCTACATGTTAGGCACCTTGTTGCAGAATCGCTGCTCTTAAGCGTGCTTAAGCGCTCAGCTAGGCGCCTAACTTTTAGTTGTTCTTAGAGCTGGCCTATATATTGAGCGCCTCTAAAATAGGTTCCGCTCAGAGTGATTCATTAAACAGCACCCAACTTTACTTGAATTGCGCTGAACAGTGCCTAATTAGGTACCTAACATTTGGGCGCTTCTTATAGAATTTGCCCTTTAATCCTCCACTGTCCAGGTACATTGTCCCTCTGGGACAAATAGAGAAAGTGCTTGAGTACATAATTTGCAACCTGTTCTGAGCTCCTTTGGGAGGATGGGCTAAAAAAAAAAAAATCAAATAAATAAAAAGCATATGGAACTTGGTGCTGTAGAACCAAAGATCCATCTGCAATGGTGGGACACACCTCCCCACAGAATGAAGCAGGAGCATAGAATGAACATGTGAAATCCATATTGTACTGTGCATCGTATTAGTACTGGGTTATTTAGTGATTTACTTGATAATATTTCATAACCACTCATTCAAATAAATCTTTGCTTCCAGCTGTGGCATAGTAAGGGGTGTGGGGATGTGGACCGCCTCAGGTGCTGTCTTCACAGCGCCAGTACCTCTCCCCCTCTCTCTTCCCCCATCCCACCTCTTTAAATGTTTGCCGGGGAAGAGTGGAGGTGGGGTGGGGTGGGGGGGGGGGGTGCCCAAGCAGCAGGGAAGTGTGTGTGTGTGTGTGTGCCAAAGCAGTGAGGAAGAGTGGGGGGATGGGGAAGAGTGGAGAGACGCACAGCATGGCGATGCCAGGCGCCAACCTCCTTCTCTTTGCCACTAACTCCCAGCAAACAAATCATACAAACAGCAAAATAATCATATAACAAAAAAAGCCCTTTTAGCCCATTTCTTCATTTTCAGGAAGGATTGAATTTGTTTGAAACTGTGCCCTATGCTGTTTAGATGCTGATGGGGCAAGAATGAATGTGAATCCCAGTGACATAGTTTAAGTCCTTCAGAACAGAACATCTACTGTACAGAGATTATAAACAGACTTACACAAAGTTACTTTTCAGTGTCCTGAGACCATTCCTTGTTTCACTAATCATAAGCCTGCTGGCAAGATGAAAAGTTACCTGTCTCTGGACAGTATTTTTTTTTAAAGTTGAAAATACATATTTTTAACATAATGAAGCCAGAAAACATATTATTAAAGCGAAAGAAAAGCCTCAGACAAAACGGAGAGGTATCCTCATACTCTTCCACCCTAGCATCATAGGCTGAAAAACTTTTGCAAAAAATAAATTATTGGCAGGTGGGAGCATTTGAATAGCCAAAACTAATGAATGCTGTGGAAAAAACCACTAGCAAGAGAAAACATCCAGCATAGGATGATTAGAGGAAGACTTCTCTTCTAGCAACAGTTCACGTTGTGCATATCTGGCCCATATGTACGCTCTTCGAATAGCTTTATCAGGATATCCCCTTGCTCAAAAGCGTTCCTGCATTTCACCTGCCACTGTCTAAAACTCCTTAATTGTAGAACATACTCTTCCAGCCCTCAGAAACTGACTAATAGGCAGTCTATATTTTAATTTGTACGGATGAAAACTGGAAAAGAGTAGGAGGGTATTACAGGCAACCGGTTTTCTGTAGAGAGTGGTGTCCATTTGGTTCCCAGATTTACTGATCAGGATATCCAGAAATTCAATTCTATCTTTGCGATATGTAGCTGTTAACTGTAGACTCGGGTTTTTGGTATTAATCCACTGTGTGAATCCCTCCAATTCCTATACAGTGCCATTCCATACAAAGAAAACATCTTCCAGGAAGTGTCTCCAAAGAGAAATGTGAGTTTGAAAATCTAATGAAGGGTATATCTCCTGTTCTTCAAATTTCCCCATGTATAGGGTAGCCACTGAGGGAGCTAACATAGCCCCCATGGCTACCCCTTGGGTCTGCTGGTAAAACACCCCTTCATAAATAAAATAGTTTTCACAAATCACCCAATTTACCAGATTGACCAAAAATTCAGTAGAGAGCCTTTGTTCCCCCTGGCTTGCCCATAAAACCTCCTTTATTATCTGAAGAGCACCTTCCTGGGGGATTTTTGTATATAGGGAAACCACATCCAAAGTGACCAAACATGCACTTTCAGAAACATTAGTATCGTCCAAAAATAATCTCAGGAGATGAGAGGAGTCCTTTAGATAGGAACGTACTTTCATTGCTTCTTCTTTCAGAAAAACATCAAGGGATTTTGACAGGTGTTCAAGTAAACTATCCTTAGTATTGACAATAGGTCTCCCTGGTGGTCTTACCAAACTTTTATGAATCTTTGGCACAAATTGGATCCGTGGCACCCTAGGAAACTTTTCCAACAAAAATCTATACTCTCACTGTTAGGTGGCCCCCTTCATAATAGTGTGTAATGCAATAAAAATTTTATTTCAACAACCTCACTCCAGGGTCCTCAGAGCATACTCGATATGCTTCCTGGTCATTTAATGCTTCCGTCTGATACTCGGCCTTATCTAAGATGACTACGTCACCCCCTTTATCGGCCTTCTTGATGACCACACCATCCATGGTTGACAATTGGATTAGTGCCTGATAATGGACATAAGACAAATTATAGTCACATTTAGTCCTTCTGTAGTTTTAGTCCTTCCAACTGGGTCATGCCTGTTAGCACCAGATCACAAAAAGTCATTAGAGCCGAGTCCATGGGACTTTTATATATAGAATGGTCCTCCTGATGTTCCACATCACAATTACCTTGAAAAAATATTTTGATCTGAAGTTTTCTGATAAATTTATGGATTGCAATCTTTAAACGGAAAAAGTCTGGATAATCATGTATCACAAATCCCAAGCCAAGCTGCAATACCTCCATTTGGGACTGGATAGATCGTTCAGGTCTTTATCTGTTGTCATTTACTATGTTACTCACAATCTCTCTACTGAAGATACCAGATGTAGGCAAGGCAGGCTCACTCACATTGGGTAGGGTGGGGGGGGGGGGGTATAAAACTTCAGACAGAGATTTAAAGTTCTGAAAACTGTCCAGATGTGTTAGCCATCCTTCTATCTTCCAGATATTACTGCAAAAATCTGTAGAATTTGGAAAAAAAACTTTTGAGTACTCCTGAACACCTGTGACATGATTTTACTAAGCATTTGGGTCTTAAGAATGTACCTAATTTGCCCATGACTTAATTTGGCCCTGCCCAAGCAACAGCTAGTAGTTGGCAGTACACATGGAAGCCATTAAGAAAGCTGTAAAGTTCAATTAGAAATTATAACAGTAGAGTTTACAATGACAACAATAAAAACAATAAAACTTTCTCTGTCATCATGCTTCTATATAAACAACAGCTATAACAGATACACACATACATACAAAATCTACATACATATATATAATACATATACTGTACATGCAGTAACATACATGCAAATATGCGCACAACCAGAATTATATATATATACACAAAGAGCACAAAACACACAAAGACAGTCACAAACATTCAGACTAGAAACAATTCCATGAGAATGCTCCTAAGGCATTCCCTTATATGCACCCTCTCCAAGTGCTGCCATACCTCATTCACTGATTGGCTGCCTTTTAATTATTCAGATGTGTATTATGTATATTCTTAGAAACATAGAAGTATGATGGCAGGTAAAGGCCAAATGGCCCATCCACGACATCTACTATCTCCTCCTCTCCTTATGATATCCCAAGTGCCTATCCCAAGCTTTCTTGAATTCAGACAGTCTTTGTCTCCACCACCTCTACCAGGAGACTATTTCATGCATCTACCACCCTTTCTATAAAAAAGTATTTCCTTAGATCACTCCTGAGCCTAATCACCTCTTAACTTCATCTTATCTCCTCTCATTCCGGAGTTTTCTTTCAAATGAAAGATACTCGCCTCATGTGCATTTATGCCACATAGGTATTTAAACGTCTCTATCATATCTCCTGCCTTTCCTACAAAGTATACATATTGAGATCTTTAAGTCTTATGACGAAGACTACTGACCCTATTAGTAGCCTTCCTCTGGACTAACTCCATCCTGTTTATGTCTTTTTGAAGGTATGGTCTCCAGAATTGTACACAATATTCTAAATGAGGTCCCCCTAGACCTCAGGGGCATCAATACTTACATTTTCCTACTGGCCATACCTCTCTTTATGTACCCTAGCATCCTTCTAGCTTTCACCATCCCCTCTTCAACCTGTTTGGCTACTTTAAGATCATCACATACTATCACACCCAAGTTCCACTCCTTTTTAGTGCAAAAAACTTCTTTACCCCCTAAACGGTACTGTTCCATTGGGTTTTTGTAGTTGAAATGCATGACCTTGCATTTCTTAGCATTCAGTCTTTGCTGCCAAATTTCAGACACTTCTTCAAGCTTCGCTAGGTCCTTTCCTTGTGTTATTTATTTATTTAATGTATTTATATACCACTTCTATCCTAAGTGGTTTTATATTCAGGTACTTTTTCATCAGGGGTGTCTACTTTATTGCAGATTTTGATATCATCCGCAAAGAAGCAAATCTTACCTAACCGTCCTTCAGCAATATTCATATAAAAATGTTAAAAAGAATAGGCCCAAGAACCGAACCTTGAGGCATAACATCGGTAACAGTTTGACACGGATATTCAATACATTTGCTAGTACAGTACCTTCTAGAAATTTGCTAGTACAGTACCTTATAGTAATTCCACCACTTAGTATAATAAATACAAGACAAGATACGATCTTTGCAGTTACAGCGCCCAGAATATGGAATTCCTTACCATCATTTATTAAGGAAGAAAAATCACTAAGTAAATTTAAAGGACTGTTAAAATTGTTGTACAAGGATGCTTTTGAGACTTAATTATCGGAGTCTCTATTGATCCCATTCGTTGCATAAACTCACTTGTCCTCTGTCTTAGGCTCTGAGAAATTGAATTAAAAATTTTTTAAAAATTCTTAATTTTCTATTATATTTTGATCAATACTTTTAAATTTTCTTACCCTCCGTTTGTATTTTCCTTTTATGTATCCTTTACTATACTTATTGTAGTTCTCCCTACTTCCCTTATGTATTGGTACGTCATGTCCGTCTGTGTTGGTTTTAGTTAATAATTAAGACCCTGTTTTAATTGTAAATCACTTTGAATTAATGATATTGCGATACATCAAAATTTTAATAAAACTTGAAACTTGATCAGTATGGTTATTAATACAGTTAGGTCATAGTTACAAATACAAGTAGATCAGCATTGGATTATCGTTATTTCCATAAATAGTGCTGAATATCAGGCCCAATGAGTTTCCAGGAACTTATCTTTAAAATTTGCCAAACCTAATCTATCTACAGATGAGGGGTAAAAGTAACACCTTAGAGGATTTTTTTTTTTTTTTTTCTGTTTTCTCTTCAACCACTTGAATATCACATTAAAATTTCTATTTTGCAAAAATTGAAGCCACTGGGCCATTTTTTGGGGGGAGCCGTGATTATCTGGAACCCCTGGTCTAATCTAACCCATTTTTGAACTTGATGCGTCTTTTTACCAGTTTTCTTTCCTGCCAAATTTGGTCCTGCTGTGTTAAATTTTCAGAGCTCTTTTGCCCTCAGACAAACATTCTCAGCACCAATTTTTTTCCATCACTAGGGTGGAAAGAATAAAAATGTGTGAAAAAGGGAATACATGGCATCACTATTTATATTTGGCTGAAAAGCGCTAGAGGTTTTTAGCGCGGGCCAGAGAGCTAAATGCTCCGACACTCATAGGAATTCTATGAGCATTTACCTTGCACTAGCTCTGTTTAGTAAAAGGAGGCCAAAATTATGTGTAGGAGTAGTCATGATTACAGAGTAGTAGACTCAGACGAGGAGAGTCTAATTCAGATCCTGCTGCTTCTTCTTGTGGTGTTACCCCCTCCTTTACAAGTTGTGCTAGCGTTTTTAGCGCCAGCCAGGGCAGTCACAGTTCAGATGTTAATAGGAAATTTATGAGCATTGGAGCTGTTACTGTGGCGACCTGTACTAAAAACGCTAACGTGGCTTTGTAAAGTAAGGGGTTAATCCTCTATTGCCTCAAGTACATGCAAAATATCTGCTGTATCTGAATGTATACTGCTTTGATAGCTTTCAGGCTTAAGAAAAAAAATCTGAAAATTATGGAACATGTACACATGACAGCAAAAAAAAAAAAAAAAAAAAAGAATTACATTATGTTTAATAATATCAGAAAAACATTCTTATTCCAGAAAGCCTTCACACTGTCAGAGTTTGAATAGTCAGGTTTTGAGATTTTTTTCAAAGATTTTGTTTTTAAATACTATTTCTCTCTTAGTATAATCCATAAGTTAACTTTAAATTTCTGGACCCCAGTTCGGTTAAATAAATTAGATACTGTAGTTCTAAATCTAATAGATGTTGGCATTGTCATATTGATATAGGGACTTTGGATCATCTGATATATTTTTGTCCATTGATACTTAGTTTTTGGAAGTCAATTTGGGAAGCATCTATCCCCTTGACATATGAGGCGATAATATGTGGAATGATTTTTCATGTTAAACCCACTTTAAATAAAAATAAAAGTCGCCTTTTCATGATTTTGACGGGTATAGGGGTTCAAATGATCACATCTAATTGGAAATATCATGATAGGATTAATTTCAGTTTTTGGTGGGCAACTGTATGTATAACATATAAATATGAAAAGATTATGGCAGAAAGTTTAGGTATTAGTAAGTCTTTTAATGGGGTATGGGGTCCATTAACTAATTTTATTACGTTATAATTAAATTATGATTCTCTTTTGTTTCTGTTAGATTCCTTTAAACATCCAGGGGGGATTGGAGGATGGGTGGGGGAGTTGAATATTTATTGGAAATCAATATTTATTGGAAATGAAATTCACGGGGGTACCGGTTACAGGAACACCCGCAAATTTAAAAAAAACATGAATATGGTTTTTTGCCTGTCAAAAGGCAGGAGAGGCAGAGAGGGCAGCTGGGGCACTGGCAGATGCAGGAAATCACTCTTGGCATGCTCCGACCGCCTCTTCCTGTACTAAAGTCAGGCTACACCAATCAGGAGCTGCTTTGACACGCAGCTCCTGATTGGTGTAGCCTGACTTTAGTACAGGAAGAGGCGGTCAGAGCATAACGCAAATTGGATAATTATATAGATAGTATAATATATAATATCATATTATTGTTTATAACAAGGATAAGAAGGGGTGGAAAAATTGTTTAAGGTAATAATTGTAATGATAATATTGTATTTTCATATAGTTTTTCTGATTCTTTCAATTGTTTACATTATAAAAGTTTGAAATGTCAATAAAGATTTACAAAAAAAAAAAATAAAATCTTTTGGACAAGTAGACCCAGAGCCAGAGAGAATAGGAACCCAGAGAGCATTGAGAGGGTATATTGATAGAGGCAGGCAATTACTATTTCTGTTCCCGTGTCAGAGAAAAATACATGCGCAAATACAGAAAACTTGGAAACAGCATATTGAAAATTACTAGAAATAGGACTAACATGAATCAGTATCAGTTTAAAAGCACTGTACAGTTTAATAGTATACATTTAACAGCACCTTAGAACAATCACGTAACAGAGATATGAATGTCAATACAATACAATATTGTATGATAATAGACAGCATGGAAGAACATTCAAATAATGTACATATAATATGATGTTAGCATACTAGCAATGGAACATATAATAAGCAATCTAACCCACTATATAAATTGATGGAACACTGTGCAAAAATCTTATTTATAATAACCTCCATATCAAAGTGCAACAGTGATAAATAACATACACAAGTTCTTATATATGGAGAAAAGGACCTCAGTAATAGTTCATGTCCGCTAAATGTGTGGTTGAATCTCTTGTGCTCATGTTTAAATCAATTATCAGTCCTAACACCCCCTTTTATTTATTTTAAAAATTTATGTACCATCTATATTTTTATTTATTTATTTAAAAATATATATACCGCATAGAACTATGCGGTTAACATGTTGGTTAAATACATAATATACTGATCGCCCTTTAGTCGCATAGATGTGGACAAATAATGGACAAACATCTTATCAATTAAACATTCAGCAATAAAACTGTAAAAAGTTAAAACCCAAATATTAGCATTGTATCTTACAGGAAGAACAGAAATAGCAACATTTTCACATCTAGATGATTTCCTTATAAAACACACAAAAGCACGGAGCTGGAGATAACCAATGGAATTGGAAGGGACTACTTTATTCAATATCACAATTTAAGTCAAATTGTACCTGTAGAAATAGAAATCTTTCCTTACATGAATGAAGATACAAACAACTGTGTTTTCAATAGCTTTTTCAATTTCAGTCTGTCAGCACATACTGTAGGCTTCATGGAGCTATTCATTTCTCTAAATTAACTTCTTTAGGAGCCAGTCCCCATTATTGTTTTCAACAGGAAGGGAAAGTTAAGTGGGGACTGGCTCCTGAAGTAGCTAATTTAGTGAAACAGACAGCTCCGTTGAGCATTCTGATATTTAAGTCCTGGCTACAGGCACTAATAGATATGTGCTTTAATATTTATCATATCAATGAAATGCTTGAAGATAAAAGTTTAAAAAGAGGTTTCTTTAGGACCGATGACTGATTTAAGGATACGCATTTGAGATTAACTGCACAGTTTGAGCTATTACTGAAGTCCTTTGCCTCCATATATAAGAAACTGTCTGTGTTATTTATCACTGTTGCAGTTTGATATGAAGGTTATTACATCTAATAAGCACTCTTTAACATTCAAATAATATAGACCTGATGCTAATGCTGTTCAAGCAATACAATGAGATATCTTACTATGTAACCAGGGGCAAGTGCAGATACAAGTATATAGACAGAGTCAAGATGGCTACTGCAAAGTCAACTGGCATTTGTTTCATAATGTATAAATCCCTATATATAAATATCAACAATGAAAAAAATTAAAAAGTTAAAATATAATAAAGATTCTACAAACAGAATTCCTTCTTTATCCAAGTGGGCATCAAACATTTGAAAAAACAATAATCTTTTAATTGTCTCCAAATTGTCTGACAACTCTGTTTCATTCTCAACAAACAGCAGAATATTCCACAAACTAGGCCTTGCAGCCAAGAAACTGTTAGCCATCCAGAGGAAGTTGGTCCCAGATGTTAGAATTCTTCTCTAAAATGTCAAAACATTTTAGGCACAACCACTGTGAAGAAATGCATTTTTAAAAGATAAAAAAGTTGTATTCTAGCATCCCACTCCCTTTCACCCAGCCCACCCACAAGCATGCTAATGAAGAAATGCAGAGCAATGACTAAATGTTCAGGATGGTTCAGTAGGGGCAAACTTCTGGTGCAACCATTGTGCTGCATGCATTCATTTCACTTGTAAAGTGGGGATTTTCTTTTCTTAAACTCATTTGAGGTGATAGATTAAGTGCCTGAGATGCAGTAGGAAGGATTAATTCCTCCCCTGAACAGCATTCCCGCGCCCTGTCATTTCTACAGATTTGTCTATATTGCAGAGATTTGTTGCTGTTCACATTGTGTTGAAAGGAGAACAAGAGCACCTGCCAGAACCCGTCCTGAAAGCTGGCTCTGTAGAGTTTATGTGGGCTGCTGAGCTGTTTCCTTGATGTGATTCCATTGTTAATTCTCACGTGTTGGGACAAGGGATTATGGTGCATCAAACTTGTTTTCTATGTCTACAGCTTGTATTTTATGATCTTTCTCAGCTGGCGCAATCACAGAGATATGTTCTTGCTGCAAGAGTCTGCAGATATCTTAACTGCTTAACTAAACTAATGGTCTGCAGTTAACACTTTCAAGAATTAGTAATTATATTTTTTCTAGTACAAACTGCTGGAGATGTAAATTGGCTATATGTTCATATCCTTTTGTATTCTCCTTCTGGTCTGCGATTTGGGACATTATCATGGACTTAATACTACTACAAGTGCCAATTTCTTATGCTTTAGTGATATTTCTATGGGTCTCATAATAGAACTAAATAACGACCAGCAATATTTCTTTGATATTTTGATAGCAGTGGCTGTGCCACTATGCCACGTCTTCGATTTATTTGGGCCCCCATTGGGCTCTCTAATTAGTTCTATACTATCTTTAATGTCTCTAAGGGCTCCTTTTACTAAGCTACGCTAATGGTTTTAACACGCGTGCTAGACACTAATGCCAGCATTGAGCTGGCATTAGTTTTTGGTGCGTAGCGCAGGGTTAGCGCACATGGCAATGTAGCGCATGCTAAAAACACTATTGCACCTTAGTAAAAGGAGTCCTAAGTATCTCCTGTCCTGTCTTAACTAATTTGTGATGTGTATATATGCTCTGTCTTTGACTTGGTTCATTGGGTTGTTATGCCCCATTGTTATTCAGATACTGTGTCCTGTTATTTAAAATCTAATAAAAATATTGAACTAAAAAAAAAAGAAGAAGAAAAAAATGCAGAAGTGCAGAAATGCAAAAATGCAGTTACTTTATTTATTCAGGAATCAGCTTAAAGATAATGGATTAGAACTGAATATAAACAAGATGAGATAATTAACATGGAAAATGATGAAGATTTTGAGCTTGAAGGTGATAGAAGTTGCAAAGGATTTCAATCTCCTGGGCTCTTCTGTAAACAAAGAAGCAATTAGCAGGGAAGAAATACTCTTTAAAATAGCACTGGGTCGCTCTTCAATGAAAGCTTTTGACAAAGTATTCAAAGGCAAGGAAATAACACTCCAAATAAAGATCAGACTTGTCCACACACTCATTTTCTCAGTGGTCAATTACAGATGTGAAAGCTGGACACTATGGAAACAAGACAGAAAGAAGATTGACTCATTTGAGCTTTGGTGCTGGAGAAGGATTTTATGCATGCCATGTACTGCCAGAAGAACTAACAAATCAATTTTGGAAGAGATCAAACTTTCTAAGTCACTTGAAGCCCAAATGATGAATTTATGACTGTCTTATTTTGGTCACACCGTCAAAAGAGAAAGATCATTGGAAAAGGACATTATGTTTGGGAAGATTGAAGAAACCAGGCGAAGAGGGCTACCTGCAATCAGATGGCTGGACATGTTGAAAAGAACTGTGGAAATGACACTGGAGGACGTTGTTGGACTAGCAAAAGACCAATCTCTTTTTAGATCTGTAACTCATCAAGTCGCTAGGAGTTGAGAACGAGTTGATGGCATCTAACAAATAGCAGCTTTTACCAATAAACCGACATTCTGGAGCAGGCCATGATGTGAATTTATCCGGCCCGCGGAAGAATTGTGTGGAGATGCGGCAACTGGACTACTTTGCCAATGAGAATCCGCAAAAAAAAAAAAACCCAAAACAAAAACCAAGGGGTGTTGATAGATTTCAATTGCATTAATTAAAATTATGTTCAAAATATATTCCATATTATGTTAACATTATTTACAACTTTATTTAATATTGAATCATAATTATATACTTTGTGGTATTTCTTTGTACTTGTTTGGTCTCAATTGACAGTGTCAATTCACGGTGTTGTAGGTAATTCTGGCACTGTGACTAATCTTTAAATAAACCTGGGAGTTCGTTACTAGTCGTTACTTGTAATTAGCGTTTCAAAATGTGAACCTCAGTTTAATAGATTTTAAAAACACAAAAAGAGTTCCATCATTCACATTAATGGTTTTATTATAATTTGTTGATGAAAATATGGTAGTGTTCATTGTCATTATACGATAATTTAATCTCACATACTCTGTAATTAGTTTATAAAATTTTCTGCTTTCAATAAAACATATATCTAGAGGTTTGGGGTTTTTTTTTCCTACAGCCCGCTGAAAAGTGCTGAAGTACCCAATGTGGCCCTCGTGGTGAAATGTTTAGAGACCCCTGTTCTAGAGTAATAATAATTTTAAAGACCCATTAAATTTCATCTCATGGAGCTAATCTGTATTTAGATCTTATTTAGAAGAGTGATAGATGTGTAGAACAGCTTCCAAGTGGAGGTGGTAGATGCATAAAATTCAGATAAGAGATGGTAAAGCAAAGCTGCTGATGTTGTGACATCATTGCTGCCCATTTTTGGGACTAGGCTGAAATTTGTTGGTTCTACCAGATGTCCCTTCTCTTCTTTGTCGTATTCTGTTACCCAGTTCATTAGCCTCCCTAATTTCTGCTAAAATTTCCGCATCAGCCTGTTTATCCTATCATTATCATTTTTCCTTTATACATGGGAGTTCTACCCGTAGGGATTCCAATTTGTATGCCAGGATTTAAACTTGTTTTCAGTTGGTATAAATGCTCACACTCAAAGTTGGCCCCAGATTATGGTGCTATGTGCTATTTATAAAGAGCCCTCATCCTGGGAAGCCCTTTATAGAATTCAGCGCCAATGTTTTCATGCCACATACTAAATATAGCCCTAAATGTGGGCACCCATTTATAGACCTGCCCTTCATTTGGATACATTTTTCCTATAAGGCATAGGTGGAACATTCTAAATGGGATGAGACTTCACCTGACTGTGCAACAATATTTACTCCCTAGATGGATAACTTATCCATCTAAATTTCAATCAGATATAACTTTAAATGGATAACTTATTTATTTGAAGTTAGACATGTATATTCAGCGGTGGTAATTGTACATATATTACGTGATGGTAAATATATAACTTTAAATAAGGAACTTCTCTGTTTAACTTTACGTTGCCCTTCATACTGAATATTTGCCTTCTTACATTTTTGAACCAAATGAAAGGTTACTTCCTGATTTTTGTAAATTGAGTCACGGTCAACAAGAGCTGTTTCTCACAGCTGTCAAGAAGTCATTTCCATAGGAAGATGATTTTCCTTTTTCTCCATATACAGTACATGTTTGATAAAGTGTGCAAATGAAAGGTGTATCCTTTTGATCCTATGATGAAAAAAGGAGCGGCGAGAACTGAGGAGAGAAATGATGGGTGACTGACCAGGACAACAAAATTTATTATATGTTCCAAAATAACACATATAAATTCAATGAATTCTTGGTGATCTGTCATTACTGTGTTTTGGCATGAATTGCCTTTTATAATTCATTTCTAGGGTGTCTGTTTATTAAGGAGCACTAACAAATTTAGTGCACCCTAAATACAATGCAGCCAATGAATGACTCCTGAGGAAATTAGAAAGGCATAGGATAGGAGGTAATAGCCTAGTGTGAATTAAGAACTTGTTAAAAGACAGAAAACAGAGAGTAGGATTAAATGGTCAATATTCTTAATGGAGAAGGGTAGATAGTGGAGTTTCAATCTTGAAAACTATCTGATATGCAGAAAACTGAGAAAACTATATATTCCAACAATATATAGTACTCCCATGAAATTCACGGGGGTTCCATTCCAGGAATACCTGTGAATTAAAAAGAAAACGTGAATATGATTTTTCACCTGTCAAAAGGTGGGAGAGGCAGAGAGGGCAGCTGGGGCACTGGCAGATGCAGGAAATCACTCTTGGCATGCTCCGACCGCCTCTTCCTGCTTTGACACGCAGCTCCTGATTGGTGTAGCCTGACTTTAGTAACAGGAAGAGGCGGTCAGAGCATAACGCAAATTAGTGAGGCCGCAATTCGCGAACCACAAATTCACAGGGAAACACCGTACTCCCTAGTCTGAATTCAAAACCTCTTATTTATCATGTCCTTTGTCTCACTAAGACCTTCCTTCCTGTGATAGGACTTTTTATTACCTTTTAATTTATGAATTATATATTTATATGTTTACAAATGTTTGTCTTGTTTTCCTTTAAATGTTCTTAAATCTCTGCCTCTTATTATCAAATCACAGCTATTATGCTAACTGGATGAAAAAGCCTCAGATCCCCATATGCCGCCAGCTGAATGAACTTGCAGGCACTACTTGAAAGGGAAATTACTTCATTGGTTTAAAAAAACCTCCAATCCCTCCATTTATTGTGCAATTAAATGAAAAACTGTGAAACTTTGTGCTATTCACTATATGAAAAAATCAATCTCACAATCTCTTCAGGATTTATCCATGATTAGTCCAGAATCTACTCCTATGTTGACTCTTATTTCTGAAAATTTTTTTTTACTATTCCAGGACTAAAGCTACAGTTCACCTGGATTTGATATGCAGATCAAAAAAACAAAATTTAATGTGCACTAATGTCAACGTGAGAAAAACAAAGGAAACGGACGCTTATCATATCTCATGTCACAAGTGGGCAATTGGATGAGATAAGATAAGCGTCCGTTTCTTTTGTTTTTCTCACGTTGACATTAGTGCACATTAAATTTTGTTTTAACAATTTTGAAAAATTTGTAGAGCACGGGCAGGCGTGTAAGGCATAATCCAGCTCTGTACATATGATAAGTACAGAAGTTCATCTGAATCAAAGATTTTATGGGTTCATATATGAATTCTGAACCAGATTCGATATGCAATAGGTAGCCAATGGAGATGGGTAAATAATGCCAAGCCCTGCCCAAGCCATACTCCCATGCAATCTACACAGTGCAGATTTACAAGTGTATAAATAGTGGGTCTAAAATTAGGTTTTACATATGTATGTGATTTATGCATATCAATTGAAAATAAACCTTCTAAAATAAGGGCCATAATGAGAAAAGCAATTTGTCAGTCAAGCTCTGGCGTTCACATTTCAATGAACATTCAGAGGTACTACTGCACTTAGATATGAGAGCGACTGAATTTCACTGCTCTCTATTAGATGACTTTTGCGTTAGTTCCTAGCCCTTCCCTAACTTGCCCATTTAAGATATTGAAAAATGTCAGCACATAAGGATTTACCTTTTAGGATTTAAGGGGGTAATAATAATAAAAAAAAACAACGTCTAAAAAGTGTCCTAAATGGCTACTTGGACGATCAAAAAGCCTGATCGTCCAAGTACCCATAACCAAAGCTGGTTTTTAGACGTATCTAAAAACAGCTTAGGCCTTTCCCCTGCCACTAAACGCACAGAGAGAAAAGAGGTGTGTTTAGATGAGGGGAAAGGGCGGGCAGTGGGCGGGAGGTGAGCCGACCTACACTTAGGTGTACAACACGTATAACCAAAACATTTACAGGTTGCCTAGTTGGCACCTAGAACTTATTGACTTAGACGTAGTCAAACCAGGTCTAAGTGCCGAAAAAGGGGCTGCTGAGCTGATGGCCGCTGGCGCCATCAGTTCAGCGGCCCGGCAACCTACTCACCACAACCATCGCGGCAGGAGAGATGCCTCACCTCCCCTACCGCGATGCCATCACTCCTCTACCCGAACTGCCGTGACCCGGCCAACTGCTGGGGGGGGGTCGCGGGTTGGCTGGGGGGATGATCGGGGGTTCTGGAGGGGGCGGTCATTGGGGAGAAGGGGGTTGCGTCGAGGTCAGGAGGGCCTGGGATGCCTCCTGCCCGTAATGTAGTGGGGGGTGGGGGTAGGGGGTCGCCTGGGCCAGGAGGGCTTGGGCTCCCTCCTGGCCATATCGAGTCGGGGGGGGGGGAGCACGATTGCCGGGGCAAGAGGGCTTGGGCTCCATCTTGCCCCGATATCATCGGGGAGTCGGCGGGGCAAGAGGGCTTGGGCTCCCTCTTGCCCCGATGTTGTTGAGGGAGGGGTCGCGGTTCAACATGGCAGGAGGGCTTGTGCACCCTCCTGCCTGGATCGTTGTGTGTGTGTGTGTGTGTGTGGGGGGGTGTTCTGTAACCGGTGTTGTTTTTCACAGACACCAGTTACAGAATCCAGCTTTTAGGCGAAGGACTGGCTCCTCCTTCGTCTATAAGCCCTTATGTTGGACGTTTGGGGCTTAGGCTTTTTTTTGTTTCATTATGGCTAAAAAGTGTAGACGTCGTGTAGGTGTACTTTTAGACGTAGTGGAGATTGGGCGTTTAGGCAGAGGAAGGCTTTGTTTTGGTTATGGATACTTTCCCTGCTTCTGCGTTGAACGTTTAAGGACTTAGGCCAAAAGGGGACTTAGACACTTTTTTTGATTATGCCCCTCCACCTGTATAACTGTTTCATATTTACAAAGCATACAAACAAAAAGAAATAACATGACTATGGGCTCCTTTTACTAAGGTGCGCTAGCGTTTTTATCGCAAGCACAAGATTAGCGTGCTTGCTGAAAAATTACCGCCTCCTTAAAAGGAGGCGGTAGCGGCTAGCGCGCGCGCGTTTTTCCGCGCGTTAAGGCCCTAACGCACCTTTGTAAAAGGAGCCCTATGTTGCATCCATTCTGTGGACAGATGTTGAAATCTGGTTTCTAGTGCTATTCAGCTGGTATTCATTACTAAATAAGCTGGAATGTTATTAAAAAAACAAAAATCCCCCAAATAATGTTATTGTTCATGCAAACCACACTTTGTGTAACCATGGGTGTTGTATTGTTACTTAGCAACGACTTCTCCTTCCATCCACTTTCTAGCTTAGCTTTGCCCTGCCTGCTCTATGTCAGCACAGATTAATTAGACAATTTACCGCAAATTCTTTGGCAGTAATAGTTGGCGTGGTGAGACCACAGAGTACAATAATATGAACATGTGAAATACAGAAAGGAACATTCAGTTTTTCCTTATTGATGTCAATGTGTTTAGAGAAAGGTGAGAAAGTAACGTAAATTCAGCTTTTTTTGGTATCCCTCTTAATAGCTCTAGAATGTGTATCCGAAAATGGTTGAGAAAGCATCTCTCTTTTAAGTCCCTTTGGTGTCAGTATTCAGTGAGACAAATACAAATTAGTAAGTGATATTCAGAAAAGTATGTACTGTAAGGAAAATTTCCCACCAGTAGATGAATAAATTTTAGCTGAGCAAATAGATATATGACCAATATATAGCCATTTAACTGTAGGAGGGATTAGAAGCTTTCTGGATGGTGATATATGGAAACTCCTCCCCAGACATACTCATGGAATGCCTCTATTCAGTTCAGGTGTTGCATATATATAGATCGTTCATGTCTAATGTTTTGCACATATTGGATATACAATTTGAAATACTATTTCTGTGTGTAGCCCTCCCCCCCTTTCTAGGTATACTGTGGGTCCAGGTCCCCGCTCCTGTGGTGAATTTTTTGATGGGAAGAAGGAAAACCCACTTGAAGATCTAAGGCACTCTAGACATAATTGTGGTGTTCCAAAACACCTTTATTGAATAAATTTCTTCATGGCACACTTGCAAATTTACATATTCAAATGTAGTATATAGGATATGTAACGGAAATAGAACATGAAAGTAAATCCTATCCTTTTCACCATTCTGAGACACCCTTCTGTTTTTCTTTTCAGACTAAGGTTTCCCCATGGACCCTTTTTTGGTATCTGATGCTCCACAGAATGAATCTTTCCTCTCCTGGATCAAGCATCAATGGGCAACATTACCCTTTTTCCTCCTTTTCAAACACTCATACTTGAACAATCAGAACAACTTCGAAATATGAACAGAGAAAAGCACTCACTACAAGCCTCTGCTTTCACTAAACTCAGATGACTCATTTTTGCCAAGTTGTGCTATACCATGTTGGCCATGCTTTGTAATATTAGGTTTGCTGTGCTATGTTATGCTATATTATGCACACCATGCTATGTCTCACCATACCATAATGTGTCATATTATGTTTTACCGTGCTTTGTTAACTATGTTTTGCCATCTTTGTCAATGTTTGCAATATCATCTTCTACCATACTATGTCTGAGAGTGTGGTGCAGGGGTTTGAACTACAGCCTCAGCACCCTGATGGTTCAAACCCATACTGCTCCTTGTGACCGTGGGACAGACAGGGAAAAATGCTTGAGTACCTGAATAAATCCATGTAAACTGTACTGAGCTTCCCTAGGAGAACAGTATAGAAAATCAAATAAATTATGAAATAAGAACTAGAGACAGTGTCTCTTTTATAGGTTCCATTTACCCAAGGGTGATTTCTAAGGGCAAGCCAACAGGCTGCTGACTCTCTGCAAAAAGTCACCAGCTCTATAGATTGATGAGAGATATCTCTTTGGGCTCTCTATCTCCAGGGGTACTAACAAATTCTGGAGAGGCAGAAAATACCTTCTGTGTCTCTCTAATCATAACAGCTAGCAAGGCTTGACTCCAAATTTCCCTGGATGCTGATAAATCACGTTGGACTCTACCATTATAGTCATTCCTGTAGGGGAATGTCATACCATTGGCTCAGGGCAGGCTCTTTGATACTCACTCTCACCTCTTTTCTGGGTTTCCCTGGACATGTCCTCTTTTTGAAGACTCTGTTGGGAGACTTGGTGGCTTTTTTTACTTTACTACTTTTGTCTGGGGAAACAGGACATCTAGTAACCCTACAGTAGCTTGCACACCTATCCAGAACCCAACCCTTCTCCTCTCTGTGGGATCCAGTGCTTGCTTACCGCCCTTCCCAGTAGCTCTGCTCTAATTCTTTGGACCACTGATAGCGTGACTGAAATAAACATGCTGCATTCAGCGACCCAGAAGCTTTTCCTCTGCTACTGCTTCCTGTCCCTGCATAGGTGGGAAGCAGTATCAGAGAGAAAGCTTCTGGGTCGCAGAAGGCAGCATGTTTATTTCATTAATACTACCAGTGGCCCGAAGAGTTAGAGCAGCACTGCTGAGAAGAATATTGAGTAACTGCCGAATCCCACGGGGGAGGGGATAGCATGGGAAGGGTAAGAGAGATGCTGGACCATGGGAAAAAGGAAAGAAAAGTTGCCAGTCATCCATGGGAGGGAAGAGAGGGGCAGATATAGATGCCAGACCATGGTAGAGGGGAAGGGAAGGAGGGAGATATCAGACCCCTGGATGGGGAAGGAGGGAAGAAGAGAGAGATGTAAGACCAGGAAAAGGAAGGAGGAGGGAAAGATTCCAAACTAAGGTGGGGGAGGTGAAGAGAAAGACAGATGCCAGACTTCAAAGGGAGGAGGAGGAGGAGGAAAAGGAAGGAGGAGAGAGATGCCAGATTGTGGGAAGGAAGGGAAAGGGAGAAAACAGATGTCAGACCATAGGCGAGGGAAAGAGAGGGAGGGTATGGTACACAGGGATGGAGGGGAAGGGTTGAGAGAGGGAGGACGTGATGTATAGGAATGGGAGTGGTAAGGAAGAGAGATGGAAGGAAATGCTGTTTATGGATAAATGAGAATAGGGGAGAAGAAAGAGGGAGGAGATGGCACACATGAAAGGTTGAGAAGGACAGAGAGAGGGAGGAGATAGTGCGCATGGATAAATGGGAAGGAAAGGACATGGAAAAGTAGATAGATTTGAGGAGGAGGCAAAAATTTGTGGACCTATGCAGAGAAGACCAAGTGGCAGCTGTACAAATTTCTTCTGGGGACACCATCGAAGGAACAGAAGATCTGATAATCAAAACTTATTCATAACCTCTAAATACCACAGTAGGATTGTGTGCACATCTAACAATTTCAATACCTACTCACTTTTTCTCAATCCTGAAGGAGTGAAACATAGAAACAAGACAGCAGATAAAGGCCAAATGGCCCATCTAGTCTGCCCATCCACAGTAACCTTTATTGGTTTAATTTTTATTGTTTCTTTTCTTAACTCAGCTTACTTTTAATCTGTTTTTAATTATTAATTCAAGTCTTATTTTAGTTGTACCTGCTTTTTTAACCAGTTAGTATTGTTATTATTTATCTTAACATCTATTACTTTATTTGTCCATTCTGTATGTCCGTTTTACCTCCTCCTTCTCACAATCCTTATTCGTTATTTTCCTGGCTTGTAGTTTTACCTCTTTCTAATGTTTGTCCATTTTAATTTTGATAGGCTCTGTTGTTCCCCAAAGGGACTGCTGCCGCGAAGCGGCGGCGCCGACGACTCCGCCCACTTTCCACCACCGGTAGCGTTCCCTTCAAATTTACCTGCTTTGCGGCACACTCCGCAAAGGCACACGCCTTTGGCTCGCGCAAAAGGAGCGCACCTAAGGAGCAGGTCCTGCTCCTTTATGAGCTCCTTCATGCAGCTGCTTCATGCATCACTTCACCTCTTAAACAATGTTACTTCCATTAACGCATCACTTCTCTTCCTCTCTCTACTTGGAACTCTGTTCCTCATGTACAACTTCTTAATTTCTCTTCCCCTATTTCATACCTCGTTACAACTTAATTTTTCTATCTCCCAACCTTCCAACTTTAAAATAATGACTTCAATTCCCACCATTTGGGGCCGCCGACCTCCCAAGAAAACCCCCCTTCTTATCCCTACAGAAACTCAGGCTAGATATTATACCACCATTCCAATTTGCCCTTCTTCTACCTTTTATTCCGTCCCACTTCACTCTCCTTCTAAACTCAATATAGGTTTAGTAAATGTGCGATCTTTAAAAAACAAACATCATCTTATCCATGATACTATTATTCAACATAAACTCCAAATCCTATGCCTCACTGAAATCTGGTTAACTCAGGGGGAAGAAGCCTACATAACCCAAGCTTGCCCTCCTAATTTCAAGGCTATCTTTCAACCCCGCTTGAACAAAAAAGGAGGAGGCATAGCTGTCATTTATCATACCCCCATCCCCCTCCAACCCAATACCTCCAATTTATCCCCCACCGCCTCAGTTGAAACTCTTCAATTCTCCATTAAATTCTCCCCCTCTTTCAATTTTCTTCTTATCTACCTTCCCCCTCCGGTAACCAAAACCTCACTTTCTACACTCATTTCCACTATATCAGAATTCAATATCACCTATCCTGACTCCATTATCCTCGGAGATTTTAATATTCACTTTAATTCCCCCAACCATCACAACACCTCTGAACTCCTAACTCTGATCTCTGACCTTTCATTAACCCCTCTTATCTCCTCGCCTACCCATGCGGCTGGTAATACCATAGACATGATTTTCTGTCCTACTTCTACTACCTATCTTTTCCAAAACTTCCAATTTCATCCCTTACCTTGGTCTGATCACTTCCTAATCAGCTGGCAACTAGACTCCCCTTCATACTCATGTAATGCCCAACAACAAAATAAAAAAGATACATACACTACCCGTAATACTAATAACATTACCCTTACTGCTATTCAGAACCTTTTTAATTTAAACCTCAAAGACTTCTCTTCCCTCCCTCTCGACGAACAAATTTCCCTTTGGGATACTTCCACAAAATCCCTATTAGACTCTCTGGCATCTCAACAAGAAAAAAAGAAATTCACTCCAAATCAGACCCAAAAACAAAAACAACAACCCTGGTATAATGAAAAACTTGCCCTTCTTCGCAGACAACTTCGCTCTATAGAGCATAAATGGCGTAAAACCTATCTCCATAACTCCCTCACTCTGTACAGAGAAAAAGCCTCTCACTATAAAAATGCTATTCAACAAGCCAAAAAAGAATATTACACTAAACTTATCACTACTACCCGCAACTCTTCCACCCTTTTCAATCTTGCTCAATCACTTTCAAAATATTCTACAAAAAAACTACCCCTAACACCCACCCTTCTGCAAACGAACTAATACTTTTCTTTGATAAAAAGATCAAGGATATTAGATCAAATCTCGGACCTCCTTCTTCTGTTTCTCCTTCTCATATTCCCAATGATTCCTCTCATCTATCATTCAGCTCTTGTTCAACTTTTAAAATGCCTTCACTAGCTAATTTACTTCCCATCTTGCAATCTCTTAATACCTCTAACACTCCTTTGGAGAGTATTCCTCCTTCTCTCCTTAAAAATTCTTCTCCTTCTTCGGTCCATATCTTTGGGAAATGATATCTAAATCTCTTTCCGACTGCTTAGTTCCTTCTGCTTGGAAAACAGCCCTTGTCTTTCCAAAACTCAAACAATACAACTTAGATCCCTCCCTGCCAGCACGTTACCGCCCCATTGCTAATCTTCCTTTAATATCTAAACTAACAGAAAAAATCATTCACAGAATGATTCAACTCACAGAATTTATCGAAAAAACCTTTGCTTTACATCCTTGCCAAACTGGCTTTCGTTCTTCGCATTCAACAGAATTGTCACTGCTAGGCCTCATCTCAACCATACACTATTATCATGATCACCAAAAATCTGTCCTTCTTATCTCCCTCAACCTTTCTGCAGCCTTTGATACCATTGACCATTCTCTTCTCATAAACAGACTCAAAGATTGCGGTATCACAGGATCTGCACTTTCATGGTTCACGTCTTATTTTAAAGAACATAGCTTTAAAGTCCATGTAAGGAATGAAACCTCTTCTTCTATATCACAAACCTATGGCGTCCCGCAAGGTTCCATTCTATCCCCATTACTATTTAATATCTTTCTATCTCCCCTCCTAACTTTAGCACAATCTATTGGATTTACGATCTTTGCCTATGCAGATGACATACAACTTCTTCATCCAGTCAACACTTCAAATATTTCAAATATAAAAGATATAAACAATAAACTGGACACCATAAGTGATTGGCTTTATTCTAATAAACTTTCCCTCAATATAGACAAATCCCGTGGTCTCTTACTTTCAATTAAAAATACCGAATTCCTATCAGAAAAAATTTCTATTAAATCTGTTCCAATTCAAATGGAAACAAAATAAAACTTTTAGGAGTCATCATTGATAAAGATCTATCATTTCACGACCATATTAGTTCGGTTGTAAAAACTTGTTTCTACAAACTTCGCATTATCCGCTCATTAACTTCAATTTTGGAGACCGAATCAATCAAAATTCTGGTTCATTCTTTAATTATTTCCCACTTAGATTACTGTAATTCCCTTCTCAATGGTCTCCCCCAAAAAGAAATCCGACGCCTTCAATTAATACAAAATACTGCAATAAAACTCATCTATAAACTAGGCAAATATGATCATGTTACTCCAGTCCTGAAAGATGCACACTGGCTCCCTGTGGCTCATCTAATCACTTATAAAATCATCCTCTTGACCTTCAAAATAAAGTCTTCTCATCAGCCTTCATACCTTCATAAACTCCTCATTCCTCAATGTTCTCCACGAACTTTGAGATCAACGAATCAAAAACTTCTTTTAATTCCCTCCATAAAAGAGTTCTATTATACACGGAAAATAAATTTTGCTGTATCTGCCCCAACTTTGTGGAATTCTCTACCACAACTACTTCAAGACGAACAACATCTAGATAAATTTAAGATAAGCCTGAAGACTTTTTTATTTTGCGACGCATTCTCTTCTGTTTAGACTCTACTCCTCCCTCTTACTCCATTCACATTATTTTCTTATTTTTATTTTATTTTATTTCTCTCTTAAAGAACCTACCCCACCCAATATGTTTTATTCCCAATTCCCCTTTCTCCCTTTTCTCTCAAAAATGTAACTCTACCCTCCCATTCCCTTTTATCCTCACTTTCAAGTTTGTCTTGTTAATGTCTTTTATGTCCACTCTATGCACTTTTAAATATTTACCATTTCAATTTCTTTTTCTTTACTTTTTTAAAAATTTAATGTAAACCGGCCAGATATTTGTTTGATGGTCGGTATATTAAAATCTAATAAACTTGAATAAACTTGAAACTTGATCTATTTCTCTCTCCGAGAGATCACACATGCCTATTCCAGGTCCTCTTGAATTCAGACACAATCTCTGTTTCCACCACCTCTTCTGGGAGACTGCTTCATGCATCTACCACCCAGGTGTACTTCTTGCTTGATGTGGAAGCTGGAAACCACTTTCAGTAAGAAAGATGGAATATTGTGTAAGACCATGCCTGAATCTGAAATTCTGAGGAATGGATCTCTGCATGACAAAGCCTGAAGTTCCGACACTCGTCGAGAGGAGGTAATCACCACCAAAAACATCGTCTTGATGGTGAGATCTATCAGAGAAGCTTGCTCCAGGATTTGGAGGGTGGTTTTTGCTAGCGCTTAGAGGATCAGATTAAGACTCTGTGCCAGAAAAGGCTATTTCACTGGAGGACGGAGGTCCAACATACCCTTCAAAATAACATGGTCACATCTGGATTTGCGGCTACAGTGCTCTCATTAATCCTTGGCCCAAAACAAGAGAGTCCCACAATCTGAACTTTCAGGGATCCAACCGATAGGCCTTTTTCCAGATCTTCCTGCAGAAAAGCAAGCATCACAAAGATCGGTGTTCAGCTTTAGACCTCACTCCTCTGAACACACCAAGTTTGGAAGCAATTGGACCCTACATGAGCAGCCGGAGATGACAGAAATATTTGAGACTTCGATCCCTTTGCAGACAAACTAAGTCTGAATACCAGTCTGCTGCTAATATAATCACCAGCCACTGGTGCACCATGATCTTAAGCAGAAGTGGCCTAACATGGGCCACAAAAGGAAGGCATAAGGAAGATCTTCCATTGACTAGGGTTGCACCAGGGGTTCACGCTTTGGCTTCATGGCTCATGTCTTCAACTGAAGAATCAAACTGCCTTTTTGTTGGCATCCAATGCCATCAGATCGAAGGTCAGGCACCCCCACCGATTCACAATGCAGGTGAAGGCTTCTTGAGACAGTGAACACTCTCCAGGATCCAGGGTCTACCGGTTAAGGAAATATGCTTGCAAATTGCCCACTCCTGCCACATGTGCTGCTGAGAGCACCAGAAGATGGGTCTCCAACCATCAAAGTGGCATTTGGGTTTCAAAGACTGAAGCAGCACCCTTGGTGCTCCCCTGATGAATGACATAGGCTACCCTTGTTGCATTGTTCAAGAAAATTCATATCATTTTGTTCTGCAGCATGCTCCTGAATGCCTGAAGTGCCAGGCAGATGGCTCAAAGTTCCAGGTGGTTGATCAACCACTTCCTCTGGGAAGGGATCAGTGTCCCTGAAACTAGATGCCCGTTGCAATAAGCCCCCTCAGCCATATAGGCTGGAGTCCATCATCAGAATCACCCATGCAGAGATGTGAAGGGGAACTCCTCTGGTGAGATACAGGGGTTCCAACCTACAGGCTAGACTGCAATGAGCTTCTGCTGTCCAAGGCAGCTACTGGTGAAGTGCATCCCTATGTGGGTACCCTCGGGAAAGGAGTGCATCCTGAAGTGAACACAAGTGCACGCTTGCCCAGGGGACTATGTTCATGGTCTCAGCCATTGATCCCAGCACCTGCAAATAATTCCAGACTGTCAGAGCAGACTCACTCACCATCAGAACAGCAGTTGAATCTTTCTGAGAACCACTAGTCTGCCTTCAGATTTGGACTGGACACTTATTAGCCAATTGTCCAGATATGGATATACTTGTATGCCTGTTCTGTGTAGGTGTGCTGCAACAACCACAACCACTAGTACCTTGGTGAAGATCCATGATGCCTTGGTCAGCCCGAAGGGCAAGGCCACAGAGGCGAGAAATTCCTCCGTCGCCACTGACGCAATCACCAACTTCACCATCTCCATTCAGAAATGTGGTATCTTGAAGGCCACATTCACTGCCTTGAGGTTTAGAATCATCCTGTAGTCTTCTGAGCCTCTCTGGGGCATTATGCAGTATATCGAGTATCTGGCGGAGTCTGAGTCTTCTTCTGGTATGGGTTCTATTGCTTCTAGATCCAGTAACTATTGTACTGTTGCTTGAACTTTGATCGCTTTTTTTTAAATTTCAGACTTCCAGCTGGAAAATTTAGAGAAAACATGGTAGGAAAATCAAAAATCTTATGAAAACAATGGTTACAGGCAGGTATTTGAACATTAGATGATGTAATCATTGATGATAAAATGGCTTCTTTATTTCAACTACAGCAGTCGTTTGGGATTTCAAAAACTCAAGGATACAAATGGTTGCAATTAAAACAAGCCATCCAAACAGGGTTTCCTGAGTAAGTCATCATAGTTTGCCATTTATATGTTTCCAAGTAGAGTTCCAGGGCCATCAAGCTTCCAAATGGTATAAATTAATATCTGATTATCTTTCCAACAAGCCAAAAACAAGTTTAAGAGATATCTGGAGCATGGAAGTACAACAAAATATCTCTGATGCTCAATGGTCTCGAATTCTGTCTCGAAGGATGGGGTTCACTGCGTCAGCGTCTATGAGACAAACCTTGCTTTTCCTTTTGTACAGAATTTTCTGGACTCCAATAAGATTACAGAAATTAGACAATACAAAATCTTATAGATGCTGGCACTGTCATCTTGAAGTGGGGACATTAGACCATCTCTTATTTCAATGTCCAACGATACTTACTTTTTGGAAATCAATTTGGGGGATAATAAATTGTGTCCTAGGAGTCTCTATTCCGTTGTCTTATGGGGTGATTCTATTTGGGACTTCGTTGATACCTAACAGTCCAATAGATAGCAATAAAGACAGACTTCTTATTATGACAGGTGTAGCCATACAATTAATTACTAGAAATTGGAAAAACTGGGACTGTCTAAATTTTACTTTTTGGTGGGAAATGCTCTGCTTATACTATCGATATGAAAGAATGTTAGCAGAGCAATCAGGAGTGATCAAAAATTTTAAAGAAATTTGGAATTCATTAGACACATTTGTTAATTACCTTAAAGATTAATAATTTACCTAACAGATTTAGTTATCTTTATTTTTTTGCACACACATTGTTGGGAGGGAGGGAGGGTATGGTTAATTGATTCATATGTAATGCAAGTATATAAGTGCTGATTTTCTTTTGAAATTTTGAATGTTTACTGATTGCACTTGTTATATGCTTTATAAAATCAATAAAGAATTTAAAATAAAAACAAAGCCTTTACAAATTGTTTCATCAGTCCTAGCTTTATATGTAGTGGTGGCAGTATGACCTATCTGGTGCTACCAAAGTTTCATTGATTACATTTTGTCCTCCAACCACCATATATTCCCTCGGAGGCCAATCTTTTTTTTTGCCCAGTGTTCGTGTTTGGCTCAAAGGCATAAAAATTAATAAATTCAACCATATCTAAGAAACTAGAGCTGATGTGATCTATCCAATGCAAATTTCTGAATCAGCACCCCAAATAACTCCAGGAACAGGTAAAAAAAACAACAACCAAGGCGCCAAGAAAAATGTTTTTTTGTTGGCCTGTGTTATAGGCAAACCTCACCATCTCTCTTTATTTTGTTTTCTGTAGCTTTTCAATCTACTTTGCATGCTTATTAGAGCATAGAGTTACTGTAGCCCAGGCAATTTCCATATATACAGGAAATAGCCAAAGCTGCATTAAAAAAAATCTCTTTCACTCAAATATTTCCAATAAAATAAATTTAATATAAGAACATAAGAATTACTGCTGCTGGGTCAGACCAGTGGTCCATCGTGCCCAGCAGTCCGCTCATGCGGCAGCCCTTAAGTCAAAGACCAGTGTTCTAAATGAGCCCAGCCTCACCTGCGTACTTTCCGATTCAGCAGGAACTTGTCCAACTTTGTCTTGAATCCCTGGAGGGTGTTTTCCCCTACGACAGACTCCGGAAGAGTTTTCTACCACTCTCTGGGTGAAGAAGAACTTCCTTACGTTCGTACGGAATCTATTCCCTTTTAACTTTAGAGAGTGCCCTCTCGTTCTCTCTTCCTTGGAGAGGGTGAACAACCTGTCTTTATCTACTAAGTCTATCCCCTTCAGTATCTTGAATGTTTTGATCATGTCCCCTCTCACTCTCCTCTTTTCGAGGAAGAGGCCCAGTTTCTCTAATCTCTCGCTGTATGGCAACTCCTCCAGCCCCTTAATCATTTTAGTCGCTCTTCTCTGTCCCCTTTCGAGTAGTACCGTGTCCTTCTTCATGTACGGTGACCAGTACTGGATGCAGTACTTCAGGTGAGGGTGCACCGTGGCCCGATACAGAGGCATGATAACCTTCTCCGATCTGTTCGTAATTATTCCTAGCATTCTGTTTGCCCTTTTTGCCGCCGCACATTTAAAATTAACAATATATTACAGTTACCACAATTGTAGCTCAAGAGAAGTTTTTTTTTCTAATGTCCAATCACACTCTGGTGCAGGACAGATGACTGCAGGCAAACAGGTGTTTATTTTTCTCCTTTCTTTCTTGCGTGGGCTAGCATTTGATTGCAGTTCTTGTTGATTCCTACTACTCTATCTATTAAGAAATCAATAAAGGAAAACCCTAACTATTCCCCAAGATTCCATTTTAAACTAGCTATATAAAAGAATAGATGATTGAGATAGCCCTAAACTATACCCACCCATAATTAACTAATATTTTAATAAGCCCATTATAACCCCAAAACACAAGTGCATGTCATCAAGGTTAAAACTTGGAAAAAAAACCCATTGAATAAATGTTTCAGAAATAGTATTGTTATAACACAAATTACTACAAACAGGATAATGTAGTCTAACCAAATCCAAATTATTACCGTTCTTCAATGAATTCAAAATTTACCTTCGAAAACAACAGACAACTTCCAACACACAGCTGTCTACAGAGAAAACCCACCCAAACTCAACTGCTCTCCTTGGCAGTTTAAAATACTAGCAGCACTGCTGACTTCCTGGAGAGAGAGCTGTGCTGTCCATAATTCCAAAAAATGACACGTACAACTCAGAATTCTTAAAGCTACAGAAATATTTTTTAAATTTTATTTATAACCTTGGTTACATTACTTTGTTTCCATGGAAGGGAAATCATTCACTTCACCTTTGAGAGTTCACAGTCACAGTCATTTTTGCAGGGGTTGGCAGTAGGAATGGATTGTTTCCTGATCCCTAAAATGTGACCTTGATTCTGAGAACAGAAAACTTTGGTTTTCTGGCAAAGTGCCATGCTTTCATTGAGTCACAGTATCAAAATCAATAGGTGCTCCATATTCCTTATGAAAAAAAAGTTTATATCATACAATGATATTTGGCTTGGAATCTTAATCAAAGTTAAAAAGTACAAAACTGAACACTCTTAATTACAAATCTATGTTATGGTGTAAAGTGATATATTATCTCTCCCTGATCTTCCTGTGAAAAATGTTAATGTGATAGCATTACTCTGTTCCATAGTGCGTGAGTCAGATAAATGTAAACTTGTTATGGGTTATTTGAAGTTGTGATTTTAGGTTATAGGTTATTTGAAGTTGTGATTTTAAGGTGTTCGAGGCTTATCTAATCCTGCAAGCAGCATCAAGAGATACTTTCCAATAAACCTCTGCCAAAGCTAATTAATAATAGTGGGGACTATTATTAATTAGCTTTGGCAGAGGTTTATTGGGAAGTATCTCTTGATGCTATTGCCGGATTAGATAAGCCGGATTAGATAAATGTTCGAGGCTTGTGTAGTTAAGGCAGAGTTTGCAGGAATGGGACAGGGACAGAATTTGTGGGGATTGGACAGGGATATTGAGATCCTGCAGGGATGGGGACAAATTTGTCCCTGTAACATTCTCTAATATAGAGTAGGCAGATCACAAAAGAGTAAGTTTAAGGGGGCTATCCTTTTGTGAGCCCCTCCTAAATGACAAAAAAGTGATTTTATGGCTTTGACCTTCAGGCTAAAGGTCATTAGGCTGAGAAGTTGATCTTCATTATACCACCTCAAAATTCATGTGACCCCCACATGAAATTATCACTCAAACAACTTAATTACTTTAAAAATAATAGGTGTACACTAGTTGGTTCGTGTCCAACAGGAGGGACTGGGTATCCCTCCTGCCATGGTCATTATGGGGGCTTTGGGTGTTTTCCGGCAGGAGGAACTGGACATCTCTCCTGCCATGGTCATTACGCAGGGGGGAGAGGGGTTGGGGGTTGTCTGACAAGAAGGACAGGACATCCATCACTGACAAGAAGGACAGGGTTGTCAGTGGGGTGGCGGCAGGAGGAATTGGGCAATCCTCCTGCCGCGGACATTCGGGGCTGGGGGGGGGGGACACGGCGTCAGGGGTCCCAGCAGGAGGGACTGGGCATCCCTCCTGCCAGTAGTCTCATGGGGGGAGGGGAGAATGGGACCCTGCCGCGGACATGGCCGCTAAACTGATCGCAACAGGGAGATCCCTTGCTGCCCTCAGTTCAGCGGCAACATGATTCTCTAACCGGCGCCTGTAACATGTGCAATTCTCAAAAGCCGCTTAGGCGGCTTCTGAGAACAGGCGCTCTGTACTGAAACTGAGCCTTAGTGACTTTTTCTGAACATGTTGTACAGCACAGAGAGGGTGCATTTTCTTTCAGTGAAATTCTAGCTGGCACCTCAGTCAGTCACATCAAAGTTGTTTCTCAGGCAGTGATTAGGTTGTGAATGTTCTATTTTTTTTAAGTACTGTATGGTGAACTTTTTTTGTTTTCCATCCATGTCAGCATTCTTCCAGTAGGAATGAGATTACAGAGAAACATAATTAAGGTATAGTCTAGCAGCAGAGTCAGTTCTTTCCGAAGGAACGTTTGGACCTGACTCACCTTCTATAGGTCTCAAATCTAGTCCTAGAATAAATTTAGAATTTAATCAGTCTTGGATAAGAAAATCAGTGTCCTTTTAGAATTCAAGGAGAGATGCTTAGCAATCTCTTAAAACCGGTGTCAGCTAAGTTTTAAATTTGTCCTATTGAAAATATAGAGTCAGATTTAGAAACAATTATTATTCCCTCTAGGCACAAATAAAAGAAATCCTCCAGTATACACAGTGCTGGTCCAACTAGGGTTGCCATTTTCTCCAATTGGAAAATCCGGACCCCTAGACCGGCCCCCAGGCTCACCTGGTTCCGCCAAACCCTCCCTGTAACACCCTAATCTCGCCCCCAGTCCCATCCTAGCCCCACCCCCGCAGACTGTTTTTGGGCAGAGAGGAAGTCTGTGTATGTACGGATGCCTCATGATGGCATCACGTGCACGTGCGTGATGTCATCACATGGCATCTGCGCATGCATGGATTTCCTCCCTGCCTAACGCAATTTGAGGAGGCTTTTTAAAACCTAGACAAGATAGGAAAATATTTCACCACTGTGCACAGGGAACAGAAAAAGAACCTTCAGGAAGATAACACTTATCTTCACAGCTGTTGATGTAAGCCAGGATTGTGATCCAAAGACGCAACGATCTTACTGCAGTCACATTTCCGGCATTGAAGTGAAGACAAGGAACCAATGTCCAGATCCAACAAGGCACTTGTTTCACCAATAAACTATATATAACTATAAACTATGGGCTCCTTTTACAAAGGCGCGCTAGCGGTTCAACCCGTGTAATAGCGTGCGCTAAACTGCCAGACGCACTAGCTGCTACCGCCTCCTCTTAAGCAGGCGGTAGTTTTTGGCCAGCACGGGGGTTAGCGCGTGATGAAAAGTCGTGCGCGTTAACCCCGCTAGCGCGGCTTGGTAAAAGGAGCCCTATGTGTGCACATACATAATAAATGCCAACATTTCATCACAGTGCTGTTCTGTAAATCAGGGGTTTTCAACCCAGTCCTCTGGATACACCCAGCCAATCAGGTTTTCATTATACCCACAATGAATATACGTGTGATAGATCTGCATGAAATGGAGGCAGTGTATGCAGATGCATCTCATGTATATTCATTGTGGATATCTTGAAAACCATACTGAATGGGTGTGTTCCAAGGACTGGCTGAGAACCACTGCTACAAATTCACACCTATCTTACATAGTGTACATGTGGAAAGCCATCCGACTTGGACATTTACCACAAAACATCCAAATTTGGAGGTGGAGAAATGTCCATTTTCGAAACCGCTGACCATCCAAAACATAAGAACATAAGAACATAAGCAGTGCCTCCGCCGGGTCAGACCACAGGTCCATCCCGCCCAGCAGTCCGCTCCCGCGGCGGCCCAAAACAGGTCAAGACCTGTCTGAATCATCAGAAGGGGCTCCCTTGCCACCTTGGTTTCCCATTTAAGTCCTGCCTTCCTATCGAAGTCCTAGCCCTCCGGTCTTGCACATGCACGACCAGGTTAGTTTATACTCATTACCTGATTTACTTCCTATACTTGTGTTACCTCCCAGCTCTTCCCTCAGTATCCCACGATCCCTTTATCCCTCAGGAATCCATCCAATCCCTGTTTGAATCCTTGTACCGTATTCTGTCTGATCACTTCTTCCGGTAGCGCATTCCAAGTGTCCACTACCCTTTGGGTGAAAAAAAACTTCCTTGCATTTGTTTTGAACCTATCTCCCTTCAGTTTCTCAGAATGTCCCCTCGTATTTGCTGTCCCCTTCAGTCTAAAGAATCTGTCCCTATCCACCTTCTCTATGCCCCTCATGATCTTGAAAGTCTCTATCATATCTCCCCTGAGCCTCCTTTTCTCCAGAGAGAAGAGCCCCAGCCTATCCAGCCTCTCGGCGTATGAGCAGTGTTCCAGCCCTCTTACCAATTTCGTTGCTCTCCTTTGGACTCTCTCAAGTACCGCCATGTCCTTCTTGAGGTGCGGCGACCAATACTGAACGCAGTACTCCAGATGTGGACGTACCATCGCTCGATACAAAGGCATGATGACTTCCCGTGTTCTGGTTGCTATGCCCTTCTTTATGATGCCCAGCATCCTGTTGGCTTTTTTCGAGGCTGCTGCACACTGTGCAGATGGCTTCAGTGATGCATCCACCAGCACACCCAAGTCTCTCTCGAGTCTGCTGTCTCCCAACAATACCCCCCCTAATTTGTAGCTGAACAACGGGTTCTTTTTCCCTATATGCATGACCTTGCATTTGTCCACGTTGAAGCGCATTTGCCATTTGTTTGCCCAGTCTTCCAGCTTGTCCAGGTCCCTTTGTAGGTCCTCACACTCCTCCCTGGTCGTAACTCTGCCGCACAGTTTGGTATCGTCTGCGAATTTTATAACCTCGCACTTTGCCTCCTTTTCCAGGTCATTGATGAATATGTTAAAGAGTAAAGGCCCCAGCACCGATCCCTGTGGCACACCGCTCGTGACTCCCCGCCAGTCAGAATATTGACCCTTTACTCCAACCCTCTGCAGTCTTCCCGACAACCAGTGCTTGATCCATCTGTGCACATCCCCTCCCACCCCGTGGTTCCACAGCTTCTTAAGTAGCCTTTCATGTGGCACCTTGTCGAAAGCCTTTTGAAAGTCGAGGTAAATGATGTCTATGGGCTCCCCATTGTCCACCCGACTGCTTATTCCCTCAAAGAAGTACAGAAGGTTCGTTAGGCACGACCTTCCCTTACAGAATCCGTGCTGGCTTGTTCTCAGTAGGCCATTTCTCTCGATGTGCTCGCAAATGCCGTCCTTGATCATAGCTTCAACAATCTTCCCTATAATTGAAGTCAGGCTCACCGGCCTGTAGTTCCCGGGGTCACCCCTCGATCCTTTCTTGAAGATGGGTGTGACATTTGCCAATTTCCAGTCCTCTGGCACCTCACCAGTTTTCAAGGATAGGTTGCAAACATGTTGTATTGTGCCCGCTATTTCCTGTCTTAGTTCCTTCAGAACCCTTGGATGGATCCCGTCCGGGCCCGGTGATTTGCCGCACTTTAACCTGTCTATCTGTTTGAGGACATCCTCCCTACTTACCTCTATGTGCTCTAATTTTTCAGTCTGTTCCCCACTCATGAGTTCCTCTGAGTCTGGTATATTAGATTTGTCTTCGCTCGTGAAAACCGACGAGAAGAACGTGTTCAACCTCTCAGCTACCTCTTTATCTTCCTTAATCACTCCCTTCCTGTCCCCATCGTCCAACGGCCCTACTTCCTCTCTCGCTGGTCGCTTCCCCTTAACGTAACTGAAGAATGCCTTGAAGTTTTTCGCCTCCTTGGCCAGCCCCTCTTCGTATTTCCCTTTTGCTTTTCTAACCTCCCGGTGGCATTCCTTTTGGCATTTCCTGTGCGCCTGGTGATTTTCCTCTGTTGGGTCCTTTTTCCATCTCCGGAAAGATACTTTTTTGTCCTTTATCGCCCTCTTAACTTCTATTGACATCCAAACCGGGTCCTTTGATCGCTTGTTCTTGCAGCCTTTCCTGAAGTTGGGGACGTACATTCTCTGTGCTTCTTGCAGGGTGTCCCTGAATAGGGTCCAGGCGCTTCCCACAGTCTCCATCCTAAAGATGTTTCTGAGCTTCCTCCCCACCATTTCCCTCATAGCAACGTAATTCCCTTTCTTGAAGTTCAGCGCAGTTGTTGCGGTCCTCCTAACTATGGGTGTCCCTCTTTCTAATGTGAATCTGATCGTGTTGTGATCACTGTTGCCTAGTGGTCCTCCCACTTCTACCCATCTTGCAGGCCCCCCTAATCCGTTTAGGATGAGGTCAAGAGTAGTACCCCCTCGCGTCGGTTCTTTGACTAGTTGCTCCATGAAGCAGTCCTTCACAGCTTCTACAAATCCTATCTCCCTATTGCAGTTGGAGTGACCCGTACTCCAGTCTATCCCTGGGTAGTTGAAGTCCCCCATCACTGTTACATTTCCAGTCCTGCACTCCTGTCTCAATTCCGCTTCCAAGTCGTGTCCGACTCCCTCTGGTGTACCAGGTGGTCGATAGTACAGCCCCAGTTTTATGCCCGCACCCTTGTTTCCCGGTAATTTGACCCACATCGATTCCAGCCCCTCTGCCTTCGTTGCCATATCCATCCCGACCGAGTGGATAGAGTCCTTTATATATAGTGCTATGCCTCCCCCCTTTTTGTGGGTCCTGTCCCTCCTATAGAGCTTGTACCCCGGCAGCGCTACATCCCATTGATTTTCCTCTGTCCACCAGGTTTCTACAATTCCAATTATATCCAAGTCCTCCCCATTTGCCATGACTTCTAGTTCACCCATCTTGGCCGTGAGGCTTCTTGCATTTGCGTATAAGCACCGCAGGTCCCGTCGTTTTTCTCCCAACTCTGCATTTACTTGGGCCACTTGCCCTTGGATTTCGGGCAGTTTTCCCGCTCTCTGTGTTTCTGCTTTACCCTCAGCCTTTACCCTCTTAGCTTTCAGCTTCCCCACATTCCTGCCACCCCACTTTCCCGCTTTTCCTCTGGGATTTCTAGCCCTACCGGCCCCCTCCTGGGCTATCATCCCTTGAGTCTCTGTTTGATCCCCCTCGCCTTGTGGTGCCTCTATATTACCCTCGGCTTTCGCCCTTATGCCACCCAGTCCCCCTGTGTCCACAAGCCCCTTAGTCTTCTCCCAGCAAGCTCCCATTACCTGATGTTTCCCTCGCTGTCTGATTTGGAGATCTTCCGGTCCCTCTGTTTCCTCCCTTTTTCAAAAATTGTATACTTAGACATCTTGGCTACCAGAACATCCAACCTTAGGAAGTCTAACTTTGTTCCCCATTTCTGACCATTGAAATATCCAACTTGAAAATATTCAAATACACTGTAGACCATCTGAATGTAGGAGGGGCCAGCATTGTAATAGGCATATTAATAGAGCATGGGGCACCTTAGAGGGCACTACTGTGAACTGCACATAAAGGGCATCAAATATACATCTCACCATAACTGCCTTAAAATCTATACTGAGCTCTCCAAAATTCCCCCCAACTTATTGTACCCACATGTCTACCAGCCCAATAGTTCTAATGGCTGCAGGTGGCATCTATATGGCAGTATAGTAGGATTTTGGTGGGTTTTGATGGGCTCTTACTTTTGATAAGACTGGCTCAGATCTTATCATAAAACTGATCTCGTGACAATCCAATTGCTGTTATAATTTAGGTTTATTAGCAATAAACAAAAGGCAGCTCACATGAAACAACAAAGTACAGCACATTGGGCTAAAAGGATAACATAAATGCAAAGGGCTCCTTTTACTAAGGTGCCACCAGTGGTTTTAGCGCGCACTTAGCATGCGCTACAATATCGCATGCGCTAAACGCTAACGCCTCTATAGAGCTTGCGTTAGTATTTTTCATTTGGCACATGGTTAGCGCACGCTATAAATGCTAGCGCACCTTAGTAAAAAGAGCCCAAAGTGTCCAGCTTCTATTCATAGATCTGTTCTCCCTCTCTCCTCCCCCGTCTCCATGCTATGCCATCCGGATGACACTTATATACTTTTTGTTCGGTAGCCTAGGGTATCACCTAGTTACAGACTACATACTCACTTTCCATTGGTTTGTCACATGCATCATTTCTATTGGCTATATGGCCTATACACTTATCATGGAGCCATATTGAAGCATGCCATTACCTAGTGTCAAAACTGACCTTTCTATTTCCCTGACACTGCATTCTTAATACTAAGGCAATAATTGCTGAGGACAGGCCTCCTCTGTCCTGAGCTTGATTGTAGTTCTGTAAATAGTTCTGATAATTCTTTGATAGGACATTTTATCCTGTACTGTTGCTTGAGTTTATCCAATGATGTCACAGTCAGCAGATCTCTGCCAGTTACTAGAGCAAAGGTGAATCCCTCATAGAGCATATCGTCTCTTGCTGACAGGCAGAAATATGATTGTCCAGAGGCTTGAATTCATAAGCACAATGTCTCTCTTAGAAGTATAACTTTATTTTTGGGTGTTTCAGGGGTCTTCGCCTACATTTTCATGCAGGTCTTATTCTTGATTCTTCTTCATTGCCTACATTTTCATGCAGGTCTTAATCCTAATTCTTCCTCACTTTCTATTATAAATGTTGTAGTTAGAGTGGCTTATGGACCTGGCTCTTCCTTTCTTTGGTTCACTAGCCCACCCACCCGACTACATAAGACACCTGTGCGGGGCTCTACTAGGCTTTCCCATACCAGCTATGTACTGTTTCAATAAGCTATTTAGAGGGGGGGTAGGAGGGGAGTCAGTGAGCTTTGGGGGAGTTTGGGGGGGTTATACCTTCATGCATCTAGTGGTCATCTAGTCAGTTTGGGTACCTTTTTGGCATTTAGATGCTTCTAAAATAGGTCGAGGTCAGAATATCTAAGTTCTGTCCAGAGGATATGATAAGAACAGTTAATGTAGCTGGTTTTAAAAAAGGTTTGGACAAGTTTCTGGAAGAAAAGTTCAAAGTCTATTGTTGAGACAGACATGGGGGAAGCCACTGCTTGCCCTGGATCGGTGGCATGGAATGCTGCTACTATTTGGGGTTTTGCCAAATACTTGTGACTTGGATTGGCCTCTGTGAAGACGGGATACTGGGCTAGATGGATTAATGACCTGACCCAGTAAGGCTCTTCTTATGTTTTTATGCTCTTATCTTGAGGGTCACTTGCGACTGTATACAACCTTTGTAGATTGATTTTAAGATTATTGATTTTAAGTTTTTTGGACGCTTATTAAACCATAAACTGGTTCATCCAATATTCTGTTCTTTATAAACTCCTAGATGTTAAACAATACTGCCTAATATGGCCATAGTTCATAGAACAGCTGTGTCAGGGGCAATAAAAACAGTTTCTCAGCTTGGGTTCATTCGTGGAACTAGTCAGCACCATTTATTGAATTCCTGCCTATTAGACTCATAATCAAAAAAACATAAACTTCCAAAAAGCATCCTAAATCGGCACTTGGACACCCTAATCACCAGGATATCCAAGAGCCCTTAATCAAAATTGTTTTTCTGTATATCTAGCAAAGTGTTTCAGCCTCTGTACATTCAGAGCATGGACAAAGAGGAGGCATATTATGGGTGGGCTTCCCCAGTACTCACTGACCCCATTCCACCACACTAAATGAGAACAAAAAGATACATACATATGAACATAAGAACTGCTGCTGCTGGGTCAGACCAGTGGTCCATCGTGCCCAGCAGTCCGCTCCCGCGGCAGCCCCTAGGTCAAAGACCAGTGCCCTAACTGAGACCAGCCCTACCTGCGTACGTTCCGGTTCAGCAGGAACTTGTCTAACTTTGTCTTGAATCCATGGAGGGTGTTTTCCCCTATAACAGCCTCCGGAAGAACATTCCAGTTTTCCACCACTCTCTGGGTGAAGAAGAACTTCCTTACGTTTGTACACAATCTGTCCCGTTTTAACTTATCTCGAAAACTGCAGCATCTGGTATGGGGAAGCCTAGTAGAGCTGCACACAGGTATCTTGGCCTGATGAGTGGGCTAGTAAACCATAGAGAGGAGGACCCAGGTCCATAAGCCACGCTAACCACTACATTTATGGTGGAAAATGTGAGCCCTCTAAGAAACAAAGAACACTGTGAGTTGGTCAACCCCACAAGGACGATCCACACTCCCACAGCGATGGACCTTGGTACCATAACAATACAATTGTTCCAGCAAAACAATGTGGAGCCAATCCCTGGACTCCCAGAAGTTAAAACGATGATGTTTATTAATACAAATACAGCAATAAAAACACAGTAGCTTCACAGAAAACATCCATGAGAAAGTAATGTGATACTTCTATCGTGCTGGCTGTGAATCATTTGTTGGGTTTTATTACATTGTGTATTGCATTCTATTTTGTATTAATAAACATCATCGTTTTAACTTCTGGGAATCCAGGAACTGGCTCCACATTGTTTTGCTGGAAAATATGAGCCCACCAAAACCACCCCAAACCATACTCTACTGCTATATAGAGTAGATGTCACCTGCAGCCATAAGGGCTATCAGGGTTGCAGACAGGTGGGTATAGTAGGTTTTGGGGGTGTTTTGAGGGGGGCTCACCATAGCCTATAAGGGAGCTCTGGTGAGATATTTATCTGGCACCCTTTTAGTGAAGATCACAGCAGTGCCCTCTAAGGTGCCCCACTGCTTTCTTGGCATGTCTGGGCCAGTCCATTACAGGACTGGCCCATCTCACATCGAAATGGTCTTGTTCTGGACGTTTGGAACTTGGACAAAATTTTGTTCGAAAATGTGGTATAAAGATAGACATCCTGACAGTCTGGGCATCCCAATGGCTTCGATGTCCAGATAGATGATTTAAAAAAAAAAAAAATTCTAGATGTATGGTGGTTTGCCTTTCGAAAAAAGGTATTTTCTTACTGCCAAATTTGGACTTCTAGTGCCATACGTCCAAATTGGACTTAGATGTATGTTTTGAAAATGCCCCTCCATGTGTATATGTCTGGTATTAAAGTGTGACAATGGATCACTCCTGAGGTACTAACTACCAGCTCTATGGTTGGCATAAGAGTTGGTTCCGAAATTATAGGCATGTATTTCACTTGTTATGCTAGTATTCTATAAGGAAAAGTAGGCACCCATTTACCTTTATAGAATAGGTACCGCATAGGTACACAGTTAAAGAATTACTCTATTAGCGGTTATACCACATGTACAAGTGTTGTACAACATCCGTCCCTAAGTATAAAGTTGTTTCCTTGCTTGACTCCTTTCCTCCAGAAAGTTCTCTTAAATAGAATGCATTTCTTTGTCAAAGGCATGCCCCATTTTATACCTGAATTTCCCAATGTTTCTCACTCTTATAACCTTTGCATAAGAGAAAAGTCCCGGAGTATAACGACAGGTAAATATAGTAAATGTCTGTTTATTGTCAAGTACTCAACTTCCCCAGCTGGACTTGATGCAGCCAGACAGTTTAGCCTGGGGTGAATCACCCTTCCCCATGACCATTCCACAAATAAAAGAGCAGAAAAACAGGCCTGTACAGTGCTTGCCTTAATGGTATCTGTTAATCATTTTTCTCTTGTTAAAGGAAAGGTATGTAAAAATTTGATAAGGCGCATTCTAGTAGGCAGGATCAAAGCCCTGAGTGTCCTGTGGCCCACTCGTTGTTTGTGCAGCCAGATTAGATCTCTTGAAGGTAGGAAGAAATGGTCCTGCTCACCACTGCAACTTTCCTTATTAACTCCCCACTGAGTTACTGCTCATTTTAGATGCTAGTGTGAGCTGGATTGAGGGTGATTTCTTTTAAAGGCACTTCCAGACTTAGGTCTGTTCCCAGACTCTTCATCACCTAGAAGGGACAATGATCTGCATACGTTACTGCAAGTATTATTCCAAAATCCACAGAAGCAAAAATCATAGAAACATAGAAACATGATGGCAGATAAAGGCCAAATGGCCCATCTAGTCAGCCCATCCGCAGTAACCATTATCTCTTTCTCTCTCTCTTTTTTTTTTTTTTAATTTAATTCATTCAATGCTTTTGGTTTTAATTACACTTCTCCCTCGTTATTCGAGGGGGATACGGGCAGAGCCGGACCGCGAATGGCAAAAAAACGTGATTATCTGGCTCTGACCCACCCCCACCTCCCTGCCGCCTTCCCAGCCTTACCTGGTGGTTTAGAGGGTTTTCGGGGCAGGAGCGATCTTCCTACGCTTCTGCCCCGTGCAGATCTCCATGAGGAAATGGCTGCTGTGAATTCCTGTAGTCTCTCGAGACTACGATGGGAACTCCCTACAGCCATTTCCTCATGGCCATCTGCACGGGGCAGGAGCATAGGAAGATCGCTCCTGCCCCGAAAGCCTGCTAGACCACCAGGTAAGGCCGGGAAGGCGGCAGGGAGGTAAAAAAATATGGCATTTTTAATTTTCCCCCTCCCCAGAAAAAAAATTGCGATTATGTGAAATCGCGAGTGCAGAAACCGCGAAGGGGAGGGGGAAGTGTAAGTCCTGTTAAAAGCAGCAAAGATATTTTCTCTGTGATGTTTACCCTTATATAGGGTTACCAGATGTCTGGATTTCCCCGGACACATCCTCCTTTTGAGGACATGTCCGGGGATCTGGATGGCTTTTCAAAACCCGGCACTTTGTCCGGGTTTTGAATTGGTTTCCTTTGGGTAGGAGGGCATCCGTGCATGCGCCGGTACGATGCGATGACATCACACGCATGCACACATGTGCGTGATGTCATTGCGTCGCATCGCGTCGCATTCACGGATGTCCTGCCTGACGAGAGCAGGCAGCTGGGGTCAGGGCTGGGGTAGGATTGGAGGCGGGGCTGGGGTGGAACTGGGGTGTGATGGGGCAAGGGTGGGTGGGACTGGGTGGGACTGAGTGGTCCGGATTTCCAGACGGAAAATCTAGTAACCCTACCTTTATAGTATCCCCAGGTTTTTTTTTTTGTTTTTTTTACTCGTTAATTGTCTTATTCTCCCTAGAGTGGAGGTGTAGCCTAATGGTTAGATCAGTAGGCTATGACACAGGGAAACCATTTCAAATCCGACTGCAGAGCCTTGTGCTCATGGGAAAATCACTTAACTGACCATTGCCTTAGAAACAGACCCAGGGACCATTTTACTAACATAAGAATAGCCTTATCGGGTCAGACCAGAAGTCTATCAAGCCCAGTAGCCGGTTCTCACGGTGGCCAATCCAGGTCACTACCATGTTTCCCTGAAAATAAGGCACTGTCATATTAATTTTGGGTCCAAAAATCGCACTAGGGCTTATTTTGGGGGAATATCTTATTTTTTGTATGTACAACGATCATCTCTCACCCATCTCCTTGTGCAGCATCTTTCTATACCCCTCCCATCCCCCCCATGCAGTAGAACTCCAAAAGCAATTTCATTGCGCTGCCTTAGATCTAATTTAATCTAAGCTTTAAATGGTTAACAAATAAACAAATTACAGATCACCCTTAAACAAACTGAATTTCAGATGTCATAACATTTCTTTTTTAGTTCAAAAATTTTTTTTATTGAGTTTAGTATAGAAAGTACAATAAATGTTAAGGCAAGAAACATGCATACCGTACCAATGCAAAGATTCACAAAATATTATCTACATAATGTAATACAGCAGGCAGACCTATGCCTATCTATAAGGAGGAGAGTAGCAGCACAACATGCAGCCAAAAGTACATGTGATATCCAAAACACAGAGCACAGAGAGACACCGGAGCCATACACCTACAGGAACACTGGGAATGAGCCATAAAGTAAGAGACAGGTTTAGATGATGATATCCATGTTTCAACACATGAACTGAATGTCGTCAGCCTGTGTTGCAATAGGAGTTAACCGGACGCCATATTTTAGTATAGGAACTCATGGCCTTATGTTTTTCTGCTATAACACTTTCATATTTTACTGTAAGGCATAGCGTATTCCACCATGTGTTGTAATTCACCTTATCCAAATATGCACAAAGCTTCTAGTTAATCAACTTGTCAATATTTAGTTACCACCTCAAATATGTCCAATTTCTACCAACACCGTGTTCCTCAGAATGCCATACTGAATCTTGATTATAGTGTGGTAGCTGTCCTCATAGGAACCTCTATACGGTGCGATTTTCTGGTAGATAAACTAATGGTTTCATTTGGACATTCTGATGCTAAATATATCTAATTATATCTGTTTATATCCATTTATAAAGTGCCAGTGCCAATGTTTAAATATAAATAAATAATCTTAACTTCATAATAAACTTATTAAAGTGCCACTTAGCTTAGAACAGTTCTGCCTCAATCCCCACCGACGCGTTTCATTCTTCCTCAGGGTCGAGGAAGGAGAATACTGTAAATTAACAAGATTTATTAGTTCTCCGTATAAATCTAAGCAAGTGAAGCAATAATTAAAAATACTGGCTTACCAGAACAGTTTAAAAACTTTAGCGTTTAGCTAAATCCTTAAAGTGCTTGCCGGGACTGCAGCATGGCTGCGGCGTTCTAGGTGGATCTAAAGAAGGGAAATACCCCGTGACGTACCAGAGTGACAGCCAATCAATTGCAAGTTACAAGCGGGTTGGAACCGAAACTCAAAATACTGTCATATTGCTAAAGTCATCCAGTCACTCGTTAGATTAAGCCCATGAGGAATCATAGTGTTCAATTCGAACATCCAACGGAGTTCTTTAAGATTTAAATTGTACTCAATGTTACCACCCTCCCACCCGACATGGATTGTATCTATTATACGCCATCTAAGGTCAGTAATTTGGTGCTTGAACAGATCCAGTGGCGAACTAAAGGGGCTGTTTCAGATCCCGTGTTCACCTGAGATTTATGCTCATTCAGTCTAATATTCATTGACCTAGTGGCCTAGTGGCCCCCCTTGATAATATCTCCAGCACATTAAGAAGATCTTTACAAGAACTAAGGAGAAATCAAGCTTTAGTGATATCTAGAGCTGATAAAGGGGGCGCAATAGTAATTCAATCACGTCAGGCAATATTTGGAAGAGGCTGGGAGACAAGTTAATGACCCTCAGTTTTTATAGAAGGTTGAATGAGGATCCGTGTTATGGAACTTAAAGTGGAGATTTCTCAGGATCATTTCACGAGCGTTTAAGGCTAAAATTATCATGGCCAAAGAAGCCGTCTTTTTGCATCCCCCTTTCCATAATACTCAGAGAATCTATTTTTTACCTAAAATTCATAAAAGTTTATCTAACCCCCCTGGATGGCCCATTGTTTCAATGAAAAATTCCGTGTTGGAACCCTTTTCTAAATTTTTGGATTTATTTTTGCAGCAAGAAGTTCTTAAGGTAAAATCTCATGTGAAGGACAGTACGCATATGATCAATCTTTTGGAGGAAATATCTGATGTTCAGACTGACTGGTTATTGGTAACCTTAGACGTGAAGGCATTATATACTATGATACCAACTGAGGGAGCCTTGGACTTGTTAAAGAATATATTTGAACAACAAACGTACTGCAGATCTTTGTGGAACAGATAATACAAAGCCATTCCCCCTGTGCAGCAGAACTCCGACGACCCTGCCAACCCATCCCCCTACGCAGCATCTTTCCATCTCTCCCTCTCATCCCCCCGTGCAGCAGAACCCTGACAACCCTCCCACCGCAAGGCTGACATACTTCCGTTTCTTTTTTTTTTTTTCCAATTATCTTTATTAACAATTGCAATGGAACATACAACCATGAGCAGAACAAGCAGAAAACAAAGCATCCAAAACAGCACAAGAGAGAATGACAACAAATGGTGCCCAGTACAAATCCTCCATGGGTGGATGCCCATCACAATTGGCATTTTGAGATAGCAAACCCCTCCAAACAGACACATCCATACCCCAAACCCGCACCACAGACCACAACAAGCACTCCGCAGTCGAAACTCCAGACATCCACACCCCCAAAAAATCCCCGCCCTCACACACACCGATGCAGCTACCCAGGAAAAGCAAAAACAGAAATCCAAACGGAACGAAAAAGAAGGAAAAAGAGAGCAACAGCCCCCTCTAGTAGAAAAAACTCATGGGGAGGGTTCCGTACCCACAGTCTCTATGCTGGAACAGACCTGCAACGCCCGCTGCCACAGGTCTCGATAGCATCGGTGGGTCAAAGTCCCAGCTCTAGGAACCCGTTGAAGCTCGTACCGCCCCACCTCCTCCAAACGAGCCTTCCATTGCGGAAAGGATGCCACAGAAACAGTCACCCAATGCTACAGCAGGAGCTTTTTTACCACCAAGACAGCCATGTAGAGAATCCTGCATTGAGGAAGTGAGAGCCCCCCCTCAATCAATGCACGCTGATCTCCCAAGAGCAGAAACTCATAAGACCAGGGCACCACCCTCTGGAGAAGGCGCTCCAAAAAAGGAAGCACCTGCAACCATAATTCCGACGAAGGCATTCCAAAAAAATGGTGGGTCAGGGTGCCGAAAAAACGATTGCATTTGGTGCAAACTGCTGCCTCCCAAAGGCCCGTACGAGCTCCCTGAACCCGAGAGATATAAGCCCGATGCAAAATTTTAAATTGCATTTCCCTGAAATCCGTGGATCCCCCCCCATAGCGTGCACATTGGCAAAAAGATCAAGAAAGGCCTTACGATCTAGAGTAGTGCCAAGCTCTAATTGCCACTGGGACGCCAGTCTATCAATAGGTCCCAGATCTGAGGCGGTCTTCAGAACTCGATACCAAGGTGGCTAATTTGTTAGAGGCATGGAGATACCTGGAAAAACTGGACATCCAAGGGACCACAGAGCCCAAGCAGCCCCCAACGACGGTCAAGGGACAAGTAATAATGCCGCGCCTGCAGATAAGCCCAGAAGTGGGTCTGAGGCAGGTGCCAAGACGATTGCAACTGGGCAAAAGAGGGAAAATGACCCCCCCCCACCATAAGGAGATCCTGAAGAGTTCTACCCTCTCTCTGCTCCCACTGCCGAAACCAAGCATGACCCACTCCCGGGGGAAAGTCAACATTACCATACAACTGTAGTAAAAGGGAAGCAGCCGGAGTCTTCCCCTGCCTCCGCCTCCACCACCGCCACTCTCGCCGCACGGGTAGAAGATACGCAAACAGCCCCTCCTCCCGGGACAGCCGACAACGGAGTGTGCAGAAGCGGACAGTGTCCCCGAGTGCGGAGCACACCAGGACTCCACCCAGTCCTGAGACGAGAATTTGTAACAACCCGACCATCCTTCATGAATGAAGCGAAACAAAGCAGCGACATTATAATAGCGAAGATCGGGAAGATTCAAACCACCCCTACTTCTATCCAACACCAAAGTGGCATAGCTAATCCGGGCCCTCTTATGACGCCAAATGAAAGAGGAGATGGTCGAACGAAACAGTCGCACATCTTTAGCAGTAACCCAAAGCGGCACACCGCCTGCAACGGATACAAAATTTTGGGGAGAAGGACCATCTTTGTCAACGCCACCCGACCCGAGAGACCCAGCGGAAGGTCTCTCCATTTATCACACAACTTCTGAATCGCCTCCAAATGACGGGTCACATTATAGCGGTACAGAAGCTTAAGATCCGGACTTAAGTATACACCCAGGTAACGCATTGGCCCCTTCACCGGCGGAATCTCAAGACTCGCATGTCAGGGCTCCACCCGAGTGGACCGTAAGGGAAGAAGTTCAGACTTATCACAATTAACCCGCAGCCCCGAAAGATCTCCAAAGGACCGGACCAAATCAAGGACCCGTCCCAGATCCCGGCGGGGCTGATCCAGATAAAGAAGAATATCATCAGCAAAGAGGTTAATGCGACTCTCCAGACCCCCAATGTGAATGCCCTGAATAGTCCGATCCCCCCGAACCCTAGCAGCCAGCGGTTCAATAGCTAACACAAAAAGTAACAGGGACAATGGGCAGCCCTGTCGCGTCCCCCGTCCCAAAGCAAACGGTTCAGTAAACTGACCATTGACCAAAAGTCTGGCCTGCGGCTGTATATACAAGCTACTAATCCAATGATGAATAGACCCCTCTATACCAAACTGACGCAGAATCCAGAAGAGATACTGCCTCGAGATACTATCACATGCCTTCTCCATGTCCAGGCCGACACTAGCCGAGTCGCCCTCCAAACCACGCTGAGAATGAAGGGCCATCAGAGCCCTAACCAGATTCATAGACGCATAACGGCCCGGCACAAAGCCGGCCTGATCTTCATGGATCAAAAGCGGCAAAAAGGCATTCAAGTGCCTCGCCAAGAGAGCAGCAAAAAGTTTAGCATCCTGATTAAGGAGGGAAATAGGTCGATACGAACCCACCTGGGCTGGGTCCTTGCCAGGCTTAGGCAACAATACTACATGGGCCATATTAGGAGTCCCCAAACCCGAGTCGCCGAGAGTGCGTTAAACGCCCCTGCCAGCGCAGGAGAGATCTGATCTGACAGAATCTTATAATACTCAGAGCCGAACCCATCCGGACCCGGGGCCTTAGTCAATTTAAGCCTCTTAATACCAAGCTGTACTTCATCTGCACTAAAAGGGGCATTCAGTTGCTCCAACTGAGCCTCAGTCAGCCGAGGAAGCTGGAGCCCCTGAAAGAAAGCATCCCTATCAGCTTCCGAGAACGAGCGGTTAGCGTACAAAGATTCATAAAAGTGAACAAATTGCTGTTGAATTTGCCATTCCTGCATGTAACAAGTGCCCTTCGGGTCCCGGATAGACAGGATAACCTGACGTGTGCGCGGAGGCCGGACCAAATTAGCCAACAGTCTTCCCGTATTACCCCCCAGGCGTACAACTTATACCTTTGGAAATAAATATCCTGAGATGCCCTCTGCGTCAAGATGGTATCTATCTGCCGCCGGACGGTCAGCAAGCGGGTTTTATCAGCCGCCGATAGAGAGGCACTGTGACAGGCCCACAACTGGCGAAGCTTCCCCGATAAAGTTAGTAACTCCGCATCCAGTGCCTTCCGCTTGCGGGAAAGATAGGCAATAATGAACCCCCGCAGAACCGCCTTAGAAGCCTCCCAGAAGGCTGAACATCGTCAGTAGAATTATGAGAACTATACTCCAACCACTGCTCTCGAAAGTATTTATGAAAATCAAGATCTCTATAAAGGTAACACGGAAATTTCCAATGGCGCTCCTCGGGTTCCGGCGTAAACCGAAGCTCCAGGACAACAGGCGCATGATCCGACAAGGGAACTTCCTCTATAGCGATCCCAGACACCCTGGGGAGCAGAGAGGGCGGGAGCAGCAGATAGTCCAACCTAGAATATACATTGTGAGGATGGGAATAAAAGGTATAAGTGTGTTCCGTGGGATGCAGAATCCTCCAAATGTCCAACAACTGCAGTTGGCTTAGCAGAAAATTTACCCCCTTGGCTCCATGGTCCTTGGCCCCTGCCTTTGCCGGGCTACAGTCCAGGGCAGGATCCACAGTGATGTTGAAGTCTCCCCCCACCAACGGTTGGTAATCAGGATACATGGCTATCTTGGCAAGCAAAGCTGAAAAGAATTTATGATTATACACATTAGGAGCATACAGATTACACAACAACCACTTATGCCCCCACAGTTCCCCCAATACAATGACATAGCGGCCATCCTGGTCCTGAAGAACTTTATGAGTATGGAAGGGCAATTGTTTATGAATAAGAATGGCCACCCCACGCTTCCGGGTACCAAAGGAAGACGAGCAGACCTCCCCCACCCAATTCCGCCGCAGCTTAAGGTGTTCCGCAGCGGAGAGATGGGTTTCTTGCACAAAGGCTATATCAGTCCCCCTCCGTCGGAACCAGATCAAGATTTTTTTCCACTTAATGGGAGAATGAATCCCATCCACATTTAGGTTAGAGACAGTCAACTTAGTCATGAAGAAAAACGTCCCCAGATGAGACCACAGAGAACAATGAAATACAAAAGACAGGCAGCCCCCCAGCTAGGCCTCCCATCCAAGAACTCAGGAACCCAAACCTTCGAAGAAAGAGCACAGAACAAGGACCCAGGTAATTCCCCCCCCCCAGAACGCTGCACCCCCCCACACTCATCCCACTCAACAACCCATCCAAACAACTGCCCACCAACCCACAAGCAAGCACAACAGTCACTCCCCAACCCCCCATCCCCGCCGCTCCCCCTCCCCCTCCCCCAAAACCTTCTCCCCTGAGAGAAATGACCCCAGAGCCTTCCCCATGACCCCCCAATACAGATGAATAAAGGGAAGAACAACCCCTCCCCCTCCCTCAGAGCAAACCCTCTCCAGAAGTCCCCCCAAAAACCCAACCTCGAACAAAAAAGGAGTAAGAAAAATAAAACAACAAGAAATTGCGCTCCCAAAAACTGGAGCAGCCTAAAAGCACCTACTGAGATCTCCCAGCCTCAAAGTCTCCCAGAATAAACAAACTGGCAAGGAGACAGCTAAGAAAGTCAGCCCCCACGGAGAAGAAAATAGTTCTCAGGCAGTCCAGGCTGTGAAGGCAACAACTACCTTAGGGAGGAATGGAACCAGGGATCCAGGGAAAAACAGACCAGACAGCAGAAATGTCACAGCCAAAGCACCAAGCCCCCCAGATCCCTGGCTCCGCAGAGCACCCTCTCGCCGGCCAGCAGGAACCAGACAGCACAACTCCAATCGCCAGTCATCCCAGCCGCCGGTATCGAACAGTACTCACACGATGATAAGGCCAGAAAAACCAAGCGCTGAGAGCAGACTGCCACAGCCGAGCAAATCAACCCTCCGGATCCACTGCAGGGGCTCCTCCATTGACACACGCAGGCAGGGAGTTCAGATATTGCTGAGCCGTCGCTCGATCCGGGAATATATGGGGTTTCCCCTCCCTCCAGACCCGCAGGGATGCCGGATAAACAAGGGCGAAGTGCACTCCACGCCGATGAAACGCTATACACAGGGGCGCCATTTCTCTGCGGAGGGAAGCCACGTGGGGAGAAAAATCATTAAACAGCAGCAGTTTCCTTCCTTCATAGTCCAGCTGACCTGCCTTCCTGTAAGCCTGTAGAATCAGCTCTTTTTCCCTCCAGTTGAGAAATTTCGCTATCGCTGCTCGGGGACGGTTGTTATCCCCCGAGCGTTGCCCCAGTCGGTGTGCTCTTTCACACAGGAAACCAGCCGTCGGTGGCTCAAGCCCCAACTGCGTCGGGAGCCAGACTTGGAAGAAGTGATACAGATCCTGCTCAGCCCGGAGCTCCGGAAGACCCACCACCTGTAAGTTATTGCATCACTGGTGGTTTTCCTAGTCATCCATTCGGCTGGTCAGTGTGGCCACCTGAGCCTGCAAGGTCTGCACCCTAGAGCGATCCTGTAGCGCCGCATCCTCCCCATCCGACACTCGCTGTTCAACCGCTGCAATGCGAGCGGATTGGGACTCAAATCTCTCTGTGATGCCCTCCACAGCAGATTGCAATTTATGCAGGCGATCCTCCAGGGCCACGGTTACCATGCGTGAGATCTCCTGGGCCCATTCCCCCCACTGTGCCGGTGCCGAACTGGGAGTCGGGGATGCCGCCATCTTAGACCCAGGCAAGGCCGACTTGTGCTTAGGAGTCTTCGCCAATCGTACCGGCATTCCGGGTCCGGGCAAACGCGCAAGTTACCCCCCGCATGCCCACAGCCTTAGCCCGCGGTCCGGTGGGATCAAAGACAGGCAGTCAGTTCTTTAAAGAGAGTTAAGCTGATTTTAAGAGACCCGAGGGCAGAGAGCTCAGAAAAACACGACTTATCAAGCCAGCCTCATCACGTGACCCCTCCCCCCCTTCCGTTTCAAACATCAGCGGCAACAGCACTGAACAGGCCGCTTCACAACCTTGCCTGTGCCACGTCACTGATGATATAATCAGTGATGCGGAAGAGAGATGGAAAGGCCCTGGTGGTAAAGGCTGTGAAGCAGACTAGATGGGACATTATGGGCAGACTAGATAGGCCATTTGGCCTTTATCTGCCGTTTCTATGTTTCTAGTGCTGCTGCCACTGCTGTTTGGAACGGGGGTATGTCGGCCTTGCGGTGGGAGGGTCGGTAAAAAAAAATTGTTTATTTGGTTTCCATATGCTGAGGAAAGTGAGATCCTGTTTCCACCACCAACATTTTGCTGGCCTTGTACAATCAATCATTCTTTCAAGGTTGGATTATTGTAATTTGGTCTATTTAAGTCTAATTAAGAAAAGTCTTCAAAGACTTCAACAGATCCAGAATACCGTGGCTAGGTTGACCTTTGCAAACAGCAAATTTGATCATGTTTCCCCGCTTTTGTTAAAAACTTCATTGGCTCCCAGTAATCTTTAGGGTTTACTTTAAATTTAAAATGTTTACCTAACATTTAAAATCTTGCATGGCACTCTACCCCCTTTAATTCTTCTATCTTGGAATTCTGCGAGACCTGATATTACCAGATCTATCCAAAAGCTTAAATTATCTTTCCCCTTGTTAAAAGGCGTTATCTATATTTGAAAATTAGGGAAATCTCTTTACTTTAAAATCACTGAGTTTTGGAATAATTTTCCTGTCCAGCTGCGTAACTTGGGCTCGTTCCAATTATTTTGAAAACATCTGAAAACGTGGCTATTTTCAAAAATATAAATTCCGCTGCTCTCTATATAATCACTAACGTCTAATTATATTTTCCTTTCTTTAAAACTCTTGTAAACCATGCCGAGCTCTATCTCTATAGAGAAGATGCGGTATATAAGCTTAAGGTTTAGTTTAGTTTGGTCAGTGGGGTTCTACTGTGCAGGATGGGATGGAAGGTTGGAAAGATGCTGCACTTTGGGGGGGGGGGAAGAAAGCGCTGCTGCTGGTGAATTGGGGACTGTCAGGGACATTCGGGAGGGGCTTCAGCTGTTGATCCAAATAGAGCTTATTTATGGGGTAGGGCTTATATTAGGACCTACCCTGGAAATCATGCTAGGGCTTATTTTCGGGGTAGGTCTTATTTTGGGGGAAACACGGTAGAACTGAGCAGCCATTCAGAAGTGGTGCCCACCCACACAGCAGCATGCTTGTGCGCCGCTGGCCCCGATGTGCCATTAATCAGCAGGCAGTAGCCCTGTGAAGCACCAGCGACCGGCCCAATTAGGGAAGTGTCCGGGCCCAGGCATTAGCGAGCTTGTGCACCGCGGACCCTAACAAGCAGCAAGCAGCCGTCCACCGACCTCCAACATTTAAAGGTACCGCTGGGTTTTGTTTTTTTTTAAAAAAAATATTTGCTACATAAAACGCACCCTTATTTCCGTCCATTTTTTTTTTGGGGGGGGGGGGGGGGAAGTGCGTCTTATGGAGCAAAAAATACGGTAACTCAGATTTTGCATGTGAATATTCAGTGAGTGAGGAAACCAACTGTAGTGGCCCAAGGCAGAAGCACTCCTCATTTGTTTTCATTTTTATTTGATTCAGGAGTAGCAAGGCAAAATGTATTATATAGGATGATTCTTTTACTTGAAGGTTGATCACCTGCATCTCGGTTTCAAACGTAGTTTGGGTTCAGTGTTGATTGATTTTTGGGGGCCGAGTCTGCATGTGAAAAATTGCAAATAAACAAAACCGCAAGTGCAGAAACTGCGAATACGGAGGGAGAAGTGTAATGTTCTCAAGTAATTTACAGAGGGTTTGCTTAATAAACTGTTCTTCCTGAATGGGAAATAAGCCTTAGTAAACTAATCTCTAAAAGTCTGATTCTCCAAAATTAGGGTCCCTATTTATCATAAATTAAAAATTAGCCAACATATGCTGTTACAAATGTCCCTATTGCTCAGGGGCCCAGAGAGCCTGGCTCTAAACTTACAACACATGGTTCTGCAGTTGTTGTTGCTGAGGTTCTCATTAATGTCAACGGAGCTTATCCACTAGTAATGTGTGTTAGCACGTTCTACGTTTTGGTAAATAGGCCCTTATTTTTGACTTCAGGATGGTGCAAACAGTAAAAAGGATAAAAGTCAAGGGGCTAATACTCAAAGGCATTTACGGGTGCTAAATGGATACGGGCCGGCAAGAGGGATATTCCTCAGCACTAACTAGATAGTGCTACCGAATATTTCACTGACCATCTCTGCACTGTTGGGGCAGTGTGCAATCCGTGGTGACAGTGATAAGCGCCTTTTACAACATGAGCAAAAATGGATTGTAGACTCAATGGGAGTACTGAATGGGCGGCCTACATTTGAATGTAGATGTTTAGCTTCACCTAGTTGGAAGGGCATAGTTGACAGCATCTTTACTTGTACGGACTGCCAGTTTGGAAGACAACCTTCTTGAATGCAGTAAATTACTTTAGTGTCTGGGAGGAAATGCCTGCTATATGTTCACTGCTTGTATATGCAAGATTGATGTTTGCTTTTTTTCTTTTTTTAGAGGCAGCACTATCTATATATCCCCTGAAGAAGCAGCATGGGAAATGGGTCCCTGTCAAATGGGATTATTTAAGATAAGTGTTTCCTGGGATTCTCGCCTTTATTGTTGATTTTGCATTGTCAAATACAGAAGTCATGTATATAAACTGGTTTGGGGGGGGGGGGGTTGCCAATGAATGAAAGTGAGTTCCTCTGTTCAAAAGATTAATTGTGCTGCATATTACCAGACATCTGAAGCTTTTTCACTTCATTTTCAAATAGGCCATTTCCACATGGTAAAACATTGTGAGGTCTATATTGAATAAATTTATGCAGCTATAATCATCACCTTTTACCTAAATATATCTGGCTTTATAAATATGCCCACACTCCCTCACACCATTGTCTGAGTGACTTTTTTGTAGAGTTTTGTGTGGACAAAGTTACCTGTGAAAAAGGGGGGGAGGGGGGTACTGAATGCATGGCGATCTAGGATCCAGCTTTGTGAGTGCTTGAACACTTTCAATATTGAGCAAACTTCTTGACAGTGCTTGGGGAGAGGTAAGTTCCACTGGGTTTAGCATCCTCAATAATTTTGAAAAGTTGGCTCCTATGCATGGTGATGGCAGGCTAAGGGGATCATTTTCTTTTTTTTTAACTCTTTATTGATTTTATAATCTTCAACAGTGCAATAGATAAATATATCATATATAATAAGCCAATTAAAGCACATTTAACTATCAAATATACATAACCAACCAATTTCTCTCCCTACCCCTGCCCCCACCTAATAATAATAATTTAATAAAACACAAAAACATAGATTTCCCCAATAACCTTACCCTATTAATCATATCCTTCCATCCTCCTCTCACCTATCCCCAGAGTAGAAATTAAAAAATTGAATTATGACAGAAATAACCCCCCCTTCCATGGAGGTGTACCAAAATAAAGAAAAACACTGACTCGCAATCAAAACCTATTATAGTAAGATGTCAATGGGCCCCATACCTATTTAAATATATTACCATGCCCCAAACTATCAGCGTTCATCCTTTCAAATCTATAACTAGAGCAAAGATTTGCCCACCATAAAGGAAAATTTAAACGATCATAGTTCTTCCAGTTTCGGGTTATCATCTGGATGGCTAACCCAGTCATTATAAGAAAAAGACGGCCTTTGTATTGATCCATAGGGGACTTAACATGTAATATGGTTCCACAAATGACTGCCTCATACGTTAATGGAATTGATGATTCCAAAATGTTATTAATTCTACCCCATATTGACCTCCAAAAGTTAAGTATCAAAGGACAATAGAACAACAGATGATCCAGCGTCCCAATATCTAGATGACAGTGCCAGCATCTATTAGATTTAGAACTATCTAATTTGCAGAACCTAACAGGGGTCCAAAAAGATCTATGTAACAGAAAAAACCATGTTTGGCTCATAGATGCTGACACTGTACATTTCATCCTCCAAGTCCAAATTCATGGCCATCGAGATGCAGAAATATACTGCTTTATCTCAATGCTCCAAATGTCATGAAGACCATTTTTTTTGTTTTTTATTCAAGAACTCAGATATTAATTTATACCACCTGGCAGCCTGATGTCCAAATGAATCTGGCTGGAAGGAAAGGATCTGCAGACTATAATAATTTTTTAGATTTTGCCAATCGGGGAACCCCTTCTGAATGGCTTGCTTCAACAGCAACCACTTATAGTTTTGAGAGTTAGCAAGGGGATCATTTTCAAAAATGAAAAACATCCAAAAGACATTATAAAGTGGCACTTGGATATTTGGATCACCAAAATGTCAAATCACCATTTTTGAACAGGACTGGCCCCAGCAATGAAATCTAAGGGACTCTACTACTCATTTTTCTTTCCTTCGTGCGACTTCCATTAACCACCACCCTCTGGCATCTGCCCCATAGCCAGTTTCTAATCTAGTTCACCACTTTGGGTCCTAACTTCAGCCCATCAAGCTTGTTCAAGAGCCTCCTATAAGGAACCGTGTCAAAGGCGTTGCTGAAATCTAAGTAAATGACATCTAGCATATGTCCTTGTTCCAGTTCTTTGATCACCCAATCAAAAAATTCAATCAGGTTCGTTTGGCACGATTTACCTTTAGCAAAGCCATGTTGTCTTGGATCCTGTAACCCATTAGATTCTAGGAAGTTCACTATCTTTTCTTTCACCAACACTTCCATTATTTTTTCAACAACCAAAGTAAGGTTTACCGGCCTGTAGTTTCTCGCTGCATCTCGGTGACCACTTTTGTGTATAGGGGCCACATCCGCTCTTCTCCAATCCTCAGGAACCACTCCCGTCTCCAGAGATTTGTTGAACAAGACTTTAATAGGACCCGCCAGAACCTCTCTGAGCTCCCTCAGTATTTTGGAATGGATCCCTTCCAGTCCCATCGTTTTATCCACCTTCAGTTTTTCAAGTTGTTCATAAACACTTTCCTTTCTGAACAGCGCAGAATATACTCCATTTTCTTGTGTTACTTTGCCAGACATAAGAACATATGAACATAAGCAATGCCTCCGCTGGGTCAGACCTGAGGTCCATTGTGCCCAGCAGTCCGCTCACGCGGCGGCCCAACAGGTCCAGGACCTGTGCAGTATTCCTCTATCTATACCCCTCTATCCCCTTTTCCAGCAGGAAATTGTCCAATCCTTTCTTGAACCCCAGTACGTACTCTGCCCTATTACGCCCTCTGGAAGCGCATTCCAGGTGTCCACCACATGTTGGGTAAAGAAGAACCTCCTAGCATTCATTTTGAATCTGTCCCCTTTCAAATTTTCCGGGTGCCCTCTTGTTCTTTTATTTTTCAAAAGTTTGAAGAATCTGTCCCTTTCCACTCTCTCTATGCCCTTCATGATCTTGTAAGTCTCTTATCATATCCCATCTAAGTTTTCTCTTCTCCAGGGAAAAGAGTCCCAGTTTCTCCAATCTCTCAGCGTATGAAAGGTTTTCCATACCTTTTATCAGACGTGTCGCTATCCTCTGAACCCTCTCGAGTAACGCCATATCCTTCTTAAGGTACGGCGACCAATATTGGACGCAGTACTCCAGATGTGGACGCACCATCGCCCGATACAACGGCAGGATAACTTCTTTCGTTCTGGTAGTAATACCCTTCTTGATTATACCTAGCATTCTATTTGCTCTCTTAGCGGCCACTGTGCACTGTGCCGTCGGCTACATTGTCATGTCCACCATTACCCCCAAGTTCCTTTCTTGGGTACTCTCCTTCAATAACATCCCTCCCTTCGTATAGCTGTACCTCGGGTTTCTGCTTCCCACATGTAGTACTTTACAGACGATCTTGTTTCTTCCCTTTAATTTTCTTCCATGAACCCAGAAGTATTTATTTAGCATGTTTGCTTTTTCTTCATCACTCTCCACATATTGGTTCATAGAATCTTTTAGTTTCACAATTCGATTTTTCATCTTCCTCCTTTCTCTAAAATATCTGAAAAAATTTTGGTCTTCCTTTTTTAGCCATTTACTCTCCCGCCTGCGCTTTCGCCAGACGTATCTCTCTCTTGGCTTCTTTCAATTTCATGCGAACCAAAAACAGGACTTTCTATATTGTCGCCAATATAGATCTTAATGACCTCTTTAGCTCTCAGACGCCTGTGCTGGTTTATCAAAGTCTTTTAAACCAACTATTAAAGGATGAGGTATCTTTCATCGAGCTTAAGAGCTAGAATTTTGTGCTTTCTTTGAAATTTTTAACGTGCAATATAACAACTCTCAAAAATATTTGAATAAATACTTAACCTTTAATGCTAAAAGGCAACCAAAAGGTGAAGAAACCAGCACTTAGCTTTTAATTGAGCGTTGTTATAGCTGGTCCTCCCTTAAGTCTGTTGCACTTTACAACCAACTCATTTGCCCTTATTTTCTCAGCCACTAGTTTGGAGAACCATATCGGTTTCCTTTTTCTCTTGTTTTTATTTATTTTCTTCACATTAAGGTCCGTAGCCATTTTTATTGTTCCTTTCAGCTTAGACCACTGTTTTTCCACTTCTCTTATGTCCTCCCATCCTAACAGCTCTTTCTTCGGGTACTCTCCTATTTTATTAAAGTCTGTACGTTTGAAATCTAGGACTTTAAGTTTTGTTCGGCCACTCTCCACTTCCAGGACATCATTTAAATGTTTGGGGCTAGACCTGTGTTAAAAATGAATAAGTGCCAAAATGGGGCCCAAACTGACCAGATGACCACTGGTCTCCCACATTCCCCCAGTGGTCACTGACCCCTCCAACCCCTCAAAGATATGAAAGAAACAGTACATACCTCTATGACAGCTTCAGATATTATGACTAGTCCTAGTAGAGCAGCAAGCAGGTGTCTGGAATAGCCTGATAGTCAGTGCAGTGGACCCCAGAGAAGGGGACCCAGACTTATGTCCCACCTTAACTAGTACACATGGTGAAAAGTATGTGCCACCAAACTCTTCTGTACTGACATATAGGTGACACCAGAAGGTATAAGGGCTATTAGGGTGATAGACAGGTGGGTCCAGTGGGTTTTGGGTGGGTTTTGGAGGGCTCCCCATACAAAGTAAGGGAGTTATGATAAAAGGTGTACCTGAGTCCCTTTTTATGAAGTTCACTGTTGTGTCCCCTAGGGTGCCCAACTGCTCTGCTGGCATGTCTGTGTGGTCAGTCTACTATAAATCCTGGCCTCTGCTACATCCCAATGGCTCGTTTTGTGCATTTTGCATTTTGATGTTTTTTTGTTTTATTTTAATGGTTAATAAAGATAGATGCAATGAAGGACGAACATAGTAACATAGTAACATAGTAGATGACTGCAGATAAAGACCCAAATGATCCATCCAGTCTGCCCAACCTGATTCAATTTAAATTTTTTAATTTTTTCTTCTTAGCTATTTCTGGACAAGAATCCCAAGCTTTACCCGGTGCTTGGGTTCCAACTGCCGAAATCTCTTCCAGCCCATCTACACCCTCCCAGCCATTGGAGCCCTCCCCAGCCCATCCTCCACCAAACAGCCATATACAGACACAGACCGTGCAAGTCTGCCCAGTACTGGCCTTAGTTCAATATTTAATATTATTTTCTGATTCTAAATCCTCTGTGTTCATCCCATGCTTCTTTGAACTCAGTCACAGTTTTACTCTCCACCACCTCTCTCGGGAGCGCATTCCAGGCATCTACTACCCTCTCCGTAAAGTAGAATTTCCTAAGATTACCCCTGAATCTACCACCCCTTAACCTCAAATTATGTCCTCTGGTTTTACCATTTTCCTTTCTCTGGAAAAGATTTTGTTCTATGTTAATACCCTTCAAGTATTTGAACGTCTGAATCATATCTCCCCTGTCTCTTCTTTCCTCTAGGGTATACATATTCAGGGCTTCCAGTCTCTCCTCATACGTCTTCTGGCGCAAGCCTCCTATCGTTTTCGTCGCCCTCCTCTGGACCTCCTCAAGTCTTCTTATGTCCTTCGCCAGATACGGTCTCCAAAATTGAACACAATACTCCAAGTGGGGCCTTACCAATGACCTGAACAGGGGCATCAACACCGTCTTCCTTCTATTGACAAAGCCTCTCTTTATACAGCCCAGCATCCTTCTGGCAGCAGCCACTGCCTTGTCACACTGTTTTTTCGCCTTTAGATCTTCAGACACTATCACCCCAAGGTCCCTATCCCTGTCCGTGCATATCAGCTTCTCTCCTCCCAGCATATTAGGTTCCTTCCTATTATTAATCCCCAAATGCATTACTCTGCATTTCTTTGCATTAAATTTTAGTTGCCAGGCATTAGACCATTCCTCTAACTTTTGCAGATCCTTTTTCATATTTTCCACTCCCTCTTCGGTGTCTACTCTGTTACAAATCTTGGTATCATCTGCAAAAAGGCACACTTTTCCTTCTAACCCTTCAGCAATGTCACTCACAAACATATTGAACAGGATTGGCCCCAGCACCGAACCCTAAGGGACTCGATTACTCACCTTTCCTTCCTTCGAGCGACTTCCATTAACCATCACCCTCTGATGTCTGTCTGACAGCCAGTTTCTGATCCAGTTCACCACTTTGGGTCCTAACTTCAGCCCTTCATGTTTAGAAATGGTCATTTTTGATTTAAAAAAAAAAAAAAAGGATAGACTTTTGCAGTTTCAAAAATGGCCATTTTCTCTACCCAATGTTTGGACACACTTATCAAAATGACTAAACTTGTACTTAGACATCATATCCCCCCTTTAAATGATTTAGCTGGATAGTTCCGTATGGAGTGCTATCTAAATAAATATACAGTATGTACGTGGCCAAGCCGGTGCATGCATATAGCTTCCTAAAGCTATCTGGATAACTCAGTGCACCACCTATCTATCCACTACAGTAGAAGAGCAGTGGAAGGATTTATATAGGCAGTTTATCAAATGCAATAAACTTGAATTTGAATATTGTTCCCCCTCAGGAGGAGTAGATGTTACCTACTCACTGTTTTTTAAAAATTTGGGTTCATTTTTTGTCTGTGGAAATGGCTTTGAAACTAGACACCTGAGTGACTTGACACAGGCCACACAGAAAGGTGGTAGAATACGTTTTGATTTCCTATTCCAGGAACTTTAACCACAGGAGCAGTTAATAGTGTTACGAGAGATGCTGCAGCCCATGAGGTCAATGCAGTTACTAAATCCTTCCATTTCAGAGGAGCTCCTGAAGAACAGTAACCTGATATAAGGCAGAAATGGGCTTTCTGAACAATGGCCTCAGCTCACATCCACACCCAGCTATTGACTCACATGCAGAGGAATTCTGCTGTTCTGCGTCACTCTGCAAACAGTACCAATGAGAAAGCTTAAATTTTGTTTATTTTTAGTACTAAAGAACTTTCATACATTTCCTTTCAGTACATGAAGAAAACCCACTTCTTGAATCTTCTTTGGACAGCAATGGTGCAAATGCAGTTTCACTAAGATCAGAGGTAGAATAGCCATCACTGGTTCAAAAAAGAAGATGCGAAAGATAGGGATATTTCACTTGAAGCAGTCTTGGTCTATGCTCAGTTTACCTCCCAACTAGAAGAACCTTCAATGAAATTACTGTACACATGTGCCACAGTTCCAAGAGCTACCCTGGAATCTGAAGACCAATCTCCATCACCTGCCACATGATCTTGTGCAGACATCTACCCTCTCTGTACCCAAATACTTTTTAGGCCGCTATCTTGCACAAAGCTGCCTAGCCCATTGGCTCAATGGGCTCTATGGGCCCATTTTACAAAGTCACAGTAGTGATGCTGCTGCGGTAAGCGCACCAAAGTCCATGGGCATTTAATGGGCTTCTGTGCATTTACCGGGGCAGCATTGCTACTGCGGTTTTGTAAAAGGGGCCCTATATGACCAAATGCAAAAATTAAACATTTTCAGCCCAAAGATATTTACAGATTTTTTATCAAGCTGTGGTAAGCACTAGGGCATGCTTACCGGGAGTAACCTAAGGCAAGCTCAGGCATCCAGTCCATAGAGCACTATTGAAATGGTTTGGGGAAATCCAGTTTATTCCTAGGATAAACAGCATAAAATCTGTTTTACTACTTGGGGTCTTATTAGGTACTTGGGGCCTGGGTTGGCCAGTGTTGGAAACAGGATACTGGGCTTGATGGACCTTTGGTCTGTCTCAGTATGGTAATTCTTATGTTCTTATATTAAGTGCCAATTAATTCCAATTAACATCAGTTATGAGGTGTTATATGTCAATTAGCACCGATTAAGCCTATTAATCAATTAAGCTAGGTGCCTACATTGGCTAGATGCACCAATGTAATGTAACCCCCTCATTCTCAGACTGAGGTAAAAGGTATCCCTCTTGAAATAAGTTTTATTTTGTAGTCGTGCACACCGAGGATTAAATTGATACCTTCCTCTAGGAGAAGGAGTGATTTACATAAACAAAATAATAATATATAATAATATGGTATAACCTTGGAATAAAAATATTTATTAAACATATATTAAAATAAATATAAAGAAGCACTAAGGATTCAAAACTGAATATAGAAATTAAATTTAATAAACAAATGCGGTATATCAAATCTAAACAAAGAAATTCTACTTCCCCTCTATAAAGTTCTTTTTCCCCCCCAGATTTGGGTATTTGAGGCTTTATGTTCTTTCTATGTAGGGGTACCATGTAGGCGCGCTGTTGCTAGCACAATCTCTTGCTAGCAGACTCTCTCTTCCTGAAACCAACCTACTACTCTGACTTAAACAAACCAATAAGGGAAAACCCTATCCTAATCTAATAACCCAAAAGTTGCCTAAAATACTTCCTAAGCTAGAACCCCCCCCCCCCAGATAATTGATATTCCCTATACTTTTTCCCTCCCCAGAATTTCCTATATCTCAAAACACAAATAAAACCCAATTCTCAATAAACTTTACAGGAGATATTACCAATATAACATTTCCAAAAGTTTATCAACTTTTCTTCACCAATATTCCCTCACAACATTACACAGAAATCTCACAGACTATTTCTAACGCCCAATAGTCTCACAGATAAAACAATTCCTCACATCTGCCAGAAAGAAATGTTTCAACCTTGGATAAATACCAGAATCTATGAATCAAACCTCAACTTCAACCAAAACCTACAATTCCTATTCAAAATTCAAATCAACTATAATTACCTTCTCACGAGCCAAAACACCTCCTCACAGAATCAAGTCACCCTCCCAACTGTCAAATCTAACAGTTAGAATGTTCACCCAGCTGATGCTGATCTCTGCATGAGGACAGCAAACCTGTGCAGGGAATCAGCAACATAATACCAAAACTGCACCAATACAAAAGACACACAAACCAAACCTCTCAAAATAGGAAAAAAAACCACAGTTCATACATTCCAGATCCTCTCTGCTTCAAAAACCCTTCAAAATCTTCTTTAAACCTTGTTTTTTTCACTCAGGTAACTATTAAACTTTTAACCCTGGTTACATTAAGCACCTAACTTTAGGTGGACTTTATAGAATTTGCCCTCTTATGCACAACTCCCTTCTAGATATGCTGAGTCACTTTCCTGATGGCACTAGCAACTGCAATTAGATCATGTCAGCCAGTGTTGATTTTCTGCCAAGTCATACCAGCTGATTGACCTTCTGAACTTGTTTCTCATTTTCCTATTGTAGCAGGAGTAGAAGGTGAAGGAAGCTACTGGTACAAATCTGGTCCTTTTGTTTTTAGGGAATTACCACTGATGTCAACCTATGCACTTGTCACTCAAGAAGCTTATTGTAGATATGTTCAATAGCAATTACTTAGTTGAAACTGCAAAAAACAAACAACCAAACCCCCCCCCCAAAAAAAAAAAAAAAAAAAACCCCAATAGGGAAACAAAAATAAATACAGCATTAAAAATAAAAAAATATATTTAGAAGGAAACAGCAAAAAAATGCTATATTACAGTAGCGTAGCCATTTGTATGTGCTGATCATCCTCTTTTGCCTCAGTCCCATCCAGCAGCCATGTACACCAGAACTGCCCCAGATTAAAGCATAGAGCTCAGTGGTAGCAAGTTGTACCTCTGTGTACAGTTCTTGTGCTTACTCAGTTCATCCTCATGCTCTTGAAATTGGCATTAACAGTTCAATGCGCAACACTTTAGTAGACTCTGCGCAGTTCTAGATTTCTTCAGCTGGTGGGACTTGGAGATCCTTGCCAGCTAAGGTAATTTAATTTAATTAATTTTGCAAATAACATCACAAGTAAACACTTATTACAGAAATGCAGGAATGTAATGCTATATAGCAATAAAAGAAATCCTAGAAAAAACATTAACAGAGAAAATCAAGTTATATCCTTTCTTAAACCACCTTTTGGCTGGGGGGATCCATTAAACCCATGGAGAAGATTACAACAAAGCATATATTTGAAGAAAACTAATTACAAACAACAAAACATATATCCAGTTAAGTCTATAAATCACCAGAAATATTTTTGAGGTCTAGAAAGGCTCTTAACTGTGATAATAATAATAATAATAACTTTATTCTTATATACCGCCAACAATCTTGCGACTTCTAGGCGGTTTACAATGAAGAGAAACTGTACAGACAGCGAATTACAGAGTATAGCAGTGAACATCTGATAATAACAACAATAATAATAATAACAACAGTTTATATACTGCAGGACTGTGAAGTTCCATGCGGTTTATAATGAATTAGAAAAATTCCATAAATTGAATGGAACATTCATAGTTAGAGATTAGAGGTTAACAGTTTACAAGATCAGATTTGGGGGTGGGATTACGATGGGGGCTATTGTCCTGATTCGTTACCTAGGTATTTCGAGAACAGGTATGTTTTTAGGTGTTTCCTAAATTCACCATAGTTGTTTGTGTGTGTAATTAGTTTTTCCAGGTCTTTGCCCCATAAGGCTGCTTGATACGATAGAAGTTGTTGATGGTGTCTCTTATATTTGCATCCTCTAGCCGGTGGGGAAACGAATTTCAGGTGTGTTCTTCTCTCATGTCTGTTGGTTGAGAATGAGAAGAGGTCAGTTATATATATTTAGGGGCTAGACCAGATAATACCTTGAAGCAGAGACATCCCAGCTTGAACTTCGTACGTGCCTCCATTGGCAGCCAGTGCAGGAGTCGGTAGGAAGGGGTTATGTGATCGGACTTCTTCAGCCCGAAGATCAACCTGACTGCTGCATTTTGTATCAGTTGTAGTCTCTGCATTTGCTTCCGGGAGATTGCCAGATGGGTAATGTTGCAATAATCAAGGTGGCTTAGTATTAGGGATTGTACCAGAATTCTGAATGCTGAAGCGTCAAAGTATGCTCTAATGGACCTAAGTTTCCAGAGAGTAAAAAACCCCTTTCTGACTAGGGAGTCCACATGGTCTTTCATAGTTAAACCTTGGTCCAGTATTACCCCCAGAACCTTCATTCTAGGTTGAATAGGGTAGTTAAGATTGTTAATGCGTAGTGGTTTTGTGGTGATAGGTGGGTGTGGCGAGGCTATAAAGAATTTAGTTTTATCTGAATTAAGCTTCAGTTTGAATTCTGTGGTCCATTGTTCCATCAGGTTTAGCGCTTCTGTTGCTGTGGGGGTGATTTCGGAGGGAGACGTATTGAACGGGATAATGATTGTAAAGTCATCCGCATAACTGAATACTTTTATACCCCGCTGGGCCAGCTGCATGCCTAGTGATGATATATAGACGTTGAAGAGTAGTGGGGATAATGGAGACCCCTGTGGAATGCCTGATGGGTTTCTCCATGTTTTAGAGAGGTTGCAGTTGAAGCGTACTTGATAGGTGCGGGTCGTGAGGAATCCTCGGAACCAGTCAAATACCTCACCTCCGATGCCGATTGCGTCTAAACATTGTAATAATTTTTTATGATCCACCAAGTCGAAGGCCGAGCTCATGTCAAATTGCATGATTAAGGCATTATGGCCCTTGCTGAATAAGTTGCGTAAGTATTCTAGGGTCGCTGCAGTCACCGTCTCAGTGCTAAACAGAGGTCTGAAGCCAGACTGGGTTTCATGTAGTAGAGAGAACTGATCAAGGTAGTCCATCAATTGGGTATGTACTAAACCTTCCATTATTTTTACGAAGAATGGAATGGATGCTACCGGTCTATAGTTGGTTACAGATGTTAGGGATTGTTTACGATTTTTTGGAATTGGGGTGATTATAATGTGACCGTTATTCGTTAGGAATTTTCCGTTTTTGAACTTATTGGTCAGATAACTCCACAGTGTTAGTTTAAAGTCTAATGGGGCTGCTTTCATAATGTTGGGGGGACAGGGATCTAGAATGCAGTGTGATTTAGTATACTTGTTATAGAGTTTTATGAAGTTATTCCATTCTAGATCCTGAAAGGAGTTCCAAAACATATCCACTGGTATTTCATTTTCATGTATGTTGGCTATTTGATGTGCATGTATGTTGTTTGTTGGACAATTGTTCCTTAGGTTCATAATTTTTGAGTCAAAGTGTTGTGCTAGATCGTCTGCTGATGGAAGTTTTGTGTCGTGCATGGATTGATTGTGGCGTGTGGTATCAAATAAATTTGTAACCAGGTTGAACAGTTCTTTAGTGTTGATTCCTTTTGAACTCATATTGGATGTATGAATTTTGGATGAGTAGAATGTTTTTCGTTTTTCTTTTATCAATTGTTTGTAGTCCTTTATGTTGGATCTCCAATTGTTCCGGTCTGATATTTCTCCTGTTTTATTCCAGATCCTTTCTAGTCGTCTTACTGATTGTTTCATTTTTAATAGTTCAGAGTCGAACCATTTATTATATTTATTTGAGCGGTTTGTTCTGTTTCATTTAGGGGCTATTTTATCTAAGATGGATGTGCTTGTTTTCGTCCACTGTTCCCAGAACTCATCCCCTTCATTTATTTCCTCACGCGATTCGTAATGTGTCCAGTATTCCTCTGGGTTGATGTGGCCCCTTGTGAGATGTTCTTTTTTTATCTTTGGGTGAGTTTTTTCTTTTGGTTGATTCCAGATTAAGTTAAAGTAGTAGGTGAAATGATCGGACCAGATGTCGTGGTACCAGATACCGTCGGATATAGAAATAGAAGGATTTAGGATCTCTTTTGTGGACATAGCTACCAAATCTAACTGATGGCCTTTTTCATGAGTTTGTGTGGATGAAGGGAGATTGTAATTGAGTGAGGATAGGAAGTTTTTAAAATCTTTTGTGTCAGGATTGTCCTCATTCTCTAAATGTAGGTTTACGTCTCCTGCTATAATATTGTAAGACGGAGTAATTGAATTATGTAGAATGAATTCGTAGAAGTCCTCTCTGGCCTTTGACCAGCTTTTTGGCGGGACATAAAATAGAATGCAGGAGAGGTATTCTTCTAGATCCTTGTTACTAATTTTGCATGCTAGTATTTCTAATTGGTTGGTTATCTTGGAATCTACTAAGTCAAGTTCAAGTTCTTCCTTAAGGATGACTGCCAGTCCTCCCCCTCTTCTGTCTTCGCGGTTTAACATGTGAATTTTATAGTTATCTGGTATTAGGTCGTTTAGTATTGGATCCTCTTCGGACAGTAGCCATGTTTCCGTTAGAAAGAGGCAGGCTAACTTCTTGTTGATGATCCAATCTTTGATTAAGAAAGCTTTGTTCCTTACTGATCTAGTGTTGAGGTAAGCACAGGGAACAGAGGTAGTTGTGATGGGTATGGTGAGTGTAGTGATTTTGATGGGTTTTATTTCCCTTGTCCTTTTTTTGAGGGTACGGTGTGGTCTACCGTTACTTGTGATTATTTTAATATGATTTACTCTTTCTTCCTGTTGGTTAATTAGAAGCCTAATGGGTGTGTCAGGGTAATGAACGGAGTGAAGTTTTGGATAGAGTGAGATAACGTCCCTAACGTTATTGCTTAATAAATAGATCAATAGGATCAATAAGAGCTTCATGTTTGCTGGTTGTTGTAATTCCTTCCTGTGTTAATTGTTATGTTGGTTTCCCGTCGTTACCAATAATACATTTGCACAAAGATTTCGGGGGGGGGAGTCGAGAGGCGGAGCTGGTTTTCAACGTTGACCTTGGTTTCTCTCCCCTGCCGCGGGACACTTTGTCTTGGTTAGGGCAACTCCCGATAGCAATGTAGCTGCCCAGAAGCGGAAGAATTAGTCTGTGGTCACTGGAGGGGCGTCGGGAGGCAGAGTTGGTCTCCCATGCCAGCCCGGCCGCTCTCCCCAGCCGCGGGACGCTGTGTCTTGGTTAGTTGGGGCTTCTCCCAATGACAATGGAGCTGCCCTGTATCAAAAGAATTGGTTCGAGGCTGCGGGGGGTAGGGGGGGAGAGGGTAGGGTAGGTGGAGTTGGCCTCCCGCGCCGACCCAGTCTTTCTCCTGGTCTCTCTCCCCCACCTTGGACTTCCACACTTGGCCAACTCCTTCCCTTGTGGCTCCTTTAGTCGGGTCAGACAGGCAGAGTTGCTCTGAAAACAGGAAACTTTGAAGAAGAAAGAAGAGAAGGTGCCACAAGAGCCGTTGGGAGGTGGATTTCGGCTCCCACACCCGGCCAACTCCTTCCCTTGCGGCTACTGAGGTGAGTTCGCGTTGGGGCAGCTCCCGATTCAAATGGAGCTGCCCTGAACAGGAAACTTTAAGTAAAGAAGGCGCCTCAAGGGCCGTTGGGGGGTGGAGTTCGGCTCACACACCCGGCCAACTCTTTCCCTTGCGGCTGCCGAGGTGAGTTTGCGTTGGTGCAGCTCCCGATTCAAACGGAGCTGCCCTGGACAGGAAACTTTAAGTAAAGAAAGAAGGCGCCGCAAGGGCCGTTGGGGGGTGGAGTTCGGCTCCCACACCCGGCCAACTCCTTCCCTTTCGGCTGCCGAGGTGAGTTCGCGTTGGGGCAGCTCCCGATTCAAACGGAGCTGCCCTGAACAGGAAACTTTAAGTAAAGAAGGCGCCGCAAGGGCCGTTGGGGGGTGGAGTTCGGCTCCCACACCCGGCCAACTCCTTCCCTTGCGGCTGCCGAGGTGAGTTTGCGTTGGGGCAGCTCCCGATTCAAACGGAGCTGCCCTGAACAGGAAACTTTAAGTAAAGAAGGCGCCGCAAGGGCCGTTGGGGGGTGGAGTTCGGCTCCCACCCCGGCCAACTCCTTCCCTTGCGGCTGCCGAGGTGAGTTCGTGTTGGGGCAGCTCCCGATTCAAACAGAGCTGCCCTGGACAGGAAACTTTAAGTAAAGAAAGAAGGCACCGCAAGGGCCGTTGGGGGGTGGAGTTTGGCTCCCACACCCGGCCAACTCCTTCCCTTGCGGCTGCCGAGGTGAGTTCGCGTTGGGGCAGCTCCCGATTCAAACAGAGCTGCCCTGGACAGGAAACTTTAAGTAAAGAAAGAAGGCGCCGCAAGGGCCGTTGGGGGGTGAAAATGTACTTAACCCCCAGATAGCGAATCAAACATTGGCAGGTAAATAGGAAGCCCCCATTTTTTTAGTTTCATCTCGCATAGACAAAAACTCCTTTCTATGATCTTATGTGGTTTTTGAAATGTCTGGATAAATCCAAATTCTTTGCCCAGAAAAAAAGTAAATGAGAATTGCAGAAGTAAAGTTTCATTACTAAGTTCAAGTCTTGTTCAAAAACAAATGAAATAAGTAGCGTCGCCCTTTCTTTTACTTCAGAAAGGGATTTGCTGTACTCGAAGAAGGACACGGTACTACTCAAAAGGGTCCAGAGAAAATGGTTATGGGGCTGGAGGAGTTGCCATACAGTGAGAGGTTAGAGAAACTGGGCCTCTTCTCCCTTGAAAAGAGGAGACTGAGAGGGGACATGATCGAAATATTCAAGATAATGAAGGGAATAGACTTAGTAGATAAAGACAGGTTGTTCACCCTCTCCAAGGTACAGAGAACAAGAGGGCACTCTCTAAAGTTAAAAGGGGATAGATTCTGTACAAACATAAGGAAGTTCTTCTTCACCAAAGGAGTGGTAGAAAACTGGAACGCTCTTCTGGAGGCTGTTATAGGGGAAAACATTCTCCAGGAATTCAAGACAAAGTTAGACAAGTTCCTGCTAAACCGGAACGTACAGCAGGTAAGGCTAGACTCAGTTAGGGCACTGGTCTTTGACCTAAGAGCTGCCACGGGAGCGGACTGCTGGGCACGATGGACTACTGGTCTGACCTAGCAGTGTCAATTCTTATGTTCCTCCAACATAGCAGCCAAATCTTTTCCCATTTGTTCTTCTTGGACTGTATTTCCTTCCTCCGCAGCTTTGGTAGCAACATTAGGAATATAATATATCTTACTAATTGCAGGAATAGCTTGCTGAGGAATCTTTAATATCTCAGTTAGATAGTTTTTAAAGTAATCAACATAATTTAAGGCTGGGGATTTTGGATAATTCAATACATGAATATTGAGCCGCCTATTAAAAATCTCGAACTGTTCCATTTTCCAATGCACATAGATCTTATCTTTAATCGTAGATGTAATTTCTTTTAAACCCTTTATACTTGAATTAACCTGTAGTATTTGCTCAGTGGAGTCCTGTTTAATCTTTTCAATGTTCTTAGACAAATGATCAACTTTCTCTGAAAGGTTAAGTACCTCTTGTGCAGATTTTGTCAGCGTTCCATCGAGCATCTGCAAGACTTGACAAATAGACTCTAGGGTCACCACTGGGGGAATTAGAAGCGGCAAAATACCCGCTATTATTCCTGTTGAAGATTTCTCGGCGTTCATTTTCACAGGCGCTCCTCCCTCCTGGCTAGAACCCAAGGTAGCGACTTCCACCCCTGGAAACCAGGGCAACCCGTGTTGACGTCGGGCATGGTGGTGAACTGGAATCCAGTAGGAATGCGATATTTCATGCACCAAAAAACTGGACGCTCCATCGTCCACAGCAGGGCTCCCTTCTCCCGGTTGTTAATTGGTTCAAGTACTGCTCCAGAGTTTGTTGCTGAACCAGCGTTGAATTTCTGAGCTGGGAGGGATTCAATTTCAGAACACCCTTTCTTTTAATATGAGGCATTATGAGCAATTCACAGCCAAACGGCACACAATATAGAAAAAACTTTGGTTGAATTAGCGATTCGGTGGAGCGGGTAGAAGGAACCAATTTAACGTGCAGCCATCTTGGATCCGACTCCCCTCGATCACTAGGTAATTTAATTTTAATTTTTTTTTTTTTTTGGGGGGGGGGAACAGGAGGGGAAAGGAAAGTGGAGGCAGAGGAAGTGGAGAGCCTAGTATACCCCTAAAAAAATTTAGTTCTGTTATATAATAGCAGTAATGTAACTCTGCTGACTTAAATATAAAAATCAGAACAGATTTCTCTAAAGGCATACTTTGGCAGGATCTATCATCAGAACGCCCACAGTGACAGTAGTTTTTCAAGAGAATGAACATAGGACTCAGTTCTATAAATGCCTCTGAAAAAATTGGCGCTGATACAATTTCACACAGCATTATTCAATAAATGGCACTCAGAGTTGGGTGCTGTTTACAGAATACCATTGCCAACTTTTAGCTGCAAGGATTTACACCAAGTAAAACCAGGTACAAATTTGCAGATCTGCCTTATTTTATAAAACAGACTGGATGGACATGGCAAGCCTTTATCTGCCAACATTTGCTATGCTATTGTGTTTCTATCTGCATTTCATATTCTAATCAACAATCTCTGGCACTCCCTTCTAGTCCTTGATAATATAGACAGCAGTTCAACTTTCTATCTTAAAGTAAAGTGCTGTGATAGTGACTGACAGGTAACTGATGGAAAGGATATGGTTGTAAGTTATTCTGAAGAAAAAGGGGAGAGCCCAAGCACTAGGAAATGACATTTGTAGAAGTCACTAATGAATCAGGCAACTGGTATGCATTAAGAGATTACCTACGTCAACCAAGGGATCCAGCAGCGTCTGTACATGTGGATGCTGACTCACTAACATTCAGGCACTTTATTGCCCAAGTATTTGTTCTGAGTGGTTTTGCAAAATCTTACTGAACTTAATTCTATCGTAGTTAAAGGCAAAGAAGTGCATGAGCCCAGTCCAAGGAGGGGTTTTTGTATATTTCCCTAGTGGACTTTAGTTGTACATAAAACTAACCCTCTCTTTTACAAAGCCGCGCTAGCAGCTGCAGCGCGGCAAGAGCCCTGAAGCCCTTTAAATCTCTATGACCGCAGCGGCCCGCACTAAACGGCTTTGTAAAAGAGGCCCTAAGTTGGGGAAATCCATGGGCATCTCTACCTCAATCCCACCACTTCCATCTCTCCTTATTTTTCTGAATTTCACAGTTCCTTGCCTTATGCATTTAAATTTTGCTGGAGGGTCCAGTATTTTCATTGTCAAATAATCAAAACCCCATCTGATCCTGCCCCCAAATCAACAAATCTACATCATAATTAACTTTTCTTCCTCCAGCTACTTCTTGCTGTTTCTCAAGATGCTTCCTCCCAAAACTTTCTTTTTTTTCTTTATAATTTCTAAAATAAATAATCACTATTCAAAAATAAAGATAATATTCAGGAAAATAATAGAGACAAACTCCAAAATTAACCCACAGCATTTATATGTATGGAGATGAACTCAAAGCTGTCAAAACTTCTCTGCACATCAAAAAAACCTCTGAGCTGCTTTGGGTCAAAATTAATCTCCTTTTACTAAAACGCAATAGCGGTTATTAACACAGGGACTGTGCCGAATGCTCTGTGTTGCTCCTGACGCTCATAGAGTTCCTATGAGTATTGGGAGCATGGCGGAGCATTCAGCATGGCTCCCTGCGCTAATAACCACTATCTATCTGCTGCTCTAGGTCAAATTGCTCCTTTAAAACAGATAAATATTCTCTATTTTCATTCTGCTGTTAGCTCCTAACTCCTACTCACCATGAGATACCTATGTCCATCTTATCATTCTCTCTGTTTCAAGTTTCAAGTTTATTAAAAAAAAATTTAAACCGCTTAATCAAATTTCTAAGCAGTGTACAATATAAAATTTACATAAAAACAGATTAAAAATCATGGATACTGGAAACAACCAAGACACCTTTTTTTTTTTTTACTTACTTCAAACAATAGGAAAGAAAGGGAAGAACTACAATTGTAAAAGAGAATGCGAAACATAAAAGGAAAATACAGTAGGTTAGGGTAAAAAACGATAAAATTTGTTGTTTTATTTTTTTTTTTGGGGGGGGGGTTGTCCTCAACCTCTCAACATTGATTTGAGTTTTTCTCTTTTATATTTTATATCTGTGTATTGCCTTTTATCATGCTATGATGTTCTTATACTTTTTATGCATTGTTTACATATGTATATCAGTTTATATTTGTATTTTAAGTATCTTATATGTGTTTATTACATGATTATTTATGTCCACATTATAGTTGTCCCCTGAGGAAGGCAAGTTTGTTTGCCGAAACCCGGATCCTGGTTGGGACTTTCCTAGGATTCCATTCATCTGGGATTTCACATGGTCTTTATAATGACCTAAGATTTTTTAGACCTCATAATTGTTGTTTTGAATAAATGTGACTAACGGTTGGTACAGACATCTCTCTTGCCGCTTTGTTGTGGTTTTTTGAATTACACAACAGCAACCCCAACCTGCTGCTCACACCAGCGTCTGCTCTTCCTCTGACATCACTTCCTAGACGCAGGACAAGAAAGTGAAGTCAGAGGAAGCACCGACACTGGCGTGAGCAGCAGACTGGGGTTGCTGCCCGTGGAGAAAACATTAAAAAGGTACTTGGGAAGGGGTAGTGGGGGCTGGGAAGGAGGGGGGAGACGAGGACGGGTACCAGCACCCCTGAAAATGGCGCCGCTGGTGTGAGCAGCAGATTGGGGTTGCTGCTCGTGCTGGGAACATTAAAGAGGTACGAGGGAAGGGGCATGCGTGTGGCAGGAGGGGGTGGGGGTGGGGCAGAGAAGAGGGGAGGGGGATGGGCACCATCACCCCAGGCACCTCTCACCCTAGCTATGCCACTATGAACATACTGTGGAACTACAAGTTTCAGAGTGATGCTAGGAGAGATATGCAGTTAAGATTGTCACCTCACCCTAAAGGCGAAAGCAATGGCTACAATCTGAGTCTGTACCTAAAAGTGGTTGCCTCCAGTTAGTGCCCCTTCGGCCTAGAACAGCATTCTTTTAACCATGCTTTGCCTCAGGTACAAAATCAGGGGTCAATGCAAACAGCCACACAGTAGAGCTGCTCGTAGAAGGCTGAGCACACAGCTTCTACCACACAATTAAACCTGGGTGAAGCGGTAAGCTAGTGAGAAGCTCATTTCATGCCCACAGAATTTGTACACTAACCAGAGGAAGCCTGCCAGACACAAGCGTACACAGGCTCTGCAGCGAGGGTGGCTCACCGTGCGCATGTCTGAACAAAATGAACGTGCCAGCATACTTCTGAGCCTGATGTTCAGCACAGAAATACTAACCTTCCAAAAATTTCTTGCACATAAAATGTTTGCGAGGCTAATGTTTATGCACAGAACAACAAGTGCAGATGTGTGCTGGCGCTTTCATTTTTGTTCAGATATTGATATATGAGCTGGTATCTCCTTGTCTATAGTGCAAAGTTACAGGCACTTGTTCTGGTCACTGAAAAACACAAAACTGTTATATAATCCCCCCCCCCCCCAAGTAGCACTACATTCTTTTAACTCTCCATTGCCCCAGGTACAAAACAGATTGTGAGCCCAGAAGGGACAGAGAAAGTACCTGCATAGAATATGTAAACCGATTTGGTTAGGGTTACCAGATGTCTGGGAAAACCAGACATGTCCTCTTTTTAGAGTTTCTCTGGATTTTGGAAAGCCTCGACAAGATCCGGCCGCATGGAGGGCCTCTGAGCATGCGGATGATGTCACACACATCCGCGCTTGCTCCAGGCCCTGCAGATGCGGCCGGAGTTCATCGGGGAAGAAGAGAGGAGGCTTTGTGGAGGTGGGGCTGGGGGAGAAATGGGGTGAGGCTGGAGGCAGAATTGGGTGGTGCTGGGGCAGAATGGGACAGGGTCAGAGGCAGAATGGGGCGGGGCCATGTATCTGAGGTTTTGCGGACTACGATATGGTAACCCTAGATTTGGTTATATGACAGAAAGGCAGTATATCAAGCCCATGTCCCTTCTATACTGTCCTGAATCTAGCAAAAAAATTGTTATGTTGTGTGCATGTTAAAACCACTGTTTCCTTCTGTGCAGTGGCATAGCAAAGGAAGCCTGCGCCCAGGAGGGTGGTACCTGGCATCTCTCCTGGCACTTGGGGAGGGGGGTCTCTTAGATGCATATTTTACCCATACTTCTTCAAATTTTCTTTTTCTCACCAGCAGTGAGCAGGCTCTCCTACCTGTTGCATGCATCAGCTGAGTCTGCCCTTTGATGTCACTTCCTGGTCCCCCAAACAGGAAGTGATGACAGAGGGCAAGCTGGGGCCAGCATGAGCACCAAGAAGAAGTTCCTGCTCACTGTTGGCAAAGACTAGCAAACTTGAAGAAGTACCTAGAGGGGCATTTAAGAGACACCCCCATTTCTGGGGGGGTAGGAGGAGGAGAGATGCCGGTATCCTCACAAAGATGGCACCCAGGGCACCCCCTCCCCTGCCTCCCTATACTACTACTCACAGCTTCTGTGCAATGCAGAGGAATCTTAATGGCTCCATTACCAACTTTTTTTTTTTTAATTATCTTTATTAGCAATTGCATGTACCAACTGTTTTAATTGTGTGTTTGCCCATGTATACCACATGAGTTAATTACCGCACTCAATTCCTTTATACATTGTGTGGCCAGAAATGTGTGCATTTACCTAATGGTAACTGTGCACAGTACATTATAAGTTCTCTGAGTGACAATGCTAACAGCATTATCTAATATAATAAAATGCTAGGCCGCGCATGCGCACTTCCTATGCGTGCGCCGGTTTTCTGTGAGCTGTAGCGACCCATAGGAAGTGCGCATGCGCGGCTTACGGTCTGGCCTGCTCCCTGTTGAAAGACACAGTGGTGGCTACTCTCACGATCCCCGCCTGCATTGCCTACCTTCCTGTAAGTTGGCCGTCCCCGCCGCCGTCGTTCCCTTGCGCACCAGTGCTCCATTATTGCTCTTGGCGTCTCCCTTACACTAACTTTACCATCGCCGCCATGTAGGGACCCGCAGGTAGGAGTGTGCATGCCCCTACATTACTCTCTCCCTCTCTTCCTTCGCCGCCGCCGTTTCCTGTTTGTGCTTCTTTAATAAAAACCTGCTTCCTACCTCCCCTTAAAGTAACTTTGCAGTCGCCGCCGCCACAATCGTTCGCTGTAACAGCGGCTCCTTTCACGATCCGCCGGGGGTGGGTCTGGGAGGAGAGGGATCGCGGCCGCTCAGCGACCCCAACGAGGAGCCCAGCAACTTTCCGCTGCCCGGGACCCGAGTCATTTGCCGACCCCCCTTCCCTTCCCGCGGGCCCGACTGGCGATTTAAGCAGCGTGTGCAGCAGTCTTCACACGCTGCTTCGGGCCCTTCTACTGCCCTGATTTGCTCCGGACGTGCCAGAGTAAATCAGGGCAGTAGAAGGACCCGAAGCAGCGTGTAAAGACTGCTGCACATGCTGCTTCAATCGCCATGTGTAGTCGGGCCTGCGGGAAGGGAAGGGAAGGTGGGGGCGGCAAAGGACTCGGGACCGCGTTTGTAGTCGCGACTGTGGGAAGGGAAAGGGAGTTGAGGAAACGCTAATGCTACTGCACAGGGAACTGGTGTGGGGGAGGGAAATAGAAGGGGGAGGGAATGCTGCTTTGGACAGACAGACAGAGGGAGGAAGGGAGACAGAAAGAAAAGAAGAAAGACACAGGGGCAGGGAGATACACAGAAAGACAAACAGACAAAGAGGGACAGAGACAGAAAGAAAGACAGCGGGAGTCGCGTCAGGAGGGATGCCGCAGAGGGAACTTTTCCAATGGGTGCAACTGGGCGGCTGTCGGAAACCTCTGATCAGGGGCAGAGCAAGGTAAGTGTATCATAGGGACAAGAAGGAGGACGGGAGAGAAAATGGAAGGGACGCCTACTGCTGGACAGGGAGAGAAGTAAAGAGGTGCTGATGGACAGGGGGGGGTGAAGAAAAAGGAACGGAGGCCTAATGTTGGACAGGGGGAGAAGGAAGGTGCTGCTGGACAGGGGGGAGGTAAAACAAAGGGAGAAGGGCTGCTGCTGCATAAGGAGAGCTGTGAAGGGGAGGTGGTGGACAGGGGGAGCAGGCAAGGGGTGGTGATGGACAGCCAAGGAAAAAGAAAGACAGAAAGAAAGAAAGCGGCTAAGGAGAGAGAGAGAAAGAAATAAAGAGAGACACACACACATATATTCTAGCACCCGTTAATATAACGGGCTATAAGACTAGTCTATCAATAAACTTCTAGAATCAATTCACTTATACCCTGCCCGTATTTGCAACCCTTCCCTGGCATTTATATGCTGTCATTTACATGTGCCATTCCAGACTAGCACTTAAGACACTCTGCTAGTATTCTGTACTTTTACATGTACAAGGGGCACGCCTAATTATAGAATTGTATTTAAGGTGGCAGTTCCATAAGTGAATGCTATAAGATGAGAGCCTATTCTGTATTTGTATCCAGGCACCCAGATTCTGTTATAGAATAGTAGCATAACTCAGTATTGTACCTTATTTTTAGGCAACTACATCAGCCATTGACCTAAGCTAGGGCTCTTCAGCTTGGAGAAAAAATAGCTGAGGGAGATATGATAGCAGTCTATAAAATACTGACTGGAGTGGAACAGGTAGATGTGAATCACTTCTTTCCAAAAATACAAGGACTTGGAGACAAGTAATGAAGCTACTAAGTAATAAATTTAAAACAAACCAGGGAAAATATTTCTTCACTCAACGTGTAATTATATTCTGGAATTTGTTGCCAGAGAATGTGGTACAAGCAGTTAGCTTAGCAGGGTTTTAAAAAGTTTTGGATAATCTCCTAAAAGAAAAGTCCATAAGCTATTATTAAGTTGGTCTTGGAAAAATCCACTGTCTATTTTCAAGTCCCACTTTATCAAAGTCAAAGCGATTTACATAAAAATATAAAAAAATCCAAAATTCTTGGGGGAAATTACAGACTGATCGACAGACAAAACGAAACAAGGTTAGATATAAGGTATGTAGGGGAGAAATACAATGTTTGATAGAAAAGATAAACAATAAATGGAAAATACAATAGGGAAATTGTCTAAATTGGTTATAGATTGAAGGCATCTCTAAATAGGAAGCTTTTTAGGCTGCATTTAAATTTCTCTAAAGATCATTCCTTGCAGAGAGAAGTTGGCGCTGTGACCCAAAAAATTGTTTTTCAAGTAGTATTGTAGAAAAGATGACGTAGGGAAGGGATGGCTAAGAGATTTTGAAAATTTGATCTTAATGCTCATGCTGGACTATAGAGAATAATCAGTCTGTCTAGAAACCCTGGAGAATAGAATAATTTTGTCTTATATTAAGTGTTTCTAGCATAAGCAGCTTTGGTGCGAATGTTTGAGCATTGGCCCCGAAGTGTAGCTAATTGCTTTGTGTTATCTGCAAAGCTGTTACTGTGGAGCAAGGAACTCATCTCTGCATTAGCTGTATGGGATGATACTAGGAACACCCTCAACAGTTGCCTTGTGATAACTGCCAGTTCTTACTGCACTTTAGTGGACAGGACCCTAAGCAAGTAAAGAAATATTTATATTAGGCACCATATGGTATAGTGTAGTGCTAAAATGCACACACAAAAAAATCATTTTCTTTCATCTTTTGCTCCTTCACTTTTCAACCTTGACTACGACTGCCTGAAGTAAAGATTTTACTGATTCCCAATTCAAGGACCTTATAGTTAGTTCCCTGTTGCTAGGAAAAGAAAATTGCTCCCTCGCTTCCTGCTATATAATGACATAATTCCTTCTGCCATGAATGCTAATTATAAGAGCGGTGCTCACTGCACAGTTGAAGAGGACATTTTGTCCTCTTAGATGAGTAATTCTGACTGTATTCAGTGTGAAACTTCCACTAGACACCTGCAATTAGCAAATAAGGAAGGAGTGAGAGTGAAAAGTGTTTTGTATTAATTAAAATTTGTTAAATAGCAATTCAAGACAACACAAGGCTTTGGATCCTTCCCTCTATTACAAGGTATATATTTGTTTTGAAAATGAAGTTTTACAAATTCTCCCCTCTTCTCCCCCAATGCTGTGGTTAGCTTGAAACGGATATGTGGTTTCCTCACATTTACAATTGCTTCTGACATGACAGTCCTTTCTGTTGCAAGCCACAATGACATCACTAGACGGTACATTTTGTCAGGGGTTATAAGGTGTAAGGATTAGATCACACAAAGATCAAACAATAAGTGGGTGTGATAATGTCAATGAGGAAATGAAATAGAATAAAATAGAGAGAGGAATGTACACAAATGGTTCTGTCTTTCTCAGAAGGATGTAATTCAATTCTAATATTGTTTCAACACACGCTATTGTAGTAAAATGCGATAAAATGGCAGTTTTGCTGCAAGAAAAAACTGGAGATGTGGCCATCTTTGTTGTAACGTACGAGGGGGTGCTGAAAAGTTCTCAGCCCAACCAACCAACTTTCTAAATCCTGAGCGTTATTTTGCCACTGTAGCTGAAAAGTGTTATCTTAACCCCCTTTTACAAAGCTGCGTTAGGCTTTTTTTAGCGCCGGCCATGGTGGTATTAGCACCAGAGCTAATACCACCGCAGCTGATGATAAAAAAAACCTAACAAGGCTTTATAAAAGGGGGACTGATTTCATTAAATGCCAATTTTCAGAAACAAAATACTATGGGGCTCATAATCGAAAGAGAAAAACGTCCAAAAACCGGCCTAAGTCGGCACTTGGACGATCGTCAGTCAAAAATGTCCAAGTGCCGATAATAAAACCGGGTTTTGGATGTATTTAAAAATGACCTAGGCCTTCACAGTGCCGCTGAACGACCATAGCTAAATGGGGCATTTCAGGAGGAGTGCCAAGGGTGGGATTTGGGTGGGACATGGGCAGGCTTAGACTTAGTCGTACTGCATGTATAACCGAAAGTTATACAGCAGGAACTTGGACGTTGTGACTTAGACCATTTAAAACATGGTCTAAGTCACAAAAACCCTCCTAAATTCACCAGATAGGCACAAACTACAGACCCCCCCCCCCACTACCCCAGTGATCACCGACCCTCCCCCAACCCCATAAAAATCGTAATCACTCCTTTAAAATTCAGCCTCCAGACCATCATCACCTTGGCAGCCTGGCATAGGAAAGCCTAGTTGACCTGCACATCTTGGGGGTGGGTTAGGGACCCATGGAGAGAAGGACCCATGCCCATAAGCCATTGTAATCACTGCATTGCTGGTTAAACATGTGCACTCCCCTAAAAAAACCCCAAACCCTTTTGTACTGCCCTTTAAGTGGCTTCTGCAGCCATAAGGGCTATTGGGATAGTAGATAGGTGGGTCTAGGGGATTTTGGAGGTGGGGGGCTCACCATTATCTATAAGGGAGCTATAGTGAGATGTAGACATGGAACCCTTTTTGTGAAGTTCACAGCAGTGCCCTGTAAGGTACCCCACTATTTAGGTGCCATGTCTGGTTGTCAAGTCCATCACTTTGTAGACCTTTTCCATGCCCAAAAGGTCTGTTTCTAGGCAATTTTGTCTTGGATGAAAAGTTTGACGAAAATGTGGTATAAAGATGGACGATTTAGCAGCTTGGATGATCAGATTGGCAGGATGTATAGTTAGACAATTTTTGAAATGGAAAATAATTTGGATGTATTTTTCGAAAATGTGTCCTAAGCTGTTTTTTACTTTGGATGACTTGCGACTTGGACGAAAATGGACTTAGAAGTTCCTTTCGATTATGCCCCTCCACATTTTTGACAGTTTCAGATCATCGATTGCACCATATCCACGCCATTCAATTCTTGGTTGGGCTAAGAACTCATGATTTGCTAAGTTTTTTTTTTTTTTTTAGTTAATTTTATCTGTCCTACTTATAGTTGTCTCATAGCCTAGTATATTCAAGTACTCATACTTCTTCACTAGAATCATCATTCACCTCCCTCAGAAGTTAGAAATACATTGCTCATGATGTTGACACCTCAACCAGGTCAACCAGGAGGAGGTGTCAACATCAATCTACACATGGAGGTATAATCTCATTTTTCTTCAAATTCATAAATATGACTCTAATCATATAGAATCAACAGGGGCAAATGATAAAAGTCTCTATGACGGGAATGAAAATCCAGATGCAGAAGTTGTAAGGAAGAGATGTAGACAACCAGGGAGTCGTATAACACGGTAGAACTTTATTAGGCCAATCAATGATTTAGACTCAACATGGCCAGTGTTTCAGCAACTTGTGCCTTTCTTAAGAGTTGGCTATATGTCAGTTAGGGCCAATGAAGAGCAAACAAATTCCCATCCATGCATTTAAGTTGAGAAGATCCATAGTGGACAAACATATGGAACCAGATTCAGTAAATGGTTCCAAAATTTAGGTGCTGGAAAAATCTGCATAAACTTGTATTCTACAGCATATAGGGTACTCTGTGCCAAATATCCTATATTAAATAGTGCTTAATGATGATTCCCGTGACCAACTTTGGGTTCAAGGATTTACACCTGTGTGCACAACTCCAGCATTCTATAACACTGTACTTAAAGTTTTGGAGCACCCTAAACCCATCCATGCCCCTTCTATGGCCATGCTCCCTTTTGTTTTGAATGTGAAAAACTTATGGCACACATCGTGGGCCTGATTCTACAAAGGGTGCTTATGCCCTGTCTAAAGCTGAGCAAGAGTTAGGCATCCAAACTAAGTGGCTACTGAGCCATTTAACGGTCTTAATAAGCGATAATTGGCACATGGACGTCCAAAGGATGTGGATGTCACTTCGTTGGTGCCTTCACAATTTAATGGATGTCCATTGGGAATACTCACACCTAATAGAATAGGTGTGGGCATGGAATGGGCATGGTCTGGGCGAGCCTTCAATATGGGCATCTTTTGATTCATTTGCAAAATGCTTAGTGACCTAAGGAATCCATCTCATGCCTACATTGTAGGCGAATGAAAACCAAGTCTACTTTTGAGCTTAGTTTGGGCTTCAGATAGATCTGAGTTCTATGGACAGAACTTAGGCACAGTTTGGACATCTTTAATGCGATCTGCTAAATAGCTCTTTGGGTTTTTAATTTTGCTTTATTAAGCTCATAATACATTTAATGAGGCACCACATAAACAGGGCACATCAAAACAGATATATTGCATGAAAAACCTTCTATTTTTGTGGACAAGCAGTAATGCTATTTGCTAATTAGAAGAAAAGATCCATTAACTGAAACACAGCCCATGAAAAACATAGCTATAGATTTCTTGATAAAAAGCTACCCTTTTTTCTGACTAAACAGTGCTCCAATCAGCTCATTCTTGAAAACAAAGGAAGCACATAAAAAAATATATAGATTGCATGCATAACTTCATTTGCAAAAGCTTAAAAACAGATATAGACCTTAGCATGGCTTCTACTTCATTGCAAATGGAGGTGTGCAGCTGCACAATACTGACCTCATTGTAAGATCATCAAGGTGTACCTGCAAGGTAGAATGACCATAAGAACATAAGAACATAATAATTTCCACTGCTGGGTCAGACCAATGGTCCATCCTGCCCAGCAGTCCGCTCATGTGGCGGCCCCAAGGTCAAGACCAGTGCTCCAAATGAGTCCAGTCTCACCAGTTTAGCATGAACTTGTCCAACTTTGTCTTGAAACCCTGGAGGGTGTTTTCCCCTATAACAGACTCCAGAAGAGCGTTCCAGTTTTCTACCACTCTCTGGGTGAAGAAGAATTTCCTTACATTTGTACAGAATCTATCCCCTTTCAACTTTAGAGAGTGTCCTCTCGTTCTCCCTATTTTGGAGAGGGTGAACAATCTGTCTTTCTCTACTAAGTCTATTCCCTTCAGTATTTTGAATGTTTCAATCATGTCCATTCGCAGTCTCCTCTTTTCAAGGGAGAAAAGACCCAGTTTCTCTAATCTCTCGCTGTATGGCAACTCCTCCAGCCCTTTAACCATTTTAGTCGCTCTTCTCTGGACCCTTTCGAGTAGTACCATGTCCCTCTTCATGTTCGGCGACCAGTGCTGGATGCAGTACTCCAGGTGAGGGCGCACCATGGCCCAGTACAGTGGCATGATAACCTTCTCGGATCTGTTCGTGATCCCCTTTGTGATCATTCCTAGCATTCTGTTTGCCCTTTTCGCCGCATAGCACATTGTGCAGATGGTTTCATGGACTTGTCAATCAGAACTCCCAAGTCCCTTTCCTGGGAGGTCTCTCCAAGTACCACCCCAGACATCCTGTATTCGTGCATGAGATTATTGTTTCCGACATGCATCACTTTGCACTTATCCACATTGAACCTCATTTGCCATGTCGATGCCCATTTCTCAAGCTTGATTATGTCATGTTGCAGATCTTCGCAATCCCCCTGTGTCTTCACTACTCTGTATAACTTTGTATCGTCTGCAAATTTAATTACCTCACTCGTCGTACCAATGTCCAGATCGTTTATAAAGATGTTGAAGAGCACTGGTCCAAGCACTGAGCCATGCAGCACCCCGCTGGTGACGCTCTTCCAGTCTGAGAATTGACCATTTACCCCTACTCTCTGTTTCCTATGCTCCAGCCAGTTTTTAATCCACGTGAGTATTTCACCCTCGATTCCATGGTATGCAATTGTCCAAAGTAGTCGTTCACGTAGAACTTTGTCGAACACCTTCTGAAAATCCAGATATACAATGTCAACCGGGTCGCCCTTGTCTATCCACCTGTTTACTCTCTCAAAGAAGTGCAGCAAGTTCATCAGGCAGGATCTGCCTTTACTGAAACCGTGCTGGCTGGTCCTCATCAGATCGTGCCCGTCAAGGTGATCAATGATGCGGTCCTTTATCAGCACCTCTACCATCTTTCCTGGTACTGAGGTCAGGTTCACCAGTCTGTAGTTTCCTGGATCTCCCTTCGAACCTTTTTTGAAGATTGGCGTAACATTTGCAACCTTCCAATCTTCCGGAATCTTTCATGATTTGATTGACAGATTGGCTATTAGCTGAAGCAGTTCATCTATAGTCCCTTTCAGTTCCTTGATGGCCCTTGGATGGATGCCATCCGGTCCTGGGGATTTGTCGCTCTTAAGCTGGGATTTGAATCTATGAGTTCTGGAAAATGGGAACAGGGCTTTTACCCTTTGAGCTACAGCAGCTTCCACCAATATCTTTCTTCCTCACATCTGATATGATAGCTTAGGGATCTGCTAAGCTATGATTGTCTCAGGTATTTTCACCTTCACATGGCTAGGATCACTAAGCTCTCATGATAGGAACCCCCACAGCCAAAAGGAACGAGCTGTAGCTCACCAGGTAAAAGCCCTGTGCTCATCTTCCAGAGGTCACATATTTTAATTGTGGCATTCTACTTTGCAGGTGTACCTTGATGATCTCACAATGAGGTCAGCATTGTGCAGCTGCACACCTCCATTTGCAATGAAGTAGAAGCCATGCTAAGGTCTGTATCAGCTTTTGCAAATGAAGTTATGTATGCAATCTATATATTTTTTCATGTGCTTTCTTTGTTTTCAAGAATGAGCTGATTGGAGCACTGTTTAGTCAGAGAAAAAGGGCATCGTTAGTCGCTGGCACCCTGAGCCATAGCCTCATCAGGTCCAATTGTTAAGTTGGCCTTGCTTATAAAATTATCTCTGTAATGTTTACAGTGTCTGGATTAGATTAGCCTGGCCTGATTTATCTGTCAAAGAAAATAAGAAACTTTAAAATAATTGAAATTGTAGCCAAGATGATAAATACTTGTTTCTACATGTCTTTCCGATTATAGTACAGTTTATAAACAGTAACAATATGAGGACTTATATTGTGTTGGGTATTTACAAAGTATGAAAATGTGTGGTTGCAAATCAAGTTGAAATGCAAGATATTCTTATTATTATCAAATGTACACTCATTGCCTTTGTTGGGCTAGAGAAGGTGGTGGTGGAAGTTCAAGAACTTTGAAAGGACAAAGAAATACAGATATTTTCCTAGGTATGATAGACCTATACCCCATGGCCATAGCTAGCTATGTGTAGCCAATGCCAAAATGTACTTTGTCAATTGACTTCCCTTCCTCCAGTGGCGTACCAAGGGGGGGAAGTCTGCCCCAGGTGCACGCCTTGGAGGGGTGCACAGCCGGCCAGGTCCTGGTCCTCTGCCCTACTGTGCAACTGGACCTGAACCTCCTTCCTTTCCCCCAGTCCACACCACTGCAGTCTTACCTCCCCACTGTTGCTGCTAATTGCCGACAAGAAGTCTTCTTTCCAACGTCAATTCTGACGTTGGAGAGGACGTTCTGGGCCAGCCAATCACTGCCTGTCTGGCCCAGAATGTCCTCTCTGACGTCAGAATTAACGTCGGAAAGAATACTTCTTGTTGGCGATTAGCAGCAGCAGCGGGAAGGTAAGACTGCAGCGGCGTGGACTGGGGGAAAGGAAGGAGAGAGGCTTTTTTCCGCGGCAGGGAGGGAAGGATGTAGGCAGGCAAGCTGGCTGGCTTTAGCACGGCAGGGAGGGAGGGAGATAGGTAGGCAGGCAGGCAGGCTGGCTTTGGGGGTGGACAAAATGTGGAAGGCAGTGGGGGACATAATGAGGCACTGGGGGCACTAAGGACACAGGACAGAGGCACTGGGGGCACTAAGGACACAGGAAGGAGGCACTGGGGGGCACTATGGACACAGGATGGAGGCACTGGGGACACTAATGACAAAGGATGGAGGCACTGGGGGCACTAAGGACACAGGAAGGAGGCACTGGGGGCACTAAGGACACAGGACGGAGGCACTGGGGGCACTATGGACACAGGACAGAGGCACTGGGGGCACTAAGGACACGGGAAGGAGGCACTGGGGGAACTATGGACAGAGGATGGAGGCACTGGGGGCACTATGGACACAGGACGGAGGCACTGGGGGCATAAGGACACGGGAAGGAGGCACGGGGGCACTAAGGACATGGGAAGGAAGGAGGGAGGGAATAGAAAGGAACAATTGTTGGGCCTGAGTGCAGAAAGAAAGAAATGAAAGAAAGGATACACAGTCAATTAATAGATGTCCCCTTTTGTAAAAAAAATAAATGGTCACGTTACCTCTGACTTACTTTATCTGCAGCAGAGTCGGCAGCCGCGCTGAGGTGCAGGGAGGTCCTGCGATTACTCGTCTGCCGGCTCTGCTCTGGAAGAAGTAAGTTATGTCAGAGAGGGTGGACCCAGCAGATGCAGTCATTGCAGGACTTTGCCGCAACTCCCTGCGTCTGTCGGGTTCACCCCCTCCGATGTAACTTACTTCTTCTGGAGCAGAGCCAGTAGACGAATCATCGTGGGACCTTCCAGAATGCGGCTGCCAAGTCCGCTCCAGAGCAAGCAAGTCGGAGTGGGGTGGACTGGCAGATGGCAGCTACATTCATTGCGGGACCTTGCTGCATGAAGGGAGAGAAAGGAGCATGACTGCTGGAATGGAACAGTGGTGGAGGGAAAGAAAGGGAGCAGGGTGGTATGGAAGGGTGGTGCTGATGGAATTGATGTACAGAGAAAAGGGAGAGACATAAGGGGGAAGGATATTAGAGGAAAAGAAAGGGGGCAGATGCTGATTGAAGAGGAGTGGATGGAGAGAGAAAGGGCAGACATTGGATGGTAGTGGGGAGCCTATACTGGATGGAAGTGCAGATGGGAGAGATAATGGAGCAAATGCAGGAAGGAAATGGGAGGAGAGAAAGAGGGGAGCAGATGCTGGATGGAAGTGGACAGAGAGAGGAGAAGGTACTAGATGGAAGGGTTAGAGAAAGATGGTACATGATGGAAGGAGGGGATAAATAAAAAGAGGGCACATGATGGGGAGAAAAGGATTGAGTTAGGGAAACACTGGAGGGGTGAGGGAAAGAGGTGGCAAGCTTTAGGTAAACAGTAAAAAAGGAAATTGATGAGAGGGTAGTAAGAACGTAATCTAGACAGATGCATAAATTGAAAAGGAAAATGAGGGAAAGAAGGGAAAGGGATTTCAGAGGTGAGGTGTGGGAGAGGGAAGGAGAGGAGAGAGATACCAGACTAATGGGGGTGAGAGATGGAAGGGGGAGGCATACAGTTTCTGGAAGGAGCATATAAAGAGAGAAGATGCCATATAGGGGAAGAGAGACGGCAGACAGTGGATGAAAGGAAAAGAGTTATAAGAAGTTGAGGAAAACAGAAACCACAGAAGACAAAGGTAGAAAAAAATTTTCTATTTATTTATTGCTTTAGGAGACATGTGTCACTGTTTCTGTGGTGCACTGTATGCAGAGTCCAGCTTCTTGCTGGTTCAATTTAACCTTTGACTATGTATTTCTATTTTATCCCCCCTTTTACAAAACTGTGGAGCGTTTTTTAGTGCCAGTCGTGGTGGTAGCAGCTATGATGCTCAGAATTCTATGAGTGTCAGAGCTGTTACCTCCTTGGCTAAAATTCACACTACAGTTTTGTAAAAGAGGGAGGGGTTAGTTTGTGATTACATATTCCATACTAGGTGAAGGTGTTTTGTGTGTTCGAAAGACATGTTTTTATGTTAGGATTGACTGCAGGATTGATCAGTACTAGTCTGGCTTGTTTAGTTTTACAATGGGTGTATTGTTGTACTGCTCATTGCAGTATGTAAGATGCTGCCTTTTCCTAGGTACTCATGTGTGACATGTGGATTGTTACTAAAAATCATGTTTTCATACGGATTGGGGGGGTTGTCAAAAAATGATGGGCCCCAGGTGTCACATATGCTAGGTACTAGCTATAAAAACACAGATATATTGAAAACCAATGTATGTAAATCAACACTTTCAATTGGTGACTACTATATTTGTAGGACAAGATAGTAATGAAGTTTTGCAGAGAAATATATATGTGAGACTAGTATCAACTCTAAATATGCTCAAAAAGAAGGAGAAAAGCCTCAGAAAGAGGTCCTCCCACCGCCACAAAGGTGGATGTCAAGGTGGTTAGACGGTAACCTCACAGGCAAAACCTTAATTGATGTGAGTAATTTGAGCAAAAAACTTGTACTTCACATATATAAATTAATAGATAGAGGAAAAACCACTTATCTTAAACTGATCGGCACACCGACGGAGGCCAGCGTTTCACCGACAAGTTGCATCAGGGTGTGACCCGACCGATCAGTCTGCAAAACAAAGAAAAACAGAGGAAACTTCAGCAATTTCTCAATGAGTTTTGACTTTTATGAATATTGACACGTACCTTAAGAGAGCGGAAACTACCGCTTCAACAAGTCTCCGGAGTAGCCATGGGAGCTACTATGGCTCCCTCGATAGCGAATCTGTTTATGCAGAATTTTGAAAATCTGTGGATAGATCACAATCCATTTTCAGATAAGATTGTATTATGGCTGCGATTCATAGACGATATTTTCGTCATCTGGACGGGAACTAGAGTAGAGCTTGACACTTTCCATCTATGGCTTAATTCTAGACATCCTAAGATTGAATTCAGTATGACTTGCCACACGTATCAAATTTCTTTTTTGGATGTCTTTGTCAACATAAACAACAACATCATTCATACTACAGTATTTAGGAAAGCCACCGATAGGAATACATTTCTAGATTTTTCAAGCAATCACCCGTTACCATTGAAACGCAGTCTTCCAACATCCCAGTTTTTCAGATATCGCCGGTTATGTTCTGAGCTATCTAACTTTAAATTGCAAAGCAAACATCTATATTCTAAGCTTAAAAACAGGGGTTATCCAGGTCCCATTCTTAAAAAAGCATATAAACGAGCCAAGTTTTTAAATAGGGATTTATTGTTCCTTCCTAGGGATAAAACACTTGACACTGGCGTAGCTACATGCATTTTACAATACTCTCCGAGCATGAATGTTGTCACCAAGATATTGAGGAAGCATTGGGAGCTGATGACAGCACATCCGATGCATACTGAGACTCATCTCAGAATTGCATTTACCAGACAAAAAAATTTAAAAGAACTTTTGAGCCCAGCAGACATAACTTCAACTTCATTTCAGCCTGGTAGTCCCAGTATTGAATCTACTGGTCACTCTAAATGCGGCAAGTGCATGACGTGTGCTATTACCATTGAATTTTTGGACAATTTTGTACATCCTGGTACGAAGATGATGTATAAACTCAAACATTTAACCACATGTTCCACAATGTTTGTGGTTTATTTGATTTTCTGCCCCTGTTTAAAGATTTATGTAGGGCAAACCACACGCACTTTAAGAAGACGCATCACTGAACACAAGAGTTGTCTCACTAATAACAAACTGCAAGCCCCTCTTGTTGTACATTGTCTTGAACACAACCATCGGTTTGAAGATTTACGATGCTATGCCATTGATCATATCAAGGAAGGAACTTTGAATCGTCAAACTCAGCTATTACGTGCTGAACAATTTTGGATCCATCTATTAAACAGTGAAGAACCTGTCGGTCTAAATCAAAGACTCGAGTGGAATGCTTTTTACTAAACTTACTAAATCCATCAGTATATAAAAACTTTTTCATATTTTTTACATTCTTTTTGGAAATGTGTTTTCTTCATCACATAAATAATATCTTAAGACAATTATCATGGATTAATGATTTAAGAATGAAGAGATAAGAAAGAAAAAGAAAAAATAATGACAAAAACAAGAACAAAAGTAATAAACAAAAATAAAAATAAAAATTCTTAAAATTGATAAAAACGAAAAACAGTAACACATAGTGGAAAGGGCACGTTTTTGTGTTTTCTGGTTTGTGACACTGGTTCACCTTGTCTGATTTTTTTTTAGATGTTACGTTCTCTCAGCTGTCACGTCTTTTTAGATTTACTTCCGGTAGTGATGTCACACCGGGGGTATTTAAATTCAAGAATTCTAAAGCCGCCCCATGGCAGCCATCTTTTTTGGACTCTTTTGAAGCGGTAGTTTCCGCTCTCTTAAGGTACGTGTCAATATTCATAAAAGTCAAAACTCATTGAGAAATTGCTGAAGTTTCCTCTGTTTTTCTTTGTTTTGCAGATTGATCGGTCGGGTCACACCCTGATGCAACTTGTTGGTGAAACGCTGGCCTCCGTCGGTGTGCCGATCAGTTTAAGATAAGTGGTTTTTCCTCTATCTATTAATTTATATATGTGAAGTACAAGTTTTTTGCTCAAATTACTCACATCAATGAAGGTTTTGCTTGTGAGGTTACCGTCTAACCACCTTGACATCCACCTTTGTGGCGGTGAGAGGACCCTGTTTAAAGATTTATGTAGGGCAAACCACACGCACTTTAAGAAGACGCATCACTGAACACAAGAGTTGTCTCACTAATAACAAACTGCAAGCCCCTCTTGTTGTACATTGTCTTGAACACAACCATCGGTTTGAAGATTTACGATGCTATGCCATTGATCATATCAAGGAAGGAACTTTGAATCGTCAAACTCAGCTATTACGTGCTGAACAATTTTGGATCCATCTATTAAACAGTGAAGAACCTGTCGGTCTAAATCAAAGACTCGAGTGGAATGCTTTTTACTAAACTTACTAAATCCATCAGTATATAAAAACTTTTTCATATTTTTTACATTCTTTTTGGAAATGTGTTTTCTTCATCACATAAATAATATCTTAAGACAATTATCATGGATTAATGATTTAAGAATGAAGAGATAAGAAAGAAAAAGAAAAAATAATGACAAAAACAAGAACAAAAGTAATAAACAAAAATAAAAATAAAAATTCTTAAAATTGATAAAAACGAAAAACAGTAACACATAGTGGAAAGGGCACGTTTTTGTGTTTTCTGGTTTGTGACACTGGTTCACCTTGTCTGATTTTTTTTTAGATGTTACGTTCTCTCAGCTGTCACGTCTTTTTAGATTTACTTCCGGTAGTGATGTCACACCGGGGGTATTTAAATTCAAGAATTCTAAAGCCGCCCCATGGCAGCCATCTTTTTTGGACTCTTTTGAAGCGGTAGTTTCCGCTCTCTTAAGGTACGTGTCAATATTCATAAAAGTCAAAACTCATTGAGAAATTGCTGAAGTTTCCTCTGTTTTTCTTTGTTTTGCAGATTGATCGGTCGGGTCACACCCTGATGCAACTTGTTGGTGAAACGCTGGCCTCCGTCGGTGTGCCGATCAGTTTAAGATAAGTGGTTTTTCCTCTATCTATTAATTTATATATGTGAAGTACAAGTTTTTTGCTCAAATTACTCACATCAATGAAGGTTTTGCTTGTGAGGTTACCGTCTAACCACCTTGACATCCACCTTTGTGGCGGTGAGAGGACCTCTTTCTGAGGCTTTTCTCCTTCTTTTTGAGCATATTTAGAGTTGATACTAGTCTCACATATATATTTCTCTGCAAAACTTCATTACTATCTTGTCCTACAAATATAGTAGTCACCAATTGAAAGTGTTGATTTACATATGCTAGGTACGCCACTGCCTTCCTCAACTGTGGGTGGGGGCGGGAGCACTTTAGGACATGCTGCACAGGGCGCATTTCCAGCTTATATTCCTGCTACACTTTTTCAAACTTTACATCTAAAATAACAAGTTTAAGTTAAACCTGATATGTAACTGTGAGCTGTGCAGGTTTCTTACCACGAGAGTGATGTGGTCATAAAGCTTACTAGTAAATAGTCCACCTCCTTATAATTTAGAACAGAAGATTGGAAGCAAAAGAGTTATGATAGTGAATCTGAGGTAAGACAAAAGCATGGATTACCAGACAGAAACCAGTGTGATCCACTGTGCAGGTGTTGTACTTGTACCAGGCAGCAGCTCTGAGGGGATGGTAATGACCAATTTGTCTGAGTTGGTCAGAGGAGTGAGCAGTGGCCCCCAACAATAGGAGGAGTAGGTGGTACCAGGCCTAGTTTATGCTTGTCTCCTTCTTTTCCAGGTCAGCAGCAGCAGAGCTGATGATTATTACAGCACTATCTTCTGGGTACTTGGGGCCAGTCTCATGACATGAGCCATGCACTGGAAGTTAGTATTGAAATTGACACCAGTTTTGCAGCAGAACTGGAGAAGAGGGAGAAGCAGAGATTAAGCTAGGGTAGGCTCTGCCACTCTGTCTCCTTACTGCAGGTATTTCAAAGACAGCACCATATTTTAAATCTGCACTGTATACCACCTTTTTGTAAATCAATTTGCTGTTAGGCTGGTGTTATCCATTTTTCTGCCACTTGCAACTCTTTCCTAGGGTTATCAGATTTTCCAAATGGCTGCGTTGGAAGCCTTCTCTCTGACGTCGTGACATCAGAGGGAACGCTTCTGACACAGCTGCAGCTTGTGTGAGGAGCCGATGACCACGGCTTTGAACAAGCAGCAAGGGAGCCAGCCAGAAACGAAACACTCGCCGGAGGGAAGCACAGAAGGAAGGAAGGGAGAAGGTTGTGTTGGGACTTGAGAGGGAACACAAGCTGGGCCTGTGGGTTGGACACTACTGATTTAAAGGTTTGCTGTCGCTGTAGCTAGTTAAGGAAAGCAGAATAGGGAGTGTTATTCTGTCGGCGGGCCTTCCTGACCATTTCAGGCCCTAGGCCCGTGCCTGCTGGGCCTACCCGTTAATCTGGCCCTGCCTATTCCTACAACCTTCATGTTATTGAGCTCATGTGTATTGACTTGTTTCCAGGTTATGGCCCTAGGCCTCCTTTTATGAAGCCGCGTCAGAGTTTTATATCGCTGGCCACTGCGGAAAAAGCTCTGACGCTCATAGGAATTCTATGAGTATCAGAGCTTTTAATGCAGTGGCAAACAATAAAAAACCCTAATGCAGCTTGATAAAAAGGGGCCCTAGTTACTGATGTACTTAACTTTTATTTTAGTAACGACACTTGGGTTTAAGAATATTTAGAGAAAGAGACAAAGAATGAAAAACACAGGAACAAATGGTGCAAAGTACTGAATATCTATGACATCCATGAAATATATAATAAAAAATATGACACATCAAATGACATTTTAATATAACACTATATTTACAAATCATACAGTATCTAATATTTAATATTGTCATATTTTGGTCATTTTTCTGTCTTTCACACTTTTCCTTTCTGTTTTCTGAAGAATAAACATGCAGGTCATCGGTGTAAAAATTTTAAATAAAACCTTTTATCCCTGGCATCTGCTACTTTGACAGACTTCTGTTTTGTGTGGTTGTCAGTATATATTAAATTTGCATAGTTCTTCAGCTAATAGAAATAATACACAAATGGTGTAAATAAAAAATGGTGCTATACAAATTTCAAACAGTGTGGATGATAAAACTGAGCTGTAGGGGGACTCACATTTACATGAGCTGGATGCAGGAACAAAATCTTCTAAAGCCACTACATGGGATCTTACTAAAACAAAGGAGAAATCCTCCTTGATACCACATCCCTCAGCCCTAAATTTGATTGGCATTTCAATAATATAGCATGATCAGTAAGGCAAAAACAAACAGCATCAGAACAAGGGGCAATGTAGAACATCTCAATATTTGAAGTAATTTAAATTGCTTCTGACTACCAAGGTCAGTGGTCTTCACTAATTTTTAAGTGAGGGCAATTTTAGGTCCAAAAGGGCTGAAGGATAGCTGAGAAGTATCTTCCTACTTGGGGCAATGATGCCAATAGCACTTCATGAGTCATGACATTCATTCCTACCAGAACAGCTGGCATTGGTCACACAATGCAGAACACAGATAAACCCTATGCAAATATAGGATCACAAATGAAAAGTTCTAATATATACAAATGAAGCCCTGAGATAACAGACTCTTTATGCAGTACAACACCAGAGAAATAGAAACAAATGCATTTCTTCCTGCATAAAATTCTGGACAGGCACCGCGAGCTACCCCAGAGGTTTTGGAGGGCTGCCATTGGCTCAGTGGCCTTGCAATGAGGATCACTGACCTAGGTAGTGATATTCAGTGGCACTTAACTGAACAGTGCTGCTGAATATCACCACAGACTGCTTCTGGTTAATGCTGGAGAGGAGTGTGGGAGGAGCCAGGACCTAACTGGTTAATGGCAATATTCAGATTTCATTGTCGTTTGCTTGAGTATTCACACTGCTAACTAATTAGGAAAGCAACTAAATTAGGACAGCAAAAAGGCTGTCCTAACTTTAGCCACAAAGCTAAAGCTGGTGGTGCCCGGTTAACTTTTAGGTAGCAGCACCAATTTTCCTATTGCCCCTCCCTCCCCCATCACCTCAACCTCTGTTCCTTTCCAACCATGATTATGTAAAGGTCGACTAGTATTGTGTAGCTTCCACTAGAGGTTGTGGCAGCCATTTTGCAGTAGCTGCCAAACTGAGCAGGAGTGAGTGGGTATTGTGTGTGCCCATAACACCCCACTAGCCCAGCAGGCATTTAAGAGGTACCCTGAGGGAACCTAGGGGTGTGGATGGTGGGCTCAATTAGCCCTTAGTTATATCTGGGATGGAAGGAAGGGGGAGGGAGGGAGCAGAAGGCACCTTATGTGGTCCTGGTCGATATTCAACTGAAGCCCATATATGTTCTGGTGACTTCCATATCTGGATTTAGTCCCATATATTCAATGCTGACTGCCTTGGGCTGAATATTGGTCAGCTTATCTATTAGATAAGATTAATGCAAATAATTTGACATGGCTACGTTTTACCAAAGATTGTTAATCAGGAGTAATGTGCTGGGAAACTGCATAAATCATCACTACTTAAAGGAAAAACTGTCTTTGGAAAATAATAATCCACTGACCTACTGATTTGCTATTCTAATCATAAAAGACTGCTCAGTTTTGTTGGCAACAATCTTTTCTAATAAAAAAGCTGGTCAATATTCGAAACTATTTAACTGGCTAGTTAAATATCAATCTAAGGCCAGATTCTATAAATGATTTCCTGTCCTATTAACCCTCTTTCTTCCTCCCCTCTTAAAGTCAATCAATTTGTACCTTTGCTTAATCTTTGTAAACTGCATAGAACTTCACGGTATTGCGGTATATAAGCTGTTATTATTATTATTATTCTATAAATGACACCCTAGTTAGGTACTGCTAAGTGCTCTAATAGCAGAAGCCTAGCAATGCCTAACTAAAATCCGTGCACAACACAAATTGTTTCAGTTAATTTAAATTAGAGAATGACATGGTAGTTGTTACCGACGGCTAGCCATGGGTAACCCACCAAAACAGTGACCAAAAAAAAGGTCACCGCGAGATCGGGGACAAGGCCATTCACCGCCCCATGGAGCGGTGAATGGTGATCATGCATGGTGAATGAGCGTGCAGTCTGGCAGCCCCCTCTCTCCTGCCGGCCATCCAGCTGTGCATCTCCCTCCCTCCCTCCTTCCCTTTCCCTTATCTTCTCGTGGTGAAACTGGCGATTTCTATAAGGCTATGCGCTGTATTACAGTCGGAGCCTTGAAGTTGCCTGCTGGAAAAGTCTCTAACGCAACTTCCTATTTCCAGTTGCTTCAGAGGAGACTTTTCCAGCAGGCAACATGATTCAACTTCAAGGCTCCGGCTGTAATACAATCAATAGGATTGATCAAACAGCATATTGACACAATCCTAGACGAAGAAAACCTACGTGATCCACACCAACACGGGTTCACCAGGGGTAGATCATGCCAATCTAACCTGATTAGCTTTTTTGACTGGGTTACTAGACAACTGGACGCCGGAGAGTCACTAGACGTGGTATATTTGGACTTCAGCAAAGCATTTGATAGCGTCCCTCATCGAAGATTACTGAATAAGCTAAAATCGATAGGATTAGGAGACATTCTAACTACATGGATTGGGGATTGGCTGAACGGCAGACGTCAGAAGGTGGTGGTGAATGGTACCCCATCTGAAGCGTCGGACATGATCAGTGGAGTGCCGCAGGGATCGGTCCTGGGCCCAATTCTATTCAACTTATTCATAAGGGATATGACACAAGGACTTAGAGGAAGGGTATCACTATTCGCCGACGACGCCAAACTTTGCAACATAGTAGGCAAAAGCTCATTACCTGATAATATGACACACGACCTACTGCTGCTGGAACAATGGTCAAATACTTGGCAGCTAGGCTTCAATGCTAAGAAATGCAAGATAATGCACTTGGGCAAGAGAAACCCGCGTAGAGCTTATGTACTAAATGGCGAGACCTTGGTTAGGACCACGGAGGAACGCGATCTAGGAGTGATCATTAGTGAAGACATGAAAGTTGCCAATCAAGTGGAGAAGGCTTCCTCCAAGGCAAGACAAATATTGGGGTGTATCCGCAGAGGTTTCGTCAGCAGGAGACCTGAAGTTATGATGCCGTTGTACAAAGCCATGGTGAGGCCGCACTTGGAGTACTGTGTTCAGTTTTGGAGACCACACTACCGAAAGGACGTGCTAAGGATCGAGTCGGTTCAGCGAACGGCCACCAGGATGGTCGTGGGGCTCAAGGATCTCCCGTATGGTGAAAGACTACAGAAGTTGCGACTGTACTCACTCGAGGAAAGAAGAGAACAGGGAGATATGATTGAAACGTATAAATACATCACGGGACGCATCGAGTCAGAAGATGATATCTTCTGGCCCATGGGTCCCTCGACCACCAGAGGACATCCGCTGAAAGTCAGGGGAGGGAAGTTTCACGGCGACTCCAGGAAGTACTTCTTCACCAAAAGAGTGGTGGATCATTGGAACAGACTACCACTCCAGGTGGTAAAGGCCAGCAGCGTGACGGATTTTAAGATACTCTTGTGGGATCTTTAAGGAAGTAAATTCAGGGGGGGGGGATACTTGGAATGGGCAGACTTGGTGGGCTGTAGCCCTTTTCTGCCGCTTTTTCTGTGTTTCTATGTTTCTATGTTAATACAGCGCATAGCCTTATAGAGATCACCAGTTTCGCCACAAGAGAAGGTAAGGGAAAGGGAGAGATGGAGGGAGATGCACGGCTGGCCGGTGGAAGTGAGCTGCTGGACCGCGCAAAGGGTGCTGGAGGTGGGGGATGGAGAGGAGAAGACACTGAAGCAGCCTGAAGGGAACTGGGGAAGGAAGAGAGGGGAGAAGACGCTGGAAAATGGGGGAGAGAGAGTGGGGAGAAGATGCTGGGAAATGGGGAAGACAGAATGAGGAGAAGACGCTGGGAAATGGGAAGAGAGAGGTGAGAAGACGCTGAAGGGAAATGGGGAACAGAGAGTTGGGAGAAGACACTGAAGGGAATGGGAAAGAGAGAGTGGGGAGAAGACACTGGAAGGGAAGAAGACAGAGATGCCAGACTATGGGGGAGCGGAGGGAAGAAGAAGGGTGCCAGACCAATTGGGGGTGGGGGTGAAGGGAGAGGCATAGTAACAGAGCAAATGGAAGACGCTGAGAGACGGCAGACAGTGGATGGAAGGAATTGAATGAAAAGATGAGGGAAGCAGAAACCAGTCAACAAAGATAGAAAAAAATTTTCTATTTATTTATTTATTTTGCATTAGGATAAAGTAGTATATTAATTGTGTTTATAAAAATTTATAAACAAAGCCCTGCCAGCTGAACATCTCTTTCTCTACTTCAGCAGCCAGAACTTTGATTTATAAGGAAGGAATAAACTAAATATTGCAGTACTGAGGCTTGTATGGATGCTGCGGGGATGGGGACGGGGCGGTGAAAGGGACGGCAGGGACAGGGACAGGGCAGTGAAGGGGATGGCAGAGATGGGGACGGGGTGGTGAAAGGGATGGTGGGGATAGGGCAGTGAATAGGATGATGGGACGGGGACGAGGCAGTGATGGGGACAGAATTTTTCCCTGTGTCATTCTCTAATTTAAATGATGTGGTACTTGACTTGCCATTGAAGTTAATTGACAATTTTTTTTTAAAGCAATCAATTGAGAGTTCCACGTGGAACTCAGGGTGGCGCCTTGTGACGACAAAGTTGAGGTGCTCTCCAACGCTTAACAATGCCTACCTGAAAACTAGGTGTGGTGGTTATGGGCCGAGGATAGGCGTGGTTGACTTAGGCGTTGCTAGGTGTCCGAGCTAGGTGCCAGCAAATTAGGCCCAGTAAAACCTGGCCTAATGTACTGGCGCCTATCTCTACATTACCTAGTGACACCTAAGTTTACTTAGGTGCCGCTAGGCAGGGCCGGATTTTCCTATAGGCTAACTAGGCTTCAGCCTAGGGCCTCAAGATCAAGAGGGGCCTACATTCAAATTGTTAGCAAAATTAAAATTACACTATTCTAAAAACAGTGAACACTAAAACACTGAACCGAAAATAAGGAGAAATTCTACGCTTCGGGATCGGAACCGGCTCCGGCCGCAACGGGACGCCGACTCGGCTTCTCCCTTTCTTTTTCTCGCTCTGGGAGGAGGATCGTGGAGGGAAAGACGTCAGTCCAGAAACAGCTGAGCAAAGCCCAGCCCCGCGGGGAGAGAGGCAAAACGTGGATCCGTCAGGACAGGGCGGCCCAGACTGGCATCGGAGGGGGGTGGGGGGGTTTAATGGAAGGCAGGCAGGCAGGATGGCATGGGGGGGTGTTCAATGGAAGGGGGATGGGAGGCAGGCGGGCATCGGAGGAGGGGTGAGGTGAGGAAGGACGCACTGGGGGCACTATGGACATAGGAAGGGGCAATGTTGTGTGTTATGTTTGATTAGTTATTGTTACAAGTACTATATATGGTGCTGAGAATAAATGTCCAAATAAGTGTTCTCGACTTTTTTTTATTTATTATCCGTGTCACATTTTTTATAAAGGTTAGTACCAATAACAACGTGTTTAATTTAACATATTGATATATATCACAGTAATGATGTATTTTATTATCTCTCATGTAATTTACAAACTTAAAAATGGGAGGTGAAAGGGCCTCATAAGTGGAATAGCCTAGGGTCTCTTTTCATCTAAATCTGGCCCTTTTCGCTAGGCATGATTTTATAAGCAGCACCTAGTGGTTGATTTTTTTTTTTAGAAAGGGAAGTGTGGGAGGGGAGGTGTCAGTTCAGGGGGCCTTGCCGGAGGGAGGAGGGTTGAATGTGTGTGTGTGTGTGTGTTTCACGGCAGAAGGAGGGAGTGAGCATCCCTCCTGCTGATTTTGGCAGGTATGGGGGGGGGGTTCACCCTTGCAGGAGGGTCATCAGGGGTCATCGGGGAGGTCCGTAATTTCTTTGGATGTAAAATGAAAGTAATAAATAAAAAAAATGAAGCAGATATTGTGTGTGTGTAACACACACGAAAAAAAAAAGAAAAAAAAAATCCCAACAGCTGAGTGGCAGGAGGCTGCTTTGGGACTTCCCCTGCCCCTGAGCTGTTCGGGCTTCTCCAAACCGGCTTTGCGCATATGTGTCCAAGTTGTTCTCAGAGCGACTGGTCTGAAGGGATTATGGCGAACCTCTATGCAAATCATTTGCATGAAAACTTGTTGGAACATCGATTGCTGTTCCAGAATCATTCCAAAATATCGGCCAACAGTGACTCGCCCAATCTTAGTGAACGTGTTTAGCGAATCTAGCCCTCAGACCATTCCTCTCTCATTAAGATGGTATAGACTATAATCCATGTAATCAGATAATTCACATAATTACACCAGGCCTGCACCAGCAGAGAGAGGGGGGAAATCTCAGAGGGAGGGCCAGAGAGAAGGAGTGTAGAACAGCTGGTGACTCATTTCTCTCCATTTCTCCTCACCCTTAGGTTAATAATATCTAGATCACTAGATCTCATCGCACAAGGTGTTTGGAACAGATCTTATTCCATTCATGGAATCTTTTTCTGGACCACCTCTACCATATCTTCCTTCCAAACTTAGATACAAAATCCCAGATAAGATCTTGTAAAACATAGAGCCATTGTCTTTCCTTTCTATTCAATTTTGCTTTTTAACAGAAAGAGTAGTCTGCTATGACCACCATGTCTGTTAGTCCACTCTGATAAGTATGGCCACTCCAGTAGCTTCCAAACCAGTTTCATTCAAATACAAAATAGATCAGTCAGTGACCCCCACAGACATGATTCATCATCTGTATTATTTTTCAGCTGTGAATTTACAGAATAGGATTGCTAATCATTTTGATTACTTTGGACTGAATAGACTTTTGGACTGTATTGAAAAAAGTGCAATCACTATAATGTTCAGAAAGTTCTGAGTTTAACTCTCCACTTGCAGCTGAGTATCCAATGCTTCCCTTTCAGAGATCCTGCTGAAGAGTGACCATTTGAACCAGTGAATAAAATGTTAGGCATCATAAAGAAAGGTATCACGAGTAGATCGGAGAAAGTTATAATGCCACTTTACAGAGCAATGGTCAGACCACACTTGGAATACTGTGTCCAACATTGGTCTCCCAACTTAAAAAAAGACATAAAACTGCTGGAGAGGGTGCAGAGACGAGCAATAAAGCTAATAAAAGGTATAGAGAACTTGAAATACGAGGAACGACTTAAGAGACTGGGATTGTTCTCCCTTGAGAAAAGGAGACTGCGAGGGGATATGATCGAGACTTTCAAAATACTGAAAGGAATCGACAAAATAGAGCAGGAAAAAAAAAATTATTTACAATGCCCAATGTGACACGGTCAAAAGGACATGGACTGAAGCTAAGGGGGGACAAGTTCAGGACAAATATCAGGAAGTTCTGCTTCACGCAACGAGTGGTGGACACCTGGAATGCACTCCCAGAGGAGGTTATTGCGGAATCCACCATTCTAGGATTTAAAAGCAAACTAGATGCACATCTCCTTACGAGAGGCATAGAGGGATATGGGTGACTAAAATTACACCAGGTGTACACCTGGCTGGGCCTCCGCGTGTGCGGATCGCCGGATTTGATGGACCGAAGGTCTGATCCGGAGATGGCAGTTCTTATGTTCTTATGTCTCAGGTCCACCAAAATCCAGTCAGATCCCAACCCAAGATCCAGTTGCATATCCTGTAACATGGGTTTTTGCACCCTTCTCTGGGTGTATATCTCTTGCTTGAAATTTGCATACTATTAACATATACCTAACACTCCTTTTGCACCCTCCCTCTATTAGATGCTATGAAAATGATTATAAAAATATGCATATCTAAACTTGCTAAATTTCACCCAGTTGAAGATTATTATGTGCAAATGGTACATGTTTATAATATGCAAATCCACTCTATCATGCTACTCTAATAAATAATTAGAAGCAGTATATTCCAACAGATCAAACTTGTATCTCTGAGGTTAAGCTGAAGCAGAAATAACAACACTTAGCTCAAAATTTCATTGCCGACAGGGATTTAAGTATCCAGTCGTCACAGGTCTTGTTCTTTTTTTGTTATATATTGCAACTTTTATTTAAATAAACTTATAGCCAAACATATTATTCTTCAACTAGTCATTAAGCCCATTACATTAACGGGTGCTAGAATATGTCTATCTGTCTGTCTTTCTTTCTTTCTATGTCTCTCTCTGCCCCTGTCTCTTTCTTCCTTTCTTTGTCTCTCTCCCTCCCACTGTCTGTCTTTCTTTCTGTCTATCTCTCTCCCTGGCCCCTTTTGTCTGTCTGTGTTTATTTCTTTCTGTCTCTCTCCCTGCCTGCTATCTTTCATTCTCGTGCGCTGCCTGCCTGGTCCTCTTTTGTCTCCCCCCAAAGCAAATCAAGATTGCTCCCTGGCCCCCTTTCACTTCCCCCCTCCCCCACTTCCCTGTGCAGCAACAGCAGCATTCCCCTCCTTCTCTGTGTAGCAGCAACAGCATTTCCCCCCTTCCCTGTGCAGCAGCATTCCCCCTTCCCAGTACAGCAGCATTCCCCCACACTTCCTTGTACAGAAGCAGCATTCTCTCCTTCCCTGAGCAGCAATATTCCCCCCTTTCCCTGTGTAGCAGCAGCATTCCCCCCTTCCCCGTGCACCCACTCCTTGCCTGCTCCCTTTGTTCCCTTCCCCCATGCATCAGCATTCATTTCCTGCTCCCCCTGTGCATACGCTCTACTTGCCTCAAAGAAAAGCGCTGCACCGCGCTGTTGCTGGCCTCGGTGTCTTCTCTACACTGCAGCCAACCCTAGCGGAAACAGGAAGTTGTGAGAGGGCGGGCCGCTGTGGAGAGAAGATAGTGAGGCCAGTGGCAGCACAGCGCAGCGCTTTTCAGTTAAACACTGTGAGTAGGCGAGAGGGAGGAGGGGGCAAAATAGATGGCGGCAGGGGGGTTTGGAGGTCGGGCGCGTGCGGCAAGCCGCCGCTCATGCCTGAAGATTTTAAAAGCTCCTCTGGATCGGTCTTCCCTGCTCCTTACCTTAGTATATTTTTAAATTGAAAGACGCGGCGGCGGCGGCTCCTCGCAGGAGCAGGGCAAACTGAAGAACAGCACAGCTGACAGCTGCCGCGTCTGATATCCGCCTCGGGGGAGGAGAGAGAGTGTTTTGCGAGAATGCGCACTCTTATCTGAGGTGCCCTACAGCGCACGGAAAACGGAACACGTGATGGGAGTGCGCATGCGCGGCTTAGCCTTTTATTATATTAGATAACAAATATGGAGAAATTTTATCTCATTTATCTTCAAATATACTATGAAGAAACTTCAATGAGTCATATTCGAATCGGGGATCTGGCAACCGACATGGCCCATGTTTCACATACAAATGCTGTTTCAAGGTTAATTCCCTAAATATAAAACAAACAAACAAAAATATCTACCCCCCTCTTTTACTAAGGTGCGCTAACCGATTGTGCGCTAAACGCTAACGCGCCCATAGACTAACATGCACGTGTTAGCGTTTAGTGCGTGCTAAATCGATTAGCGCACCTTAGTAAAAGAGGGCCATAATGAAGGATAGGATGAAGATTATGTTTTTTGTTTTAAATTTAGGGAATTAACCTTGAAACAGCATTTGTATGCGAAACATGGGCCATGTCGGTTGCCCGATCCCCGATTCGAATACGATTCATTGAAGTTTCTTCACAGTATATTTGAAGATAAGCGCGATAAAATTTCTCCATATTTGTTATTAAAGAATTATATGTTTGGCTATAAGCTGATTTGAATGAAAGCTGTAATATATAACAAAAAGAGAGCGAGACCGGTGAAAATTGGATACTTAAATCTAAGGGTTGTATCACTGAGAACTCTGAAGATCTATAAGATTAAGTCAAAGCAGAAATAAAAGTTTGAACTGTTATAATATGCAAATGACATACAACACTCACATGCCCACAGATTGTAAAACTGCGGGCAGGTAGGAAATAACCTTATCAAAGCAGTGTTTCTCAAACTTACCCCGCCGCCCTCTGACAGTCTCATTTTCAAAATTTCTTCAATACATTGCTCCTAAATGTATCTGATGCAAGATTAAAGAATCTTCATTTCAGGTGCTTTTCAAGCTGAAATGTTCCAGATTGTCTTTTAATTATTTTGCAAGTTGGACCTTTCAGCTTGCACAGTCCTGAAACCTTAGCCTGAAATGGGACGTCAACACTGTTTCCCTATTCTTAAGGGTTGTGCTTTAACTTCAAGTTGTCCTAAATTACAAGAAAAGCAAATACTACGACTTTATATTGCATGCAAATTCATTAACATTGGGACTCATACATCAGCCATTCTGAACTACATCACCATTTCCAATAATAACTCTTACAATGTTCTATTGGGCAAATATTGGCCGCAGCTTTATTTCATATTATTTAAACATTAATTTTCAAACTTTTGAAAATATACCAAACTTAACTCTTAACAATTTATGATTTCCTTCCAAGAGCTATTCGGTATCGACACTAGCTCTCTTATCCAAACTTTCCCTAATCTCTCGGTGACTTACGGTGTCGTCAAGTCACCTCACCTCGTGGCGGTGTCGCACACGAGGACATATTTACTATTCATAGTACTTCAAATTTTATCTGCCTATCATAAGGCTCAGGTCATAGGCCTACCAACATATTAGCTGCGACCTCCCCCCCCCCCCAATTCCCTACCTTCATCCCCATCATTCACCCTTCACTCTCTTAATACACCCAAAGCGGTGGGAGGGAGGGAAACTAAAAACCCTTTCCTCTCCTCCCTAGCTCTTTCCTCCGTGTTTCCAATTTAGCCCGCCAATTTCTTTCCTACTCTCCTCATCCCCAGCTACACCCTTTTTCCTTTTTCCTCCAATCCCCTGCTTTTATCACCCACCAATCAAAATTATCTTCCTTGTTGCTAACCCTTTGCTCTAAATTCCAACCCCTAATCCACCCTTTTCTTTAACTGTTTAGGCCTTTGATATCGCCCACTGTTATTGGCCACCCAGATTAACTGTGTGGCCTTTTTTATTACCTTGGGTGAAACAATAGTAGTCTGTCAGGGCTCCTAAGTCTGAACATAAAGAAAAGATGTTTTTAAGCTGCTTTTGTCTATCTGTTGACTAATTAACAGAGTAACGCTTGCCATCAGCTAACAAAAACCAACTGCATTTTTATGTTTCTGCAGAAACTTGTTTTAATGTTAAGAAGGTTTGCGTTTTGGTGCAAGGCGCCTAGCGGTGTAGTTTTCTTGGTGGCAGTGTTTTCCTGCTGTTTGTGCTCTTTCTGTTACTGCTTATCCAAGATATCATGGGCGGTGCTTTGAACATAAGAACAGCCTTACTGGGCCAGCCCAAGGGTCCATCAAGCCTAGTAACCGTTCTCACGGTGGCCAATCCAGGTATCTAGTACCTGGCCAAAATCCAAGGTGTAACAATATTCCATGCTACCAATACAGGGCAAGCAGTGGCTTCCCCCATGTCATTCTCAATAACAGACTGTGGACTTTTCCTCTGGGAACTTGTCCAAACCTTTCTTAAAACCAGCTACGCTATCCGCTCTTACCACATCCTCTGGCAACGCGTTCCAGTTGGTTTTAAAAGTATTTCCCTGTAACTTCATCGAGTGTCCTCTAGTCTTTGTAATTGTTCTAATCCACTCAGGATTTATAGACTTCAATCATATCTTCCCTCAGCCGTCTCTTTTCCAAGCTGAAGAGCCCTAACTTGCTTGTGTAAGTTTGTGAACAGTCCCGTTGAAATCGACTGACTCCTGAGGCAGGCGCCCTATACCAAATGCAGTTCTGTGTGCAATCTTCTTTAGTGGATGCATAATTAAAAATTACTCTTGGATTGGAATCAGATTGCTCCCTTCCTTTTTTTTGTTTGTTTCTTCTATTTTTTGATTTTGATCACAGATTCTAAAGCTTAATTGAGCGATGCCTAGCAAAAAAAAAAAAAATCCTTTACTTTGGTTTCTGCTCTCCTCATCTTCTTCTCACTCTCTTCCTTTCATCTTCTGTCCTTCTGTGCCTCTTCCAGAAACTGTCTGCCGCTCCTTTCCATCTCTTCTGCCCCACCTCCCATTGGTGTGGCATCCATCATCTTCCCTTCCCTCCTCCAATGGTCTGGCATCTCTCTCCTCTCCTCGCCTCCCCTTCCCTCTCCCACACCCCCATGGTTGGACATTTCACTCTCTCCTCTCCCTTCCTCCCACTTCCATCAGCATCTGCCTCCTTTCTCTCCCTCCAACCCAATTTCATCCAGGATCCTTCTGCCTTATGTCTCTCTCCCCTTTCTTTGCACCACAATTCCATCAGCATATGCCCCCTTTCTTTCCCTTCAACCCAATTCCATCTAGTAGTCTTCCCCTTATATCTCTCCCCTTCCCCTGCACACCAATTCCATCAGCCCCTTTCTCTCCTTCCACCACCCTTCCATACCACACTGCCCCCTTTCTCTTCTTCCACCACCCTTCCATACCATCCTTCTCACAACCCATTCATACCACCCTGCCCCCTTTCTCTTCCTCCACCACCCTTCCATACCATCCTTCTCACAACCCTTCCATACCACCCCGCCCCCTTTGTTTCCCTCCACCACCCTTCTATGCTCCTTTCTCTCTCCCCCTCCAAACATTGCAGCTGCTGGCTCTGCCCGCTGAGCTCCTTTGCCCGAAAGCAGCATTAGATGACGGCAACAGTTTACCTCCACAGTAATACCCCCCCGCAGCAACAGCAATGGTCCCCCCCACAGCAACGGGTCCCCCTGCAGCAACAGCAATGCCCCCCCCTGCAGCAACAGCAATGCGGCCAAATCTTTTACAGGAAGGTCCCACGATGATTGCTTCTGCCGGTCCATCTCCCTCCAACGTTACTTCTTCGGAGGGGGATGGACCGGCAGAAGCAGTCATCATGGACCTTCCTGTAACAGATCCGGCCACATTACCATTGCCACGGGGGGGGGGGGGGGGGGAGGGGGAAATGGCATTGCCATTGCCGTGAGGGGGCCCGTTGCCGTTGATGCCTGGAGGGGACATTGCTGTTTAAAAAAATGGCAAATAAAAATGCTATGTTCTGTGGTCAACAGATAAATGTTTTTCCAGATGTCTCTAAGCAGACACAATACAGGAGGAAGCAATTCCTACAACTTAAGGATAAAACCTTGAGTGTAGGTGCTTCATTTTTTCTTAAGTTCCCCTGCAAGTGTTTGGTGGTATATCAAGATACCAAATATATTTTTTTAGACCCAACTCATTTAGAGAATTTTCTTATAGATAAACCTAAGTTGGATATTTTGCCTGTTATTAATGCAGAGGCTGAGATGGAATGAGAATTATTATTATTATACTTGACTCTAGAGTGTATTAACGCTGAATATGTTGATGATGTTTAATTTTTGCTTGTTAAAGGTCCCATCAGGAATAGTCAGCCCCCAATAATGTGGACTTGAGGATTACTCTTTATTTTTATCTTTATTTCCTGTGTAATTGTTTATTTTGCTTGAATTTGTTATTTGTTGTAACAATCAATAAATTTAATTTAAAAAAAAAATGGCAAAGTGAGTCGTCCTCCTTCATCAGGCCCCCCTCACAGTTTTGGGCCCTAGTCCATCCCCACGAGTTTTGTCACTGTTCCTATTCCTTCCCCATCCCTGTAAGCTCTGTCTTAACTGTACAAGCCTCGAACACTTATGATTTTAAAGTATTTGAGGATTATGCAGATGAGGATAGAGCTTACAGGAATGGGGCAAGGGCAGGAAAAGAACTCGCAGGGACAGGACAGGAAAATGAATTCCTGCGGGGGCAGGGGAAAATGTGTTCCTATGTCATTCTCTATTTACAATCCAAAAATCAAAAGGGAAATTATGCAGACACTAGAGCAATGTCTTTCTGCATTGCTGGTGTTAAAATATGGAATGCTGTGGTGGGCCAATTGCGATTGTGTGTAAATCGGTTTCAGTCTAAGAAACAGTTACAAACTCAGCTATTTGTTACTTCATTTTTGTGATCTATTAGCAGGTATTTGAAGAAAAGAATCTGTTTAATCATGTTCAAGTTGCGATCGGAGGGGCTGCCGAAGGTGGTAGAGTGGGAGCTTCCTTGCTATGTAGTCGGGGGTCATGCCATGGAAGTATTTGAAGGCTAACATTAGTTTGGAGATGGAGCGCTGGTGTATTGGAAGCCTGGTTCAGTGCAGGGGAGTTGTAGTTGAACGGGCCAGCGTTCTGTAGGAGTCTCACTACTGCATTTGGACTCTCCGTAGTCGGTGTTGTTCCTTGGCTGATAGATTTGTATAGAGACCATTGCTATAGTCCAGGCGGGATAGTACGAAGGTACATAACAGCTGGGTGAAGACTGCACTCGGGGCGGACCGCACTCCCCCCCCCTTACTATGCCACTGGTTAGAACAGTGGGCTAAGAACCAGGAAAGACAGTGTTGAAATTCAGCTGATGCTCCTAGTGGACAAGTTATTTAACTCTCTAAATTGTTTCAGTTGCAAACCTAGATTTTACAAAGTCTGTGAAAAAGAAAATCCAGGTGATGGTGAGAAAGGAAGTCTTACAACAGGTAAGATCCTAGGGGCAATCTTAGTATTTGGTTTTGCATTATTTGATTATGAATGTATTTTTATTATGAACCTATCTTAACAATTTTTTTTTTTTAATTAATGTAAGTGGTATAGAATTTTTTAAAAATAAAGATAAAGGATGGGAGAGGGCAACAGCAGGTTTCCAGGAGATATACCAGGTGTATTTTAAATTGAAATTTATTAGGAAACTGAGGCCATATTTGGAACAGTGGCCTAGACAATTATTATTTGTGCAAGAGATTATTTTAATGCACTTTGGAATAAAGGCAAAAAATGGTGGCAAAATTTAGCTGTTGAGATAATGCATGCTGAGTGCAAATTCTATGTCAGTTCTGCGGAACTGCTGTTATAAATACTAGTGTAAGTGCACATCTAGGCATTTAACATTAGGTGCAAGTCTGTGGCATAGCCAGCCAGCCAATTTTGGGCGGGTCAGAGCCCAAAGCTGTTGGATACAAAATTTTCTCTGCCCTACCCTCACCTCAAAATATAAATACTTTAGCTAATGGGGATCCTTAAGCTCTGTCAACTGAAGACTTTCTCTGAAGGTGGTCAGAATTCCCTTTTATCAAGCTTGGCAGGCAGCAGCAAAATCTCCAAGACAGTGATGCCAGCACCCCACACATGCTTAGTTGTCAGGACCTGTTGAAGCGACGCTTTAGAGAGGGACATGCAGGACTATGGGAATCCAGCCTGTTTCCCCCATTTTGACCTTGTCAAGGTCCACAGCTTCTGGATTTGCGTGAGCCCAAACTAGGTGGGCCAAGGCCCACCTGGGTCAATATGTGCCTATGTTCCTGGTGCAAACACATCAGCTCAAAGGCTGGCGCAAGTGGTCACACCTACTGTAGTCAGTTAAGCGCATACATGACAATATTCTAATATGTATCTAACTGCCTGACATGCCCCTGGCACACACTTGCCCCTCCCAGGTCCATGTCTCCCTTCAAGTTGTGCACTCTGGAATTTGAGCACATGACTTATAGAATAGCGACTAAAGGCAGTGTGCAACTGCTAATTGGGGCCAAATAACATCAGTTAAGACCAATTATTGGCTATAATTAAGTTGCACATGCAACTGACCTTAATCTATAAATAGGACAACATGAAAAGGCGATGATCTGCGAATATTCTCACAGGCAGAAACACAGAGCAGGCCAATGATGTCAAGGAAACTGCAATTTATTAGATAAGCCAAACCTGATGTGGCCACGTTTCGCCCTCAGGCTGTGTCAGGGGAAAATTGTTAGACGGTGGCACCTTTCTCTTACCCTCCTCTTTTATTAAGGTGTGCTAACTGATTAGCGTGCACTAATCGCTAACGCGCCCATAGACTAACATTAGCATTTAGCACACGCTAATTCAATTGGCTAGTGCACCTTAGTAAAAGAGGGCCTTAGTTTATGCAGTAAGAGAAAGGTGCCACCTTGGCTTTATGAATCTTGCTTGATTTTCTGAATGTGAAAGAGTTTTGTTTAAAAAAAAGAAGAGGTGCAGTTAGATTTTTTAATCCTGCTTGTTTTTCTGAATGTGAGAGAATGATTTGCCTCAATAGAAGGGGGGGGGGGAGTGATTTCTTTTTTCCCCTTCTAGCAATTTTCCCCTGACACAGCCTGAGTGCAAAATGTGGCCATGTCGGATTTGGCATATCTAATAAATTGCTGTTTCCTTGGTATCATTGGTCTGCCCTGTGTTTCTGTCTTATTCTATAAATTGCATGCACAATTTAAATTTAGTACTTAACTTATAGAATTAGGGGTTATTTGTAAGTATGGCTGGGAAACTGGTGTGAAAGCTTTAAGTTGCACAGAATAAAGTGGCTAGATTCTTAACCAAGTGTAAGAGAAGGACCAAAGTGACATAACTACTGTATCAGTTACATTGGCTTCTTAAACAAGAGCAGTGTATTTTTAAAATGATAGTTTTAACTTTTAAAATTTTAAAGTTTCAGGTCCTTCATCTATTACAGTGTTGTGTGTATATATATACTCTTAGGCATCCATTGCATTCCTCCCAAAATAATTTACTGGTGGCTCTTGATAAGTCTGTTTTGGGGAAAACAGTGTAGAGAAAGAAAGCTTTTAGGTTTGTTGCTGCGGACTGGAGGAATAGACAGAGGAATTTTAAAAATATGATTTCACTTTTAGGATTTAGGAAAGTTTTAAAATGCTATTTGTTTCCTGAGGAATACGTTTGAGGACTTTTACTATTATTTAATCTGTGGTATGTTTCTGGATATTGTGCACTATCTTGATGGCTATATCCGAAAAGAGGGTATATAAAGTTTTATAAATAAATAAATACTGTGCCTGAATGTAACATGTTTTGAGCTACAACATGAAAAAAAGATGTGAGCTAAATCCCAAATCCCTTCCCTCAGAAACACTCCAAGCACAGTGAAAGGGGCAAAACAATAAGCGAAAGATTAAAACCACAAGACGCTGAGCACAAAGCAAGGCCACAAAGTGGCCTGCAGGGGTCACTTTGGAGTCAGCCTCACCCACTCAGCAGCAGCAGCAGCAGCAGCAGCAACACAAGCTAATGAGGAGTGAAATAAAGGTAGTGAATGCATATAGATTCTCCTATGCGAGAGGCATCCAACAATTCAAACTCTCCCTTCCTTCAGTGAAAGGAATCAAAGGAATTAAGAATTTCAGTCAATCCTTGGTTTTCACATTTTCTCAACTATGGAACGGACTTTCTCTCATCGTAAGGGGTCCTGGTCCTTTTCAACTTTTTCGCAAATCTTTAAAAACTATTTTATTTGTTAAACATTTTGGAAATCAGTCACATTAATATTTTTTGACTGTTATTTTCTTTTTTTTCTTTGTATTTCTTTATTTTCTGTTAACCGAGTCGAGCTCCATTTTGTTTGAAGACCCGGTATACAAAGCTAAGTTTTAGTTTAGTTTAGTTTCTCTGTATTGTAGTGCTGATTGGTTTACCTGTTCTTCCTGTCATTTTTTTTAACTTCCTGTTTAAGGAAGCTATTCAGTAAAAGAGAACATTATTCATCCAGAAATGAGCAGATGACTCGGGAAGAGCTTGTGCATAGTGTAAAGTTGTCCGTACCTTTTTCAGATCCCCTGTCCCATTGTCCCCACTCACAGCTTCGGGACACTGAAATGTCCCGTTTTCAGAGACGGTGTCCTGAAGCTGTGTGTGTGGCCAACGGGACAGGGGATCGCAAGAGAATGGGCTGTTTCCCTGCTTCTTTGCCCGTCGCAGCAACAACCGCAAAAAAAGGAAGGTACAGGTGCCAGCCGAGAAGCCTTCTCCCCGGCGTCAATTCTGACGTTAGAGAGGAAGTTCCGGGCCAGCCAATCACTGCCTGGCTGGCCTGGAACTTCCTCTCTGAGAATTGACATCGGGGAGAAGGGAGCAAACAGGGCAGGGGGTCCCTGAGTCCCGACTGCCAGGTAATCAGCTTCCCTCCCTTCCACTCCCTCATGGCGCGCGCAGTGTTAGAACACCCCCCCCTCCGAATTCAGTTCACTCTAACACTGTGCGCGCCACCTTCCCGTCTCCTCAAAAACAGGAATGATGTAACTTCCTGTTTCAGAGGAGAAGGGAAGCCGGCGTGCGCAGTGTTAGAGCGAACTGAGCCTAGTACACGTGCGCTCTCGTTAGTTATCTTCCTGTGGGCCTTAGTTATTAGCAGGACTGTTGCTGTAAACATGGTTGAGAGGGATTCTTAAAGCAGTGGTAGGAAAGGGTTTGAAATATCAGGCAGAAGACACGAGGGTTGGGAGCTGCACATGGGACTATAAACTCTCATTTGCAAGAAGCAAAAGAATTGCAATCAGTCAGAAAGGATGCTCCGATTTGGTCTTTTTCTGCCATCATTTGGGCACTCATCCTCCCCATTTGTGAGTAAAATAGCTGCACTATTAGCTGGAAAGACAGCGATGGAGTAAAGCAATGATCTTAAATACATCTTCAAGCATAATATTTAGAGAGTGACCGCCCAAGAATAGACAGGACAGTCTATTGAAGGAACATAAAAAGAGGGAAGATGCCATATAGAAGAGAGAGAGAGAGGGTGGACACTGGATGGAAAGGGCAGAGAGGGCAGTGAATGGAATGGGCGAGACAGAGGGTAAACAGTAGATGGAAGAGGTAGAGAGAGGGGGACAGACACTGAATGGAAGTGTGGGGCAGAGAGGGCAGACTGAATGGAAGTGGGGAGAGAAGGAACAGACGCTGGAAGGAAGTGGGGAGAAAAAAGGGCACATGCTGGATTGAGGGAAGAGGACAGAGTTAGATACTGGAAGGGGTGAGGGAAAGAGGTGGTAAGCTATAGGTAGATACAATGAAAGAGGGAAATTGAGGATTGAATAGTAAGAAAGAATTTAGACAGAGGCAGAAAATAAATAGAGAAGGAAGACCAGGGAAGAACAGGAGGAAGGGAGTGGAGAGAGAGATGCCAGAGCAGGGGGAAGGGGAGGACACAAATACCAGACCTGGGAGGAGGAAAAGAGGAAGGAGACAGATACTAGATCTGAGGGGATAAAAGGAGGAGAGAGATATGCTAAAATCTGTTGGGAGGGAAGGAGGGAGGAAGGAAGAAAAGAAAGAGGGGTGGAGTTTTAAGCAGATTAGAAAGACTAGAGAGAGAAAGGCCTGGACCAATGTGGAAAGGCAGGAGGCAGATGCAGGACTATGGGAGGTTCAGACAGAGGGGAAGAGACCCTGAGGAAGATCATAACAGAGGAGGGAGAAAGAGGGAGACCTAGAACAAAGGTACAAAGGAGAACTGACACTGGATCTGGGGCACTGTAACAGAGGGAAAAGAGAGAGAGAGAGAGAGAAACCTGGACCCAAAGGGGATGGGGCTGGATTGTGAAAGAAATGTTGGATGCAAAAGAAAGAAAGATTGGATGCACAGTCAGAAGGAAGTGCAACCAGAGACTCATGAAATCACCAGACAACAAAAGTAGGAAAAATGATTTTTTTTTCAATTTAGTGATCAAAATGTGTCCATTTTGAGAATTTATATCTGCTGTCTATATTTTGCACTATATTTGTCTATTTTTCTATAGTTACTGAGGTGACATTGCATATTTTAAAGTAATCTGCCTTGTCATCTTTGAAAAAAACCCAAAACTCATAAATGATAATTAACATTTTCTCTGCATACAGTATGCTTTGTGTTTTTTTTATTTTATTTTATGTTTATTATTATGAATTAATAAGATAATGTGTACATGAAAAATGAATGTAAGAAATTGGGGGCGGGACTGAATATTAATGTAGATGTCCTGTTTTGATGAGAAATACAAATGGTCAAGTTAGTAATGCATGTTGCAAATTAGAACTGGATTTGCTAAAAAGGTACTGCAATTTTGCATATCCAATATCAACTTTAAAATAGTGCTGTAAAGTGCAATTTCTGCTGTACTTTAGTAAATCTACTATGTGGTCCTTTACGAAGCTGTGGCAAAAAAAAAAAATGGCCTTAGTCTTTCCTGCAAGCTAAGACCATTTTTACTGCAGCAGTAAAATGTTGATTTTCCATTTTTTTCAACTGCCAGCTCTGCACAAATATTGCAATTAGCACATGGCCATTAAAAAAAAAAAAAAAAAATTAGCACATGACAATATGGACTCAGTGGCGTACCAAGGGGGTGGGTGGGGGGAGGTTCCGCCCCGGGTGCAGCCTTAGGGGGGGGGTGCACAGCCAGCCCGGTCCCTATCACGCTCCCACCCTCCCAGCGAGAGCAGCAAACCTAACCTCCAGTAGCGTCAGCTTCGCGGCTTTCTCCTCCCTCTGCCGCGTCACTGTTGATGTCATCAGCGACGCTGCACCGGCAGGAGAAAGCCGCGAAGCAGCTGACGCTACTGGAGGGAAGTTTGCTGCTCTTGCTGGGAGGGTCGGAAAGGTTCACTTGGGGGGGGGGAGATAGGAGGGTCAGCGGGTGTTCGGCTGGGAGGGGAGAGAAGCGATCTGCCTCGGGTGCTCCAAGGCCTGGTGCCATTATCTTTTTCAGGCAGCAGCAACGTTTACAATTTGCTGCTGTTGCTGGCTTCAGGCCTTCCTCTCTGCCAGGTCCTGCCTACTTCCTGTTTTCATGAAGACAGGACCCGACAGAGGAAGGCCTGAAGCCGGCAACAGCAGTGAATTGTGAATGCTGCTGCTGCCCGAAGAAGTTCAGGACACCAGGCCTTGGGTGACAGAAGGAGGAAAGGGAGCAGAGGGGGAGAGAATTGGGGAGAGTGTTGCCAACTGGAGGGAATGAAAGGATATGCCAGGGCTTAAAGGGAAGAAGAGACGCCAGGGCATGGAGGGAAGGAGGAAGGTATGCCAGATCAAGGGAAAAGGAAGGGGGAAAGGAAGGAGGAGATGTCAGAGCATGGAGGGGTAGGGAGAGATGGAAGAAAAGGAAAGGAGAGAGATGCCGGGAATCAGGGAAGGGGTGATTCCAGACTGTGAGGTGGGAAGGAAAGAAAGGAGAAGAGAGAGATGCCAGAGCATAGGGGAGGGGGTGGTGACAGAGAGAGAAAAATGGAGAGGTGGCAGAGTTGAAATCAATCATGTACAAAGGAGAGAAGAGGCAGGGATAGATAGTTTATGGAAGGAGCATAGAAAGAGGGAAGATGCCATATGGAAGAGAGAGAGAGAGAGAGGGTGCACACTGGATAGAAAGAGCACAGAGGGCAGTGAATGGAAGGGGCGAGATAGAGGGTGAACAGTAGATGGAAGGGGTAGAGAGAGGGACACAGACACTGAATGGAAGTGTGGGGGAGAGGAAGGACAGCTGCTGAATGGAAGTGTGAGGGAAAGGGGGAGCAGATGCTGGACGGAAGTGGGGAGGAGAAAGAAAAAAAGGGCACATGCAGGATTGAGGGAAGAGGATAGAGTTAGTTACTGGAAGGAGTGAGGGAAAGAGGTGACAAGCTATAGGTAGACACAGTGAAAGAGGGAAATTGAGGACTGAATAATAAAAAAGAATTTAAACAAAGGCAGAAAATAAATTGAGAAGGAAGACCAGGGAAGAACAGGAGGAAGGGAGCGGAGAGAGAGATGCCAGAACAGGGGGGAAGGAGAGGAGACAGATACCAGACCAATGGGGTGAAAGGAGAGATGGAAGGGGGAGGCATACAGTTTCTGGAAGGGGCATAGAAGGAGAGAAGATGCCATATAGGGGCAGAGAGATAATAATAATAATAATAATAACTTTATTCTTCTATACCGCCACAATCTTGCGACTTCTAGGCGGTTTACAATCAATGGCAGACAGTGGATGGAAGGTAGAGAGTAACAAGAAGATGAGGAAAGCAGAAACCAGAGAAGACAAAGGTAGAACAAAAATTTTCTATTTATTTATTGCTTTAGGAGACATGTGTCACTGTTTCTGTGGTATTGCATTGTATGCAGAGTCCAGCTTCTTGCTGGTTCAATTTAACCTTTGTCTATGTATTTGTATTTTGTCTCCCCTTTTACAAAACTGTGGAGCATTTTTTAGCGCCAGCCGTGTTGGTAGCAGCTCTGATGCTCAGAATTCTATGAGCGTCAGAGCTGTTACCACCGTGGCTAAAATCCACACTACAATTTTGTATAAGGGGGAGGGGTAAGTTTGTGATTACTTATTCCATACTAGGCAAAGGTGTTTTCTGTGTTCTGTATATTCGAAAGGCATGGTTTTCTGTTAGGATTGACTGCAGGATTGATCTGTATTAGTCTGGCTTGTTTAGTTTTACAATGGGTGTATTGCTGTTGTACTTCTCATTGCAGTATGTAAGATGCTGCCTTTTCCTAGGTACTCATATGTGACGTGTGGCATGTTACTAAAAATCATGTTTTTTGTACAGATGGGGGGGTGCCAAAAAATGATGGGCCCCGGGTGTTACACATGCTAGGTACGTCATTGTATGGACTCACACTAATCTTGTGTTATTCAGTTGGTGCATGGTAATGTAGATGAACTAACTGATTAGCACCGAAATGCCTATTCTCCACCCCCTGTAGTCATGCCCCCTCCATGGAAAAATGAAAAATATGTTCAGCACAGTGTCTTGCAAACTTTTGTTTTGCTCTGGCACACTAAAAGATCAAGTGTTTTTCTGTGGCACACCCACAATTCCTTCCCACTCTGCACCAGCCCCATGGCCGCCATCAGAAATTTCTGGGCCCCTTACTGAGCAATCCTATTGGGCCCCCCACGCACCCCTTCCCCCCCAACCCCCCCTTCTTCCATGGGCCGAATACACACATACTTTTCTCTGTCGCCGCACTCTTTGACCAAAAGATTTGTAAGCCTGCAACCAACGTCAAGGTAGACTCTTTCAGCAGGGTCCTAACCTAACCTAAACTAAGCTAATCTATACCTATCTATTCTAAACTAACATATGTCTAATACTGAACTAATAACAAACTAACAAATATCTGCATAATAAATAACTAATAAATAATAGTGCTAGTAGCTATAATTCACTTTTGAATGTAAAATCTCAGTTAAGGATTTCTTTTGACCTTTGTAGGCCAGAAGTAGATCACAATTGCACAATATTTTTTGTAACAAGTATTAAATGTGTTTTTATAAATACGGTAAGCTTAATAAATATATCAGAAAAAACTACACATCTGAGCGCATATCTGAACATACACATCTGTATGATCCCATCCTCCTCAGCTTGCCTATAGCTGCATCATGCATGTTAAAAATGTATGATATGTTGATATGTGCACCTTCTTTCCTTCCCATCCATCCTCCTCAGCCTGTCCTTACACATCCACAGCTGCATGTTAATAATGATGTATATGTTATGATGATAAATAAGTGCATATGAGCACATCATTAACATGCAGCTATGGATGAATATAAAAAAGAAACAATATTCTGTACAATTGTCAATTTATAAATCAGCGTTTTCTCCCCACTCTCTCTTCCCCATTTCCCTTCAGCGTCCTCAGCCCACTCTCTCTCCACTTTCCTTCAGCGCACGCATAAAAACAAGCAACTAATTTATATCATTTTCATTCTATTCATTCATAGAAATTAAAGTCTAAATAATGCCAGTCACATGCCAGTAAATGATTTTACAAAAATAATTCCCTGCACAGTCAAGCCTGCAAGGATTACTAGATGTCTTTCAGCAGCTCCCCTCCCTCCCTCCCCCTTATCTTTGTGGCCAAGTCAAAATGATCTACCAACAATAAAATTTTAAAAACACAAAGCACGCTGTATGCAGAGAAAATGTTAATTATCATTTATATTCCGCGGGTTTTCAAAGAGGTCAAGGCAGATGACTTTATGCAATGTCACCTCAGTAACAACTATACAAAAATAGACAAATATTCCCCCTCCCTTTTTACTAAAACACGATAGCGGTTTTTAGCACAGGGAGCTGCGCTGAATGCCCCACGCTGCTCTCAACGCTCATAAGCTCCCTGTGCTAAAAAACGCTATTGCGGTTTAGTAAAAGAGGGCCATAGTGCAAAATATAGACAGCATATATAAATTCTCAAAGCAGACACATTTTGATCACTAAATTGAAAATAAAATAATTTTTCCTACCTTTGGTAATTTCATCAGTCTTTGGTTGCACTTTATTCTTCTGACTGTGCATCCAATATTTCTTCCCTTCTTTCAGCCTCCTGTATGCTTCCTCTCCTCCAGATCTCATTCCCTCCCCAAACTTTTTCTTTCTTTCACCCTGCCCCTTCTTTCTTTTTCTCTCTCTCCATACCCCCTTTCTTTCTGTATGTCTGTTTTTCTCTCTCTCTCACCCTGCCCGCTTCTTTCTTTCTCTCTCCAAACCCTCTTTTGTTCTGTATATCTGTCTTTCTCTCTCTTTCCGTGCCCCATTTTTTTTCGTTTCACCCTGCCCCCTTTCTTTCTTTCTGGCTTCCTGTCCCCCCCTTTCTTTCTTTCTCCCTGCCCTCCTCTATGCCACCACCATTGGGAAAATGCTGCCACTGCCACTGGGGAATAGGCTGCCACAGCCGCTATCGGGAACAGGCCAGCGCCGAGTTCGCCATGCTTCTCTTCCCCGTGGGGCCGACCAACTCTCGCCACCCGACGTCAATTCTAACGTCGGAGAGGACGTTCTAGGCCAGCCAGGCAGCGATTGGCTGGCCCAGAACGTCCTCTCCGACGTCAGAATTGACGCGAGTGGCGAGAGTTGGTCGGCCCCACAGGGAAAAGCAGGGAGAACTTGGCGCCGGCCTGTTCCCAATGGCGGCGGTGGCACTCAAGTGGCTAAAGAGCCGCAGTTTGACGGCCTAGGGAGAACACTGGAGGGTGGTCAGTTGTGCACCCCCTTGGGACATAAACCCGGGGCGGGGCGGACCACCCCCCCCTCCCCCACCTTGGTATGCCACTATCTGTACCTCACTCCCTCCCTATGACCAAAAATTCTCCTTTCTTCTATTCCCCGTGTACACAACCATCTCTTTCCCTCCCTTCCTCTCTCCCAAGTCCATGCCTTCTGTGTCCAAAAACCCATTCCCTCCACCACCTCAGCATCTCTTTCCCTCCCTTCCTCTCTCCCAAGTCCATGCCTTCTGTGTCCAAAAACCCATTCCCTCTCCCACCTCAGCATCTCTTTCCCTCCCTTCCTCTCTCCCAAGTCCATGCCTTCTGTGTCCAAAAACCCATTCCCTCCCCCACCTCAGCATCTCTTTCCCTCCCTTCTTCTCTCCCAAGTCCATGCCTTCTGTGTCCAAAAACCCATTCCCTCCCCCAGCTCAGCATCTCTTTCCCTCCCTTCTTCTCTCCCAAGTCCATGCCTTCTGTGTCCAAAAACCCATTCCCTCCCCCACCTCAGCATCTCTTTCCCTCCCTTCCTCTCTCCCGTCTATGCCTTCTGTGTCCAAAAACCCATTCCCTCCCCCACCTCAGCATCTCTTTCCCTCCCTTCCTCTCTCCCACATCCATGCCTTGTGTCCAAAACGCGCTCCCTTCCCTCTTTTGTGTTCCGCGTTTGCCTCCCAGCCCATCTTTGCAACTTTCTCAGCAAAACGGAGCTTGAGCCGAGAGGCTTGTCTCCTGTTTCCTGCCTGCCCTGCCATGCACAAATAGCTGACCGGAAGTATTCTCCAACGTCAGCGCTGACGTCGGAGGGCAGGCTTTGCTTAAGCCCTCCCTCCGACGTCAGCGCTGACATTGGGGAACACTTCCGATCAGCTATATGTGAGCGACAGGGAAGGTAGGAACAGAAGACGAGCCTTGCGGCTCGAGATGTATTGAACTCTGCGGGTCCCCCATCCAGCTCTCTCCTGTGCACCTGGGGCGGACCGCCCCCCCCTAGGTACACCACTGGGACCGGCACTGGTCCGCGGACCGGCGGTTGAAGAACTGTGGCCTAGGACCCTAGGGGAGCCCGGGCACCCTGTCAGGTCCGGGCCCCTGAATGCAGGACTGGTAGTACTGCCCTGATGGCGGCCCTGACCAGCCCCGCTCCACATGAACCTTGTCTCATTTTCCTTGAGCTTGAGGATGTGTCTGGATGGCCTCTGAGCATGTGCGTTTGTCGACACAATGATGTTGCAAGCATGTTCATATGCACACAAAGCCATCACGACATCCACGCATGCTCAGAGACCCTCCAGACATGGTCCTGAGCTCAGGGAAAACAAGATGAGGTTCGTGTGGGGGCAGAGAGGAGGAGAGGTGCTGACGCTAGAAGTGACACTTGATATACATCATATGTCCTTCAATCCCTGGCTGCACACCCGTAATCTCGCTGCGGCACACAATTTGCGATTCACTGGTTTAGCAAATGGTTCCACCTGAGTGCATCCCAAGGTACATTCTTTTAAATTGTGATCAGCATACACTAGCGCTTACTACATTTTAGTACACAGACCCCTAGGTTTACACATGAAGCGCCAGAGGGAGAAGTAATAGTATCATTCTCCATCTCTGATACAAGGCTGTCGCCACTGAAATAATAATGAAGTCAAAGATTCCACCTCATGACTTGACTTCAGAATCGACCAGGAGAAAAAAAAATATGGCCTGTGAAGGATAAAGTCCTTATTTAAACGAAAATCTATTTAATAATTAACAGAAATGTCAAGGCTAATTATAAAAAAAAAAAACCATGATAGGTTTATGGATTTGTGTGCCCTCATAAAATGTTTTAAAGCTTAGCAGCACAGTACAAACCCTTCAACAAGTGTCAGACTCCCATAACACTAATGTTTATTATATATACAGCAATGTCTGAATATCCAGTGCTCTGCAAGATGAATCACATGATTCCAATGTCCCATTCCCAAAGAAGTATATAGTTTGAGCTGGATCACTCAATGGAGGTGGAGCTCAAGGTCACACAGTATAGAGACAAATCAACCAAAAGTCTCCATGTTTGCAGGTCTATGTTCTAATGATGTAGTATAATAGGTCTATGATACAGTGTTGGTCTTATTTCTCATTGGTATCATATCTGGTGTTATCCCAGGACAAGCAGGCATGATATTCTCACATGTGGGTGACGTCATCTATGGAGCCCCGGCGCGGACAGCTTTTCAAGCAAACTTGATTGAAGATTCAAGTTTGCTGTGCTGCACCACGCATGTGTGCCTTCCTGCTCCACTAGAGGGCACATCCCCTCCTCGTGGTCTCCAGTTCATTTTCTTCCGCGGAGCCACGAAGTCCTGTACTTTTTGTCTTTGCCCAAAATGCCTTCTAGCACCGCGGCTTTCTTGTTTTTTCAGCGGGGAGTCGCTGTGCGCGTGTGATTTGTTCTTTTATTTTATTTTCCTCTTTCTTCGCGAGTTTTTGATTGCCCGGGGCTCCCGGGTTGTAGCTGCCGCGCTGCCTCGATTGGCCGCGGCCGGTTCTTTTGCTTATGTCCCGGCCTCTGACCGGGTTTAAAAAGTGCACCCGGTGCGAGCGTCTTCTTTCTCTAACAGACCCGCATCGTTGGTGCATTCGGTGCTTGGGGGCTGATCATCCCACCGATTCCTGCCCCCAGTGTGCTACCTTTCAGCACCGGGCCCTCCGTCGACGCAAGGCCCGTATGGCGGATCTTTTTGCCGTCGATCAGCCCTCGACCTTGGCCCCGCCTCGAGACTCGATCCCGAAGACCTCGGGTTCCTCGAAGTCCTCGGCTCTGGGTAAGTCCCCTCTTCCTCCAACAGGTTCCATGCCGGCCAAGAAGCCAGCCTCGGGGATGCCGGCCGGGCATGGTGGGAGTTCTCTGCCTGTGGCCCCGGCGAAGTCCTCCAAGCCCTTGGGACGTGCCTCCACCACAAGGGAATACTCTGCATCAAGGTCGTCCTCGGTGGAGTGCACTGCGGCCTCGGACATGCCATCGATGCTGTCCGTGCCGGTTTTCCAGGACATGCTCTGGGCGATGATCTCGTCGGAGCTGTCCGCTGCGCTGGCCCACCTGCAGCTGACCTCGACCTCGACCTCGCGTGCGCCGGACCAGCCTGAGCCTCGCGTCGAGGCGCCTGGGGGCAAGGTGCGCCGGTCTCGGCGCCTCTCTTCGTCCTCGGACTCTTCCCCCCGAGCCTCGAGGTGTTCTTCCCTGATGGTGCTCCGCGGGGCTAAGCACCGCTCGAGGCACGCCGAGACCTCGGGCAGGTCTAAGAAGGTCCGGAGTTCTCCGCAGAAGCGGGGTCGCTCCCCGACTTCACGTGCTGGAGGAACGCTGAGGGTTTCAGAGTTATCTCTGAGTAACCCTCGGATCTTGCTTACTCCCCCTCGGTCTGGGGCTCCGGTCTGAGGTTCGAGGTTTTCGCCGAGGGAGTTCGGGGATCGGTCGCCGACCCGTCATCAGTCGGTGCCGCGTACCCCGGGGTTGTCTCCGAGGGGCTCCTCGAGGCGACGGAGGTCCTCGACCCCGGAGCGTTCTTTCTGTGCCTCCGGGGGGTCTGAGCGGGTGACGGATCGGGAGCCTCGTTACTCTAGGCCTCTTCTGCACCGAGGCGGTCTCGCTCGGGGTCTCCGCTCGAGGCTCGGGGTTCGTCCCGGCCGTCCTTTACCAGGTTCGTCCAGGACATGGGCCGGGCACTTGACCTCGACCTCCAATTGGATTCTCGGTACTCCAAAGAATATCTAGCGGAGCGAAAAGGTCAGTTATATATTTAGGGGCAAGTCCGTGTAGTGCTTTGAAGCAGAAGCAGGCAAATTTAAACTTTACGCGCGCCTCCATTGGCAGCCAATGCAGCTGCCGGTAGTAGGGTGTCACATGGTCAAACTTCCTCAGCCCAAGATCAGTTTGACCGCTGCATTTTTCATCAATTGAAAACGCTGCATGTTCTTTTGGGAAATTGCTAAATAGGCGATGTTACAGTAGTCAAGTAGACTCAGAACGAGGGATTGGACTAGGGTTCTGAATGCCGCTGTATCGAAATAAGCTTTAATGGATCTGAGTTTCCAGAGAGTGAAAAATCCCTTTCTGATCAAGGAGTCCACCTGGCCTCTCATGGTTAGGCACTGATCCAAAGTTACACCTAGTATCTTTATGGTAGGTTGGATAGGGTAATTAAGATTATTGATACATAGTGGTGATTTGGTATCAAGCGGATATGGCGAAGCAACGAAGAAAGTTGTCTTTTCTGAATTAAGTTTGAGCCTAAAGGTTGTCATCCTGTGCTCCATCATTATGTGCTAACCAATGGCCCGTTAGGTCTGAATATTAGCTTAGTAATCACAGAAAGTGGTATATCAGGTCCCATGGTCTTTCCCTTTCTTATCAGCCATGTGCTAGTCAGATTTAAAAAAAATTGAAATTTAATGCTGAAGTTTGCTGGCATTGAATTTCTAGTTCTAGTGCCAGCAGTAGACAAAAAACTGCAATTTGCCACTGGCTGAATATTGGCAGGACATTATTCTGTAATTTACACATGAAAATGTTGGTCTTACTCATGCCTCACTCATGCTCTTCTTCTGTAAACTCCCCTTGTATTTAAGTGCCAAGTGAATTGCATATGTGTCCAGCTAGTACTTAACATGCATAAGTGTAGAATTACAGGTGTAAGTGTTACGATTCTATAAATCTCTGTGCACAATCGGTGCATAAATTTAGATGTCAAGTTATAGATGAGGGGGAATATGGGGAAAAATTTCCTTGTGCCATGGCCAAAAACGAGAACCTAGATATCATTGGGGTCTCTGAAACATGATGGAACGAAGAAAACAAATGGGACATAGCACTGCCGGGGTATAAACTGTATCGCGACGACAAGTCAGGCCAGAAAGGAGGAGGAATAGCCCTATACATAAAAGAAAACATACACTCGACCAGAGTGGACACAGCAGCGACGACCAACAAATTGGAATCAGTATGGGTTAAAATACCAGGAAGGAAAGGGCCTGAGATAAAGATGGGCTTGCACTATTATCCACCTGGGCAAACCGAAGCAACCGATGAGGAAATGAAAGCCGAAATGATGCAAGAATGCAAAAGCGGTAACACAATTGTTATGGGAGACTTCAACTATCCCGAGATAGACTGGAGCTTTGGAATCTCACAATGCGCTAGGGAGACCAGATTCCTGGAGGCTATACAGAACTGCTTCATGGAGCAGCTTGTCAGAGAAACGACGAGAGGGAATGCTACTCTGGATTTAATCCTTAATGGGCTAAGAGGATCTGCTTAGGAAGTGGAAGTAGTGGGACCGTTGGGAAACAGCGATCACAATATGATCAAGTTCAAAGTTGAAGTAGGAATATCGAAGGGAAAGAGGACTACAGCGACAACTTTTAACTTCAAGAAAGGAAATACGAAGCGATGAGAGTAATGGTAAGAAAGAAACTTAGGAACAGCTCAAAGAAATCGCAGACTGTAGAGCAAGCCTGGTCTTTATTCAAGGACACGGTGAGCGAGGCGCAAAATCTGAATATACCCAGATTTAGAAAAGGATGCAAAAAGAGCCGAACAAAAGACCCGGCGTGGATAACTAAAGAAGTGAAGAAAGCGATAGGAGATAAGAAAAATTCATTCCGGAAATGGAAAAAGGACAAAACCGGGGAGAACTGAAAAGAGCACAGGAAGCATCAAATAGAATGTCACCTCGTGGTTATAAGAACAAAAAGAGAATATGAAGAGAGACTAGCCAGAGAAGCACAAAATTTCAAACCGTTCTTCAAATATGTTAAAGGGAAGCAGCCAGCAAGGGAGGAGGTGGGACCACTGGATGATGGAGATAGGAAAGGAGTTGTGAAGGAGGAAAAAGAAGTGGCGGATAGACTAAATATGTTCTTTTCGTCAGTATTTACAAAGGAGGATACATCCACCATGCCGGAACCTGAAAAAAATCTTCATAGGAGATCAAGAAGATAAATTAACATCCATGTAGGTAAGCCTTGAAGACGTGCACAAGCAGATAGATAGATTAAAAGCTGACAAATCTCCGGGTCCGGACAGAATCCACCCTAGGGTATTGAAAGAACTAAAGGAGGAAATAGTGGAACTACTACAGCAGGTTTGCAATCTATCCCTGAAAACAGGTATGATCCTGGAGGATTGGAAGATAGCTAATGTTATGACCATCTTCAAAAAAGGATCGAGAGGCGACCCGGGGAACTACAGACCGGTAAGTTTGACTTCAGTTCCAGGGAAGATGGCAGAAGCACTGATAAAACACAGCATCGATGAGCATCTAGAAAGGAACAAACTGATGAAAACAAGCCAACATGGCTTCTGCAAGGGAAGATCGTGCCAAACGAACTTATTGCACTTCTTCGAAGGAATTAACAAACGGATGGACAAAGGGGACCCCATAGACATCGTATACTTGGATTTCCAAAAAGCCTTTGACAAGGTACCCCATGAATGCCTACTGCGGAAGCTGAAGAACCATGGGGTGGAAGGAGACGTACATAGATGGATCAAAAATTGGTTGGTGGATAGGAGTGAAGGGCCACTACTTGGACTGGAGGCGGGTCACGAGTGGTGTTCCGCAGGGGTTGGTACTCGAACCACTGCTGTTCAATGTATTTATAAATGATTTAGAAACAGGGACGAAGTGCAAAGTAATAAAATTCGCAGACGACACCAAACTATTTAGTGGAGTTAGGACTTAAGAGGACTGCGAAGATTTGCAAAGGGACCTGAACAAACTAGGAGAGTAGGTGACGAGATGGCAGATGAAGTTTAATGTAGAGAAATGTAAAGTCTTGCATGTAGGAAACAGAAACCTGATGTACAGCTATACGATGGGAGGGCTGATAATGGGTGAAAGTAGCCTAGAAAAGGACTTGGGGGTACTGATGAAGCCGTCGGCACAGTGTGCAGCGGCCTCTAAGAAGGCGAACAGGATGCTGGGTATTATCAAGAAAGGTATTATAACAAGAACGAAATAAGTTATCCTGCCGTTGTATCGGACAATGCTGCGCCCGCATCTGGAGTACTGGGTCCAATATTGGTCGCCATACCTTAAGAAGGATATGGTGATACTCGACAGGGTTCAGAAAAGAGCAACACAATTGATAAAGGGTATGGAAAACCTTTCATATGCTGAGATATTAGAGAAACTGGGGCTCTTTTCCCTGGAAAAGCGGAGACTTAGAGGGGACATGATAGAAGACTTACAAGATCATGAAAGCATAGAGAAAGTGGAGAGGGACAGATTCTTCAAACTTTCTAAAACTACAAGAACGAGAGAGCATTCGTAAAAATTAAAAGGGGACAGATATAGAACCAATGCTAGGAAGTTCTTCACCCAAAGAGTGGTGGACACCTGGAATGCTCTTCCGGAGGGTGTGATAGGACAGAGTACGGCAGTGGTGTCCAATGTCGGTCCTCGAGGGCCGCAATCCAGTCGGGTTTTCAGGATTTCCCCAATGAATATGCATGAGATCTATGTGCATGCACTGCTTTCAATGCATATTCATTGGGGATATCCTGAAAACCTGACTGGATTGCGGCCCTCGAGGACCGACATTGGACACCCCTGGAGTACGGTATTGGGGTTTAGGAAAGGATTAGATAATTTCCTTAAGGAAAAGGTGATAGAAGGGTATAGATAGAGGATTAATATACAGGTCCTGGACCTGATGGGCCATCACGTGAGCGGACTGTTGGGCATGATGGACCTCTGGTCCTACCAAGCAGAGGCACTGCTTATGTGCTTATACTCAGCACTAATCACTTAAAATGAATTGACGTCTTTGACAATAGTCAGTTCTATCATCTCTTTTTCTCCCTCTGATGTACAATTGTAAATTATAAACACTCTTCTTCCCATGAAATTATTACACAATTACTATGCTTGAGTCCTAAAGAGCAGGCAATACTTTTCTGCTACCTCACACTCACCAAACTGGTTTGGCTGCTCATGAAAAAGCAGATACAAAATTTGTGCACTCAAGCATTGTGCAACGAGAGTAACAGAAACTCCAACAGCGAGCCGACCAACTGGAAGTTAGGCACATAGCCTGCCAAAAAATGGTTCCTTACAGAATGCTGCTGAGAGGTTGTCTGTCAAATCTCCTTTCTATTTTGTGGACTGGTTTTTGGAGACAGTATTAGAGTTACATTTCTTGCGAGTTCCAGAGTTTTGTCAGACAGAGATTATTATGTTAAAAAAAATATTGGAGCAATTCTATAAAGCGGTGCTTAAATTAAAGTGTCACAAAGGGCCACGCTTGGTGTGCATTCTCCCCTCCTTTTACAAAACCGCGGGAGTGGTTTTTAGCACAGGCTGGCATGCTGAATGCTCTGTGCTGCTCCCGACGCTCATAGGAACTGAGTGCAATGCAGAGCATTCAGCGTGGCAGCCTGTGCTAAAAAACGCTTTTGCGGTTTTGTAAAAGGGGGGGGGGGGGGATTATGACAGAATTAAGGCAAGCCTAACCCATTATACATATAGATTAATAGTGCAAATCTGCTTTGGTGTGTTGAAACTTATGTGCATAGCTTAAATCAAGTCAATGGCAGGTGTAAATTTCTGTACCTAGGTTTACCTTGCAATGTGCGCAATGGATAGTATTCTATAAGTTTTATTCATTACTAGGTGATGATGTCACATGTACGTGCATGTGACATCATCGCATCGCATCCATGCATGCGTGGATGCCCTCCTGCCTGACATGAGCAACGGGGGGTGGGACTGGGACTTAACAGGGCGGAGATGGGTGGAACTGGGTGGGCTTTGGGGCTGGTCTAGGGGCCCGGATTTTCCAAATGGTAACCCTAATATGGATTAACCCTAGTATGGAATACCTATGACATACCCATGCTCCTTCTATGAATACACCCTCCTTTCAGTTATACACTAAAGGCCATATTCTCAATATAATGACTAAAAATTCAGCACCAAAAAGGATGGTGCTTAATGTGATTCTACAAAACACCTCCAAAGTTTGGCGCAGTTTAAAGAATCACATGCAGTGCCCATCTGTGTGGCTACCATTTAAGCACAACCATTTAAGGCAGTGAAAACCAGGCCTACATACCTGCACCTAAGTTGTGCATGGAACAAGCATATTCTATAACTGTACGAAGTCCATTCCAGCCTAGCCAAACCATTTTGTCATTTCCAAGACACTGACTGTTAAAGTCTGTCCAGCACTGGCTTCACATTCCAAACTACTGGAGTTTCCATCAAAGCCCTCTTCAGCCCATCCTAAACATAAGAACATAAGAATAGCCTTACTGGTCAGACCAATGGTTCATCATGCCCAGTAGCCCGTTCTCACAGTGGCTAATCCAGGTTCCTAGTACCTGGCCAAAACCCAAGGAGTAGAAACATTCCATGCTACTGATCCAGGGCAAGCAGTGGCTTCTCCCATGACAACCTATAGACTTTTCCTCTAGGAAATTGCCCAAACCTTTCTTAAAACCAGCTATGCTATCCGCTCTTACCACAACCTGTGGCAATGCGTTCCAGAGCTTAACTATTCTCTGGGTGAAAAAAAATTTCCTCCTATTTGGTTTTAAAAGTATTTCCCTGTAACTTCATCAAGTGTCCCCTAGTCTTTGTCATTTCCGACGAAGTGAAAAATCGATCCACTTGTACCCATTCTACTCAACTCAGGATTTTGTAGACTTCAATCATATCTCCCTTCAGCTGTCTCTTTTCCAAGCTGAAGAGCCCTAACCTTTTTAGTCTTTCCTCATACAACAGGAGTTCCATCCCCTTTATCCTAAGTCTACCACCCTTCAATCTCTACTCATGTCCTCTAGTTTTACCATTTCCCTTCTCTGGAAAATATTAATACCTTTCAAATATTTAAATGTTTTTATCACATCTTCCCTGTCTTACATCTCCTCTGGCACCCTTTGTAGAATTTACCCCTGAATGCATAAGTGTCAAGGCATAATTAGAAGCTATAACTTTAAATAGATAAGAAGTCCATTGAAAATTATATATGAATTTTCAGTGGTGGCACTTACAGAGCCATGTTCTATATATGACACACCTAATAAATCAGCGCTGAAAAAATGGCGCTTATTGTGCTTCTATAAATCGCCTCTGAAATTATGTGCAGGTTATAGAATCACACTTGGGGCAAATTCTATAAATGGCGCCTCAACTTAGGTAACAATAGGTGCCCTACTGGCACCTAAGTTAAGAGGGAAACGCCATTTGAAATGCTACTTAAATAAAATTTCAAAGTGCTTATCAGTGCCTAAACAAACAGTGCTGGACTCGCACCTCCGGAGGCATAGAAACATAGAAACATAGAAATAGACGGCAGATAAGGGCCACGGCCCACCAAGTCTGCCCACCCCAATAACCCTCCCCTACCTTTCTCTGTGAAGAGATCTCACGTGGCGATCCCATTTTGACTTAAAATCAGGCACGCTCCTGGCCTCGACCACCTGCAGTGGAAGATCATTCCAGTGATCAACCACCCTCTCGGTGAAGAAGTATTTCCTGGTGTCACCGTGTAGTTTCCCGCCCCTGATTTTCCACGGATGCCCTCTTGTTGCCGTGGGGCCTTTGAAAAAGAAGATGTCCTCTTCCACCTCGATACGGCCCGTGAGATATTTGAATGTCTCGATCATGTCTCCCCTCTCTCTGCGTTCCTCGAGTGAGTATAGCTGCAATTTTTTCAGCCTTTCCTCATACAGGAGATCCTTGAGTCCCGAGACCATCCGGGTGGCAATACGCTGGACCGACTCAAGTCTCAGCACATCTTTGCGGTAATGCGGCCTCCAAAATTGTACACAGTACTCCAGATGGGATCTCACCATGGATCTATACAATGGAATAATGACTTCGGGCTTCCGGCTGACGAAACCCCTACGTATACAACCTATGATTTGTCTAGCCTTAGATGAAGCTTTTACCGCCACAGCCAGAAATAAAAAACGCTAATGCAAATTCATAAAAGGGGAGGGTGGAGGGTATATTAGGAACATATCAGGCATTGTTCTATCATTTTTATGCACAGTTTTTTATGCTAAGCATGATATCGTGGGCTCAACTATATAGATTCCAAGGGAGTGTGGATTAGGATTACCAGATGTCCAGACAGCTTTTCAAAACCTGGTACTTTATCCGGGTTTTGAAAAGCTTGGAATGAATCATCGTCGGGCAGGAGGGCATCCATGCATGTGCAGATGCCATGAGATGATGTCACATGTACATGCACATGCACGTGCATGTGACATCATCGCATCGCGTAGATACCCTCCTGCCTGGGACTTAACAGGGCGGGGATGGGTGGAACTGGGTGGGCTTTGGGGCTGGTCTAGGGGTCTGGATTTTCCAAATGGTAACCCTAGTGTGGATTAACATGATAAAATGGCAACATAGACAGAGTTCAGCCACCACCAACTTGCCAATGTCAGTTCTGAACAACTTAGCACTGTTATCTCCGCAATGGGAGAAAATAGGTAGGCATGTAATGGAAGTGGAATGTATAATTTCTGCGATAGAAGACACTGTCAATGGGACCTATACAGATCTGTCATGCCTGTAGGTCACAGTAATGATGATGAAGTTGAAATTGGATGACCTGGAAAACAGGTTACAATGCAATAACATTGTTGTCCTCTCTGAATATATTGTGAAGGTAGCATTAGGCAAATTCTTGCAACAGTGGCTCATGGACCAGCTAGCACTGAGTTAATGTTGGGGCCTGATGTAAGTTGAGACGGCTCATTGTCTTGATAGAAGGGTCATTAAGACCATGCATAGTCATGGTATGAATCCTTACGAGGAACCTATCCTGAGGGCTTATTGCATATGGAGCAGATTATAGTACAACAAAAGGGCATTAATTTTTCAAGACTATTCTACTCTGGTGTCAGCAAAGTACAAAGGATTCTCCACAGTATGCAAATCATTGGTGGACAAGAAGGTGAAATTTGCTTTGCAATATCCAGAAGCTTTGCATGTGACATATTATAGAAAAACACATTTCTTTCATGAGGCAATGAAAGCAGACAAATGGGCTGCAGGCTTGCCCTGTATTGAGGTCATTGGAGAGAACACAGGGTGATTCTGTGATGTTCAAAAGACAGACAAGGACTGGCTATAGGACATCGTTGCCAGGCTTGACACTAATGCAATAAGGATGCAAGAATGTGATTATACTGGAGGGGGAGCCAGATGAGCCATGTTTTAGATCTGCATGTCAGAAAAGGCGATATACTAAGTCGTTAATAAAGATAAAGAAGATTAGTGCAGAGATGCAACTGTATGCATGTGAATATTTTGTGTGGTTGTATAAGACATAGGGGTCCTATTATCAATCCGCGCTAGCAGGGTTAGCGTGTCGGACATCTCATCATGCGCTAAACCCTGCGGCTGGCTAAAAAACTAACGCCTGCTCAATGAAGGCATTAGCGGCTAGTGCGGCAGGCAGTTTAACGCGCGGTATTATGCGTGTTAAACCCCTACCGCAGCTTGATAAAAGGACTCCATAGTAACTGTGGTGTGAGTGTGAATGGCTGAATGGCTGACATAGGGCTTTTTGCATGGGAATACTGACTGGTGATGATGTAAGTGAACAGGGAGACAAAGGTGACTGTGGACTGTTGTACTATACCACATGGTTGGCATCCAAATAGATGCTTGCTAATTGATAGGGGGGGAATGATATTTATTTATGAAGTTTCTATACTGTTCTCCCAGGGGAGTTCAGAATGGTTTACATGAATTTATTCAGATACTCAAGCAGTTTTCCCTGTCTGTCCCAGTAACCTCACAATCTATCTAATGTTCCTGGGGCAAGGGGGATTAGATGACTTGCCCAGGTCCACAAGGTGCAGTGTGGGTTTGAACCCACAAACTTGGGATGCTGTGGCTGTTGCTTTAACCACTGTGCCACATTCTCCCCAATAGGGATGGGGATAGGAAGTGGGCTGAGTGTGGTGACAAGTTAAAGGCAGATAAAGGGGTTTGGTTAGTGTTTGCGCTGCCGTTGCGGGGGTGTGTGGGGGGTGAAACCCCCCACATTATAGAGAAAACGGAACTTTTCCCGAAAAAAATCAGAAAAAGTTCTGTTTTCGCTATAATGGAGATTTCCAACCCCCTGAACCCCCCTCCAACAGCAGCGCGAACACTAACCAATAAAGTGGGAGGGGGGGGTTGCCACCCCAAACCCCCCCGTCGGAGCTCTTTAAAAATTACTTTTTCCCCCGCGCACTTCTGTCTTGCGCTGAATTGTCGACGCTGGATTGTCAGCGTGCTGACATCTTGCGCTCCACTGTCTATGAACCTTATTTAATATTCAAATCAAAAAACCCTTCCCCCCCTCCATCCTGGATGTGCATTTTTAAGGGGAAAAATAATATTCAATCTATTTCACTGTTAATAATGGTGATGATAATATTGAGCTGAGGTCTTTTTTCTCCACAATTTTAATTTTTCAGTTGTTTAGTTTGATTTTTGTGGGATCCACAATACTAGGGTTACCAGATTTTTTGTTCAAAAAAACAGGACGTGTAGCCCACCCCATTCCAGCCCAGCCCCACCTTGTTCTACCCACTGCCCTGCCCCATTCTGTCCATAGCCCTGTTCCGTCCTGTTCCGACCCCCATCCTCAACCCCACACAAACCTCGTCTCTTCAGGGCTGTGTCTGAAGGGCCTCTGTGCTTGCGCCGATGTGACACGATGATGCCAGTTGCATGCGCACATATGTGTGATGTCATTACGTCATATCTGCACATGTGCAGAGGCCCTCCAGATGCGGCCCCGACCTCAATATTTTTCAAAACCTGGACAAACTTCCAGATTTCGAAAACCTATCTGGACACTCGGACAGTTCTGTATAAAGAGGACTTTTTTGAGTACATCCGGACATCTGGTAACCCTACACAATACAAAATTGAGTGATTTTCTGTTTTTTTTTTTTTTTTTTACTTTAATTTTTTTGTGAACTTCCTTATTGCACAACATACAAACAGCCATATATTAAGTCTGCATAAATAAACGATATTCTCTATTTTTTTCCTTTCCTGTCACATATAACATACTATTTGCTTTTTAAACAGCTGTGGCATACTGAGCTGAGGATTTCAATGAATTGTCTACAGTGATGCCTTATCCTGTCCATGAATGGTGAGTCCCAATACAGAACCAAACATTATTTGCCTATAGTTTGGATTACGTTCCCCTATGTATAGCACTTTGCATTTGTCCATTTTAAGGGCCCCTTTTACACAGCAGCTGTAGCAATGCTGTCACAGTAAATGCACTGAAGCCCATAGGAATTGAATGGGCTTGGGTGCATTTACTGCTGCAGCATCGCTATTGTGGCTTTGGAAAAGACCCCCTAAATTTATTCTGTCGTTTAGACATCCAGTTTCCTAGCCTGGAATATTAGTTTGGCTTTATTAGATGTCTATGAGGTCTGTTCAAAAAGTTCCAGAACTGATTTTATAAAAATTTATTAAACAATCGTACAACTTATTCTATTGGGTCCCCTTCAAAGTACTCCCTTTTCCTACGTAAACACTTTTCCCAAAGTTGTTTCCACTTCCTGAAACAGTCCTTAAACACATCTTCAGGAATCTCTAAAAGTTGCTGTGTCGAATTTTGTCTTGTCTTAAGTGGTGTCGAATCACTTTCCTTTCTGCATAGATTTAAGTTTAGGAAACAAGAAGAAGTCAGCAGGGGTCAAGCCAGGACAGTAAAGTGGCTGGGGAAGAACTCTCATCGCGGTTTTGTGCAAAATTCACAAATTTTGATGCATTCAAAAAACCTTCCATGACTCATGACACGTTCTCCATAAAGCACTTTCAACATTTCATAAGTTTTTGTAGCGGTCTTACCTAATTTAAAACAGAATGTCACGTTGTAGCGCTGCTCATTGAGGTCGAACATGATGAAAAATCACAAAAACTGCTGTAGCTCAGAGACGAAAACAGATATCAACAAATGGAAAAAAAGGAGGTTACTTGAGAGATTTCAAGCTACTCAATGCCGCCTAGCGTGTCTCAGAAGAACTTCCTGTTGGCGCTCAACTCAAACCATCCTGGAGCTTTTTGAACAGGCCTCGTATACTAGTAAATAAAAGGTAAATGCTGTTGTTCCTCCTTTCTTGAATGAGTGTTCATCTGCCTTGGAGAGTGCAGTCTCCTCCATCACTTAAACTGCAGCAAATTTTTATTTAATATGGCAAAGCTGGAAAGGAGAAGTGTGGATAGGGTTACCATATTTTTTCATGACCCCCCCATTCTGCCTCTAGCCCCACTCTGTTCTGCCTCCAGCTCCATCCCATTATGCCCCAAGCCTCACCCCCACAAAACCTTCTCTCTTCTTCAGGATGAGCTCCAGCTGCGTCTAGAGGGCCTGGAGCATGCACGGATGTGTGTGACATCATCCACACATGCTCAGAGGTCTCCAGATGTGGCTGGAGCTCGTTGGGGGCTTTCCAAAACCTGGACAAATGCTAGGTTTTGGAAAGTCCATCTGGGAGCTCGGACAGTCCTCTAAAAATAGGACATGTCTGGGTTTTCCCAGATGTCTGATGGTCTTGTTGGCAGTCCTTGTAGGGAGGTGGGAGGACTATTGGAATTTCTTATGCCACAGGGCTAGAAGCTTGCTTCTAAATAAATAAATTTCTGAGGCTGGGTTCTGTTGTGATATACAAATAGTGACATTCAATGTAAGAATGACTTTACATCATATTGCCTTATAACATGAAGAAAAAAGGGGAAGAATTAAGGGGGGATGAAGACAAAATGAGAAATTTCTGACTGTTCAGATGGGCAGTGATCACTAAGAGCCAACTGCCCTTAGTTATTATCCTCTCGTTTTATCAAGCTGTGTTAGAGGTTCTTAGCGCGGGCTGGTGAGGTAAATACTCCGACGCTCATAGGAATTCTATGAGTGTCAGAGCATTTATTTTACCAGCTCACACTAAAAACCTCTAGCGCAGCTTGAGAAAAGGAGGAGGTATATTTGTTAATTTCTCTGTTGGTTTCAATTAAGATAATATTTTAAAAAATCCATATTAATATATCATTTTAGTGCCCCTTAGTTAATAGGCCTCTAACTTAGGTGGGTAGACCAGGCCACTATCCTTTGCACCCAGGGAACCAGATGTAAAATATGACTTATCCTGTTCTTTGTGATCCCCCAACTAATAACTGAGGGAAAAATATAGTCAAACTTCTGATTATCCCAGGACAAGCAGGCAGCATATTCCCACATATGGGTGACGTCACCGACGGAGCCCCGCAGCGGACAGCCTCGAAAGCAAACTTGCTTGAAGATCTCGAACTTTCGAGTACTGCACCGCGCCTGCGCGCGTGCCCTCCCGCCCGAACTAGGGGGCGCATCTCCTGAGAGGATCCTCAGTTCGTTTAATTCCGCGGAGACAAGAAGACACGTTCTCTTTCTCTGCAGCAATTGCCTTCTCATCACCGCGGCTGTTTCTTTTTTAAAAGTCGGTCGCTGTGCTTATTTCTTTATTCCTTTCTTTTTCTTTTCATAAAATAAAAAAAAAAAAATAATAATATTGTTTTTCTTTTTTGTTCGGTCGTCGAGCTTTGGGCCTAGGCCTAGGCTCCTTCGTTCGACACGGACTTTATTTTTTCCATGTCCCGGCCTCTTACCGGGTTTAAACGTTGTCGACAGTGTAATCGGGTGATTTCTGTCACCGATCCCCACTGCCGTTGTTTACAGTGCCTGGGTTCTTCTCATTCTCCAGAAGATTGTCATCGCTGCTTCACCCTTACTCCAAGGGCCTTTCGACGACGTTGTGCTCAATTTTTTCAACTTTTTGGCATGGAGCAATCTTCGGATCCGGCCTCGACCGTAGCGGCTGCTCCGGTCTCGAAGGCTTCGACTCCGACAACCTCGACACCTGTGGTCTCGAAGGCCTCGACCCAGACTCCGGCTGGAGTTTCGGTCTCGAAGGCCTCGACCTTTTCTGCCTCGGTTGCCTCGAAGACGACGCCATCCACGAAGTCTTCTACGGGGGGTAAGTCTCCGAGTTCCCTTTCAGGTGCCGTATCCAAGAAGCCACCAGAGTCCTCGGCACGTACACCTTCGAAGCGTACCTCCAAGATAAGGGAATACTCACCTTCGAGGTCGCCCTCTTCGGAGCGTACTGCTGCACCTACGAGGTCAGACTCTTCTGTCTCGGTGCCGATGCTGGAGAACATGCTGAAATCTATCCTTACCACTCAGATTTCCTCCTTGGTAGCTCAATTGGTCCCGTCCTCGACCTTGCCTCGGACTGATCAGCCTGTCACTCAACCAGAGCTTCCAGTCTCCCGAGGCCGATCCCGGACACCGAAGAACATTTCTTCATCAGAGTCTTCTCCGGGCTCACCTCCTCCGAAGCATCGATCGAAGCATTCAAGACCTGTTACTTCTAAGCTTCGGAGGGAGTCTTCGACATTGGATACCGAGGCTTCTTTACCTTGTTCTTCGAAGTCAAAGTCGAAGCATGGATCTCGACGAGCCTCGACTCGAAGCCCTTCTCGATCCAGAACACCGTCGAAGCCAGTCTGTCGAGACAGTCCTACACATACCTCGACTCATTCTGTAACTCGTACACCTGCTACTTCTCCTTCCAGGAGTTTGAAAAGGAAGCATTCTCTTACTCCAACTCATAGTGCAGCTTCTTCAGTCACTCTGCGTTTGGAATCAGACCTTTCACCATATTCTAGAGAGGCTTCTCCATCCTATTCAGTTCAACATAAATCACGCAGTGGTTCTCCTGAGGACACATCTGATCCAAAATCAGTTTCTTTTGCCAAATTTATCTTTGACATGGGCCAAGCTCTCAAAATAGACCTTCATTCAGACTCAAAATATACTCCTGAGTACTTAGCGGATATGGAGCTTCCCCATCCTCCAAAAGAGTCACTCAGATTACCTATGACTCCTGTTCTACAGCAGACCTTCTCTCGCAATATGGAAACTCCTTATTCTATCACGGCTATTCCATCCAAATTAGAATCTCGTTATAGAACGGTCCCCTGTAAAGGGTTTGAAAAGTCTCAGCTTTCTCATCAATCTCTAGTTGTAGAATCATCATTGAAGAAAGCACATCCCTCCAAAATCTATGCTTCGGTCCCTCCTGGTAGGGAAGGCCGTACCATGGATAAGTTTGGATGTCGTTTATACCAGAACTCTATGATGGCAAATAGAGTTCTTAATTATAATTACATATTTACGTCCTACTTCAACCATTTTTTAAAGATTTTATCTTCATTTTACCCAGACATCTCTACCAATCGCCTATCAGAATTTAAAAATATCCTTAAGACTCTTTCTCTTGAAAAGTTGAGACTTTTCATGCTACAAGCTTCCTATGATGCCTTTGAACTCTCTTCTAGAGTGTCGGCATTTGCAGTAGCCATGCGTAGATTAGCATGGTTACGGATAGTGGACATGGATCCTAACCTTCAGGATAGATTGGCTAATCTTCCTTGTCAAGGAAATGAATTATTCGATGACTCTATTGAGGCAGCTACAAAGCGTCTTTCAGAACATGAACGCTCTTTTGCTTCCCTCATTCGTCCAAAACCTAAACCTGTACCAACTAGAGGTTTCAAACAAACTCCACGTCGCTATCCGCAGAAATCAACTCCTGCTTTTTCTAGACCTCCTGCTCGTCGGCCTCCTCCACAACAACGACAACAAAAGTCTCAGACCCCTGCTGCCACCAAGCCTGCTCAGTCTTTTTGACAATCTCGACCTGAGCATTCAAATTTCTCTGTTTCCAAATTCTCCCCTCCCCATAGGGGGTCGCCTGTCCACATTTTATCACCAATGGGAGCTCATAACATCAGATATCTGGGTACTTACCATCATACGAGAGGGATACTCTCTTCGACTCCTTCAGGTGCCTCCAGATCGCCATCCAAGAGAGTGTCTTTCAAATCAGTCGCATCTTCCTCTTCTTCTTCAAGAAGCTCGAGCTCTTCTTCTCCTGCGAGCAGTGGAGGAAGTTCCTCTCTCCCAAAGGAACTCGGGATTCTACTCCCGTTATTTTCTAGTTCCCAAAAAGACGGGGGATTTGCGACCGATTTTGGATCTCAGAGCTCTCAACAAATATCTAGTCAAAGAGAAATTTCGAATGCTCACTCTGCCAACTCTATATTCCTTGATGGATCAAGGGGATTGGATGTGCTCCCTCGATCTCAAAGAGGCCTATACTCATATCCCTATTCATCCAGCATTTCGCAAGTACCTCAGATTCCAAGTAGGAAATCTTCATCTTCAGTACAGAGTTCTCCCCTTCGGACTGGCTTCTTCCCCCAGAGTTTTCACCAAATGCCTTGTGGTTGTGGCTGCAGCTCTTCGCAACCAGGGTCTCCAAGTATTTCCATACCTAGACGACTGGCTCATCAAGGCTCCCTCTCTTTCAGGGGTTATTGTAGCGACCCAACAGACTATTCTTTTTCTACAAAGTCTGGGATTTCACATCAATTTTCCCAAATCTCAACTGACTCCTTCTCAGTCTCTCCAGTTCATAGGAGCAACTCTGGACACTATCAATCTGAGAGCATACCTTCCACAACCACGTCAGGATGCACTCCTTCAAATTTCTCAACAATTCTTCCAACTTTCCACTGTTCCAGCAAGGAAAATGATGGTTCTGCTCGGTCACATGGCTTCTACAGTTCATGTGGTTCCTTTTGCCAGGCTTCATCTTCGCATTCCTCAATGGACACTGGCATCTCAATGGAAACAATCAGTGGATCCACCAACTCGACTGATTTCCATCACTCCTTCATTAAAGAAGTCTCTCCGTTGGTGGATGCTCTCTTTGAATCTTTCAAGAGGTTTACTGTTTTACCCTCTTCCTCATCAGAAGGTCCTCACAACCGACTCGTCAATGTATGCATGGGGAGCCCATGTGGACGGTCTTTGCACTCAGGGGCTCTGGACCCAAGCAGACCGGAGGTGTCCTATAAATCTGTTGGAACTCAGAGCGATATTCTATGCTCTCAAAGCTTTTCAGCATCTACTTCACGACATGGTGATTCTAGTACGTACCGACAATCAAGTAGCCATGTATTATGTCAACAAACAGGGAGGGACGGGATCTCACTCCCTCTGTCAAGAGGCTCTGAAATTGTGGCAGTGGGCGATTCTCCACAACATCTTCCTCAGAGCAGTTTACATTCAGGGTCAACACAACTGTTTGGCGGACAAATTGAGTCGTCTTCTACAACCTCACGAATGGACACTCAATTCTCCTACTCTTCGCCAAATTTTTGCTCGTTGGGGGACTCCGCAGATAGATCTGTTTGCGTCACCTCTCAACTTCAAACTGCCTCAATTTTGCTCCCGCATCTATACTCCTCAACGTCTCGAAGCGGATGCGTTTCTACTGGACTGGAGGAATCAGTTCCTTTATGCTTTTCCTCCATTTCCTCTGATTCTCAAGACTCTGGTCAAGTTGAAATCAGACCATGCCACCATGATTCTGATAGCTCCTCGGTGGCCCAGGCAACCTTGGTTCTCCCTTCTACTTCAACTCAGCACCAGGGAGCCTCTACTTCTACCAATATTTCCTTCTCTACTCACGCAGAATCAAGGATCTTTGCTTCATCCCAATCTACAGTCTCTACATTTGACAGCTTGGTACCTTTCTCTTTAACAGACTTTTCTCAATTCTCTCCGTCTGTGCAAGATATTTTACTTGCTTCCAGAAAACCATCAACTAGACAATGTTATGGTCAAAAGTGGACAAGATTCTCTGCTTGGTGTTCTACACATAATTTACTTCCCAGATCTGCTTCTTTGACATCAGTTCTGGACTATTTACTTCATTTATCTCAATCTGGACTTCAGACTACATCTATCCGAGTCCACCTTAGTGCTATAGCTGCTTTTCATCAGCCTTTGGATGGAAAATCCCTTTCTGCACATCCTATGATTTCTCGTTTTATGAAAGGACTTCTCAATCTCCATCCTCCTCTTAAACCACCTCCTGTGGTTTGGGATCTCAATGTTGTTTTAGCTCAACTTATGAAATCTCCTTTTGAACCACTTGACAAAGCTCATCTCAAGTATCTCACTTGGAAAGCTGTGTTCCTGATCGCCCTCACTTCTGCTCGTCGTGTCAGTGAGTTACAAGCGCTAGTGGCTGATCCACCTTTCACAGTTTTTCACCATGACAAGGTTGTTCTCCGTACTCATCCTAAATTCTTGCCTAAAGTTGTTTCAGAATTTCACATCAATCAGTCTATTGTTCTGCCTGTATTTTTTCCAAAGCCTCATTCTCACCCAGGAGAGGCGGCTCTTCATACCTTGGACTGTAAACGTGCTTTGGCTTTCTACCTGCAACGCACTCAGCTTCACAGAACATCTCCTCAACTTTTCATATCCTTTGATCCAAACAGGTTGGGTCGTCCTATATCAAAGCGTACCATCTCCAACTGGAGGGCTGCTTGCATTTCTTTTTGCTATGCTCAGGCTGGTCTTCCTCTGCAAGGTCGAGTGACGGGCCATAAAGTTAGAGCTATGGCGGCATCTGTAGCTTTCCTCCGATCAACTCCTATTGAGGAAATCTGCAAGGCTGCCACTTGGTCCTCGGTTCATACTTTCACCTCTCATTATTGTCTGGATACTTTATCCAGGAGGGATGGCCATTTTGGCCAATCTGTTTTGCAAAATCTTTTTTCGTAAATTGCCAACTTCCCTCCATCCCTTTTTACTTAGCTTGGAGGTCACCCATATGTGGGAATATGCTGCCTGCTTGTCCTGGGATAAAGCACAGTTACTTACCGTAACAGTTGTTATCCAGGGACAGCAGGCAGATATTCCCACAACCCTCCCACCTCCCCTGGTTGGCTTCTTGGCTAAGTATCTGAACTGAGGATCCTCTCAGGAGATGCGCCCCCTAGTTCGGGCGGGAGGGCACGCGCGCAGGCGCGGTGCAGTACTCGAAAGTTCGAGATCTTCAAGCAAGTTTGCTTTCGAGGCTGTCCGCTGCGGGGCTCCGTCGGTGACGTCACCCATATGTGGGAATATCTGCCTGCTGTCCCTGGATAACAACTGTTACGGTAAGTAACTGTGCTTTCTCCCTCCCCTAACCCTTCAAGTGGCATCAAATGTTAACAAGAACTCCCCTCAACCTCATCATGAGTCCCCCTGATCCAAATAATGACCCTGTATCCCATTTCTGCAGTACCCCATCCAATAGTAATCAATCGAGTTCAAAAGTATCTGGCAAAACCAACAAATCAATCCTTTTCTTGTTACATATTCTCAGGAACAAGCAGTTGCTTTCCCAAGTCTACCAAGCTAATAATGTCTATTGACCTTTCCTCCAGGAATGTATGTAAACCCTTTTTCCGGCCAGCTATACTAACTGCTTTTATCACATTTTCTAGCAACAAACTCCACACTTAACATTTTGCATTAGGTTAAAAAAAAGTACCTAGAAACATAGAAACATGATGGCAAATAAAGGCTAAATGTCCCATCCAGTCTGCCCATCCACAGTAACCATTATCTTTTCCTCTCTAAGAGATCCCACCTGCCTAGCTCACATCTTCTTGAATTCAGACAGTCTCTGTCTCCACCACTTCTTCTGGGAGACTGTTCCATGCATCTAACACCCTTTCTGTAAAAAAGTATTTCCTTAGATCACTACGGAGCCTATCACCTCTTAACTTCATCCTATGCCCTCTCATTCCAGAACTTCCCTTCAAATGAAAGAGACTCGACTCATGTGCATTTATGCCATATAGGTATTTAAACGTCTCTATCATATCTCCCTCTCCTGCCTTTCCTCTAAAGTATACACCAGCACTATGTTGGTATAATTTAGCTAAGAATGAAGATTATATCAGATAGCCCACTCGGCTGAAAGAAGTTATCTTACAGCTTTGCCAACCTTCATTCAGAACAGTTTCAAAATTACTATTCACTGGTCCTCAGCGGGCCACCACACACTCAAAAGCTTTCATTGTGTATGGCTTTACGCTCCCACTCATCATAGGAACCAGTTCAACTTTCAATTTATATTCAAATATCTTAATAATTAGAAAATTTGAAGTACTTAGCTTCTAATAAGTTGCTGTGCAGGGAGAATTAGTTCTTAACATCAACATGTTTCGCCCGTTTGAATCGATGGGCTTTATCAAGATTCCTGCTCCCTTCTAATAACTTTCAACCGCCATTTCACATTTATACAATAACTTTCAACCGCCATTTCACATTTATACAATGGCGGTTGAAAGTTATTAGAAGGGAGCAGGAATCTTGATAAAGCCCATCGATTCAAACGGGCAAAACATGTTGATGTTAAGAACTAATTCTCCCTGCACAGCAACTTATTAGAAGCTAAGTACTTCAAATTTTCTAATTATTAAGATATTTGAATATAAACTGAAAGTTGAACTGGTTCCTATGATGAGTGGGAGCGTAAAGCCATACACAATGAAAGCTTTTGAGTGTGTGGTGGCCCGCTGAGGACCAGTGAATAGTAATTTTGAAACTGTTCTGAATGAAGGTTGGCAAAGCTGTAAGATAACTTCTTTCAGCCGAGTGGGCTTTCCTCTAAAGTATACATATTGAGATCTTTAATTCTGTCCCCATACTCCTTATGATGAGGACCACACGCTTCCTCTAGATCGACTGCATCCTTTTTATATCTTTTTGAAGATGCAGTCTACAGAATTGTACACAATATTCTAAACTAGTCTTATAGCCCGTTACATTAACGGGTGCTGGAATATATGTGTGTGTGTCTCTCTTTATTTCTTTCTCTCTCTCTCTCTCCTTAGCCACTTTCTTTCTTTCTGTCTTTCTTTTTCCTTGGCTGTCCATCACCACCCCTTGCCTGCTCCCCCTGTCCATTCTCCCTTCCTTTTACCTCCCCTGTGTCCACCACCACCCCTTCACAGCTCTCCTTATGCTGCAGCAGCCCTTCTCCCTTTGTTTTACCTCCCCCCTGTCCAGCAGCACCTTCCTTCTTCCCCTGTCCAACATTAGGCCTCCATTCCTTTTTCTTCACCCCCCTCTGTCCATCAGCACCTCTTTCCTTCTCCCCCTGTCCAGCAGTAGGTGTCCCTTCCTTTTTCTCCCCCCCTCCTCCTTCTTATCTCTATGATACACTTACCTTGCTCTGCCCCTGATCAGAGGCTCCCGACAGCCACCCAGTTGCACCCATTGGAAAAGTTCCCTCTGCGGCATCCCACACCCCTCCTGATGCAACTGCCGCTGTCTTTCTTTCTGTCTGTCTCTGTCCCTGGCCCCCTTTGTCTGTTTGTCTTTCTGTATATCTCCCTGCCCCTGTGTCTTTATTTTTTTCTTTCTGTCTCCCTTCCTCCCTCTGTCTGTCTGTCCGAAGCAGTATTTCCTCCCCCTCCATTTCCCTCCCCCCACACCAGTTCCCTGTGCACGTGCACCTGCCCGTGTCTTTCTTCTTGTCTTTCTGTCTCCCTTCCTCCCTCTGTCTGTCTGTCCAAAGCAGCATTCCCTCCCCCTCCATTTCCCTCCCCCCACACCAGTTCCCTGTGCACCTGCCCCTGTGTCTTTCTTCTTGTCTTTCTGTCTCCCTTCCTCCCTCTCTCTGTCTGTGCAAAGCAGCATTTCCTTCCCCCCACACTAGTTCCCTGTGCACGTGCACCTGCCCGTGTCTTTCTTCTTGTCTTTCTGTCTCCCTTCCTCCCTCTGTCTGTCTGTCCAAAGCAGCATTCCCTCCCCCCACACCAGTTCCCTGTGCACCTGCCCCTGTGTCTTTCTTCTTGTCTTTCTGTCTCCCTTCCTCCCTCTCTCTGTCTGTGCAAAGCAGCATTCCCTCCCCCTTCCATTTCCCTCCCCCACACCAGTTCCCTGTGCAGCAGCATTAGCGTTTCCTCTACCCCCCTTTCCCTTCCCACAGTCGCGACTACAAACGCGGTCCGAGTCCTTTGCCGCCCCCCCTCCCTTCCCTTCCCGCGGGCCCGACTACACATGGCGATTTAAGCAGCGTGTGCAGCAGTCTTCACACGCTGCTTCGGGTCCTTCTACTGCCCTGATTTACTCTGGCACATCCGGAACAAATCAGGGCAGTAGAAGGGCCCGAAGCAGCGTGTGAAGACTGTTGCACACGCAGCTTAAATCGCCAGTCGGGCCCGCGGTAAGGGAAGGGGGGGGCGGCAAATGACTCGGGTCCCGGGCAGCGGAAAGTTGCTGGGCTCCTCGGTGGGGGCGCTGAGCGGCCGCGATCCCTCTCCTCCCAGACCCCCCCCTCCCGCTGGAGGAACGAAGATCGAGTTGCCGCCATTTTGAAGATCGTTCTGCCCTGCTCCTTGCCTTAGTATATTTTTAAGTTGAAAGACACGGTGGCGGTGGCTCCTCTCAAGATCCCTGACTGCATTGGACTTCTGACGCAGGTGGGGATCCTGAGAGGAGCCGCTGCCTCGTCTTTCAACTTAAAAATATAGTAAGGCAAGGAGCAGGGCAGACCGAAGAACAGCAGAGTCTGGTGCAGTTCGAGAGAGGAGCCGGTACCATGCAGAGTGAGAGGCGGGGGTGAGGAAGGCCGCCGCAGCTGTGTAACTTTTTTTTTTATTTGAAAGCTGTCGCCGCAGCTCTTCTCTCGATCCTGGTGCAGTTCGAGAGAGGAGCCGGTACCATGCACAGTGAGAGCCGGGGGTGAGGAAGGCCGCCGCAGCTGTGTAACTTTTTTTTTAATTTGAAAGCCGCCGCCGCTGCCGGGGCCGCGCATGCGCACTCGTGTTTCCGCGACGGATCAGGGAACACGACTTTTGAGTGCGCATGCGCAGCCTAGCATTTTATTATATTAGATGAGGTCTCACCAGGGTCTTATACAGTGGCATCAATACCTCCTTTTTCCTACTTGCCATACCTCTAACTATGCACCCTAGAATCCTTCTAGCTTTCGCCATCACCTTTTAACCTGTTTAGTTTTCAGAGTTCCTCCTATTAGTTTCATAAACTTTGTTCTAGTCTTAGAACTGTTTGTTTGAGAGGGTACAGAATCTTAATCTATTCACCCACTTCCTCTTTCTCATGATTTCATAGTGTGGATAGGGTGGTATTCTGAAGATCTCCGGTGTGATAAAAAAAATTTTTCTATAAAAATTAACAAATATAAATCAACAAATAAAAATAATAAAAAGAAAGCTGATTGGCAGCTTGAGAAAAACCAGCGCTAATTAATTTGTTCTAATATATATTCATTAGAGTGCTTAATAGTTTTGACATTCAAAGATCTTCAGCATATATCTTCTTTAGTTAGTTAGATTCTATCAACTCGTGTTCGAGTCCTGGCGACTTGTTGAATTACAAATCTAAAAAGAAATCATTTTTATGCTAGTCTGGTAAGGTCTTCTTAACCTTCACCTTTCTAAACTGATAATCTATAATCTATTTAGCTTTTCTCTATAGCGGAGGTGTTCCATCCTCTTTACCATTTGTATCATCCTTCTCTGTACCGTCTCTAAATTTTCCACATGTTTTTTTTAAGAGTAGGAGACAAGACCTGCACACAAGATCTGTACCCAAGACATGAACTAAATCCAAACCATAGATGAAGACATTATGATCCGATCTCCCCCTATTACAGAATGAACACTGGCTTCGAGTCACTGCTTATAGTAACTTCATAATTCTCACCCGACTTTCTTCTCACTCTCCCAGCTATGTATCTGATCACCTGATCCCTTATATTCTGCATCACCCTCTTTGTTCATTCCAAACAACATTTTTTTGGGCCCCTTTTGCAGAATTCTCTACTAGCCCTCCCTGGGCATTGTATGGCTGTTAAATCTTGGCATTTCTACATGACCTTTGGCCTGTCACTTACTGTAGCTGATTGATTTCCTCTTGCCTTCTCACCAGCTCTTCTTCTTCTTCTTCCTTTTCTCTTTTACCAATAATCCCTTCTTTTTTTTCCTGCCTTCTAGTGATATTAGCTTTGATTTCATTTAGCCCTCTTCCCCTTTAATTTTATTGAGAGCCTACTTGCTGTACAACGTAAGAATGGTGGTATATCAAGACTGTATAAATAAATGATATTCTTTATATTTTTTCCTTTCCTTTTCTAATATTAGTAGCATTCTATATACTTTTGTGATAGTTGTGGCACACAGTTGAGGATTTCAATGTATTATCCACAGTGATGCTAATATCCTTTTCCCAGGTGGTGACTCCTATATATCGAACCAAGCATTATATATGCAAACTATACAGTAGTTTGGAATATATTCCCCTCTGTATATCACTTTGCAGTTGTCTGCATTATAATTCATCTGCCATTTTGATGCCCAGTTTCCCAGCCTGGAAAGATCATCCTGCAATTCCTCATAATATGCTCATGAATTAACAGCTTTGAACAATTTTGAATGATCTGCAAATTTGATCACTGTGACCCTCATGTGTGCAGAATCACATACATTACAACAAATAGAACTTCAATAAAACATAAAAATGATAATGGAAAGCCTCCTAAAATCACAAACAGGCTACCAGCGCCTCGCATCAAAAAACTGTAGATCGAGTCCCATATTTCATCTTACATAAGAGGTGTTTCTTCAACATTTTCTTAAAACTGTTTGTTGTGAACTCTCATTTTTCCCTTTGTACCTCCAAGCAAATTACCACATCAAACAACACTATACAGTACAGACACAATAAAAACAAATCCACCCATATACAGTACTAAAAGATACCAAAGTTCCTTAAAGAGCATGGAAAAATAACATAAAATAAAATTTTATTTCTATCCCACAATAACTTGCAGTTCAATGCAGGTAACAAACAATATGCAAATGGGACATGCAAATGGGTAGAGCTTGGGCAGGGCATGGACATGTCTCCCACTTCAGTGCACAAGTTATAGAATACTGTAAGTTGTACACACTTGCAATGTCGTAGTGAGGGTGAGAGGCTCCCCACTCCTTCCCCACTCTCCACTGCCGCGCGTGCCCCCTTCTTCTACCTTACCTCTAGTTGAAGTTGTTCCTTGCGGCAGACAACCACATGGTCCTCGCAACACATCCAGAAGTGACATCAGCGGGAAAGCCTATGGGGTCTTGAGGAGCACGTGGTTGATTGCTGAGAGCAACAACTTCAACTAGAGGTACGGGAGAAGAGAAGGGGGTTTACATGAAGTGAGGGGAGGAGAGGAAAGAGGCAGGAGGCAGAGAGGAGGAGGGGACAGACCGCTCCCTCACCCCCATTAATATGTCACTACACACTTGTTACCATAATTAGGCAAGCTCATTTTCACCTGTCATGGACTTGACATAAGAGGGCACACCTACATTTAGGTGTGCCAATGTGGACTTATGTTGATGTAAAAGGTGTAATTTATCCCATATAATCCACTATAAAAAATCTTAGGAGTTCCGTTAGATTGGAATTTAACCATGAAAGCACAAGTAGATGAAATTGTGTGTAAAGGTCTCTGCACTCTTTGGAAATTATGCTCTATCAGATCATATTTTGACTCTTCAACATATCAACGGCTGGTGCAGTCTTTAGTTTTATCGGTTATAGATTATTGTAATAAGGCACTTCACGGTTTGCTGCCTGATTATTTACTGAATCACTTTGTATTTAACAATTCTCTTCACTATTCATGAAATCTGGAATTCTTTGTCTTTCCCCCAGCAAGAGGATGCATGTTTAAGAAATTTCAGGGTAGATTGCTTTCTTACCAGGCAGCAAACTGGGATTCAGAAATTCATGCTGGTCTTCGGGACATTTGGAGCATTGAGATCAAGCATCAAATTACTGCATCTCAATGGCCACGTATTTGGGCTTGGAAGATGAGATGTACAGTGTCTGCATCTATGAGACAAACTTGTTTTTTTCTGTTACATAGAGCATTTTGGACCCCGGTTCGTTTACAGAAGTTAGATAGCTCTAAATCTTGAAGCTGGGACATTAGATCATTTGTTATTCTATTGTCCATTAATACTTGCTTTTTGGAAATCAATATGGGGTCAAATAAATAATTTGTTAGATAATCTGGTGGCATTATCCTATGACACCGTATTATTTGGTATGTCAATGAGGGCTAAAAGCCAAATATCCTCTAACAATAAGCTTCTACTCATTATGACAGGGGTTGCCAGACAACAGATTCCGAATAAATGGAAAAATTGGGAGAGGCTGAATTATAGCTTTTGGTGGAACTCTTTGTATCACATTTTCAAAATGGAAAGGATAATTGCCATGCAGCAGGGAAATAAAAAAAAATTTCAGGTTATTTGGAAGCCATTAACAAGATACTGTAAAGATTGAAATTACTGCATAGAATCTATATATATAAAATCGGATGTATGTATGTATGTGCCGCGATCACGCAAAAACGGCTTGACCGATTTGAACGAAACTTGGTATGCCGATCCCTCACTACCTGGGGTGATATGTTCTGGGGGTCTCACGGCCCACCTGCACATGTGGGTGGAGCTACAAACATAAAATCAGATTTCACCCATTCATGTCAATGGAAAAAATGTAAAACAGCTGCCAACGCAAAAACGGCTTGCCCGATTTGAACGAAACTTGGTATGCAGATCCCTCACTACCTGGGGTGATATGTTCTGGGGGTATCGCGGCCAACCTGCACACCTGGGCGGAGCTACAAACAGAAAATCAGATTTCACCCATTCATGTCAATGGAAAAAATGTAAAAACTGCCTCCGCAAAACCGGCTTGCCCGATTTGAACGAAACTTGGTATGCGGATCCCTCACTACCCGGGATGATATGTTCTGTGGGTCTCGTGGCCCAACTGCACATGTGGGCGGAGCTACAAACATAACTTCAGATTTCACCCATTCAAGTCAATGGGAAAAATGTAAAAAGCTGTGGGACCGATTTGAACTAAACTTGGTATGCTGATCCCTCACTACCTGGGGTGATATGTTCTGGGGGTCTCGCGGCCCACCTGCACACATGGGCGGAGCTACAAACAGAAAATCAGATTTCACCCATTCATGTCAATAGAAAAAATGTAAAAAACTGCCATTCTCACAGTAATTCCAACTACCTGGGGTGATATGTTCTGGGGGTCTCGCGGCCCACCTGCACACGTGGGCGGAGCTACAAACAGAACATCAGATTTCACCCATTCATGTCAATGGAAAAAATGTAAAAAGCTGCCATTCTCACTGTGACCAATTTGGACGAAACTTGGTATGCAGATCCCTCACTACCTGGGGTGATATGTTCTGGGGGTCTAGCGGCCCACCTGCACATGTGGGCGGAGCTACAAACAGAAAATCAGATTTCACCCATTCATGTCAATGGAAAAAAATGTAAAAAGCTGCCATTCTCACAGTAATTCACAAACGGCTTGACCGATTTGAACGAAACTTGGTATGCAGATCCCTCACTACCGGGGGTGATATGTTCTGGGGGTCTTGCGGCCCACATGCACACGTGGGCGGAGCTACAAACAGAAAATCAGATTTCACCCATTCAAGTCAATGGAAAAAATGTAAGAAGCTGTGGGACTGATTTGAACGAAATTTGGTATGCAGATCCCTCACTACCTGGGGTGATATGTTCTGGGGGTCTCACGGCCCACCTGCACATGTGGGCGGAGCTACAAACATAAAATCAGATTTCACCCATTCATGTGAATGGAAAAAATGTAAAACAGCTGCCAACGCAAAAACGGCTTGCCCGATTTGAACGAAACTTGGTATGCAGATCCCTCACTACCTGGGGTGATATGTTCTGGGGGTATCGCGGCCAACCTGCACACCTGGGAGGAGCTACAAACAGAAAATCAGATTTCACCCATTCATGTCAATGGAAAAAATGTAAAAAACTGCCTCCGCAAAACCGGCTTGCCCGATTTGAACGAAACTTGGTATGCGGATCCCTCACTACCCGGGAAGATATGTTCTGGGGGTCTCGCGGCCCAACTGCACACGTGGGCGGAGCTACAAACATAACTTCAGATTTCACCCATTCAAGTCAATGGGAAAAATGTAAAAAGCTGTGGGACCGATTTGAACTAAACTTGGTATGCTGATCCCTCACTACCTGGGGTGATATGTTCTGGGGGTCTCGCGGCCCACCTGCACACATGGGCGGAGCTACAAACAGAAAATCAGATTTCACCCATTCATATCAATGGAAAAAATGTAAAAAACTGCCATTCTCACAGTAATTCCAACTACCTGGGGTGATATGTTCTGGGGGTCTCGCGGCCCACCTGCACACATGGGCGGAGCTACAAACAGAACATCAGATTTCACCCATTCATGTCAATGGAAAAAATGTAAAAAGCTGCCATTCTCACTGTGACCAATTTGGACGAAACTTGGTATGCAGATCCCTCACTACCTGGGGTGATATGTTCTGGGGGTCTCGCGGCCCACCTGCACACGTGGGCGGAGCTACAAACAGAAAATCAGATTTCACCCATTCATGTCAATGGAAAAAATGTAAAAAGCTGCCATTCTCACAGTAATTCACAAACGGCTTGACCGATTTGAACGAAACTTGGTATGCAGATCCCTCACTACCGGGGGTGATATGTTCTGGGGGTCTTGCGGCCCACATGCACACGTGGGCGGAGCTACAAACAGAAAATCAGATTTCACCCATTCAAGTCAATGGAAAAAATGTAAAAAGCTGTGGGACCGATTTGAACGAAAATTGGTATGCAGATCCCTCACTACCGGGAGTGATATGTTCTGGGGGTCTCGCGACCCACCTGCACACGTGGGCGGAGCTACAAACAGAAAATCAGATTTCACCCATTCAAGTCAATGGAAAAAATGTAAGAAGCTGTGGGACCGATTTGAACGAAATTTGGTATGCAGATCCCTCACTACCTGGGGTGATATGTTCTGGGGGTCTCACGGCCCACCTGCACATGTGGGCGGAGCTACAAACATAAAATCAGATTTCACCCATTCATGTCAATGGAAAAAATGTAAAACAGCTGCCAACGCAAAAACGGCTTGCCCGATTTGAACGAAACTTGGTATGCGGATCCCTCACTACCTGGGGTGATATGTTCTGGGGGTCTCACGGCCCACCTGCACATGTGGGCGGAGCTACAAACATAAAATCAGATTTCACTCATTCAAGTCAATGGAAAAAATGTAAAAACTGCCTCCGCAAAACCGGCTTGCCCGATTTGAACGAAACTTGGTATGCGGATCCCTCACTACCCGGGATGATATGTTCTGGGGGTCTCGTGGCCCAACTGCACATGTGGGCGGAGCTACAAACATAACTTCAGATTTCACCCATTCAAGTCAATGGGAAAAATGTAAAAAGCTGTGGGACCGATTTGAACTAAACTTGGTATGCTGATCCCTCACTACCTGGGGTGATATGTTCTGGGGGTCTCGCGGCCCACCTGCACACGTGGGCGGAGCTACAAACAGAACATCAGATTTCACCCATTCATGTCAATGGAAAAAATGTAAAAAGCTGCCATTCTCACTGTGACCAATTTGGACGAAACTTGGTATGCAGATCCCTCACTACCTGGGGTGATATGTTCTGGGGGTCTAGCGGCCCACCTGCACATGTGGGCGGAGCTACAAACAGAAAATCAGATTTCACCCATTCATGTCAATGGAAAAAATGTAAAAAGCTGCCATTCTCACAGTAATTCACAAACGGCTTGACCGATTTGAACGAAACTTGGTATGCAGATCCCTCACTACCGGGGGTGATATGTTCTGGGGGTCTTGCGGCCCACATGCACACGTGGGCGGAGCTACAAACAGAAAATCAGATTTCACCCATTCAAGTCAATGGAAAAAATGTAAGAAGCTGTGGGACCGATTTGAACGAAATTTGGTATGCAGATCCCTCACTACCTGGGGTGATATGTTCTGGGGGTCTCACGGCCCACCTGCACATGTGGGCGGAGCTACAAACATAAAATCAGATTTCACCCATTCATGTGAATGGAAAAAATGTAAAACAGCTGCCAACGCAAAAACGGCTTGCCCGATTTGAACGAAACTTGGTATGCAGATCCCTCACTACCTGGGGTGATATGTTCTGGGGGTATCGCGGCCAACCTGCACACCTGGGCGGAGCTACAAACAGAAAATCAGATTTCACCCATTCATGTCAATGGAAAAAATGTAAAAACTGCCTCCGCAAAACCGGCTTGCCCGATTTGAACGAAACTTGGTATGCGGATCCCTCACTACCCGGGATGATATGTTCTGGGGGTCTCGCGGCCCAACTGCACACGTGGGCGGAGCTACAAACATAACTTCAGATTTCACCCATTCAAGTCAATGGGAAAAATGTAAAAAGCTGTGGGACCGATTTGAACTAAACTTGGTATGCTGATCCCTCACTACCTGGGGTGATATGTTCTGGGGGTCTCGCGGCCCACCTGCACACATGGGCGGAGCTACAAACAGAAAATCAGATTTCACCCATTCATATCAATGGAAAAAATGTAAAAAACTGCCATTCTCACAGTAATTCCAACTACCTGGGGTGATATGTTCTGGGGGTCTCGCGGCCCACCTGCACACATGGGCGGAGCTACAAACAGAACATCAGATTTCACCCATTCATGTCAATGGAAAAAATGTAAAAAGCTGCCATTCTCACTGTGACCAATTTGGACGAAACTTGGTATGCAGATCCCTCACTACCTGGGGTGATATGTTCTGGGGGTCTCGCAGCCCACCTGCACACGTGGGCGGAGCTACAAACAGAAAATCAGATTTCACCCATTCATGTCAATGGAAAAAATGTAAAAAGCTGCCATTCTCACAGTAATTCACAAACGGCTTGACCGATTTGAACGAAACTTGGTATGCAGATCCCTCACTACCGGGGGTGATATGTTCTGGGGGTCTTGCGGCCCACATGCACACGTGGGCGGAGCTAAAAACAGAAAATCAGATTTCACCCATTCAAGTCAATGGAAAAAATGTAAAAAGCTGTGGGACCGATTTGAACGAAAATTGGTATGCAGATCCCTCACTACCGGGAGTGATATGTTCTGGGGGTCTCGCGACCCACCTGCACACGTGGGCGGAGCTACAAACAGAAAATCAGATTTCACCCATTCAAGTCAATGGAAAAAATGTAAGAAGCTGTGGGACCGATTTGAACGAAATTTGGTATGCAGATCCCTCACTACCTGGGGTGATATGTTCTGGGGGTCTCACGGCCCACCTGCACATGTGGGCGGAGCTACAAACATAAAATCAGATTTCACCCATTCATGTGAATGGAAAAAATGTAAAACAGCTGCCAACGCAAAAACGGCTTGCCCGATTTGAACGAAACTTGGTATGCAGATCCCTCACTACCTGGGGTGATATGTTCTGGGGGTATCGCGGCCAACCTGCACACCTGGGCGGAGCTACAAACAGAAAATCAGATTTCACCCATTCATGTCAATGGAAAAAATGTAAAAACTGCCTCCGCAAAACCGGCTTGCCCGATTTGAACGAAACTTAGTATGCGGATCCCTCACTACCCGGGATGATATGTTCTGGGGGTCTCGCTGCCCAACTGCACACGTGGGCGGAGCTACAAACATAACTTCAGATTTCACCCATTCAAGTCAATGGGAAAAATGTAAAAAGCTGTGGGACCGATTTGAACTAAACTTGGTATGCTGATCCCTCACTACCTGGGGTGATATGTTCTGGGGGTCTCGCGGCCCACCTGCACACATGGGCGGAGCTACAAACAGAAAATCAGATTTCACCCATTCATGTCAATGGAAAAAATGTAAAAAACTGCCATTCTCACAGTAATTCCAACTACCTGGGGTGATATGTTCTGGGGGTCTCGCGGCCCACCTGCACACGTGGGCGGAGCTACAAACAGAACATCAGATTTCACCCATTCATGTCAATGGAAAAAATGTAAAAAGCTGCCATTCTCACTGTGACCAATTTGGACGAAACTTGGTTTGCAGATCCCTCACTACCTGGGGTGATATGTTCTGGGGGTCTCGCGGCCCACCTGCACACGTGGGCGGAGCTACAAACAGAAAATCAGATTTCACCCATTCATGTCAATGGAAAAAATGTAAAAAGCTGCCATTCTCACAGTAATTCACAAACGGCTTGACCAATTTGGACGAAACTTGGTATGCAGATCCCTCACTACCGGGGGTGATATGTTCTGGGGGTCTTGCGGCCCACATGCACACGTGGGCGGAGCTACAAACAGAAAATCAGATTTCACCCATTCAAGTCAATGGAAAAAATGTAAAAAGCTGTGGGACCGATTTGAACGAAAATTGGTATGCAGATCCCTCACTACCGGGAGTGATATGTTCTGGGGGTCTCGCGACCCACCTGCACACGTGGGCGGAGCTACAAACAGAAAATCAGATTTCACCCATTCAAGTCAATGGAAAAAATGTAAGAAGCTGTGAGACCGATTTGAACGAAATTTGGTATGCAGATCCCTCACTACCTGGGGTGATATGTTCTGGGGGTCTCGCGGCCCACCTGCAACGTGGGCGGAGCTACAAACAGAAAATCAGATTTCACCCATTGAAGTCATTGGAAAAAATGTACAAAGCTGTGGGACCGATTTGAACGAAACTTGGTATGCAGATCCCTCACTACCTGGGGTGATATGTTCTGGGGGTCTCGTGGCCCACCTGCACACGTGGGAAGGGTGGGTTCACCCAAGAATGTATATGTTCTTGCTCCTGGAGGTGAAACTAAAAATGTTGTTTATAATCAATTTTTGTGTTAGTTGAATTGTATTCATTTTGTCAAATATTTCACATTATACTTTGAATATTTTACTTTTTATAAAGCCGTAACAAAATTATTTCATTCACCACTATAAAGTATCTTTATTTGAATCCATTTACAGTGTTATTGCTATAATTAAATACCCGTGCAACGCCGGGACATTAGCTAGTAAATATTAATTTTTTCCCTTTAGTTCATACACGTCCAGGGTGGGGTGGGTGGTGGATGGGAATATTTTATGATTTGTTTTGCTTCTGAATAATTGTATGGGGGTTATTTGATACGAGTTAGAACTTGAAGATTTATTAAGTGATGTTAAAGTATAAATGATTGTATTATATTTTACACTTATTGTGAGCTTTCAAAATGAAAAAAAATTAATAAAAAAAAAGAAGAAATTCTACATCTTATCTCTAGTTTAGAAAACTGCTTAAAAACCACTTGTTTAAGACATTTTTAGGTGTGTGGAGGGGCATTTTCATAACATATGTCTAAGTTCGATTTGGACATATGGTGCTAGATGACCAAAGTTGGCAGTAAGAAAATGCCTATTTTCGAAAGGCAAACCACCCACATGTTTAGAAATATATATATATTGAAAATTCTGTCTGGACATCCAGGCCATTGAGATGCCCAGACCATCAGAATGTCTGTCGTTATACCATATTTTCGAACAAAATTTCATCCAAGTCCCAAATGCCCAGAACAAGACCATTTGGATGTAGTCCTGTAATGGGCTGGGCACCCAGACATGGCAACTGAGCAGTGGGGCACCTTGGAGGGCACTGCTGTGAACTTCACAAAAAGGGTGCCAGATAAACATCTCACCAGAACTCCCTTATACGTTATGTTGAGCCCTCCAAAACACCTCCCAAATCCACCTGTGTACAACCCCAGTAGCCCTTATGGGTGCAGGTGGCACCCATATTGCAGTAGAGTATGGTTTTTGGGGAGACTCACATTTTTCACCATAAATATAGTGGTTACATTGGCTTATGGGCCTGGGTCCTCCTCTCTATGGTTCACTAGCCCACCCACCAGGCTACTTAAGGCACTTGTGTATAATTCTACTAGGCTTCCCCAAACAAGATACTGCTGTTTTAGAGACATAGAAACATAGAAATAGACGGCAGATAAGGGCCACGGCCCATCTAGTCTGCCCACCTTAATGACCCTCCCCTACCTTTCTCTGTGAAGAGATCCCACGTGATGATCCCATTTTGTCTTAAAATCAGGCATGCTGCTGGCCTCCTATTCCATCGATCAACCACTCCCTCGGTGAAAAAGTACTTCCTGGTGTCACCGTGCAGCTTCCCTCCCCTGATTTTCCAAAGATGCCCTCTTGTAGCCGTGGGACCTTTGAAAAAGAAGATATCTTCTTCCACCTCGATACGACCCGTGAGATATTTGAACGTCTCGATCATGTCTCCCCTCTCTCTGCGTTCCTCGAGTGAGTATAGCCGCAACTTATCCAGCCGTTACTCGTATGGGAGGTCCTTGAGTCCCGAGACCATACGGGTGGCCATTCGCTGGACCGACTCCAGTCTCAGCACATCTTTGCGGTAATGCGGCCTCCAGAATTGTACACAGTATTCCAGATGGGGTCTCACCATGGATCTATACAATGGCATAATGACTTCAGGCTTACGGCTGACGAAACCCCTACGTATACACCCTATGATTTGTCTAGTCTTAGATGAAGCCTGCTCCACTTGATTGGCAGTCTTCATGTCTTCACTGATGATCACCCCTAAGTCCCATTCTGCTATGCACCTTTTTGTTTTCCTTTTTGTGTGATGGAAGGGAGTCAGTGAGCACTGGGGGAGTGTGGGGGGTGTCTTACCTTGAAGTGTGCAGTGATCATCTGTACAGTATGGGCACCTTTGTGGCACTTAGAGCCTTCTAAAACAGTTTTATTTCCAAACGTATAAGCTCCATCCAGGATGTCTTGCAAAATGTTTGATTAATTATCGCTGCAAGATGTCCATGTCTAACCTGTCCTTGAAACTGCCCAAAGCCTGCCCATAACACACCTCCACCATGCCCATCTCATGCTCTGAATGTACAGAGGCTGGAACACATTGCTAGACGTACAGAAAAATGATTTTCATTATCGGTCCTGGTGATTAAGATGTCCAAGTGCTGATTTAGGATGCTTTTCGGACATCTGTGTTTTTGGATTATGGGCCCCCATAGCATTTAAACATTTATTTATGATTTATTAATTGTCCCTCTACTTTACAAACCTGGGCTAGAATTCCTATGAGAGTTTGAATTGTTACCACTGCATCCGGCGCTAAAAACACTAGACCGGCTTTGTAAAGGAGAAGGGGGTGTGAGTTATACTTGTAATTTGCTGTGTATGAACAGTTTCTTTTATTGTTTGTTACCTGCATTGAACTGCAAGGTATTGTGGGATAGAAATAAAATTTTATGTCATGTTATTCTGTAATGGAATCTGGGCACCCAGATGCCGTCATAAAATAACGTGCTCTCAACGCTGCATCGGTGAGCCTATCTCTAAATGCTCCTTTAAAGATTTGCCACTTTAAAATCCTACGGAACAGTAAATAATTATTTCCTTGCTACAAGTCAAAAGGGACATGATTTCAGAGATTACAGGCAAGACAGCCTAGTAATTGATATCTTAGCAGAAGTTAACAAGGATGTAGAAAACAGTGCTGGTTGTGATGGCCTCAGATTTCTGCCAGGTTCATGTGTTAGTAACATATCCTCCAGACATTGTGGGCGAACCCATTGCTTTAATTCTAAATGTCAACTCTGTTCCTTTGGGATATTCAGCAGTCTGAGATTAGTTAACATCCTCAGACACCTTGCCCACAAATATGTCAATACAATAGGCATGTATAATCACATAACCTGGGGCAACACTAGTGGCTAGATTCACTAAGGACACCGATCGGGTCCTGACCATTTTGCGACCTGATTGTTCCCCGACCTGATTCACTAACCTTGTGGCCGATCAACCTCTGATCCGATCCGATCTGTGCATGCAAATGAGGGGAAAGGCATGCAAATGTAGGCAGGCAGCGATTCACTAAAAAAATGAGGAACACCGATTGGGCTGACCGATCAAAAAATAAGCAACTGCTGAGGACCAGTCACTCAAGTTCTTTCTGACTGCCCTGCTCTCTGCCGCCCTGCTCTCTGTCCCAACTCGCCACCTTGCTTTCTGCCTCGACTCGCTTCTTGCTGCCCTGACTCATTTTTTGCCGCCCTGCTCTCTGCCCCGAAGCACCGCCCTGCTCTCTGGTCAGAATCGCTTCTTGCCACCCTGCTCTCTGCCCTGACTCTCTTGCCCTTCCCCACAGTGCGAGCCTGTGGTTTTAACCTGTGGGTTTAAAGCGGATTAAAACCATGGGTTCGTGAAGATGAGTGAAGTTAAAAAAAAATCCAAAGCTCTGTAAGTATGCACAGACCATCTACAGGCAATAAAGATGGTCTGTGCATGCGTCGGGATCGCTATTCAATGATCCGTGCAGTCGGTTGGGAGCGTAATTACGATCGCCCTCATATGCATGAGGACGCTTCGTGAATCAGCTACCCGTCCACAGATTGGATTGGGTCCGTGGGCTTAGTGAATCTAGCCCTAAGTTTGAGTTTTCATGGCTTTATTATATTTCTTACCTTTGCGGTCTGTCATTGTGCAAAACTGTTTTGTTTTATGAACTGGGTGCTTGTGTAGTATTCTGTTTTCAAGGCATCTTGCAAACTGCTGAGCTCATATGACACTTATCTCAATGACCCTTCTCTAATTCCTATAGAATACAATATGCAGATTATAGCTCTTTTCAGGATAATGGTAAAACAGCATGTGAATATTCAAAAGGTAGGGGGAAAAGTGGCTTAATTCAGACCTAGACGTCACCAAGAGCTGCTTCTCTCATTATTTAAAGGTGGTGATTTAGAGTCATGTTTTGCAGAAAATTATAGACCCATATCCCCTCTACCTTTCTTAGCTAAAATTGTTGAAAAACTCACTTATGATCACCTCTCTGACTTTGTAGAAACAAATAACATCTTAGATAATCATCAGCTTGGTTGCTGAGCTATAATCAGCACTGAAACCTTGTTAATTTCTGTATTAGACTTAACCAAAACTGACTTTGATAAGAGGTCATCTTTTATTTATTTAATTTTCTATACATAGCGGGAGGAAGACAGGATCGGCTGGTGACCTGACTACCGGAACCCAAGGTAGAAGACATAGTGAGCCGCATCAACAGGATCATTGACAGCGTGGAAGTGGAAGATACGGCGGCGGTGGGACAAACAACATGAGCAACAGGAACTACAACAGGGAAGTACTGAAGGACCAGTTCCAGAAGCTCGGAAGGAAGCTGAAGACCAGAACACAGAGGGTAGCATTCTCGGAGATCCTGCCGTTACCCATGACCGACGAAAAGAGGCAGACGGAACTGCAAGCAGTCAACGCGTGGATGCGGCGCTGGTGTGAGGAAGAAGGATTCCACTTCATGCGCAAGTGGAAAACATTCTGGGGGAAGAGCAAGCTATTCAGGAAGGATGGATTTCAACCTCAGCGGAGACGGAACGAGGCTACTTGCAAGCAACATCAAGAGAGAAATTGAGAAGTTTTTAAACTAAGAAGAAGGAGAAAGCTGACAGTCGACAGAGAGTCGATGGTTCGGGAACCGGTATATCCAGAGGATATCGTGCAGAAAGATAGTGGGGAAGACTCACTGGATCATAACCAAGACAGAAATCCTGACAGATCGAAAGGGACAAAGAGGGAAGTAAATGCAAGAGAGTAATAGGCCGCAAACTCAAGTGTATGCACACGAACGCAAGGAACCTAAAGAATACGTGAAAGATGGCACAAAAAGATAACCTTGACATCATTGGCATCATGGAAACATGGTGGAATGAGGAAAACGTCTGGGACCCTGTGCTACCGGGATACAAGCTATACTGCAGAGACAGAGTGGCAAATTGTCATTTCTTTAATAAGATATTAACTATTTTTTCTGAGGCCCTCCAAGTACCTATAAATCCAAAATGGTTTGAGTTGGAGACCACTGGTATAGAGCTATTCAAAAATTGGAGATTAGATTAGATTATACTTAGGTAACAATGCAATTGAGAAATACGCTGACAGCAGTGTCCCTTCCAATGTAAGAGTGTTATCAAAGAGGCTTCTCAGGTCTTGTACTTCACTTTCCAATTGTTTAAAGAGACAATGCCAACAGTAAGCATTGTTAGAAATGTTATTGTGATTTCAAAGAGGCAGATAAACAAAGAGCTGCAAACTGCCTATTTATTTCTATTTGGCTCACACCTTTTCCAGCGTTAATATAAGGTGAGTTATATTGCTACTACTATTAATTTTTATAACGCTACCAGATGTACGCAGCGCTGTACAGTCACAAAGAAGACAGTCCCTGCTCAAAGAAGCTTACAATCTAAACAGACAAGACAGACAAACAGGCTGCCAGGGTGGGGGATACAGTTAGGAGGGTGGGGGTGGATAATCTGCTGGTTGGGTTGGTGGGCAGTGGGGAGTAGGGTTATGGATTGAAGGCTATATCAAAAAGGTGAGTTTTCAGTCTGCTTTTAAACAAGGTAAGGGAAAGGGCATGGTGGACAAACTCGGGCAGTTTATTCCAGGCATAGGGGGCAACTAGATGAAAGGAACAAAGTCTGGAATTGGCAGTGGAGGAGAAGGGTACAGCTAAGAGTGGCTTATCTGAGGAACCGAGTTCTCTGGGAGGTGTATAAGGAGAGAGATTGAGGGGCAGCAGAATGAACATATTGTAGGTCCAGTCAAAACTAAGCAATGGGGGGTGTGGGGAGGGGGGGGGGGAACCCTTATTTTCAAACCAGCAGGAGTTTTAAGCAAATATCCAAAACGTTATGAAAAAGATAGACTCTAAATATCTGGCAATCTTTAAACCTGAATATCAATTGCATTCAATATCTAAACAAATATGCTATGATTGGATGGAGAGGCTATATATGGGGGGTATTCTCCGGGTACAGTCTCCAGGTCTCTGAGCATATTTTTGTTTAGATATTGAATACAATTGATATTCAAGTTTAAAGATGGCCAAATATTTAGGGGAGTCTATCATTTTCATAACATTTTGCATACCTTTAGGTCAGCATAGGAGCTTGAACTGTATGCAAAGGCGGGAGCCAGCGAAGTGATTTAAGTAGAGGGGCGACATGAGTGTAATGAGGTTGATAGAAGATGAGTCGTGCAGCAGAGTCTTGCACATATTACAAGGGAGGGGGGGACTGCAGGAGTAATCTACACGTGAGGTTACAAGAGTGTGGACAAGAGCCTGGGTAGTGTGCTCAGAGAGATTTTCAGGTATTTCTCTACCTACAATCTAAGGGCCTGATATTCAAAGTGATTTAATTGGGCAGCAGATGCTTCTGCTCATTTAAACCGCACTCAGTGGGCTGGAAGCTACTATTCATCAGCACTTAACTGGCCATGTTGAAAGTGGGCAAGAGATTGGTATTACAGGGGGTGAAGGAAGGGACAAGCCAATAGTTATGGGGGTGCTGGTAATATTCAGTGCCGGTGATCATATAGGTAACAGAGCATATAGCACTGCATAGGGGGAGAGTGTGGTGCAGTGGTTAAAGCTACAGCCTCAGCACCCTGCAGTTGTGGGTTCAAATTCAGGCTGTTCCTTGTGACCTTGAGCAAGTCACTTAATCCCCCCATTGTCTCAGGTACATTATATAGATTGTGAGCCTGCCAGGACAGACAGGGAAAAGTGCTTGAGTACCTGAATAAATTCATGTAAACCACTCTGAGCTCCCCTGGGAGAGCAGTCTAGAAAAATTGAATAAATAAATAGCAGTTGTATTTCTGCTTAATTAGCTATGTGTGTGCCAGCACTGGTATGGCCTGAAGCTGCCTGTGCATTCCCCTCCCAGCCCCCAACATTTTCAGCAGGTATCCCAGGCCTACCTTTAGTGATCTGGTAGTCTAGTGGTCAACAGGGGCCCGAGCAAACCCCATTCTCTCCTGCCCCAAGCAGCTCCAAAGTGAAAGTGGCTATTGCAATGACTGAGATTGCTGCTAGAGGTCACCTTGGCCATTTACACCAGGGGTGCCAACACTTTTTGGGCTTGCGAGCTACTTTTAAAATGACCAAGTCAAAATGATCTACCAACAATAAAATAAAAAAAAACACAAAGCACACTGTACGCAGAGAAAATGTTAATTATTTATATTCCGGGGTTTTTTCAAAGAGGTCAAGGCAGATGACTTTATGCAATGTCACCTCAGTAACAACCATACAAAAATCCCTTTGTTTTTAGCGCAGGGTGCTGTGCTACGCTGCTCTCAATGCTCATAGACTCCCTGCGCTAAAAACAGCTATTGTGGTTTAGTAAAAGGGGGCCATAGTGCAAAATATAGACAGCAGATATAAATTCTTAAAATGGACACATTTTGATCACTAAACTGAAAATAAAATCATTTTTTCTACCTTTGTTGTCTGGTGATCTCATGAGTCTCTGGTTGCACTTTCTTCTTCTGACTGTGCATCCAATATTTCTTCCCTTCTTTCAGCCTATATGCTTTCAGCCTGTATGCTTCCTCTCCTCCAGACCTCATTCCCACCCCCAACTTTTTCTTCTTCTCTCCCTGCCCTTTCTTTCTCCCTGCCTCCCTTTCTTTTTTCTCTCTTCATGCCCCCTTTCTTTCTTTCTTTCTTTCTCCCTGCCGTCCCCCAAGCCATTACCGTCGCCATCGGGGAACAGGCCCCCAAGCCACCGCCGCCACAAGCTCTCCTTGCAGAAGCGTCGGGTCAACCAGCATTCCTCTCCCCGATATCAATTCTGCCATTAGAGAGGAAATTCCGGGCCAGCTAGGCAGTGATTGGCTGGCCCGAAACGTCCTCTCCGACGGCAGAATTGACGTTGGGGAGAGGAAGGCTGATCAGCACAGTAGATTGTGAAGGTAACGCGAGTCTATCACAAAGCCTGGGATGGGCTCCGCGATCGACTCACTTTGCCTTCGCGATCTACTGGTCGATCGCGATCGACGTATTGGGCACCCCTGATTTATACTCACCAACCCTAGATTACCTAAACACATAAAAAAGGCCCATCAGAAGCTCCTGAAACTTGGGGGGTTGTGGAAGGTGGAGCTTGATGAGTGACATAGGAAGTGAGAAATGTAAACTGCCCTTATACAGGTTCTATGCAATATTCAGCCGCAGTCCGCATACATGTTTTTTATGGGACCTGGTTGAATATCAGCTGGGAACTGCATAAGTCCCCACAGCCAGCACATGTCTGGGCACCAGCATATTCAGTGCTGGTGCACAGACATGCCATGGTATTGAATATCCAGGGCTAATTTAGCTGGCCACAGTTAGCTCTTTTAAAAAATGATGATTATTGCCAGCTGAATATTGACTGGTAAGTTTGTACCTGAGTTAATGGATAGTTAAGTTCTTGCATAAGTGCACAGGGAATATCAGTAAGATTCGAACCCTGATTATAGGGTGACCAGATGTCTGGGAGAACCCAGCCCTATCCTCTTTTTAGAGGACTGTCTGGATGCCTTGAGGGATTTCCAAAACCCGGCAGTTTGTCCAGGTTTTGGAAGTCCCTGAGCTCAAGGCCATGCCTGCGCATGCCTGGACGTTGACATGATGATGTCACATGCATGCTCGCATGTGTGTAACATCATCACGCCAACATCCGTACATGTGCAGATGCCCTCCAGATGTGGCCCCGAACTCGGGGAAGGAGAAGCAAGGTTTGCGAGGTGGTGGGGCTGGGGGGTGGAACAGGGCGAGGCCTGGTGTCCTCTTTTTTTTAAAGAGGAAATCTGCAACCCTACTCTGGTTCCAACCTGCTGCAGCTACATTAACCATCATGCTATTCCAGTGGTTCCCAAACCTGTCCTGGAGGACCCCCAGGCCAGTTGGGTTTTCAGGCTAGCCCTAATGAATATGCATGAGAGAGATTTGCATATAATGGAAGTGACAGGCATGCAATTCTGCTCCATGCATATTCATTAGGGCTAGCCTGAAAACCCGACTGGCCTGGGGGTCCTCCAGGACAGGTTTGGGAACCACTGTGCTACTTTTACACTCTCCAAGTTACTTAGGCACAACCCACCCATGAGTGACAAGTGGGGGTGGAGGTGGGGGGAATCAAACTGCACGAGAGGGTGCTGAAAAGTTCTCAGCCCAATCAACTCACTTCCTAAGTTCTGAGCATTATTTTGCCACTGTAGTTGAAAAGAGTGTTATAAATCTTATTTCATTAAGTGCCAATTTGCAGAAATGAAATTCTATATTTTGACATTTTCAAATCATCGATTGAACCATATCCACATCATTCTCTTCTTGGTTGGGCTGAAAACTTTTCAGCACTCCCTCATATGTAATAAAAGTGAGTCAAGTATAGGACAATCACACCATTGTGACATCACTGCTGAGTTGGTTCTTAGGCATTGGTGAAATGAAGTATTATACATCACAATCTGAGCTCTGGAATGTTGCTATGAGGGGGTACTGTAAAGTTCTCAGCCCACCCAAGAAGAGAATGACATGGATATGGTTCAATTAATGATCTGAAACAATGTCAAAACATAGAATTTTGTTGCTGCAAATTGGCACTTCATGAAATAAAATAACACTCTTTTCAGCTACAGTGGTATAAGAATGCTCAGAATTTAGGAAGTTGGGGCTAGATTCACTAACCCTCCAAATCTTGTGTGATCTGTTTCCGTTTGCATGCAGGCCGACAAATTCACTAAAGGCCTACATGCAAATGGGGACGATCGATAACACGCCCCCTACCCATGGCCAGGATCACTAGAGAGCGATACCCGCTAATGCGCACACCCTGACAGTAGTGACAGGAGAAGCAGCCTCCAGTCACTGCTGTCAGGGCTCTGCCCAATCTCTCCTGCCTGCCATGCTCTGCCCCGATCTCTCTTGCCTGATCGTCAGACTCTCCTGTTCTCTATCATCGTTCTCTGCAGTGTAAGCCCGTGGTTTTAAAGCGGGCCTGCACTGAGGGGAGCGGCGGGAGAGTGCAGGAGGGTCCGGCGAGCAGGCAAGAGAGATCGGGGCAGAGCAGGGCAGGAGAGCCTATACTAGCCCCACACACCGGCCCGACACCCCCCAGGCCCCAATCTCTCCTGCCTGCCCTGCTCTGCCCCGATCTCTCTTGCCGATCTTAGCACTGAAAAATTGGGAGCAGGATGGGAGCTCAGTACCTCCTGCTCCTAGGCCTCCCACCCCCCGGCCCACCCCTGGTCGGCCCAGGCAGTCAGGCCCAGCCCACCCACCCCAGTACCTGTAAAATAGTTGGGAGCAGGAGGAGTGCCCGGTCCTTCCTACTCCTGGCCATCTTCGGGAACAGGAGGGGTGCCCGGACCCTCCTGCTCCTATGCCAATCTTTGGGAGCAGGAGGAAAGTCCTCCCGCTCCTCCTTCTGGCCGCCGCCCAATAGCGGCCTTAGGCCCCGCCCCGGTGCATCATCTGATGCATGGGGAGGGGCCTAAGGCACTGATTGGCTGAGGCGCCTTGGGCTCCTCCTAGTCTCACCAGTTTAGCATGAAATTGTCCAACTTTGTCTTGAAACCCTAGAGGGTGTTTTCCCCTATAACAGACTCCGGAAGAGTGTTCCAGTTTTCTACCACTCTCTGGGTGAAGAAGAATTTCCTTACGTTTGTACGGAATCTATCCCCTTTCAACTTTAGAGAGTGTCCTCTCGTTCTCCCTACCTTGGAAAGGGTGAACAGTCTGTCTTTCTCTACAAAGTCTATTCCCTCCAGTATTTTGAATGTTTTGATCGTGTCCCTTCGCAGTCTCCTCTTTTCAAGGGAGAAGAGGTCCAATTTCTCTAATCTCTCGCTGTACGGCAACTCCTCCAGCCCCTTAGTTGCCCTTCTGTGGACCCTTTCGAGTAGTACCGTGTCCTTCTTCATGTACGGCGACCAGTACTGGATGCAGTACTCCAGGTGAAGGTGCACCATGGCCCGGTACAGCGGCATGATAACCTTCTCGGATCTGTTCGTGATCCCCTTCCTAGCATTCTGTTCACCCTTTTCGCCACCGTAGCACATTGTGCAAATGGCTTCATGGACTTGTCGATCAGAACTCCCAAGTCCCTTTCCTGGGAGGTCTCTCCAAGTACCGCCCCAGACATCCTGTATTTGTGCATGAGATTTATGTTCCCAACATGCATCACTTTGTACTTATCCACATTGAACCTCATTTGCCATGTTGATGCCCATTTCTTGAGCTTGATTATGTCATGTTGCAGATCTTCGCAATCCCCCTGTGTCTTCACTACTCTGTATAACTTCGTATCGTCCGCAAATGTAATCACCTCACTCATCGTACCAATGTCCAGATCATTTATAAAGATGTTGAAGAGCACAGGTCCAAGCACTGAGCCCTGCAGCACCCCACTGGTGATGCTCTTCCAGTCTGAGAATTGTCCATTTACCCCCACTCTCTGTTTCCTATGCTCCAGCCAGTTTTTAATCCACGAGAGTATTTCACTCTCAATTCCATGGCATGTAATTTTCCGAAGTAGTCGTTCATGTGGAACTTTGTCGAACGCCTTCTGAAAATCCAGATATACAATGTCAACCGGGTCACCCTTGTTTATCCGACTGTTTACTCCCTCGAAGAAGTGCAGCAAGTTCGTCAGGCAAGATCTGCCTTTACTGAAACCGTGCTGGCTGGTCCTCATCAGATCGTGTCCGTCAAGGAGATCAATGATGCAGTCCTTTATCAGCGCTTCTACCATCTTTCCCGGTACCGAGATCAGACCCACCGGTCTGTAGTTTCCTGGATCTGCCCTCGAATCTGTTTTGAAGATAGGCGTAACATTCGCCACCTTCCAGTCTTCCGGAATCTTTCCCGATTTGATCGACAGATTGGCTATTAGCTGAAGCAGTTCAGCTGTAGTCCCTTTTCAGTTCCTTGATGACCCTTAGATGGATGCCATCTGGTCCTGGGGATTAGTCGCTCTTAAGCCTATCAATCTGCTTGCATACCTCTTCTAGACTGACCGTCAACCCTGTCAGTTTCCCGTCTTCATTTACAGCATAGAACCTAATGGGTTCCCGTATGCTGTGTATATCCTCTTCGGTAAATACAGATGCAAAAAAATGTGTTCAGTTTGTCGGCGATTGCTTTGTCCTCCTTTAGCACTCCCTTTATTTCACGGTCATCCAACGGCCCCACTGCTTCCCTCGCGTGTCGTTTCCTCTTAATATATCGAAAGAACGGCTTGAAGTTTTTCACCTTCTTGGCTATTTTTTCCTCGTAGTCTCTTTTGGCCCCTTTTACTGCCTTATGGCACCTGCATTGATGTTGTTTGTGCTTATTCCAGTTTTCATCCGTTTTTGACCTTTTCCATTCCTTAAACAAAGTTTTCTTGTCTCTGATCGCTTCCTTTACCTCTACAGTGAGCCATGCCGGTTCTTTGTTCTTTTTCTTCTTGGATCCTTTGTTGATACGTGGTATATATAGATTTTGTGCCTCAGTGACTGTGTACTTAAAAAGGGACCAAGCTTGCTCTAGTGTTTTTACAATGCTTATCCTTTTCTTAATCTTCTTCCCCACCATGAGTCTCATCCCTTCGTAATTCCCTTACGGAAGTTCAGCGCCGTGGCCGTTGTTTTGGACCGATGTTTCTCACCTGCATCCAGGTCGAAGCGGATCATATTGTGATCGCTGCTTCCCAACATCCCTTGTACTTCTACATGTTGTGCCGGTCCTCGTAGTCCATTTAGAATTAAGTCCAGAATTGCATTTCCTCTCGTATTTTCCTCGACGAGTTGTTCCAGGAAGCAATCGCCTACAGTATCCGGGAACTTGGTCTCACTAGTGCAGCCAGAGGTGCATAGGTTCCAGTCTATCACCGGATAGTTGAAGTCACCCATGATAACTACGTTGCCTCCCTTGCAGTTGCGCTTAATCTCGTTTGTCATTTGGTCGCAAAGGGCTCACAAACCGATCGGTACATCAGAGGAAGAAGAAAAGGCAACCAAAGGAAGAGAGGGAATAGTTTTTATCTACACACAGAGGGAGTAATTTTCAAGGAGCTATTTTTGTTCATGTGAATGCCACTGACATGTATGGATGACACTATCACTTATTTGTTTACTTGTGTTTCCACAGAGCGGTGAGGAGAGAATGAACAATGCTATGAGTACCTTTATTTCATATCCTACCTATTACTAAAGCACAATACAAGCAGTAGGAAGGAGTGGCTTTGTAGCAGAGCTGCTCCCTCTGCACCTAGAGGTTGTGGGATCAAATCCCAGGGCTGCTCCATTTGACCCTGGGCAAGTCACTTAATCTTTCATTCCCTCTGGTATAAAATTAGTACCTGTATTTATGTAAACCACTTTCAGTATGGTTGAGTAAGTATAAAAAAGCAATATGTAAGTCCCAATCTCTTTCCCTTCACAGAAAATACTACAACCAAAAACAGGGGTCAAAGAACCAAAATGCAGCATGCTAATTCTGTAACAACATCTGAACACCCAGATTCCATTGTAGAATGCTATACAGGCTGGTTAAGAACACCTGACTTACATCGGACCCATACTTACAAACTGGGGTCCTGCTTCTCCCTTCATGTGCCAACATGACCCTCTTCCTCCCTTCTGTGTCCCAACGTGTCCCATGTCCTCCTTCTCACTTGCCTCCCTCCCACAGATGTTACCTCTTGTGGCCGGCTCCCTCTGTACTTCTCTTCTCAACGCTGCGGCTACGGTTCCTACATGCGGCCCACAGCTGACTCAGAAGCCCTCCCTTCCTGTCCCAATGCACCTCTCTTCCTTCCTTCCATGTCCCAGCTGCGAGCCGTGTGCAGGACCCATGGTTGCAGCTTTCAGACGAGACGTAAGGCAAGGAGGAGGCCAGAGAAGGTAACACGCATGGGATGGAAGCAAGTGAGAAGGAGGATGAAGGGCTCATTGAGACATGGAAGAAGAGAGGTGCATTGAGACCAGAAGGGAAGGCTTCCAGTCGGCTGCGAGCCATGTGTAAGAAGTGCGGCGTTGAGAAGAGAAGTACAGCAGGAAGGAGGGAGTCGGCCAGAGGAGGTAACACCTGTGGGAGGGAGGCAAGTGAGAAGGAGGATAAGGGGCACATTGTGACATGGAAGGGAAGAAGAGGGGTGCATTGGGACACATAAGGAAGGGAGGAAGGAAGGAAGGAGGGGGTATGAACTTGGGACACAGAATGGAGGGAGGGGAGCATGAACTTGGGACATAGGTTGGAAGAATGGAGGGAGTAAGGGAAAGAGACGTTGAGATGGAAGAGAGACTAGAAAAGGAGAATTGTTGGGCATGGGAGTTTGAGTGAGAGGGAAAGAGAGATAGTGCACATGGGGAAATGAAGAAAGAGGAGAATTGGGCACAGGGAGGGAGAGAGAAATATTGGACATGGTGGTGAGAGAGGCGTAAGGTACAAATGCACGGGGAAGAGAGAGATGAGAGGGAGAAATGTCGGATGTGGTGCTGGAGAGGAAACAGTGGGATGGATGAAGAATGAAAGTACTGCAAGTGTAAACCTATCTTTTCTTTCTATTTAAACAACAGTACTTTATTTTGAGGACTCTTTCTTTAATGTTTAATAATTTTATATACTGTGTACTGTACCGGATCCAAGTTATATACAAATTCAACTTAAGAGTGGTTTAAAAAACGGAACCTGTTCTTAATCCTTGCACTATTTACATAGACTGTGGAATGGGGGTCAGGCCCCCCCCCCAATTGGCAGTGAACTAGTGTACATAATGCTAGTACCATTTTGATTTCTCCCTCCCCCTTTTGCACAGTCTGTAATAATGGGAGCAGGCACAGAAGCTGGAAGGGACATGTGCACGGGAGCAAAACGCCTCTTCAGCAGTGTGCCCTAGCCTGACCCGGGATAAAAAAAGAAGCGTCATTGCTAGCACTGTTCCCTAGGGGGCTACCGATTTTAAAAAATAAAGTGCCGTTCCTCTGCTAGCCTGGCACCTTTTTACCGGCAGCCCCCAAGGTGAAGAAGCATCATTCCTCTGCTGGTTTCCCCAGTGGCTCCCACAGTGAAAGAACTCCTCTCTGTGACTTCTGTCCTCCACTGCTTCCAGAAATTCTTGCAGCTGCTACCACTGCCCAGAAGAAGAGATCCATGCTCTCTTCTCCACCCCCCCCCTGCACAAGAAAACAGGGTCTGAACTCTGTACTCCTCCCCTCCCCCGGCACGAATCACATCTTTTGGGTCTACCACCACCAGAAAGAGGCACCTTTCCCTGGCAGGAGACCCAGTTCTATCTGGACAGCATTTTTAGTGCTAGGTAAGAATTAAAAAAAAAGATTATTGTGGGGTTTTGAATTAGATGAGTGGGTACAGCAAGAGAGATGGTGGTGTGGAAAGAAGAGAGTTTTTAAGAGTAACAAGAGGGGAATGGCCAGCATAGGAAAAAGGGCAGGAGGGGAGAGCAGTGGCATGCCTCACTTGGTGGACACCGGGGGTAGAGGGGCAACCCCCCTCCTCCAGGCAGTTGGGAGGATATAAGAACGGTCACAGGACTGCATTACAGATACACATAACCATTGGCTCTGCCTGTCCCCTGCCCCGGAAAATGAAATCGACAGGGGGTAGGGGTGTTAAAGAAAGCAGAATATAAATGATAGTTAATTAGATTTTTCTCTGCATCCTGCTATCTGGCATATCTTTCTCCTCTCCCTCCCTTCCATTCCCTGATTTAGCATCTCTTTCTCCCTTCTTCCATCACCCTTCTTTGGAATCTGACATCTCTCCCTTCCTTGAGTCATCTCTCCTCCTTCCCAGTATAACATTTTTCCCTCCCTTCCTCCTTTCTGTCACTTGCAGTGCAACATGTCCCCTACCCCTGAACTGAATTTCTCCCTGCTCTCATCCTTCTCCACCCCCCCCCCCTTGGCTAACCTAACACAGCTCCAGGGGGCTTCACAGTCATAAGAACATAAGAATAGCCTTACTGGGTCAGACCTATTGTCCATCAAGCCCAGTATCCTGTTCTTACAGTGGCCAATCCATGTCACTAGTACCTGGCCAAAACCAAAGGTGTAGCAAGCAGTGGCTTCCCCCGTGTCTTTCTCAATAACAGACTATGGACTTTTCCTCCAGGAATGTGTCCAAACCTTTCTTAAAACTAGCTACGCTATCCACTTTTACCACAACCTCTGGCAATGTGTTCCAGAGCTTAACTATTCTCTGAGTGAAAAAATATTTCCTCCTATTGGTTTTAAAAGTATTTCCCTGTAACTTCATCAAGTGTTCCCTAGTCTTTGTAATTTTTGACAGAGTGAAAAATCGATCCACTTGTACCCGTTCTACTCCACTCGGAATTTTGCAGCCTCCAGCCATATCTCCCCTCAGCTGTCTCTCTTTCAAGCTGAAGAGCTCTAAACATTTTAGTCTTTCCTCATACGAGAGGAGTCCAGACATCTCTTCCCCTGTCCATATCCTTCCCTCCTTTCCCCTCACCTTCCTAGTTTAAATCTTCTTTTTCAGAGGGGCCCTGGTGCAGCAGCCATTTTCACAGGATGCAGGTGCTGCCCCAAAGCTTTCCCTTTGCGGCAATTCACCCAGGCGGAAAAAGGAAGTTGCATTAGAGAGAGGAGGATCATGGCAGATGGAAAGCTTTGAGACAGTGCTGGTAGCCTGTGAGAATGGCTGCCACACTGGTGCCCTCTGGAAAAAAAAGATTTCAATTTAGAAAGAAGACTGGGAATGCCAATGGCGTACCTGGTATATTTGACACCCAGAATTGATCATTTTTTATCTCTCTCTCTATATATATATATAATATTTTTTATAATAATCCATGAGTCACACAATAAGGGTGCACCTAGGAAAAGGCAGCATCTTAAACACTGCAGTGAGCATTAGAACATCAATACACCCACTGTAAAACTAAACAAACCAGATTAATATAGATCGATCCTGCACAGTCAATGCTAACAGAAAACAATGTCCTTTTCACATATATAGAACACAGATATACCCGCGCCCAGTATGGAGTAAGTAATCACAAATACATAGATAAAAGTAAATTGAACTGTCAAGAAGCCAGACTCTGCATACAGTGAAACATCACAGAAACAGTGACACATGACCCCTCCTAATACTCTGTAAAATATAGATAGTAGATGTAAATTAGAAAAAAATTAAAAATAACAATCATCACTTTACAAATTAACAAATAGAAATAAAACAAAAATGGAAAATAAGAAAATACCACGATATTTGACTATTTGCTTTTTCAATTTGCTTTCAGAGGCGAAAACCTCCTTTTTCAGGTCAGTAAAGTATACCGCTATTACGGTATTCTGTCCTGACCTGAGGAAGGGGATTTGGACTCCAAAAGTTAGTAAAAAAAATGTATTACAATAAGTCCTATAAAAAGATTACCTTATTTCCATTTTCTGTTTACAAACATTTATCAATACAACTGCAATACTAATTTATTCTGAAGCAACAAAAAAATATTTTTTCTATCTTTTTTCATTTCTGCTTTAATCATTTTCTCATCACTCTCTTTCTGTCCAGCATCTGTCCTCTCTCTCCCTTATATTCAGCATCTGCCCCTTTCCATCCATTGCCTGCCCTCTCTCTCTTCCACCTATTGTCCTCCCTCTCCCACTTCATATAGCATCTTCCCACTTTCTCTGTCCCTTCCATAAGCAGTCTAACCTGTGCCCCTTCTCTCTTTTGTATATGATTCATTTCAGCTTCACTCCCTCTCCATTTTGCTTTCTGTATCCAACCCCTCCCCTTTTCTCTTGCATCTATCTTTTCTTTTCCTTCCTTCCCACCCTACCCCAGAGTCTGGCATCTCTGTCTCCTTCCCTTCTCTTCCCCCATGCCCTGGCATGTCCTTACGTCTCTTCCATCTATCTCTCCCCTCCGTGGTCTGGCATCTCCTCTCCTTCCTTTCCCCTTGGTTAGGCATCTGTCTCCTTCCCTTTCTTCTCCCCCCTCCATGCTCTGGCATGTCCTCTCCTTCCTTTCCCTTAATCCAGGGGTATCAAACTCAATCACATTAAGGGGCTGAAATCCAAAACACAAGCTAAGTCGTGGGCCAGACCCCGCCCAATCTCCGCCCCAGACCCCGCCTAATCTTCACCCCCATACCCTGCCCAATCTCCAGCCCCCAGACCCCGTCCCCATAATAATACTAAAACACCAGTTTTTCCATTCATTTTTCATATACACACACACAATATAATCTTATTAACACATAATGGTAATGGTTAACCAACATTTATTCCTACCAGAAAACAGATAACCCCTATGCAAATACAGGACCAAAAACTAAAAGTACTAATACATTAAAAAAACACCCTAAGATTCAAGATTCTGAATGCAGTACAACCCCCAGAGAAAAAGAAACAAACATGTATTTATTCCTGAGCATTGCAAAAGATAGCAGATTAAAATGCTCAAAATTGACACAATTTAAACACTAACTTGAAAATAAAACCATTTCCCCTACCTTTGTTGTCTCCCTCCCTCCATGCACTGCCTCCCTAACTTTCTGGCCAGCTCCAACCTGGCTGTTTTATGCGGCCTGCAGTCCAATCCCCCCTGGTGTCATCTTGTGGCCAGCTCCCTCCTCCTCACAGCCGTAGTGTGCAAGGAGCTACGTGCAATGGCTCCTCGTGCGTCCTGCACCTGAACTGGAAGCCTTCTCTCTGACGTCGCAACATCAGAGGAAATGCTTCTGGATAAGGTGTGGGACGTGCGAGGAGCCACTGCACGTGGCTCTGTATACATTATGGCTGTGAGTAGGAGGGTGCCGGCCACAAGGTAAAACTGGGGGCATCGGACCGTGGGCCGCATAAAATGACCAGGCGAGCCGGATTTGGCCCGCGGGCCTTGCGTTTGACACTTTTGCCTTAATCCCTCCTTCCTTTCCCCTCAGTCTGGCATCTCCTTCCCTTCCCTCCATGTCCTGGCATCTCTTTCTTCCCCTTCATTGTCTGGCATCTCCTTCCTTTCCCTCCCTCCCTCCTTCCCTTCCCCTTGGTCTGGCATCTTTGCCTCTTTCCCTTCCCTCCATGCCCTGGCATCTCTCCCTTCCCCTCCAGGGCCTGGCATCTCTTTTCCTTCCTTTCCCTCCTTCCTTTCTTTCCCATTGGTCTGGCATCTCTGTCTCCTTCCCTGAAACCGGGAGCTGCTCCAACGAAAAACAGACCCCTGCCGTAGGGAAGGAACTTCGGGCCGCGTGGGAGCCCAACTCCGCCCCCCGAAGCCCCCTGCAGAGCAGCTCACACAGCCTCTTCTCTTCAGAGCAGCCCCACTGAAACCGGGAGCTGCTCCAACGAAAAACAGACCCCTGCCGTAGGGAAGGAACTTCGGGCCGCGTGGGAGCCCAACTCCGCCCCCCGAAGCCCCCTGCAGAGCAGCTCACACAGCCTCTTCTCTTCAGAGCAGCCCCACTGAAACCGGGAGCTGCTCCAACGAAAAACAGACCCCTGCCATAGGGAAGGAACTTCGGGCCGCGTGGGAGCCCAACTCCGCCCCCCGAAGCCCCCTGCAGAGCAGCTCACACAGCCTCTTCTCTTCAGAGCAGCCCCACTGAAACCGGGAGCTGCTCCAACGAAAAAACAGACCCCTGCCGTAGGGAAGGAACTTCGGGCCGCGTGGGAGCCCAACTCCGCCCCCCGAAGCCCCCTGCAGAGCAGCTCACACAGCCTCTTCTCTTCAGAGCAGCCCCACTGAAACCGGGAGCTGCCCCAACGAAAACAAAAACCGGATCGACTGCCGCAGGGTAGGAACACCGGCCGCGTGGAAGTCCAATCTCCGCCTCCCCCCCCCCCCAAAGTCCCGAACAGGTCAATCATTTGATCAGACATACAACATAACCCATCTACCACAAAACAACAAGATCTATCTCCCTCACCAATAACAACAGGACAAACGACTTTCAGAATCAGTCCAGACCCCCACCAACTGCCACTAAAGATGAAGCTATCCACACAAACACATACTCAAGCCACCCTAATAATAATCCTCCTCATCACCAGCTGGAAAGTAGTAGCAAACAACTTATACACCACACCCACAAGCTCCTCTGTAACCAATTTCCAACTCCATAACGGCAGAACCTTCTTAACAAGAAACTCGAACCACCAGACCAGCACCCAACATTCCATCACCACAACCTGGAGAAAAAGAACAACTCCTCCCAAGACCAAACCTCAACCTCCTCCCAAAACACTCATCTACCCTGAAACGACCCACAAGAATCAAACAGAAACCACTACTCTAACGTGTGCCTACCTAAACATCAGAGCCTTAGGATCCAAAACAGAACATATAAAAAATTGGTTAAAAACCGAAAACCTAGACTGTCTCTTCCTCACAGAAACCTGGTTAACCTCAGACACAGACCCCAGAATAACAGAGGTATGCCCGCAGGGGTACAAAATAACAGTGACCTGCAGAGAGAAAAAAAGAGGAGGAGGACTAGCAATAATATTCAAAGACTCCCTAACCCTAAATATACAAGAAAAAACATCCACCACACAAATGGACTTCCTTGCCTGTCATTTCACAAGCTCCACACTAAAAAACTCACTAGCATGCATGCTCTGTTACATAACCCCGGGAAATTGGACCACAACGAGACCTGAATTTGAAAACTTCATCTACCAAAACTCCTTAACAGCAGAATATAACCTTATCCTAGGAGACCTAAACCTCCACCTAGAAGACCCAAAATCCACACCAGCAAAAAACTGTCTAGCATTTCTCAATGCCTTATCCTTCCAAATCCTAGACCCACAAACCACTCATGAAAAAGGACATCAACTAGACATTGCAGCCTTCATGACCCACCAATCAACCACCCCAGTAATTCAAACACCCAATGGAACCTGGTCCCCATCCCTCTGGTCAGACCACTACACTTACAATTTCAGCATTAACTGGACCAAGAACAAAACCACACCTAAATCCCAAAAAACAACATACACCTCACGCAAACATATCGAGCCAACTGTATTCTGGAAAAAAATAGATGAAACACTCCAGGACTGCGACCCAAAAGACTTCATCTCTCACTGGAATTCTCTAGCCACCAACACCCAGGACGAACTAGCCCCACTACAAACCAAAACTAGAACCAGTAGAAGATCAGACCAATGGTTTGACAATGATCTGCTCCAACTTAAAAGACAATGCAGAAGATTAGAAAGAAAATGGAGAAAAACAAACCTAGATCAAACGAAAACCGCCTGGAAAAAAACTAACAAACAATATAAAATCCTACTAAAAGACAAGAGAAAAACTCACTACACAAACCTAATAGGCACAGAAACCCAAGATACCAAAAAACTATTCAAAATATTAAAAGACCTAACGGACACCAAACCCTACACGACCACTAACAACAACCCAACCCCCTCAGCCACCCTTCTAGCAGACTATTTCAAGAACAAAATCACTAACGCCAGAGCCACCCTCAACTTTACCCCATCCCACCTAAACGAAATCACAACCCAACCCACGGATAAAGAATCTACTACAGCGGACAGAACATGGTCTCAATTCCCCAACATACAATGGTCCGAATTCAATAAACTCTACAAAAAATACAGCCACGCCTCCTGTGACCTCAACCACTGCCCAGCATATCTCCTTACCACCTCCAGTATAAAATTCCGTACTCTACTTCTGCAATGGATACAAACAACACTCACAGATGGCTTTTTCCCTACTGACTTCAGCGAAATTATCATCACCCCAATTCAAAAAGACCCAAAAGGACCAACAGACCAACCATCCAACTTCAGACCCATTGCCTCTATACCGCTATATGTCAAAATTACAGAAGGCCTAGTAGCCAAACTCCTCACAAACTATCTAGATGACCATAACCTACTCCACCCCATGCAATCAGGATTCAGAACTAACTTCAGCACAGAGACACTCCTGGGCTCCCTTATGGACACAGCCAGACAACACCTCAGCACAGGAAAAAAAATGCTTCTCATACAACTGGACCTAACTGCAGCATTCGACCTAGTTGATCATAACATCCTTCTCCAAATCTTGGATGCAATAGGTATCTCAGATACAGTATATTCTTGGTTTGAAGGCTTCCTAAAATCCAGAACCTACAGAGTAAAATCAAACAAAGAAAAGTCAGATCCTTGGTCAAACCCTTGCGGCGTACCACAGGGATCCCCACTATCCCCTACTCTCTTCAACCTATACACTGCCTCTCTCGGGGCATACCTGGATAACCTAGGCATTACCACCTATAGTTATGCGGATGACATCACCATCCTCATACCATATGATCAGCCAAAGACCACCATGACAAACATAATACACCAAACAATAGAAACAGTTACAACCTGGATGAAAGAACACAAACTAAAACTCAACCCAGATAAAACTAAATTCATCCTCCTCGAAAATGACAAAGTCCCAACTATAACCAATTTAGAACTTAACTCAATCAACTATCCAATCCAAACCACCATAAAACTACTAGGAGTGACAATAGACAGATGCTGCACTATGCAACTGCAAATAAATAAAACCATACAGAAATCCTTTGCAATAATGAGAAACCTGAGACAAGTCCGGAAATTCTTTGAAAGATCACAATTCCAGCTCATAGTGCAATCCCTAATCCTAGGATTGCTAGACTACTGCAACATCCTCTACCTCCCCTGCCCTGCCACGATGACCAAGCAACTACAAACAATCCAAAACACTGCTCTGAGACTCATCTACTCACTGAGGAAACATGATCATATCACAGAAGCCTACATCAACTCACACTGGCTACCAATCCAAGAAAGAATATTATTTAAATTCTACTGCATGATATTCAAAACCCTAAATGGAAACAGCCCAGCCTACCTAAACAATCGCCTCATCCAAGCAACCTCAACCAGACATAGAAAAACGCACTCCCCTTTCACACCTCCCCCGATCAAGGAAGTAAAACGGTCAAAACAATACGACGGCCTCCTAGCCACTCAAGCTGCAAGAATGGATAACCAAATCTCCAACCTACTGTTAACCACCCCAGACTACAAGATTTTCAGAAAACAAATAAAAACTATACTCTTCAAGAAAGCCCTGAAACAGTCCTAACCACACCCACCCTTAAAACCTCTTACTCTTAACAACACTTTTACCTATCAAATGCTATCTGAAACCCATAATTTCACCATATTCTTACCTCCTAAGGACCTCCACTTCCCTTTGGTAACTCTTTATCCAATGCTTATTACCTTAAAAAATTCTATGTCATCGCTTATTCTACTCCTTTTAATTTGTATGTAATTCCTGTTTTTTAGTTGGAATGTAATCCGCCTTGAACCGCAAGGTAATGGCGGAATAGAAATCACTAATGTAATGTAATGTAATGTAATGTAATGGTCTGGCATCTCCTTTCCTTCCTTCTTTTCCCTCCCTCCCTTCATCTCCTCTCCCTTCCCTGTTCTTTCTTCTCCCTCTCCCCTAGTGTAGCAATTCTCTTCCCCTCCACTCCACTTCCTCCCTCAGTCACCCCTCCCCGGTCGGCACAGTGTTCACAATTCACTGCTCTGTTTGGCGTCAGGCCTTCCTCTCTGTCAGGTCCTGCCTTAGCGGAAACAGTAAGTAGATGGGACTGGCAGAGAGAAAGGCCCAATGCTGACAGAACAGCGAATTGTGAAATGCTGCTGGTGCCAGAAGTTCATGATGCCGGCCCACAGAGCACCCCCTTATGCTGCTGTAGGAAGGTGAAGGGAAGGGAGGAAGGAGCATGGAAAGAGAAGAGATGCCTGGATTGCACACTGGCGCTGGTCTCATAACATCCCAAAATATTGGGGGTGCTCAGACACCCACTACACCCACAGAGCTGGCACCTATGACCTAATCCCTCCATTAGACAAATTTTTCCCCGTCCCCACAGGAACTCAATTTCCCCGCCCCATCCCCATTCCTGTCCCTGCCCCATTCCTGTAAGCTCTGCCTTAACCGCACAAGCCTCGAACACGTATGATTTTAAAATGTTTGAGGCTTGTGCAGATGAAGACAGAGCTTGCAGGAATGGGGCAAGAACAGGAAAAGAACTCGCCGGGTCGGGTGGGATGGGGAAAAAATATGGCCCCGTGTCATTCTCTACTCTCCATTGCCCCAGATATCACAGTTAGATTGTGAGCCTGCCAGGACAGATAGGGAAAATATTTAAGAGTACTTGATTACTATTCAGTGTACTATAAATTGCTTTGGCTGAATCTCTTCATGATAAAGGTGGTTAATAAATCCCAATAAATAGCCAGCCAGAAGACATTTCTGGCCAGTTAAATTGCTTTGAATATCAATCTCTAAGTACGTAAATGTTTGACTTGCACATACCTCTCCCCTTGTGTAACGTCCCTTGTAATTATACACTGTGCAACTTGTGCACTCACATTATAGAATATAGCTCTTGCATGTGTGAATATTGCATCCATGCATGCAAGTAATAATATTCTCTAATCTCAGCATGCAAGTGGTGCTTAGCAAATTCTGTATATGGGGTCTTAGGTTGTGCTCGCAAATTGGTGCGCACAGCTGATTTGCATGAACAACTTAATTGTTTAATAAGCCTAGTTGGCATCAATAATTGCCCATTAACATCTCATAACTGATGCCAATGGGCACTAATTAAAAGTTATGCACACAAAAATGGTAAGCGTATTCTATAATGTGATGTGCGCCAGTTCTAGTGTGTGAATCTGGAAAGGGTGCGGCCAGGGGAGGAGCACAGATGGATCATGGGCATTCCTAGAATTTGTGCAGGCTGTTATAGAATACACCCAATGCAAGCACATGCAGGTATTTAGGCCTGATTTTCCTTGGTGCGCTTAAAATTTGTGACAGGCACTGGCGCTTAGCATGATTCTATAAGGCGCACATATCTATTACAAAATTGTGCTAAGCACCATTCTAGTCAGCACTGATTTTTTTAGGCACCATATATAGAATCAGGCCCTAAGATTATAAAATTAGGGGGGAGGGGTGGGATACTGTATGGCATATAAATTGTGACCCTACGTCCTGCCTTAGATCCCAGCAATAATTATTATGATTTGTGTGCTGCATTTCCACTCCTGTAGCTTCCTGCTGAGAGGGCAGGACTGCAGGTATCAGAAAGCAATGTAGAATGAGTTTTGTAGGGCAAGTTTAGAGCTCTGTGACAACACAACAGACTTTTTTGTCTCTCTTTTTGTCTATCTCTTTGCTGAGGGAGCTGCCTCAGGTGCTGTAACAGGGCTGGTAATAGCAACACCAACCCTCTGCCTTCACTTATCTCCTTCAGAGCTCCACCAAATGTGCGTTGGCTGATTAGCCAGAGGTATTCTCTCTCAGCTCTGATTGGCAGAGACTATCTGTCAAAGAAGCTTGTTAGGGTAGTGTGCCGCCTACTTCAGGACAGGTACGACTCTCCTAGAGCAGACCAGACTTCTTAAGGCTACGGTGCACCTGGATTCCTAAGGATTAGCAACTGGATACTTACGGACCTTGAATCTCTTGTAAATTTATAGAAACTTTTCCTGTTCCCCTTTTCAGTTCTTGAAGTGAGGGCGGGGACAGGAGGGAGGGGGGGGCTCTGGTAAAGTGATGAGCAGCAGTCTAGTTTTGTGTACCCCAACAGCCGAAGACGGTGCTGTTTTTACGCAGCTTAAGCCTGTCACCATGTCAGGGGAGTCCGCCGAAGATACCTCAGTGTTTGAGGACATCAAGCCTTCCATAAGAATTCTGGAAAATCAACAGGATCTCGCTCAGGTATTTATTTTCCGAACCTATGCACGCAGCGGGGATAAAAAAGGGAGTGAAAATCCGGCACCTTTTTATATAATGTGGATGATATGGCATGTACAGTACAGATGCATTTTTGATCAGTTGCTACAAACCAGTGACATGTTTTACTAAATGATATTTAGAAACAGGATCAGGAATAATTTTCACGGATGTCAAATGTTCAGATCGTTTGAGTTGATTGAATTATTTTGAAACAGAAAGTATTGATAGTACGCTTCATATCCATGAATAGGTCTCTACTTGCCATATCAGTCTGTGTTAAAGTTTCAAGAGGTTCTTAGTATTAAAAACATATAATTAATTAGTACAGGTTTTTTTAATATCTTGAGAATGATCAGTTTTCTGGTAGATTTTATTACTGCATGAGGCTTGAAAATGTTCTTTAAAAAGTTGAAGGTGTTGCTTTCTGTGTAAGAACTAGGCTTCCTCAGCTTGTGTGTGCCTGTGAGTTTGTAGCGCTCTATAAGAAACATGCAAGGAATGTGTGGATCGGCTATCATTCCAATTTTTCATGCATTTAAGGGCTGCAGTGCCAGTGAACAGGAGAACAGAATTCTCTTTCAATCAGCCAGATCCTTCCCTTCATTCTGAGAAGTTGAGATAATGATAGCAGCAAAGGTGATGGGGTTTTCGGAGAGAGAAAGGTGGAGGAAACTTAACTCTATGTGTAATTGTGTATTAGCCCCACAATTCTGCTATATTTTTTTGGAGTTGGCTGACATGGTCAAATTGAAGTGAACAGCTCATCTATTTCCAGGAAATGGTGCCACGATGAGCAGCTAATATTCTACATGAAAACTGAATGAGTTAGCTCCACAGTACTTAACGTTTTTAAGGCATTTTCCAAAAAAGTGTTGCTTTATAGAGAAAAAAGCTTCCTCCTCCACTCAAAACTGCAGTAAATATTACCAATTTCTAACTACCTTGTATGAGGAAGATCTAAGCACTTAGCTCCAGGGAAAACACATTACTACAGTTATCAAGTGAATTCTTTTAGGGCATCTCATAACAGAAATGATTTCTTTCTTATGCAATCCCTGGGAGTTATGAAATGTGCTTCTGTAAGCTGACAGCCCTTGAATCAGGAGATTTAAAAAAGGGTAACAATAATGGTTTTAGAAAAGGCATACCTATAAGTTGATTGATTTTTAATTTTATAGGTAGAATGTTATTATTACAGCTGTTATAAGTACATCAGAAACTCAGGCCTCACAGCAGAGAGCAGAGAAAAGGGCCGAATGCTAGACAGGGTGACGATGTATGTTATCACTTACCAGTATTTGCCTGTTCAGTCAGTCCATATTCTACCCACTTAATAGTCTCATTTTAATCCCTGAGCAGATTTTATTGCACATTCTTGTAAGTAAAATAGCTGTTTTAAGGCCGGGTTAGTTCAACAATGACGTTATCTAAGCTGCAGGTCATTACAGAGTAATTTGGTTAATTTATATGCTCACTGAATATTTATTTATTTAAAAGATGTATAAAACCGCTTATAATCAAAGCGATGCACAAGATAGCATGCATATTATTGACACACCCCAAGATTCATAACAAACAAAAATTTACATTAACATTTCATACTTTACAAGTTGGAGTTCTTGCTTCGTCAACTGCTTCTACAAAATTCTAACATTTTAATATGTTCACATGTCTGTGTTTGTTTCTGATGAAAGTAGCAAAATGAGGTAAGGGGTGAAGTATATAAAGCGCTGTACTTCTACAGTTTTTGTTCAAATGTAGTTGCGGCCTATAAAGTTGAGTGACAGTTGGTCTCATGGTAACTGTCATTCAGCTTTATAGGCCTCAACTACATTTGAACAAAAACTGTAGAAGTACAGAGTTTTATATACTTCACATCTTATCCGCATTTTGCACATGAGACCAAGACCCACATCACTAATTGCACAGCATACCTGCTACTACTTATCATTTCTAAAGCTCTGCTCCCTGCTACTCTACTTGATAACAGCGTAATCTGAATGCCTGGAATGAATATTTGTGTCTCTTCCAAAGCAGCAAGAGTGAAGTAGCTTGGTAGAGCCAGGGCTACTCTGATTGCCACCCAATATCATGAACATGTTGTCTGAATAGGTGGAGTTCTTCATTTTCAAGTACCGTCCTGTCAGCCTGGCTCTAGGGGAAACATAAATAATGAAACAAAAAAAACATTTGGCTTCTCTGAAAATTTAGTGGACATATGGAGCAGTTTATTTCTGAATCAAAAGAAGTAAGAAATAAAACTCCCATATCAGAAGTCAAGAAAGTATGGATGATTAGAGGGAAGTAAGGGTTTGGGCTGCAGTCAGTTCAATTTGCAAAACTGTGGGAACGGAAACAAAGCGGGTTGCAGAGGAGTTGCAATTCTCATGTGCTGTTATATTCAACAAAGAATTTCCCATGTGTACTAAGTGCGAAAATTCCTTGCTAAACAAGGCCCTTTTCCTATGTTTCCTTTAGGCTAGAGACTAGTTCGTGGCATTTTGACTTCAAATTGAAACTTTCTGTTTCAGCTTCCTTGTTGGTCTCCCATCCATTGATCCCATCACCAGGTCCACAAAGTCATATTGACCCCAGGCACAAAGTAGGGTTTCAAGGCCTGCTTGTGAGACTAAGACTTCTATTATGAATCAGCTAATGATTAAACTCATCTGTCTTGTAAAACTCTGCTTCTATACAGTACATGAACAAGCCTAGCACTGCATGTACAGTGAGTACCGAAACTCAGAGAGGCAAGGGAGGGACACTGATAACCAATCATTGATTTTTAACATTTTATACTTTCTTTTATCTTGAGTAAAATGGAGCAGACTAGTTTTTCTTTACTATGATCTTTTTTATTTGCTCCTAGAATGAGTGGGGGAGAAAGAAAAAGAGGCCTAGTTGTCTAAGTACCAGGGAAGTTTGCATTGCTTCTATCTTTGCTGCATCTGAAGGTCTTTGATGGAGTAATATTTATAGGAAGCTTACAAACTCTGGTCTGCACTTGAGGTTGCACAGTTACTAGTTATGAGAGAAAGTTCTAGAAAATGATTTGGACTTCATGAGCATTTAACAAATCAATTGAATGAGGTTTTGGACATAATCAAGAGCTTGCAGGAATGACTACCATATGGGAAAAAAGGGAACAGAGAGAAGAGGAATGACAAGAGATTGGATAAAAACTAAGTGAGCAAGAAAAGAAGGAGACAGAACGGAAGAAGTAGGGGAATGAAAGGATGGAAAGAGACTTCATAGAGTGACAGAAGGAAAGGAAAAGTATAGGACTGGGTACTAGGAAAAGGGAGTAGAGAAATGGACAGTGAAAAGAGCAAGAAAGAGGGAAGATTAAAAGAGGTAAGAACTTAGAATGTGGAAAATAAGGAGAACAAGACAAGAAGGGCAAGAACTGCAGAGAGAGGGAGATGCAATGGTCACAGAAGTGAGCCATGAGAGAAAGAAGGAAGAAAGTGGGTGAGTGAAAGGCGAATAAAAATAATAGAGAGGGAACATTAGAAACATGATAGCAGATAAATGCCAAATGGCCCATTCAGTCTGCCCATCCACAGCATCCACTATCTCCTCCTCTCCTTAAGATATCCTAAGTGCCTGCCCCACACTTTCTTGAATCCAGACACAGTCTTTGGACAAATTCCTGGAGGAAAAGTCCATAGTCTGTTATTAAGACATGGGGGAAGTCTCTGCTTGCCCTGGATCGGTAGCATGGAAAATTGCTACTCTTTGGGTTTTGGCCAGGTACTAGTGACCTGGATTGGCCACCGTGAGAACAGGCTACTGGGCTTGATGGACCTTTGTTCTGACCCAGTAAGGCTATTCTTATGTTCTTTTGTTCTTAGTCACCACCATCTCCACCAGGAGACAATTCCATGTATCTATCACCCTTTCTCTAAAAAGTATTTCCTTAGATTACTCCTGAGTCTATCACCTCTTAACTTCATCATATGCCTTCTCATCCCGGAGCTTCCTTTCAAATGAAAGAGATATGCCTCATACACATTTACGCCACTTAAGTATTTAATCATCTATATCATATCTCCCTTCTCACACATTTCTTCCAAAGTATACATACTGAGATCTTTAAGTCTGTCTCCATACGCCTTATGATGAAGACCATACACCATTTTCGTAGCCTTCCTCTGGACTGACTCTGTCCTGTTTATATCTTTTTGAAGATGCGGTCTTCAAAATTGTACACAATATTCTAAATGAGGTTTTACCAGAGTCTTATACAGGGGCATCAATACCTCCTTTTTCCTACTGGCCATTTCTCTATGCACCCTAGCATCCTTCTACCTTTTACTGTCACCTTTTCAATCTGTTTGGCCACGTTAAGATCATCACATGCTATCACACCCAAGTCCTGCTCCTCTTTCATGCATAAATGTACCATTCCCTTGAGTTTTTGTAGCCCAAATGTGTGACCTTGTATATCTTAGCAGTAAATCTTAGCTGCCAAATTTTAGACCATTCTTCAAGTTTCGCTAGGTCTTTCCTCAGGTTGTTCACACCATCAAGGGTGTCTGCTCTATTGCAGATTTTGGTATAATCTACAAAGAGGCAAATCTTACCTGACAGCTCTTCAGCAATATTACTTAGAAAAATGTTAAAAAAAACAGACCCAAGAACTGAACCTTGAGACACATCACTGGTAACATCCCTTTTCTCAGAGTGATCTCCATTGGCCACTACGCTCTATTGCCTTCCATTCAACCAGTTTCTGACTCAGTCTGTCACTTTGAGGCCCATTCCGAGGCCACTCAGTTTATTTATTAGATGTCTGAATGGAACACTATCAAAGGCTTTGCTAAAATCTAAATACACCATATCTAGTGCATTCCCCTTATCCAATTCTCTGGTCACCCAATCAAAGAAATTGATCAGACTTAACTGACAATTCCTGCCTCTAGTGAATACATGTTCCCTCGGGTCTTGTAATCTACTGGATTCCAGAAATGTCGCTATTTTCTGTTTTAAAAACATTTCCATTAATTTTCTTACCCCATAAGTCAGAATTACTGGCCTATAGTTCCCTAATTCTTCCTTACTTCTACTTTTGTGGAGAGGGAGCACATCCGCCCTTCTCCAGTCCTCCAGTACCACACCTGATTCTAGAGAAGCATTCAAAAAGGTCAGCCAGCTGATCCACCAGAACTTCCTGCAGTACCATTGGACATACTATCTGGCCCTATCGCTTTGTCCATTTTTAGGGGTCCTTTTATCAAGCCGCGCTAGCGGGGTTAGCACGTCGGACATTTCATCATGCGCTAACCCCCGTGGCTGGCTAAAAAACTAACGCCTGCTCAATGCAGGCGCTAGCGGCTAGCACGGCAGGTGGTTTAACACATGTTAAACCCCTACCGCAGCTTGATAAAAGGACCCCTTAGTTTAGCTAACTCCTCACGAACACAATCCTCTGAAAATCGATCATGGTCTACCACACCTCCATCCTTATTTGCGTTTGTCTTCTGGGGTCCCGTTCCTGGCGCTTAAACTGTGAACACAACAGAAATATTTGTTAAGCAATTCAGCCTTATATATGTTTATCAGCTTCTACATATTTTTCCCCTTCACTTTTGAGTCTCAAAATGCAACTTTTGGAGAACAAAGAAAGGATAAGAGAGGCGCAAACAGAAACAAAAAATAAAAGAGAATGGGAAGTTACAGTTTTTTTTACAGTAATATAATACAGATGAGTTATTCAAATGAAAGAAAAAAAAATAATCGTGTATGTACCAGAATGATGTCTTTTCATTCAAATCGATCTGAACTATTTATAAAACTTTTCTGTACTAATCTACTTTGAAATAATATCTAATTATATGCAATTTAAAATTTGTTCACATCCAAGATTTAGGAGGTTGTATATTTTGAAACAAAATTTATGTACCCCCTCTTTTATTAAGGTGCGCTAACCGATTAGCGCACGATAAATGCTAACGTGTCCATAGACTAACAAACACGCATTACCGTTTAGTGTGCACTAAAGTAATTAGCACGCGCTAATTGGTTAGCGCACCTTAGTAAAAGAGGGCCATCGTTTTTTTTCTATGTCTATCCCTAATAATCCCTTTGCAAATCTCAAGTTGAAGAAAACACAAGTATTCGCTGCTATATCTGAGGGTACCAGTAAAGCCAATAACAGGCCATAATATGAGAGAAAAATAATTCTGATGAAGGTTCAGCGCACCTGATGACAAATTTATTTACGTACATTACATTAGAGAAGGTCACAGACCTTCCACTAAATCTGATCTCTTCTAAACTGAAATCAGAATTCATTAATATGACATAGCTGGATAATTATAGGAAAGTGAGTCACAAATCACATCCAGATTTAATTCACATTCTTTGCAGTCAGAGGGGAAGACTAGTGCCATCCATAGGGAGACATCAGCCCACTTTCTCTGTAGGTTGAGTTAGGGATTACCCTGTATCAGAGATGCTACAGTCACCCCTTCAGGAAATCCCTTTAGGAGACCTCCCTTCTTCTGAGACTGGTACAGGCCGATGGTAAATGATCTTGGCAATAGAATTCATTTTCTTTCAGCGCGGGATCTGAATGTCGAGCAGCTGCTTTGCAGAACAAAGTGCAGCCGCTAAAGCACTGGTAATATTCCTTATCTTTACCAAGTTACAGTTGGGTAAACAGACACAGGGCAGGGAGTGACCCAGCCACTGGTAAAATAATCATGCTGTAAAGTCTAAGCCAATTGACCAAACCCGCTATGCTGTTTTCATTAAGTGAATTTGCAACAAAACTTTACCCTCTTTCCAGCCTCTTCCAAGCTTTGCTAATGCACCACAGCCCTTGCTTGCTACACCTGTTTTTCCAGTACTGTTTTTCCAGACCCCACACAGCTCTGTTAATGCATTTCAGTCCCAAGCAGCAGCATTTCCATTGTGTTATATCTAGCATCTGGGCCCTACCATCACACTTGCCCTATGAGGTGGTTCAGTATTACTGACAAGAGCTTACTGATGGCACTGTTGATTATGATGACTGTGGTAAGACTTGCTAAACTAATTTCACTGTTAAGCTAACCCCCCCCAATTATAGAAAATTGGACTATTAAGAGAATGTCCTGTACCTTTGAAAGCAGGTTAGGAAAACATACTTTCTTGGCCCCCACATTTCCTACTAGATGGAATTGCACAGTTCACAAGGCATTTTAAAAAGTGTCATGGGAGCAAAATTCATTTAATATACATTAACTTCTGAACTGTGCCTACAATCAATTTCTGTACATTAAAAGTTCTAATGCATGTTCAAAATGTTTTTGTTGATATGAATGTGTAAAACACACACAAAAAAAAAAAAATTAATGATGTTGGGAGAAATCAAAATTTTCAAAAAAAGTCAACCAAATTATTTTGTGCATGTGCACATCCCTAACACACACGATTTCCTTATGGGCTACACTGTCATATAATTTACAGTGGTTTTAACTGGCACATTTATATTGCCTAGCCCAGACTAAAATAAATTGAATAATCAGTATAGATTCCTATGTATTCAAATACATCTCCCTTTTTACAAAACCGTAGTGCAGTTTTTAGCACCGGCAGTGGCTAGGGTCACCAGATGACCGACCAAGACGAGTAGGCTGAGGGGGTGGGGCTAGTGGCGACGCTGTGGTATGGTGTAGGTGTAACAGGGTGGGGATGGGGAGAAACGGGATGGGCAGATCTATGGGTCTGGATTTTACATACGTAAAATCTGGTAACTCTAGCCATGGCAGTAACAGCTCCGATGCTCATAGGAATTCTATGAGCATCGGAGCTGCTACCACCGCAGCTGGAGCTATAAACCACACTATGGTTTTGTAAAGGGGGGGGGGGGGGGATATGTGAATGAAAACACACCAGATTTCAACTTACCAGCCTAATCATAGTGCTATTGAAAGCCCTATCTGTGTATGAAAAGTGTTTTACCTGCAGAAAATGGTTTGGGGGAGAATTATTTACCCTGTGTACTTGGAAAAATGGTTTTACATGTACCGGAGGCATTCCCAGGGGTGGGATTAAGTCGAAGGAAGCAACAACATGTAATTTTTCCAGGAAAAAATATACTTCCAGAGAGAGCGGATGCAAATTTCAAAGATGTCAAGTTATCCAGTTCCAGGCTGTAGATTTTGGACCAGTCCTGGATTCCCGACTGTCCTATCCTAGAGCATTATGGGACTTGCAGCACGGATTTTAATGGAACAAATACCAGAAGTGGCCAAAAAGTCTTCAGCATGGAACTGGGTAAATTGGCATCTCTGAAATTTGTTTGTACATTCTCAGGGTCAATAAAGCAAAAGCACTCCTGGCAGTTGCACCAACATAGTAGCATAGGAAATGCTGGAAGATAAAGGCCAGATTGCCCAAAAGTCACACTCACTATCAGTTTGGGTTTAAAAAAAAAATATTTATTTATCAGTTTTTTTTATCATTAACCAAACAATCATAATCAACATACTTGAATATATGGTAGATTCACAAAGAAAATGAGTAACTTACATAAAGTGGGGGGAAACCCCTATCTCATTATCAGTTTGTGATTGAACCAACAACCCAATGTGGGCAGTTTGATTATTGCCTCCAGCCCCTCTCTAGTATCTGCCAGTCCTGTTATCCTAGTAGGCAGTATTTCTGTAATATGGGTAGATGTGTACTAGGGAGTAAAGTGAGGCCAGCAGATAGCGTATCTGGGTTCAAAAAAAGTTTGGACAAGTTCCTGGAAAAGTATATAAATGGCTATTGAGATAGACACGGGGAAAGCTACTACTTATCCCTGGGATTGGTAGCATAGAATTCTGCTACTTTTTGGGATTCTGCCAGATATTTGTGACCTGGATTGGCCACCGTTGAAAGCAGGATACTGGGCTAGATGGAGCATGAGTCTGACCCAGTATGGTTAGTGTTATGTTCTTATTTCATTTCTGATTTAAAAGTTCTAAACCATCAACAATGTAGAGAGCTCCATAATGGCACAGCCTTAAATATTCTATTGAAAGATAAAGAAGTTGATAATTATGTACTCCTGAGAGGGCAGTAGATAATTTTGCAGTGTTCATTCTTGCACTGCTAGTTTGCCTAGTCATTTGTGGTTTTCCAAGAACTGCGTATTTAAGCATTTCAAAGTAAAGAAAACAAAAATGCATTTTTTCAGCTTGTTCTATGCTGTAAACAGAGTAGTTTAAAGTCATAGACGTTTCTTAGTATTTGACTGGTACACGGAGTTGCAACATACCTTAAGATGCAGTAGGAATCAGTGTTGGAGCTTGAACTAGTGCTAGAGTTTACCATTACTGGCAATCGGTGATATTACACAGAGATAGAAAGAGTTGAACGAAAGAGCTAGAAATGATGGAAGACTTTTGAATTGTTACCCTACTATTCTATGATGACTTGATTCACCTTCCCAAAGATGGAAGGCTTCTTGGGAAGTCATCACACCTTTCAAAGGTCTGATACCGAAAGCTCTTCTAATATTATAGTTTCTAAAAAGGCGTTCCTACGAGGGGGTGTTGGAAAAGTACTCAGCTCAACCAACCAACTTCCTAAATTCTGAGCGTTATTTTGCCGCTGTAGCTGCAAAGAGTGTTCTCTTATTTCGTTAACTGTCAATCTGCAGAAACAAAATTCTATGTTTTGACATTGTTTCAGATCATTGATTGAACCATATCCACGTCATTCTCTTCTTGAGTGTGCTGAGAACGTTTCACCACTCCCTCGTATTTTATCCACCCTCTTTCTTTATCAGATAAATCTTTTATGGATGCCTAGTTTGCTTCATAGTTCCACGCAAATCTTTCCTGCTAAACCAGCAGTTAAGTGAAGTTCATGCTCCCAGAGACTTGGCAGCAGCTCCCTCTGTTGGCATTTAGTTTTGTGTTGCTGTTGGATGAAGGATGTTGTCAAGTGCTCAAAATTTCTGTTTTGCACAGCCTCAATAGGACATATAGTTGATGACAAAGTACTTACCATCCATCAAAAGAAAGATTTGATATGCGTCAAACCCTTAGGCTTTGTTATAATACTCTGACTGACATACAATTAATATTTTAGGGATGGTCAAATTGCTTTCAATATATCTTCTGTCTTGCTGTGCTTCATATTAAATCAATGTTGGCTTACTTCAGCTTCAAAAACTCTGAACTAGTTCCAGCTCAGCTTCAGTTCCCATTTTTGACTGGGTTTATGACCTGGATCTTGATGAACTCTTTTACTTCTGTCTGTGATAAACCTGGGGCAAAACATTGCATGGGAAGCAGAAAAGTTGCAAGAAACTCCCCTACCAGAGCCCCCCTCTTGTCCACTCAACGAGTCAATCAATGCCAAACCAAATGTATTGCTCCTATCCTACTTTGTTTCTCAGTGCAAACTTACCCATTTCTGTCGTTGCTGCACTGAATGTATGGATTATATACAGTCTTAATTTTCTTAGGGAAATTAGCACTACACCAGTATGTATGCAGTTTGCTGTCTGCTTTACAATAATAAAACCAAATCAACAAAATTGATATGTCCATTCCTTCTTCATGTTGCTTCAAAGATAAAAATAGTTCTTACCAGGGTTAGCTGAAGAACAAATACCAAGATATTTTTCCAAGCTATTTACTATAGATATTGTTTTATAGATATATTGAACTAGCTGCCTTATTTGTAAATTGCAGTTCAAATACCAGAATACTGAAATCTATCGATCGATCTTAGGGCTCCTTTTACGAAGGTGCGCTAGCACCGGATTAGCGCGTGCTAGCCGAAAAACTACCGCCTGCTCAAGAGGAGGCGTAGCGGCTAGCGCGCGGGGCATTTTAGCGTGCGCTATTCCGTGCGTTAAGGCCCTAACGCGCTTTCGTAAAAGGAGCCCTTAGTCTTGGATATACATTACAGTAGAATTATTGCTAGAATCTGTTTTTAGAGAGTCCTGGAATTCCAGGATGGGACACATTTCTTATTAAGGGAGAGGGATTAGGGTTACTGAATCACAAGAAAACACCAGTCCTAGAAAATTGACCTGGTGAATGTAAATCTCTAATTTGTCCCATACCTTGCTTCGGTTGTTCTCTCCTTTTTGAAATGAATCCTTTTTTTCTGAAGTCTGTTTGATGGAGGTTTTCTCAGGAAGGTTCCCTCCTCTCCATATTTTTACCTTGTCATGTTGCCATGCTATTTTTTTCCCTCCCTTTCCCCACCAGGTACTACTCCTTAGCCACTGGGTCATTGGTAACTTCTTTATTTCTTCTTCTTGTGATGGATAGAATGATTCACAAATTGTGATGTTATTCAACAGCAATGTTCTCCATTAAGAAATGAGAGTTTAACTTTGAAAGTAAAAAGGGAGTACTGGGCTAGCCTGCCAAAATTAAAATTAGTTGAAAGAAATCCGAGAAAGTTGCTAGCTAGAGATATAATCCCTTTTTGAGCCTAGAGGAAATTTTGAATTGCAGGTATGTGGGATCTATCTGCAAAGATAGATAGGGAGGGTCACTGGAGTGGGCAGACTTGATGGGCCGTGGCCCTTATCTGCCGTCTATTTCTATGTTTCTATGTATGCAAGGCCCCTTCCTAATACAAGCAAAATATTTGTGTCTTTAAAACATTTAACCTCAAAAAGGAGTCCTCTCTGTTCAGTTATATTGGTGGTTTTTCAACAGCCTTAAAAAAATCCAAACAATCAGCATTATTTCTTTCTGTTTCACTGCCACCTGATAGAAGCAAAGTTAAAAAAAGAACTGTCATTGGCCTTGGTATGGCTCAAAGAATTCATTTTGTGATGAACCATGAAGGGCCCTTTGCAATGAAATTAAAATGATTTCCTATTTTCTTAGATTTTAAACACTAGTCCATTGAGGACCATTCTGCTTGATAGTCATGTCACTAATGATGCACAATAATAGCACATGTCAATAATAGCACAAGCCTATTACAATAAAAGTGTTCTACGAGGGGGGTACTGAAAAGTTCTCAGCCCAACCAAGAAGAGGATGACATGGATATGGTTCAATCGAAACATAGAATTTTGTTTCTGCAAATTGGCACGTAACAAAATAACATTATTTTCAGTTGCAGTGGCAAAATAACGCTCAGAATTTAGGAAGTTGGTTGGTTGAGCTGAGAACTTTTCAGCACACCCCATCCTATTGTTTCATCACCCTGCCCTTTTTATTTGTTTATAAATTGTATTTAACCCTTTATTTTTTACCTTCTGTGTTTGGTTGGTCTAAAGTTGTTTAAACCATCTGGTTTGATTAATGTGTTTTTCTTTTTACCCCAATTTTATTATTATTTGTAAATCGCATTGAATTACGATTATGCAATCAAATCAAATTTTTATTAAACATGAAAATTGAAAAGTGAGCCAAGTATAGGACAATCAAGCCATTGTGACATCACTGATGAGGTTAGCTCTTAGGCATTGGTGGAATGAAGCATTATGACATCACAATCTCAGCTCTGAAATGTTGCTATGAGGGGGTGCTGAAAAGTTCTCAGCCCAGCCAAGAAGACAATGACATGGATATGGTTCAATCAATGATCTGAAACAATGTCAAAATATAGAATTTCATTGCTGCAAATTGGCACTTAACAAAATAAGATAACACTCTTTTCAGCTACAGTGGTAAAATAGAAAGTTTGTTAGTTGGGCTGAGAACTTTTCAACCCCCCCCCCCAGTGGCGTACCTAGGGTATGTGGCACCCGGGGCCCATCATTTTTTGAAACCACCCCCCCCCCCCCCCATGTAAAAAATTTTTTTTTTTTTTTTTGCAATAACCATGAAATGGAATAAATGGTCAGAATAGAAACAGGCAGTGAAAATTTTCTTTTATTGAACCTCATATATGTAACCATTATTCCAAACATAACATAACATAAATTATGTCTAAATTGTCATGACATTAGAAGTACATATGGAGTAGTTGCAGGTGATGCTTGGGACAGTTCGGATTGTGTTAGTTCGGTTTTATGTGTTTTTTGAATAGAAGGGTTTTTATTTCTTTTTGAAGGTTTTGCAGTCTGTGGTTGATATCAATTGGTTGTAGAGTTGGGGGTCGAGTGTTGCAGCTCGAATGGCTAGGAGGTTGTCGAACAATTTTTTTCTTTTGACGTTTTTGGTTGGAGGGTGTGTGAATGGTGCACAAGTTCTCCTATGTCTGTTTGAAGTGGATTGAATTATTTAGCTGAAGAAATTAGTTACCCCCCATTCCACACACATTAATTCTCTTCCATTTTTGTTCCCATTATAAAAAACACTGATAAGTTCCCAGAAAAAAAAATACATTAAAATAAGAAGTGAAAACAAAGGCCCCTACAGATGAGAACATAACATAAGAATAGCCTAACTGGGTCAGACCAATGGTCCATCATGCCCAGTAGCCCATTCTCATGGTAGCCAATCCAGGACACTAATACCTGGTCAAAACCCAAAGAGTAGCAACATTCCATGCTACCGATCCAGGGCAAGCAGACACTTCCCCCATGTCTTAATAACAGATTATGGACTTTTCCTCCAGGAATTTGTCCAAATCTTTCTTAAAACCAGCTACACTATCTGCTTTTACCATAACTTCTGGCCACTTCATTTTTAAGTTTAGATCTTTCCTTTCAAACAGAGACCTTGCTAGATGTCAAATACAGCACAAGGTAACTTCACATGGACTTAGCTGTGCAGGAAATGTGAATCTCCTCATACACCCACCATATAGTGCAAAAATGTGCAAAGGTCTGTTTTTTTCTTTTGATCACTACATAGCCTAATGCCACACGAGCGGTCCTTCGGGGGTGGCGGGGGACTGAACGGCAAGGCCGGGAACACCCCCTTAGGGCTGGTACCCGGGGCGGCCCGCCCCCCCCGCCTCCCCCTAGGTACGCCACTGCCCCCCCCCCCGTATTTGCTTGTACTATGTTGATATGCCCATCCCAAATAGTAACATAGTAGATGATGGCAGCTAAAGACCCGAATGGTCCATCTAGTCTGCCCAACCTGATTCAATTTAATTTTTTTAAATTTTTTCTTTTTAGCTATTTCTGGGCAAGAATCCAAAGTTCTACCCGGTACTGTGCTTGGGTTCCAACTGCCGAAATCTCCATCAAAACCTACTCCAGCCCACCTACACCCTCGCAGCCATTGAAGCCCTCTCCAGCCCATCCTCCCCCAAACGGCCATATACAAACACAGACCATGCAAGTCTGCCCAGTACTGGCCTTAGTTCAAAATTTAATATTATTTTCTGATTCTAGATCCTCTGTGTTCATCCCACGCTTCTTTGAACTCCGTCACCGTTTTCCTCTCCACCACCTGTCTCGGGAGCACATTCCAGGTATCCAGTACCCTCTCCGTAAAGTAGAATTTCCTACCATTTCTCTTTAATCTACCACCCCTCAACCTCAAATTATGTCCTCTGGTTTTACCATTTTCCTTTCTCTGGAAAAGATTTTGTTCTACGTTAATACTCTTCAAGTATTTGAACGTCTGAATCATATCTCCCCTGTCCCTTTTTTCATCTAGGGTATACATATTCAGGGCTTCCAGTCTTTCCTCATACATCTTCTGGCGCAAGCCTCCTATCATTTTCGTCACCCTCCTCTGGACCACTTCAAGTCTTCTTACGTCATTCTCCAGATACTGTCTCCAAAACTGAACACAATACTCCAAGTGGGGCCTCAACGACCTGTACAGGGGCATCAACACCTTTTTCCTTCTACTGGCTAAGCCTCTCTTTATACAGCCCAGCATCCTTCTGGCAGCAGCCACCGCCTTGTCACACTGTTTTTTTGCCTTTAGATCTTCGGCAGATCAAGACCGGCATGGTCCATGCTGTTTCCCTATCAAGGCTGAATCTGGCATTCTGCATAGGTTCTTCTTCTTCAGGATTATTTATGTATTAAAAAAAATTATATTCCACACTATCAAATCTTCTAGGCGGATAACATCAGTTACATACATAATCATAACATACAAAAACAAAACAAATTAATCCTCTAAAATAACAATAAAAACAAAACTCACCATCAGGTATAAATGTCCAATGCTTAGATAACGCAAATAGATTAGCTTTGCCCAAACTTCATTTCTGCACACTTTTACTGGCAAGGTATGAAGCAAGATGTCATGAAGTGTACTTTTACACCAGTTGATATTTTATGAGGCCTTTTATGTTCATGTGTGGCCACATACGTATATGCGAAAATAATTGCCAAAATTAACTGATTTATGCAGATAAAACACTTGTTTTTTTTCCACATAAATGTGAAAATTGACTTCTGAATGCACAAGTTACTGTACACTTATTCTGTGCAGAAAGGGCCAGATTCACTAACCTGCCCGATCGGGCCCGATCCGGGCAGGTACGACAAATTCTGCACAACTTAATATGCAGATGGAGGCGATCGGAGGAACGCCCCCATCTGCAGGCACGGATTGCTGTTGTGCGATCCCCGCGCATGCACAGATCATCTGGGGCTGGCTCTGAGCTGAAAAATACAATTTGCACGGCAGGGAGCTTACTAGTACCTGGAAGAAAAAATGAAACAGCACAGAACTTCCAAGCTGGACGAAACTCGAAGATCCCAAACTGACCCATTCGACGGTGCTTAGAAACCAGAAATGCTGCCCGAGCATGCAATGGGGTTGGGTGCCTGCGAGCAGAGGAGGGAAGATTTTTTTTCGAGAGCTGTGAAACTTTTTGCGAGCCCGTTTAATCTCCCGTGTCCCAGGCTAGCCTGCCTTCTCCGGAGTGCGAGCCCCTGGTTTTAAATTCCTAAATGAGAAGTCCATAGCCCATTATTGAGATGGCTTGGGAAATCCACTGCTTATTCTTAGCATAAGCAGCATAAAATCTGTTTTATTACTTGGGCTCTAGCTAGGTACTTGGGTCCTGGGTTGGCCACTGTTGGAAACAGAATATTAGGTTTGATGGACCTTTGGTCTGTCCCAGTATGGTAATTCTTATGTTCTTATTTGAGCCAAGACAATGTAGCCATTGTGACATCATTGATGGAATGAGGCTTTATGACATCACAGTCTCAGCTCTGGAATGTTGCTAACTATATGGGTTCTACCAAGTTCTTGGGACCTTGGTTGGCCACTGTTGGAAACAGGATACTGGGCTTGATGGACCTTTGGTCTGTCCCAGTATGGTAATTCTTATATTCTTATATGAGCCAAGACAATGTACCCATTGTGACATCATTGATGGAATGAGGCTTTATGACATCACAGTCTCAGCTCTGGAATGTTGCTAATTATATGGGTTCTACCAAGTTCTTGGGACCTTGGTTGGCCACTGTTGGAAACAGGATACTGGGCTTGATGGACCTTTGGTCTGTCCCAGTATGGCAATTCATATGTTCTTATGTTTTTATGTCTAGTGTCCAAAGTTAGGTGTGATAACTGGCCCTATGCACTAGTCTATAAAGGCACTCACGCTTTATAGAATAGCACTTAGCACCAATTTTATTTGGCACCTGTTTTTGAGCACTATTTATAGAATTCCCTCTGTAATATTCGGTTAACATGCAGAAACAGGCAACTGCATGACTGCATTTGGGGCCTGATTCTATATATGTTGTCTACAAAATCTGCACAAACTAGTGTGGTGCTAATGAGTCTATAAAAGTTAGTTGCCCATTATAGAATCACGCTTAGCGTCGCCTAATGTGTCAGGGCAGAAAGTGGACATTTCTATGATAACCCGCTCACTATTCACACACCCGCCAACCAAAAATGTCAAACGAAGAAAACTATATGACAACCTAATAGCCACCAGAGCAGCAAAACTAGACAACTCACCAAACTGCTGTCTTCGACCACAGACTACAAAACCTTCAAAAAAGAAATAAAAACCCTACTCTTCAAAAAATACATAAAACCTATTTAACATAACCAGATCCCAAGCTTCACCTATCTACTCCTTATTAAATCTAAAATGTTCAAATAACCCATTATGTATTCCCTAATTTCATGACAATTCTTATGTAATCCGCCTATATATGTCGTAACATCATGACAATTCTTATGTAATCTGCCTTGAACCGCAAGGTAATGGCGGAATAGAAATCACAAATGTAATGTAATATATCTACATTACCGCATGCTAACAGGTTAGTGCAGGCTTAATGTGCGGACTCTTATCGCCTACAAAATAGGTGTCGAGGAACACGATGAATAGCAGCTGTCAATCTTCAGTTGGGCACCATTTATAGATGCATGCCTAAATTGGACTTGGGCACTGGGAGGCATCAAAATTGTAAATGTGCCCTATTTATGCCAGAGTTTTCTTGGTCTAAATACCAGTGCCTAAGTTAGGCGCCTACAGGTGCTGTCCAATTTATGTGCCGACACAGAGAACAGGATCTGCCCATGACCCATCCTTAACCATGCACACTTTCTGGTAGGCACCTTGGGCAAGGTGCTTACCGATTTAGGTGCCTAACTAGCAATTAATTTTAATTTAAGCCGGGGGTAGGGAACTCCGGTCCTTGAGAGCCATATTCCAGTTGGGTTTTCAGGATTTCCCTGATGAATATGCATGAAATCTATTTGCTTGCACTGCTTTCAATGCATATTCATTGGGGAAATCCTGAAAACCCAACTGGAATACGGCTCTCGAGGACCGGAGTTCCCTACCCCTGATTTAAGCCAATTATTGAGCCACTTTACCCCCTCCCCTCCCCTCCTTTTTACAAAACTGCAAAAGCAGTTTTTAGGGCAGGCCGGTACACTGAATGCTCTGCGCTGCTCCCAACACTCATAGAGTTCCTATGAGCGTTGGGAGCAGCGCAGTGCATTCAGCTCACTGGTCTGCGCTAAAAACCGCTTCTGCGGTTTTGTAAAAAGGGGGGGAGGGTTAGCTTGTTATCTGTGCCGATTAAGCTAATTGATTAAGTTAGGTGCCTTAATCATCTAGGCACACCAATTAGGCTCCTAACATTATGCATCTTTTACAGAATCTGGACCTAAGTGTTCACATGGTAATTTTTTGAAAATTGCAGCAAATAGAAAATCAGGGTTTTTTTTTAAATAGCTGTGGTAAAAATGGCCTTAGCAATGGGAAAGACCTACGTAAGGATTTGCTAAGGCCAATTTTTAATGCAGTTTAGTAAAAGGACGCCAAAGTGATGCCTGTGCCAATATAGGCATGTTTACATGGGAGGATGTACACAATCATCTGATTGGCTGAAGATTATATTGGATGTGGCAATCATCCTTTCCATACACAGATAGGCTTTACCTCATACCTAATTTTTCTTCCTTCATCTTCAAACAATCCTTTCACTCAAGCAATAAACAAAATGTCACACAGCAAATTTACTGGCATGATAGCAATCGCTCAGTGCTTGAGGGCATGCAAAGCCATCTTGCAAAGGCATGTAGTAATCCCTGTATAGGCCCTGTCACAAATTATCACATAGTTTTACAGATGTAAGCCTCTCATGTGAAGAAAACTTGATTTCCTTTGACATTAGAACTGCAAGATAAAATCAACTGGTTTTGATATCAAAATGAAGGGCTCACTGTTATATTAACTAAAGGCTAATAATAGTGGGTTAGAATGACAAAAAGTAGTTATGAGCGTCGGGAGCATCTCAGAACATTCAGCGTGCTGGCCTGCACTACAAAATACTTCCGCGGTTTTGTAAAAAAAAAAAAAAAGGGGGGGGGAGGGGGTAAGTGACTTGCACAAGTTCATACAGTGGATAAAGGAACTAAACCAAGAATTTTAATTTTACATCTTTGTGCTTTTAACCCTGCAACACATTTTCACATTGCTGGCATGACAATTATAGATTATCCTTGGGTGAAAGCTTGCCCCGATACTCTAAAATCACCTTAAAATCCTGTGGGGCTGGTAAATTGTCTGATTTGAAAATGAAGATCGATGTTCAAAACAACTTTGCATGCAAATGTGGTTTGCGAAAGTCCACTGTAATCCCATCTGATCAGCCATAGGAGCAAGCAACTGAAACATGAGTAGAATAGTTCAAGGATAGAGTAGAATGCGCCAGGAAAAGCCACATCATAGTTACACATGAGCGTCAATCATAGGCATGCCTTAGTGTAGTGTATCATAGGCGTACATCATAGACATGCATCATATGCGTCTATAGCCATAAGGTGCTTATGCTACAAAATCAATTCTTTAAAACTGGTACATTTTCTTTTTCGTCCTTGTGTCCATCTATGCCATAGGTGAAGGAGAGGGGCAGAGAAGTATCAGCAAACCACACAAATGCTTTTTTCTATACTGCTTCTGTGGCACATTTAAGCTGCCCCTTGAGTTTTTTTAAACTTCCATGTCTCATGCAATCAGCAGTATTTAATGAACTCACATGAGGCATGCCTTTAACACATGCGCTTGAGATGCATTTATAATACACACATATATGGCCCTCTGTATGAAAAAAATGAATCCTGTTATTTCAATTTCTAGAACATTAATAACTTTGTTGCACTATCCACTTCTCCCTCCGTATTTGCGGTTTCAGAAATCGTGGTTTCGATTATTTGCGGTTTTTAGCTTGTTGGCTCCTCCTCCAAATTACATCAGCTTGCATAGAGAAATCACTGATTCCAAGTGTTTACAGAGAAAATCGCTGATTCCCAGCACTTTATTCACCGTGTTTTGCCTCTCCTTCAGGAACAGGCCAGGTCTCCCATCATGTTATTTGCGGTTTCACCATAATCACAATGGTTTTTAATAGAAAACAGCAAATAACATATGAAAAAGTTATTTGCGGTTTTTCTGTATTCGCGGGTCTGTTAATCCCCTATCACAGCGAATATGGAGGGAGAAGTGTATTTGCATAGCTGAGTCAGAGGCTGCTATGAAGCATGAGAAAGGCTGCAGTGAGCCATTATGAGCATCGATAGGTAAAATATTTCAATGCTAAACCAGTTAGAACTGGGCAAGGATCAGCGTGGGTTAAATGCACATTAGGTTTAGAACACTGGAGCCTTAAATGATTTGTACCTTTATTTACCCAGATAAGTAGTGAATTATTTGTCTGACAGTGTATTAAGACAGCTGGAAGCTGAAATCAATTAACACTTACACATAAACCACAGGAAAGATCAAAACATACTTCTGAAATGAATTGTGCCAGTTTTAAATAAAAGAGGGAACATACATTTTATCCCAAACAGTATTTAATGTCTTCTTTGCCCTTTTCTTCAAATAAATCTACCATACAGGAGGTACCTTTCAAAAATTACACTTAAGTGCATTTTTAGATCAGTTAGATCAGGCTTTTATGTCAGTTTTCAAAGGCAATAATTTCATTTAGGAAAATAGATGTAGGAAAAATATTCATTCAAATGTGAATCTATTATTAGCCAGGTACCACTTATTTATTTATTGATATATATTAACCGATTTATTAAAAATTCATCCAAGGTGGTATACAACAGCTATAACTTGATGTATACAAGTTACGGTACGTTGTGTTAACAGTGTAACAATAGTGGATGGGCAGACTAGATGGGCCTTTTGGCCTTTATCTGCTGTCATGGTTCTATATAAGCATAAATACAATCAATGTGATAAATTTGGAGATGGACAATTAAATCCTTCCAACAGCAGTGACATAAAATGTAAAACTTTCATGTAACTGAAATATAATGTCAGTATAATAGAAATGATAACAATAATTTGCAACATGAAAAAACATTCATATAACATAAATGCGATACTCACGATGTCAGCACAATGTAAATGAAAACACCTTAATAGGTATGCAATAGAACATTTAAATAACATACATAAGATACTCAAGATGTCTGCATAACACAATGAACCTTTGCTGACCCCATCCACTGAGACCTACCTGGGGGGGGGGGAATCTCATTGTAGTTCAAGTGGCTCAGAGAGAGAGCTCAGGACTGCACTAGGCCCAAAATGATGACACTTTGATGACCCTTTGTTGTAGTCTCGTGGTACTACCAGTAGGGGGCATCCTTCCATATAAGGAAGATTTTAATGCCTTGCTACTCATCCTAATTCCTGGATTCTTATCTTGAACCCTGGTCATATTCTTTCTATCAACTATGACATAAAACAGTGGATCCAGCTGAAGAATCAAAATGGCAGTCTTGGGAAAGGTACGAGAGGTACTGACATCAGAAAGGCACAAAACAAAAAAGAACAGCTTTTGCAACAGAAAAAAATAGAAATGGCCTTTTTTAGCTGGCAATGTACCACAACAAAAGAGAAAACAATAATTTATTGAGCTTTTAATATTTGTTTTGTGTGTGTGTGAGTGAATTTCATTATAAAAGAAAATAGTATATCTTTGCTAACTGTTCTCTTGTTTTATTCAGTTTTTGTTTTACCTCCTTGATTAATGTATGGATTTGGCTCACGCCTTTCTCAGAAGTAGAGAATGATACGGGGACATATTCAATTTCACTGTCCTGTCCCCGTGAGTTTTGTCACTATCGCTGTCCCATTCCTATAAGCTCTGCCTTAACCGCACAAACCTCAAACACTTATGATTTTTAAAGTGTTTGAGGTTTGTGCAGATGAGGTTGGACCTTGCAGGAATAGGGCAGGGACAGGAAAAGAACTCGCGGGAACAGGATGGGAAAATGAGTTCCCAAGGGGACAGGGAACAATGTGTCCCCATGTCATTCTCTACTCAGGAGCTCAAAGCAAGTTACATTCAAGTACAGGATTTACTTTCTTGACACCAGAGGCAATGGTGTAATGAGGGAGGAGGGCAGAGGGGGCAGATCGCCCTGAGCGCAGTTGTGGCAGGGGCACCGGTACCTCTTCTCCTTTCTACCCACCTCTTCAAAATCTTTGATAGTAGTTAGCAGCATCTCGTAGCTGCTGGTCACACCAGCCTCAGCTCTCTTTCTGTTGTCACTTCCTGGTCACAGGAGATTTTGAAGAGGTATATGGGGTAGGGTGCTTGATGGGGGAAGACGTGTGGAGGGGACATGTGACGGGAAAGAGGTACACAGGGGGGGCATGCGCAATGGATGTAAAGTGATGGTGGTGCGGAGGGCATACAGCACTATTGCCCCAGGCAGCTCCTGCCTCACTATGCTGCTGACCAGAGGGCTTACAATGTATTCAAAAATTCAAATTGATTTCATTGTGTAGAAGAGGCTCCTGACTCTTAACCAGGCAGTACCATTGAATATCCTCTCTGATTGCTATGGCACTGTCTGGGCAGTGCCAGGGCAGTCCTGGGGTGGTCCAAGAAGTTATGCAAGCATCAGCAGTATTTTTATTCATTCTGTTTTCTATACTGTTCTCCCCGGAGAGCTCAGAATTTATTCAGGTACTCAAGCATTTTTCCCTGTCTGTCCCGGTGGGCTCAGAATCTATCTAATGTACCTGGGGCAATGGGGGGATTAAGTGACTTGCCCAGGGTCAGAAGGAACAGCGTGGGTTTGAACTCACAACCTGTTCCTCAGAGCAGGCTTATCTTTGCCCAGTTAGCTGTGTTGGAATAGCACTGAAAATTGGCTGTGCTCACATAACTTTCAGGTACCCCTGCTGATCCAGAATGTCTGTGCCAATGCCCGGATATAGCCACCATTAAATATTCAGATTTTTAAATTAGCTGCTGGTGGTCATAGTTTTTGTGTTTTTTTTTTTTTTTTTTAAAAACAACAACAAATAAACACCCCACTTACTGCTAATGGCTCAATATTGATTCATAAGTTTATACCTAATGTAGTGGAGGGTTAAGTGACTTACCAAAGGTCAAAAGGATCAGCAATATGATTTCAAGCCTGTTGCTGTAAGTACACTCAGAGGGTGGTGGATACATGGAACGCGCTACCGGAGGATGTGATAAGCAGAAGCACACTACAGGGCTTCAAAGAGGGTCTTGACAGGTACCTGGAGGACAAAGGGATTGAGGGGTACAGATAGGAGTAGAGGTAGGTAATAGGGATAGGATTAAAGGATTAGAGGCAGTTACAAAATTAGTCATGGACACTGTTCAGGCAATTAGGCCTGATGGGCCGCCGCGGGAGCGGACCGCTGGGCAGGATGGACCTCTGGTCTGACTCAGCGGAGGCAACTTCTTATGTTCTTTAGGTAGCCATGGTTCACATTCCTTCTTTGCTATGTTGTTCATTCCTCAGTAAAACTGTCTATAAATTTTAGATTTCCTGTCTTTCAAATGACACTTGGAAAATTCTGAAAAATAATTATTTCTTATGTATACTGGTGCAAAAGGGTAAATACTTTGCATCTGACAACTTGAGTTGGCTATATATTCATATTATTGCTGACTTATTTGGACATGCTTTTATAGAGACCTATCAGTGAAGTAAATGGCTAAGCTGTGGGCCCAGACATCAATAGTCAGTCTCAGATCTTGTTCTGCTATCTCTGTACAAAGGTAGACATGTCAAACAGCTGCATTCAGCAGAAGTTCTCCAGGTATTGTAATCTATCTGTCACAGCTTGCTGTGTCTGGAGCTGGCAATTTTCGAGGCAGGCATTTGTGAGGGATTACAGAAACTCAGAAAGTACCTGCATGCCCACATGACAAGGCCAAGGGAGATTCTGACAACCAGGAAGTTACAGTAGGTTTTGGCATTTTATTCCCTGTTAAAAGTTTTTCATTCCCAAAGCTGTGTACTGAGACAGTGCATGAATTATCATTCATGCACTGTCTCAGTACACAGCTCATTCGACTTCTTCCCAAAGTGTCTAAAATGCATTCCAGTGGAATTGCATTTTACTAAATACATCTGAAACTGAAACAGAGCACATGTGAAGGGCAGTTCAATTACAGAACATAAGAACATAAGAAATGCCTTCTCCGGATCAGACCTAGGTCCATCTAGTCCGGCGATCCGCACACGCGGAGGCCCATTTAGGTACTCCTTTATGGAGACCTGGATTTCCCGTATCCCTCAATATGATTAGCAAGAAGGTATGCATCCAACTTGCGTTTGAAACCCAGAACAGTAGTCTCCATCACAACCTCCTCCGGGAGAGCATTCCAAGTGCCCACCACTCATTGTACGAAACAGAACTTTCCAACGTTAGTCCTGAACCTGCTGCCGCTCAGTTTCAGGCTATGACCTCTTGTCCTTGTCACATCTGAAAATGTTAGTAATGCTGATTCCTGGTCTATTTTGTCAAATCCTTTTAATATTTTAAAAGTCTCTATTATATCCCCTCGCAGTCTTCTCTTCTCGAGGGTGAACAGTCCCAGTTTCTCGAGGCGTTCTCTGTAGCTCAAATTCTCCATACCTTTGACTAGTTTCGTGGCTCGCCTCTGCACCCTCTCCAGCAGAGTTATATCCTTCTTAAGGTATGGAGACCAGTGTTGGACACAGTATTCTAAGTGTGGTCTGACCATTGCTCTATAAAGTGGCATTATAACTTCTTCCGATCTACTCGTGGATGGCCACTTTTACATGTCACTTGTGCATGTGAATGTACAGAATACTGACACTTTTTTGCTACTTCAGCTTGTCTGTGTTGTTCTTTGCTCACATGTTTAAAGACAAAAGACTGCTTTCAGTCCAATTCTTTATATGTGAGTTTGCAAACAAATGGACCCCTGAGGAAGGAGTGTTCGCTGAAACATGGACCGTGTAGGGTCCAGTTGGATTGTTATCACTTTATTTTTTATCATTGTATTTTCATGTTTTTATATGTTAGTGTATAATAAATTATCTCCAGAACATCTGAATCCACAGTTTTTTGTTTTTGTTTTCATCGGTGGATTGTTTTCACTGTGGATCATTGGGTCTCCCCATTTTTCTTTGTTGTGCTACACAGTGGTTAAAGCTACAGCATCAGCACCCTGAGGTTATGGGTTCAAACCCATGCTGTTCTTTGTGATCCTGGGCAAGACACCTAATCCCCCCAATGCCCCACTGAGTAGATTGTAAACCCACTGGGACAGACAGGGAAAATGCTTGAGTACCTGAATAAATTCATGTAAACCATTCTGAGCTCCCCTGGGAGAATGATATGGAAAATTTAATAAATAACTGGCAATAATTTGGATATGCACCTTGCCAAGTGTTATTCTATAAACATCCACATGAAAATCATATAGTGTGCAACTCAAAAGGGGGCATGGGCAGGTCAAGGGGGTTCACTGAAGATGCACTCAGTTTTACTAAATATTGGGGGATCCGCATCTAACTTAAGCTCTGAGATTTGCATCTGGTTGAGCGTGGATCCTGCACTACACGCTGTTCCATAAAGGGTGTCTCTCCTAGAGTCTGGGAGAAATTTGTGCAGGACTCACACTTATGTGCACAATTTATAGAATAATCCAAATTATGCACTCATCTTTGTCATTTAGGTGTAAGCATTTACATCAGCTCTGTGACTTGCATAAGCGCTCATGCCTAGATTATAGGTTAGTTAGTTAGTTAGGTGCCTTCGACTCATGTTTGAGTCCTAGTGACTTGATGAATTACAGATCTAAAAAGAGATTTGGTTTGTGCTAGTCCAGTAAGGTCCTCTAGCTAGGGTTACCAGCCATCCGGATTTACTCGGACATGTCTTCTTTTCAGAGGAATGTCCGGACGGCTTTTCAAAACCCAGCACTTTGTCCGACTGGTAAGATCAGGATGCGATGCGGTGATATCACACACATGCGCGCATGCGTGCAATGTCATCACATCGCATCTTTGCATGCGCAGATGCATTCCAGATCCATCCCAAAGAGATGAGGTTTGCGTGGGGCTGGGGTTGGGAAGTGGAATGGGGCCGGAGTTGGAATAGGGTGGACCTAGGGGCAGAATGGGTGGGGGGGGGGAAATAAGGGCAGAATGGGGAAGGGCCACAGGTCCTCCTTTACCAGATGCAACATCTGGTAACCCTACCTCCAACATCATCCCTATGGTTATTGTCAACATGTCCAGCCATCTGAGTGTAGGTCTCCTTCTTCACCTGGTTCCTTCAATCTTCCCAAACATAATGTCCTTCTCCAATGATCTTTCTCTTCTGACAGTGTGACCAAAATAAGACAGTCATATGCTAATATACTATAAAGGAAAGTTGGTGTCTACTTTCTGTTATAGAATGAGTGTCACATAGGTGCCATTTGAGTGCCTGCATAAAGATACAAGAAAATGGCCCTCTGAATGGCAATTTCCATTCTGTTTGCACATCTGTAAAGACCAGAAGTAATTTTTACTTGTGGGCTTCCACCAATTTTGAACAGGAAAAACTACCCATAGACTCTGGTCCCTCCTTTTTCTATGGCTACTTCTTCTGACCAAAGTAAAGTGCAACATGCATGTGCCAATGCTGGGGGTGTGGTGGGTACTTGAGCAGGCCCAGTATTGTGGGCTCCTTTTACGAAGCTGCGTTAGCGGTTTAATGCGTGTAATAGCGCGCGCTAAACTGCTGGCCGCGTTAGCCGCTACCGCCTCCTCTTGAGCAGGCGGTAGCTTCTTGGCTAGCACGGGGGTCAGCGCATGATAAAAAAATCACGTACGCTAAAGCCGCTAACGCCGCTTCGTAAAAGGAGCCCTATATGTACTACTTTACAGTGCAGAGAGGGGAGTAATTTATGTTACATCTAGTACCGTCAATTGGTTTGAAAAGTTAACTCTTTTGTGAGACAGCTCACACACTTTTTTCTGCAAACTGGATGGATGATTTTTCAAGAGCCCATGTCAGTTACCCCCTCCTCTATAATGTGCAGGACCACAAGGATGAAATATTTTCAATACACAGCTTCGTTTATGAGCACTGAGCCACGTTTAGCTATTAGTGCAAGGATAAAATGTTGTATATGCCTCCATCCAGGGGCAGCAGAACAACTTTTGGGTTGGAGGAGCCAAACAAGCAAAACTCCAGCCTTACCCCTTAGCTCTCTATTTGCTGATGCTGTGTTAGGGGGTGGGATGGTCAATGTGCTCAACCCCTTTCTGTTGCCCACATCCCATCCTCCTGCACAGCTGAGCATCTGAAAGGTACCTCAATGATTTTAACACAACATTGAGAAATGAAGAAAATTCTGCCAAGTTCCCAGCAGGAAAAGCCACAGGATAATGTGTAACTCTTTAAAGAATATTTAAGGGTGAAATGCACTCTATTTTTCTGCAAACTTAGGGCTCCTTTTACTAAGCTGCGATAGCGGTTTTAGGGCGTGCTTAGCGCCCGCTAAATTGCCGCGCATGCTAGATCTTAATGCCAGCATTGAGCTGGCGTTAGTTCTAGCCGCTAGCGCGGGTTTTTGCGCGCGCTAAAATCCTGCCTGCGCTAAAAATGCTATCGCAGCTTAGTAAAAGGGAGCCCTTGGTCTAATTTTTTTAATTATGTGTGCACACCTTTTGAGGAAATTCTCTTTAACCATGCAAAAAAAACTACCCTTGTCAAAGAACTTTGCATTCTCTTTATCTCGTCTCATTAGGACAACTGAACTTTCCAGTGAACTGTTTATTATCAGACTAAAATTGAAGAATTTCCTAACAACTGTGCCTGGGGTTATGGCTTTTATCTTTAGTTTCCAGGTGACATTTCTCTATTTTCTGAAATCTCTACTCCCTCAGGGAGCAATTGTCATTGGATTTTACCAGGACAAGTAGGGGCTTACCTGAGTATAAGGACCTGACTATAAACTGCCATCCCAAAAGATATGTGGGTTTCATAGTTCCTGTAGTTTTAGCCCTGGGAAAGAGAAGTTCTCCTGATGGTCTGTTGAGAGCAGAACACATAATGTGTTGCTTTGTGCCTTCTCTGCTAGGTGGTTGATAGTACATTTCCTAAATTTTTAAAAGAAACAACCTGGGTGGTGTCCTGAAAATTTTCTTACAGCACCTATGTACTTGCTACGTTTGCTATTTGAAAGTTTCTTCCTGAACGGCCAACTTAATACAACAAACACGAATTAGGAGGGTTCTGCTGTCCTGCTATAGGAAAGTTACATTAAAAGGGAAAGGACAAGTTACAACAGAGCAGTGGCTGTAAAGTAGATGTTTTAGGCTTCTAATGTAAATGAGGCCTTCAAAGGAGTCTTTACCAATACAAACAAAGACTCTTAAGAGATGTGAGGCATATGTGTATAAAGATGTTGAAGAGGGCTCACTAGATGAGCAGATTTTCTTGGTATATTGAAAAATAAGATTATTGGGAGGCACGGTTATTCAGGAAAAGGGCGGCGTCTTTATTTATTGAATTTATAACTGCCCAGTCTTTCCTCCTGGGTGGTTTACAGCCTACATACAACATACAAGAAACAACATGTTCAAAACATTCCTGGATCCAGATGCTAACAATAATATTGTAGAGATCTCTTGAGGATACAGCTGGGGAGATGCCAATGAATATCTTCAGTGCAGTCAAATGTTTAATAATATATGCCAACCTAATCCCCCTGAGTCATCTGGTGATGTCCCCTGTGCATGGGAATTTCATATAAAACTGGCTATTTGTCTACGTACAATGTTTTAACAAAAAGCATGGACTTTGCTCTCACAGTTTATGATATTAGACCATAAACACCCTTTCAACTGACTTATAATTTGATAACAATATTGTCTTTTATCCTTCATGTTAGATATTGAATTTGCTGTTAATTTTTAACTAGCTTCTCATCTAATATCAATAGATGTGAGTTAAAATTAATAGTAAGTGTATTGATTGGCTAGGAAAATTATTACACATGTATATTACTGATTCAAATCAGTTCTGGTTCTTTAATTAGTCCCACACTACTGTTGAAAGGCACCCCTAAAATCGGGCACCCCTATGGCAGTGAAGCTGTTATACACATTTTATAGCCTGCAGATGTTGAGGCAACATACAGTAGTATAAAACATATCTAGATCATGCATGAATTTATCCTATATACGTGTTATATCGTTATGTTAAAAAAATTTTATTATTTTGGCTGTGCTTAATATTTCATAGGGTTGCTTTTAGCAGAATGATCTCTTTGACAAGGGTATTGTGGGGTTAGCTGACTGAATTTCCTTAATAATTTTTCCCAAGTTTTTGTTTTTGACTTGCAAAATGGCTCCCTAAGTATCAGAATGAAAAACAAAATCGTCTAATTGCTTAACATGTCCAAAAGTCATGTTTCTCCAATATTTTATGGTCATGTGTGTACTTTGAACCTATTTGCGCAGTAAATTCAAACAACCCAGGCTTTAGCCTGCAGCTATAAACTTGTACTATGACAGGTGCTGTGGTTTGGAAGATACCTTAATATATAATTAACAACATTCCGCGTCTCTCTTCTTCCAATCCTTTCCATACCCTCAGTTCTATTAAATATGTTCTGTTAAAATCTATTTTTAATTCAACCCCACATCCTCTCTTGCTTTTTAGAATGTTCCATGAATTTTAAATTTATTGGTTACTGCAGAAAATAACAATTGTAATAACCTTTGTTTCAGATGCATATATTTCTGAAGGCCTGAAGCATAAAATCTAAAGATGAATACACTGAAAGACCATGTAGGATGCTCACTACAATATTGCTGACCTTACCTGGCCTGTCACTTCGTTCTCCCTTTCCCTTCATTCTCTTATTTTCCCATGTATTTTTGAATTGTGATGTTGCTTTGTTCCTACTCCCTGCATTGGAAGGATGATTCATGTACCAACCACCCTTGCTTTGAAAATATGCTACTCCAGCACCATTCCCTGTTTACTGCTTGCACAATATTTAGACTGTTGAAAGGTATTTGAATACTAGAGCTCTTAAGGTTTAACAGTTTAAAGGCCCAAAACGCTTTTACAAACACATTCTCGAGTTCTTTTTTGAGGCTAATCCCGATCTTCAGTCTTTAAGTAATCATTTGTATACAATAGTTTAACAGATTCTTGTGGCAGTGTAGGCCATACCCCACTTTTTTGATAGTTTTTAATCTATTTGGGTTTGAGAATGAATAACTGTGCCACAACTATGTCTCAAACTGTCACCCTGATAAGAGACAAAACTATAATCTATTTTGTATACTCTTGCAAATGACTTATTGGCTGTGTGGTATATAAATAGGAAACCATCAGTATGCCAATTGAATACAATAGGGTTAATAGAACACAATGAAAACCAAGAGAGCAGGATGCCTGTTCTTCCTAAAAATGTCATTGTATTAACAACTCCTATAATACAATCTTCCAAATAAGTCTTCTCCTTGCTCCTTTGCACATCTACATCCCACAACCAGTGGCGCAGTAAAGGGGGGTGGGCGATCCACCCCGGGTGCCGTTTTTGTGGCTTGGTGGGGGCACTGGCACCCATCCTCCTCTCTGCTCCCCCACCCACTCTTTCCCCAACCCCCACTACCATGCACACATGCCCTTTCCCTTCCCCATAACTCTTTAACCTTCCCGGCGCGAGCAGCAACCCCACGTGCCAGCGTCGGCTCTTCCTCTAAAGTTACTTCCTGGACTCACGTTATAGGAAGTGACGTCAGAGGAAGAGCTGATGCTGGTGCAAGCAGCAAGTTGGGGTTGCTGCTCGCGCTGGGGATGTTAAAAAGGTAAGAGGAAAGGGGCGCACACACGTGGTAGGAGGGGGCGGGGAAGGAGCGGATGGGGTGGGGTGGAAAAGAGGGCGGGGGAGGGGAGCCACCACCCCAGCGCCTCTCATCCACGCTATGCCACTGCCCACAACTATTCCTTATAATATACTACACTTCAGAATTTCAGCCTTTCTATATTTTCCATAGTTTCACCATCTTTTATTACTATTTTTGGTTGTTTTTGTGTCAGATTTCTTATTGGGTCAATCTTCAGAATGATTTATATGGTTGACATTGAAGTCAGCTGCATAAATTAGAAGGGCATCCTGTTATAGAACTGCCTCCCTAAGGGGGTAATTCTGTAACAACATTTAGGTGGCAGAAACACATATAAATGACAAATGCTGTGCATATGCTCACATATGTGCATAAATGCCAATATTCTGGGTATGCACTATTTTATAATTTGGTGCCTATATGTGATGATGAATAGTTTAAGGAAGTGATTCCCAACCCTGTCCTGGAGGACCACTGCCAGTCGGGATAGCCCTAATACATATGCATGAGAGAGATTTGCATATAATAGAGGTGACAGGCATGCAAATCTTCCTTATGCATATTCATTAGGGCTATCCTGAAAACCTGACTGGCTGGTGGTCCCCTTGGATAGAGTTAGGAACCAATGGTATAAGGGTTGGCATTCATTGGGGCAGGGTCTGGGTGAAGCATGGGCAGAGAACACATTTACATATGTAGATTATAGAATAATTAGTGTGTGTTTTTTTTTTTTTTTTTTTTTTTTTGCAATTTAGGCACCAGCACTATGGCTGGTGTAAGCAATCGTGCCTTAATTCGAGGTGTGTGTTTGACATGATATTCTATAAAGAAAACTATGCATGCGTTTTTCTTTACAGAATATGTTACAAACAGATGTGTGGTAAGCGCTTCATTGTAGACATCCCTTTATAGAATTGCCATCTCCAGATTCTATAAATGGCGCCCAAATCTTGGTGTTCAAAAGTGCACGTGACCCTGAGATCCGCGAGCAAATAAATGAATTAACAAGCCATTAACAATCAATACTTAGATGTTAGACATCAATTTTTTTTTTATTTGCATTTATAATATATATTTTTTCACACTGAATGACATACAAAGAAATCAAAGCACACATCAATGAGAATTATGTCAACAAAATTTAAATTTAGAAAATTAATCCCAACTCCATCATCCAAACTCTACAAAATTTAACTATATCTACTCTTAGTGCCCCTCAACAGATGCTTCTTTTTCAATCAGTAATCTTTCAAGCTGGGTAGGATCAAAGTACCTTGTAGAATTCAATGTTATCACACATTTACAGGGGAACTGAAGGAACAAAATTCCTTCTAACACTGTTACCCTATCCTTCAGTTTCAGAAACTCTTTTCGACGCAGCTATGTGGTCTTAGCCACATCCAGAAAAGTCCGGACTAACTGGCCACAAAACGGAACATCTTTTCTCCAGAAATACAACTTCAATATATTAATTTTCTCCTGTTCAGTCAGGAGGATGACCTGAAGAGTTGCCCTTGTGGTAATATCCTCCTGAGAGGATTCAAGGAAATTAGTCATGTCAATTGATTCTAAATTGGCAACCTCTTCTAGTCCCCCCTGACCTTCCCAGATTGAAGAACAAACACATAATGACATTCTGAAATAATTACCATTAATTACTGATGTTAATCGGCTCTAATTTGTATTTGAGCAAGGTTCTATAAAGATCTACACCTAAATCATCTCATGTGCAACCCAAAAGGGGGATGGCACTGACAGAGGCATGGGTGGGTCAGGGGTGTTCCAAAGAAATACATACAGTGTTACAACTTGCACGCCAGGATTTACACTAGGTTTCAGTTGGTGTAAGTCCTTGCGCCCAAAGTTGAGTGTCAGAATATGTGCTATTCTATGAAGAATAGTCAGCTTGGAAAGCCCTTTAGTGCAGTGTTTAACCCTGTCCTAGGGGAACCCCAGCCCATTGGGTTTACAGGATATCCCTAATGAATATGCATCTTATGTCCACTCAACACCCGCTATTATTAAAACTCTGTTAATTTAATTTTCAAACGTTTATTATTTTGTTATAAATTAAATCACAATATCATACACAATATCAATCACCCTCTATTTATAAATGAAACCCTCCCATTCCTTTCAATCACCCCAAAGTTCATTCATTCATTGTTTAAATCCTCCTGTAGATTTCTGTGCAAAACTTTGCCTTGCTATTCAACCACAGTCTTCTGGTCTCAAGCTTATTTTATGGATACTTTTCCAAATTCAAAGTTTTATCCATGTTCCTCTTTAAAAGCAAACACAGTCAATTCAGATTTCTGCCCGGAAGACTGTGATTTAAACAATGAATGAATAAACTTTGGGGTGATTGAAAGGAATGGGAGGGTGTCATTTATAACTAGAGGGTGATTGATATTGTATATGGTATTGTGATTTATTTTATTATATAAGTATATAACAAAATAATAAACATTTGAAAATTAAATTAACAGAGGTTTAATAATAGCGGGTGTTGAGTGGATATATGTTGTATATATATATATATATACATATATATATATATATATATAAAACGCTATTTAAATGGTATTATTAGCTCCGTGTGAGTTGAGTAATGAATATGCATGAGAGAGATTTGCATATAATGGAGAAAACAGTCATGCAAATATGTCTCATGCATATTCATTAGGGATATCCTGAAAATCCAACTGGCTAAGGGTCCCCCATTTAGGTGTAAGCATTTACAGAGGCTAGGGTTGAGAACCACTACTTTAGAGAATAGTGCAGCGTGTGAACATTTCCTAGTGTCTATTCCAGCCCTATCTGTACTGTATATCTTTATTTGTTTAAATACCACCACATATATAGCTGTCCTAACTTAAATGGATATCCTATTCATTTTAAGTTTAAGACCACATATTCAGCAGTCTTATTTAAAGTGATTGGATTGGATTTATTATTACATTACATTACATTAGTGATTTCTATTCTGCCAATACCTTACTGTTCAAGGTGGATTACAAAAGAAGTTATCTGGCCATTTCCAGAGGAATTGAAGAGTAGAGAGATTTGTTACAGAGAATTGGGATGAGTCTTGCGGAATTAGTTTGTCTTCAAGGATGTCTTGAATTGGATGGTTTTTATTTCTTTTCTAAACAATTTGTAGTCCGTAGTCGTTATCAGTAAATTGGAGAGTTGGTAGCCTAGTTTTGCTGCTTGAGTGGCTAGAAGGCCATCGTTCAGTTTTTTCCGTTTGACATCTTTGATTGGGGGATGAGTGAACAGTCTATGCGTTCTCCTGTGTCTGGTTGAGGTAGTTTGGATTAGGCGGTTGTTTAGGTAGGCTGGGCTGTCTCCGTTTATGGTTTTAAATAGTAGGCAGTAGAATTTGAATTGTACTCTTGCTTGTATTGGGAGCCAATGAGAATCTAGGTACGCCGCCGTGATGTGGTCATGTTTCCTCAATGAATAGATAAGTCTTAGCGCTGTGTTTGGAACAGTTTGTAGTTGTTTTATATTATATTATATTTGATATACTGCTTGTACGTGAGCATTAAGCGAAGGTTACAAAAATAATTTACGTTGGAGATAGAAGTTACATGATTAATGCATCAGAAGAAAGAAGAGAGGCAAGGGGGGTCAATGGACAGTGAGGCTGAAAATATGCCTAAAGATATCTAGATAACTTGCACATGAACATTAATCTCAATAGTTTTAGGGTCTGGGGAGTATATCTATTAAAGCTATGTATTTGTTTTTTAAATCTTCTTCCCAAAAGTCCCTGGAGTCATATTGCTCTTTGAATTGGTCGGGTAGAAAACTTCTCAGACCCAAAACAATGGGTGTACGGTGATGTGCAGTCAGGCATGGATTCTGTGTAGGACGCCCGGGAAGGGCAACCTATACAGAATCGGGCCTACACTAACCCCAATTCTGTAACCAGTGTCCATGTTGCAGACGCCGGTTACAAAATCGGGTTAGAGTAGACGCCGCCCACCCGATACCCCCGATCGCCGGCAGGAGGATGCCCAACCCTTCTTTCTGGAATGCCGCTCACCCGACAGCCCCAATCACCAGAAGGAGGGTGCCCAACCCCCGGATCCTCTGCACTAATGCTCCCCCGCTGCGCTAACACTCCCCGATGACCCCCTAAACCTCCCCCCCAACTAACCTCTTAATTGTTGGCCAGCTGGATGGGTCTTGGTGCTGTCCAGCCGGCAGGCCCGCCTCGTCGAAATGAGGCAGGCACGCCCCTTCCCGGCCCATCCCCGCTAAGCCTAAGGCCTGATTGGCCAAGGCTCTAGGCGCTTGGGCCAATCAGGTCTTAGGCTTAGTGGGAATGGGCAGACCCACTATGCCTAAGGCCTGATTGGTCTAGGCATCTAGAGCCTGGGCCAATCAGGCCTTAGGCTTACTGGGGATGGGCCAGGAAGGGGCGGGCCCGTCCATCCAGCCAACAATTAAGATGCTGGTTTTTTTTTGGGGGGAGGTTAGGGGGGGTCATCGGGGAGTATTAGCGCGGCAGGGGGCATTAGCGTGGGGGGTCCGGGGGGAGGCGTCCTCCGGAAGGAGGGGTTGGGCACCCTCCTGCCGGTGATCGGGCATGTCGGGTGGGTGGTGTTCCGGCAGGAGGGGTTAGGCAACTCCTGCTGACAATTGGGGGTGTCGGGGTGGGCGATGTTCCGGCAGGAGGGATTGGGCTCCCTCTTGCCGGTGATCAGGGTGGGGGGACAGGTGGCTGCTATACTTATCGCGGCAGGGAGATCCCTTGCCGCGATAAGTATAGCGGCGTCTACATACAATGTAGGTCAGCATTTTGCTAGCCTTTATTGTAAGCATCTCTTCCTCTACTAGGAAGATGCGTAGGGCCGCCTAGGTTCACCCTTCAGGGGGTTCAGAGAATCCCCAGCCCAAGAACCTTGCCATTTTTTGTTGTTTACTTTTTTTTGATGCAGTTTGACTGGCTGAGCAGGCTGCCTACTCAACAAATCAAATTGCATCAAGCAAAAAGTATACAAAAAAAAAACCAAAACAAAATAAAAAGGCAGGGCTGTAGATCTGTGGATTCACTGATTCTCCTGAAAGCTATCACTGCTCGCTACTGTGGGTGTGATAATAATAATAATAATAATAATAACTTTATTCTTGTATCCCGCAATACCATGGAAGTTCAATGCGGTTAACAATAGAAGAGACTGTACATTTACAGCGATGATACATATTACAGTGTTATTACATTTACAAAGATGTTACATAAGTAGCAGTAATAAAAAGGCATATACTAAAGAAGAGACTGTACGTATACAGCGATGTTCCATGTTAAAGCGGTGGTACATTTACAGTGATGTTAAATATGAGGCTATGAAAAGGCAGGGCAATTAGATAAAACAGAGCTTGAGAAAGAGAGGCCATAGTGGCTTGGGAGGGGGGTGTAGTCAGAGGGAATGGAGGCATGTCGAGGTCAGGAGGGTGCAGGGAAGGGGGGAAGGCAGCGTTAGCGGAATTTGTCGAAGAGGTAGGTTTTTAGTGACTTCCTGAACAGGTGGTAGGGTGGAGAGTTGGAGATGAGGGCGGTAAGGCAATTGTTCCATTTGCCCGCTTGGAATGCTAGGGTTCTATCAGTGAATCTCTTGTAGAGGCAGCCTTTTAGGGAGGGAAAGGTGAATAGGTGGGCGTTTCGTGTGCGAGAGGGGCCTGCTATTTCAAGGTGCTCAGACAAGTAGATTGGGGAAGATCCTGTTAGAGTTTTGAAACAGAGGCAGGCGAACTTAAAGATGATCCTTGCCTCTACTGGGAGCCAATGGAGTTTGGTGTAGTAGGGGCTAACATGGTCGTATTTTTTGAGATCGTAGATGAGGCGGACGGCCGCATTTTGGACTGTTCTAAGACGTTTGATGGTATTTTTATAGGATCCCAGGTAAATAATGTTGCAGTAGTCTAATATGCTTAATACCAGAGATTGGACGAGTAGATGGAAGGCTTGGTGGTCGAAGTAACGTTTGATGGTGCGCAGTTTCCAGAGGGTACAGAAACATTTTTTCACCTGGGCACTGGTATGGTCATCGAAGGTTAGGGTGCGGTCCAGGATGACTCCAAGGATTTTTATGGTGGGTAAGATAGGGTAATCTAGCCCATTCAATCTGAGGGAAGTGTTTGTTAATTTGTGGTTGGGACTCGCTAGGAAGATTTTGGTTTTTTCAGAGTTCAATTTTAATTTGAGTTTTGAGGTCCACAGTTCTAACTTGGTGAGGATAGATGCGATGAGTTTTTCCGTTTCTGGAGTGAGTGAGGTAATGGGAACAATGATGGTGATGTCATCTGCATATATGAACGATTTTAGGTTAGAGTTTGCTAGGCTTCGTGCCAGAGGGGTCAAGTAAATATTGAATAGGGAGGGGGATAGGGGAGAGCCTTGTGGGACTCCACAAGGGTTACGCCAGTGGTGGGAGAAGGCTCCATTACTGTGGACCTGGTAGGTACGGTTGGTTAGGAAGCCTGTGAACCAATCTATTACCTGGCCGGAGATGCCGATGGAGTCAAGGCAGTTGAGCATAATGTCGTGGTCGACCAGGTCGAAGGCACTACTCAAATCGAATTGAAGTATCAGGGCGCTTTTACCCAGTGAGAACAGGTGGAGGAGGTAATTTGTCAGGGCAGCTAGGACGGTTTCGGTGCTATGATTTGGGCGGAAACCGGACTGGGAGTCATGAAGAATATTGTACTTGTCGAGGTAATTCGTAAGGTTGTTGTTGACAAGACCTTCCATGAGTTTTTGGAAGAGTGGTATGTTGGCGATGGGTCTGTAGTTGGTGATGGAAGAGATTGGCTCCTTGGGTTGTTTAGGGATAGGGGAAATGAGGATGTGGCCAAGTTCGGACGGGAAGTGTCCAGTGGACAGGCATAGAGATACCCAATTGAAGAGTTCTGCTTTGAATGATGGGGGGGGCGCATTTCATGATGGTGGGAGGACAAGTGTCTAATAGGCAGTTGGAATTGGCGTATTTAGAATAAAGTTCGAGGAATAGATTCCAGTCAGGATTTACAAAGGAGGTCCAGGACATGTCGGCTATTGAACCTTCTGTGTCTGCTGCGCGTAGGTTGAGTGGGGGATCGGGGCTGTGAGCTGAAAGAGACAGTTTTAGAGTGTGGATTTTGTTCGCGAAGTGGTCGGCTAGAGTGATTGCGGAGGGAGGGAGGTCGGAGGTGGGGCGTTTGTGAGAGTCTATGTCGAATAGAGAGTTAACTAGTCTAAAAAGTGCTTTGCTGTTTAGAGAAGGGGAGTTTATTAGTTGGGAGTAGTGTTTACTGCGCTTATCGATGATCTGTTTTTTGTATTCTTTGACTTTCAGTCGCCAGGTAAGTCTGTCTAAATCAGTCCCTGATTTACGCCAGATTCTTTCATGTTTCCGGACTTCTCGTTTTATGGTCAGGAGGTCCGCGTCAAACCAGCTGTTTGAGGGGCGAAGAGTTTTCGAGCGAAGTTTAAGAGGGACAGTGGTGTTAAGAACCTGGTCGCTAAATTTTTCCCAATTTAGGTGGAAGTTGGGGTCTACGTCGGAGTCGGAGATGAGAGTGTAGTGTGACCAGAAGTCTGCTGGATTAAGATGTTCTCTTGTCCAGATGAATTGCTTTGTATGGATGGGGTTAGGCTTTTTGTCAGGTTGTTTTTTGTGCCAGGCTAGTTCAAAATTGCACAGGAGGTGGTCAGACCAGGGGGTATTTGACCAGGTTTGGTCTGAGAGACTTATATTGGGAGTGGTGTTGGTATTGGAGAGAAAGGTGATGAGGTCGAGGTGGTGGCCTTTGTTATGGGTTGTGGTTTGGGGGGGATTGGAGAAGCCTAGTGTCGTGAGGAAGGAGAAAAGGTCTGCGACATTTGGGTTCTCTTTCTGTTCTAGATGTAGGTTGATGTCTCCTGCTAAGAGATTGTAGGTACCTGCTGACGAGTTCGCAAGAAGGTGCTCGTAGAAATCATCTTTTGCTTGATTCCATTTATTAGGGGGTATATAGAATAGCGTGACGATTAGGTTATCTATACAGTCTGTTTTGGAAATTTTGCAGGTGAGGATTTCTAGGTCCTTGGTTGATTTAGAGTCTAGGACATGGAAGTGAAGGTGATTATGGAGAATGATAGCGAGGCCACCTCCTCTTTTTGAATTTCTTGAGAGAGTGATAATTTTGTAGTGTGGAGGGAGAATGTCCCCTATGATGGGGTCCTGGTCGGAAATGAGCCATGTTTCGGTTAGGAGGACAATGTCTAAGCGAGTTTCTTCCAGCCAGTCTTTGATGAGCTGGGCCTTATTTCTAGCTGAGCGGATGTTCAAGTAGGCACAAGGAAGAATGGATTGTTGTGGGGGGCAGGAGGGTATCGTACGTTGCAGATATTTTAGAGATCGTTTTCTTTTAGGAGTTGGTCTAGGCGGGTGGTGGGTGGTATTGATCACAGGAATTGGGAAAGGACCTGCTTCTGTGCAATCGTGTATAAGTTGATGAGGGCGGAGGAATTTGTCAGGACCGGGGATTCTAGTCCAAGTGGTGTAGGTTGAAATAGGTTCGAATGCTAGGACATTTGTAATCCAGCCTCTTGTGCTAAGCAAATAGAGGAGGAGAAAGGCGGGAAGATTATGAGTGATGCTGGTCATGTTGGAAATGTTGGCCTGGTCAGGAGGGGGGAGAAAGATTCTGAGAGGCTAGTGTGAAGGGGAGACCAAAACTGGGTTCGCAAGGGGGAGATTGAGGGGTGTTGGGGGAAGAGGAGGGCTAGGGGAGAAGCTTAGAGAGGGGTAGCTAGGTAGAAGCAGAAGGCCTGGGAAGTGGAAGAAAGAAGAGCGTAGTTCTGTGAATCAAAGTTCAAAATGAGGTTGGAAGCATTTAAGATGAGGTGGACTATGAACAGATCTGTACTAAGTGAGGGCGATGTGTAGGTATAGGAGACTATGAACAGGTCATAAGATGGAATTAAAGGTAAAAATATGTAACAGGTTTGAAATAGGAGTCGTGGGTAGATACAGAGAATAAATCTGTGAACTTGAGAGGAGATGATCAGATCAGGGAGGCCGCAAGTGGGAGTCAAAGAATATAGTGCGTGGCCCTCGGGAGTTAGTGACACTGAGTTAGGTGTCGGTCTTTGGCGGCTGAGCCCTTGAGAGGGCTGGAGAGGCAGGCCAGATGCCGAAGTGGCTGTTGGGGACGGGGCAAACCGCCGAACGCGTTGCTCCTCCGGTGCAGTGAAGAGGGACGACTCGATCTCCCTTCCCCTTCACTGTGCTGGAACAGGGAAAAAGGCCCGGTCTGCAAAGCCCTTAAGAGGGCTGGAAAAGCAGGCCAGGTGCCTAAGTGGCTGCTGGGGGCGGGGCAAACCGCCGAACGCGTTGCTCCTCCGGTGCAGTGAAGGGGGACGACTCGATCTCCCTTCCCCTTCACTGTGCTGGAACAGGGAAAAAGGCCCGGTCTGCAAAGCCCTTAAGAGGGCTGGAAAGGCAGGCCAGGTGCCTAAGTGGCTGCTGGGGGCGGGGCAAACCGCCGAACGCGTTGCTCCTCCGGTGCAGTGAAGGGGGACGACTCGATCTCCCTTCCCCTTCACTGTGCTGGAACATCGAGTGATACAGCCATAGGAGCTTCTAAGCACTTATTTAAGTGTTAAAACAGATTCTTGAAAAGTGTAGGTATAAGTGTTGGTGTAATATCTTGCTTCAATACCTTAGAAGAGATCTGGGAGCAAATTACTGTTCCACAAGTTGAAATGATTCTCCTAATTCAATTTGATCTGTTCTGTTATCTGAGGGTATTTGAGGTTAGGGTTACCATATGGCTCCAGAAAAAGGAGGACGGATTGAGACATCCGAGTTTTACTTCCTCTGAAAGCAATGGAAGTAAGGAGGACAGATTGAGACATCCGGGTTTTACTTCCTCTGAAATAATAATAATACATTTATTCTTGTATATCTCCCAACCACAAAGTTCAAGGCGGTAACAACAAAGAAGAACTGTACAATCAATGAAAAGGTGCATCAAGTTAAAAATGAGTAACAAGAAGAAGATTCCATAATTATTTAACAAATTTATCAAACAAGTGTAGTTTTAAAAATTTGCTAAAAACATTATAAGAATCCATTTGACAAGCGGGCTTAACCAAGAGTTCAGTTTGCCTAGCTGAAAGGCAAATGTCCTATTCAAAAATTTCTTGTAATGAGAGTTCTTAACCGAAGGATACATAAACATTAACTTATTACGAGTGTTTTTTGATGAGGTATAAAAATTAAATTGAGAGGCTAGATATCCCGGAACCAAACCAAAGCTATGGAAGTAAGGAGGACGAATTGAGACATCTGGGTTTTAGTTCCACTGAAAGCAATAGAAGTAAAATCTGGATGTCTCAATCCGTCGTCCTTTTTCTGGAGCCATATGGTAACCCTAGCTGCGGACAGCATAAACTTAGTTTAGAAAAATAGCTTGCTGTTTGAAATAAGTTGGTAGCAAACAAGAGAAAAGTAACCCATTGTAGAGCGGTATAGTGAGTAGATGTATAAGCCTACTGTTTGGAAGAGAAATGAGTGGAGTGACTTCATTATTTCCAGTAACAGTCAAACATGTCAAATTTAGATATTTTTTTTTACTCATCTCGTAACTGAATCAGTCTGCTATAGGATAAAAATACAGGGGCAGATTTCAGAATGATTTAACTGGGCAGGAGTTGGCTATCCCCAGATTTTCAGTGGTACTTATCAGCTACTGTTACTGAAACCACCATGGCACTATCCAGTTAGTGCTAGGGAGGTCCAGGTTTGGGATGAGGGTGAAGCTGAAACTTATCTAGATGGGCCATTTGGCCTTTATCTGTCATCATGTTTCTATGTTTCTATCTTCTACCAACCTCACTACGCTCATGTCACCCCTCTCCTTAAGTCACTTCACTGGCTCCCTATCTGCCATCGCATACAGTTCAAGATCTTATTGGTGACCTACAAGTGCGTTTATTCTGTTGCCCCTCAATATCTCTCCTCTGTCCTTATATACCTCCCAGAGAACTCCATTCCTCAGATAAGCCGCTCTTAGCTGTACCCTTCTCCTCCACTGCCAGTTCCAGACTTCATTCCTTTCATCTAGCTGCCCCCTATGCCTGGAATAAATTACCCGAGTTTGTCCATCAAGCCCCTTTCCTTGTTTAAAAGCAGACTAAAACCCACCTTATTTATATAGCCCTCCAACCCAGTCAGCTGATTAATCACTCAACTTAACTGTATCCATGACATCCTGTTTGTCTGTCTTGGCTGTTTAGATTGTAAGCTCTTTCGACCAGGGACTGTTTTCTTATTCTTTGTGACTCTGTGCAGCATTGCGTGCGTATGGTAGCGCTATAGAAATAATTAATAGTAGTAGTACCCAGCTTAGCATCCATTTTTAGTCTGAATATCAGCTGGGATTAGGCTAACCTATGGTGACTGCTTATGAGCTAGATATTCAATGCTAGTACCTGAATTAAGTGCAGTATTGAATATCAGCTCAGATTCAGCCTACGTAGTCATGGCTTTTAAATTTGCTGACTGCCTTGGGCTGAATATCAGGGGGACAAATAATTAAAACATACAACAGTATACAGTGACTGCATACAACCAAAACAAATAAAACCCAATCCACTTAACATCTTAACAGGCAAGATGGTCATGCTTTCTACCCACCTCTAGTCTGCGTATGGCCATTGGCAAGATGGTGGTTGCTTTAGGAATTACAAGGCTATGGCTTAAAGAAAGCTAAACCGAGTAACAAAGTAAAATGTGCTCTTTTTATGTGGCGTGAGGATTAGCACTTATCTTGCAAAATCTTGAATCCCTGCCCAGGGTTGCATCTTCTTTTAAAGAAGACCAGACCAGGCTGTGAAGCAATCCCTCACTGCCCTCGGGGAAACTTAAGAATGTAAGAACTTTAAGCCAGAGTTATGCAAAGGAAAATAACCTTTGCAGGCAACTTGTCAAACTGGTTAGGGTATCCCTGAATTAAAGAAAAACAAAATGAACACATGAATGCTTGTGTAAAAGGTCAGTGTAAACGGACTTTTTCTCTTGAATTCCTAACATGATTGTGTCTTGAAATGAAGTTTCCACTTTGATTTGTGAATGTGAATGACAGACTTACTGATGGTCCCATAGAGATAAGAAAAATCCATCACAGTTATAATGGAAAGCCTAATTTCTACCAAAACAAATCTTTCCTGTGGAAATTAGACCTAAGCATAGGGAAGAGCCTATTTTTTGCAGACCTTCATGAAACATATGAAACTTGAAAATGCTTAACTGATTTGCAGATCACTTTGCTTTATCAAAATATTTAGGAGTAAATATTCCGCTAGCAGTAGTTAGCCTTTTTTTTTCCTTTTTGGCTGCTGCCAGCAATATGCCCAGCTATTCAATGCTGGCCATGTCCAGGCACTGGCACAGATGGACCGATTCTATAAATGGTACCGAACAGTGCCTATCTTATAAAGGCCACTCGGCATGGTGGTCAATCAACTGCTAGGTGCCATTTACAAAATTGCACCTGTGGGCACCTACCTCAACATATGCACCAGTAGGCGTAGAATTGCCAGATTTCCTCATTGAAATAAGAGGATACCTGGCTCCTCCCTGTTACGCCCCCAGACCCACCCTGCTCCGCTCTGCCAGTGCCCCGTTCCTCTCCCATCCCCCCCCAAATCCCCAGGGTTTTCCTGGCCTAACTTATTGGCACCTAAAACAGTCACTTACCAATGTCTAAGTCATACCATGTCTATTCTCTGCTCCGAACAATGCCCACAGTTTCAGGCAGGCATTGTTAAGCGCCTGCAGGTGCCACGCTGAATTCAACACACAACTTGAATTACAGTTAAATTAATGTTTTAAAATTGACTTTTAATTAAAATATCAATTAAAGTCAATTAACAAATCTGCAGTTCTACACAGAATTTGGCTAGGTGCCGTTTATAGAATCTGGCCCTGAATATCCAGAGTTGTGCAGCAGGCTATCTCAATGAAAGGTAACATAGAAACATGATGGCAGATAAAGGCCAAATGGTCATTCCAGTCTGCTCAGTCGCAGTAACCATTATCTCTTCTCTCTCTGAGAGATCCCACATGCCTATCTTAGGCCATTTTGAATTCAGACACAGTCTCTGACTCCACCACCTCTTCTGGGAGACTGTTCCATGCATCTACCACCCGTTCCGTAAAAAGTATTTCCTTAGATTACTCCTGAGCCTATCACCTGTTAACTTCATCCTATGCCCTCTCATTGCAGAGTTTCCTTTCAAATGAAAGAGACTTGACTCATGCACATTTACATTACATAGGTATTTCAACGTCTTTATCATATCTCCCCTCTCCCGCCGTTCCTCAAAAGTATACAGATTGAGATCTTTAAGTTATACACCTTATGATGAAGACCACACACCATTTTAGTAGTCTTCCTCTGGACCAAGTCCATCCTTTTTATATATTTTTGAAGGTGTGGTCTACAGAATTTACACAATATTTTAAATGAGGTCTCACCAGTATTATACAGGGGCATCAATACCTCCTTTTCCCTACAGGCTACATACCTCTTCCTATGCACCCTAGCATCCTTCTAGCTTTCACCGTCACGTTTTCAACTTGTTTAGCCACCTTAAGATCATCACATACAATCACATCCATGTCCTGCTCTTCTGTCATGCAATATTCAGCCCTTAACCTAAGTAAAACCGGATAAAGATAGATTATGTAGTCTTATTTGTCCAATTAACCTAGGCAGTTAAGGGCTGAATATTAGCACTTAACCATATAAGTGCTGACTCTGTCCTCAGACCATTCACAAAATAGTCAGTTACAGCTTTAGTGGTTTGTGCTGATATTCAGTGGCACCAAGGCCCTGGTTCTATAAAGTCTGCCTAAAATTAGGCGCCAATATCAACTACTAATTTAATTGAGCAATAGGCAAGGCACCTAGACCAATGTGCCTACACTAAAATGGATGTAGTGAAGGGGCAGATCAAAGGTGTATTATGAAGTTAGGCGCCTCTTTGTAAATCAGGTGCCATAGGCTCTGATATCAGCACCAAACTCTAAGCATAGAAAACCCTGGCATAAATGAGGGACGCCTAAATCTTAGAATAGTGAGCAATGCCTAAGCACATTTAGTTGACGCTAAGCATGATTTTATGATGGGTGCCTATATTTTATTTATAGAATTGGTGATGGTATTGACACCTAACTTTAGGTGGATTCAGTGGCATAGTAAGGGAGGGTGGGGGGGGGGCAGTTTGCCCTGGGTGCAATCTTGGAGGGGGCGCCAACTCCCATAATCCTCTCTACCCCACTCCTTCCCTGGCCCTTCACTACTATGTACACGTGCCCGCCCCTTCCCTTCTCCTGTAACTTTTTAATGTTCTCAGCATGAGCAGCAACTACAGCCTACGGCTCGCACCAGCATCGGCTCTTCCCCTGATGTTACTTCCTGGACCCACGCCTAGGAAGTGATGTCAGAGGAAGAACCAATGCTGGCATGAGCAGCAGGCTGGGTTTGCTACTCACATCAGGAATGTTAAAGAGGTACGGGGAAGAGAAAGGGTGATGCATGCATGTGGCAAGATGGGGCGGGGAAGGCACAGATGGGGTTGGGGGTGGAGAAGAGGGCGCCTCTCACCTTTGTTATGCCACTGGGTTGATTTTATAGATTTAGGGCCTAACTGTTTAAGTGGTGCTGAATACAGCAGATAGATCTGCACAAGCAAATTAACCAGAAGCCTCTCTTGGCCGGTTAAATCACTTTGAATATCAACCCCATAATGTTCTTGAGATGAGAATATGTATTCTGATGATCCTGAGAGCTATTTCTCCAGAGAGTAAGATACTGACAGAGGTACCCCTGCCAAACAGATCTCATGCATAGAACTAGACAAAGAATGAACTGGAGTCGAATGTTGTGCTTCAGGCAGAAAAATGGACTTATCCCTAAACATCAAAATAGAAGGAGGAATAATTATATTTAAGACCTTTTTTCTTGTTTGATTAACTGTTTTATTATATCTATGCTCCGCTAAGATTCCTTGAGATATCTTATCTAATCAAATCTAATCTGGTATTTCTGAGTCGTGCTATGCCTAAACAGGTTCAAGGCGACTTAAAATATTTTGAATTACATAATGAATGTACTACATTATAGTAGTTTGAAGAGGACAGAATTATGAATAGGGTAATATATAGTAGATGAGAGAATGGAGGTTCTTTGATTGTACTGGATTTAGTGACTTGGGAGTACTTGTAGGCAAGTCAATGAAACAGTCCGCGCAATGTGTGGCGGCGGCGAAAAGGGCAAACAGAATGCTAGGAATGATTACGAAGGGGATCTCAAACAGATCTGAAAAGGTTATCATGCTGTTATACCGGGCCATGGTACGCCCCCACCTGGAATACAGTGTTCAACACTGGTCGCCGTATATGAAAAAGGACATCGTACTACTTGAAAGGGTCCAGAGAAGAGCGACAAAAATGGTTAAGGGACTAGGGAAGTTGCCGTACAACAAGAGGCTAGAGAAACTGGGCCTCTTCTCCCTTGAAAAGAGAAGACTGAGAGGGGACATGATCGAAACATTCAAGATATTGAAGGGAATTGAATTAGTAGAGAAAGAGAGATTATTCACCCTCTCCAAGGTAAAGAGAACAAGAGGGCACTTGCTAAAGTTAGAAGGGAAAAGATTCCATACAAACGTAAGGAAGTTCTTCTTCACCCAGAGAGTGGTAGAAATCTGGAACACTCTTCCAGAGGCTGTTATAGGGGAAATCCCTCTTCAGGGATTCAAGACAAGGTAGGATAAGTTCCTACTGGAACAAAACATATGCAAGTAGGGCTAGACTCAAATAGGACACTGGTCTTTGACCTAAGGTCCGCCGCTCGAGCGGACTGCTGGGCACGATGGACCATTGGGCTGACCCAGCAGTGGCAAATCTTATGTTCTTATATTTTGAGTTAGTTGTTTATGGTGTGTATGCTTTCAAAGAAAAGAGGTTTTAATTTTTTTTTCAAGAATCTGTTGTAGAATGTTACTATCCTGATGTCAGTTGAGAGGTTGTTCCAGGTCTTGGTGCCAAAATATGTGAAGAGCAAGTCGAATATGCGTTTGTATTTAACCCCTTTGGGAGACGGGAGTAGCAGTTGAAGAAATTTCAGTTTTCTAGTTGACACAGACCAAGAGTTGACAAATAAGTTTATGAGCGGTTCAGCAGTTTTTGCATATATGATTTGAAACATTATGCCTGTATTTCTGGCACCTACCTATGATGTAAACTGCGCCTCCATTGACGCATTGGGCTGCCTAATGCCACCTCCGATGTTAACCACACTTACAGTGGCGTTAAGTGCCTACACAGGCACAATTCAGGTGCTCATTTAGGTGCCAGTAGGTGCCTTGAAACTGTGTTTTTTTTTATTTTTTTACTGAGCTTGGGTGCCTACTGGCGCCTAAAAAATGGCGCCATTTAGAGAATTCAGTCATATGCCCAGATTCTATAATTGGTGCCGAGTACAGGGTTTTCCTGGCCCACATTTCCAGCACCTACCTATGATATGAATCATACCTTCATAGGCACTTTAGGCTGCCTAATGCCACTTTCAGCGTTAGCCATGCCTACAGTGGCATTAGTCAGCCTAAAGTGTGTACAGAGGCACAGGTCCAGCACCATTTTTTAGGCACCAGTAAGCACCTTGAAACTCAGTTAAATACATCATTTAAATGGCATTTTTTACTGAGCTTGGGCACCTACTGGCAGGGCAGGATTAGGCACACAAGTACACTGGGCCCCCTGACCCGCTCCTCCCCACCCCACCATGTGCCCAGGCAGAAACAGGAAGCTGCGTCAGAGGGAAGCTTTGGGCAAGTAGCACCACTTGCACAATTACAGTTCCCGTTGCCTTTCTTACCCACGTTGCTTGCTTGTCTTACTTTCTGTCGATAGGGAGGCCTGCGTTGCCGATCGATGCTGGAGGGGCCCATCGCCGTTTTGAAAAAACAATGTTGATGCCCTCCTTCATCGGGCCCCAGGCACGTGCCTACTTGGCCTATTGGTTAATCCTGCCCTGCTTACTGGTACCTTAAAAAAATGGTGCTGTTTAGAGAATCCGGGCCCTTATGTATATGGACTCATAAATATTGTTGTGTTGGTCATTCACATTGGACAGGGAGGGAGGTACTGTAGAAATGAAAGGTCAAAGAAGAGTTCTCTTTAGTACCTCACTAGCAGTCGGTTTAGGGCTTTATAACTGAGAATAAGTCTTTATAATTCTTGATGCTGGTGCAAATCATGTGATTTTGGCTTAAGAATCATCAATTTAGCCAATATGGTGGCTTCGTTATGTGATTTTGCAAATAGTTTCAGAATTTGTATACAAAGTGGTAGTTATACTTTCACAAATAATTATACTTTATGGTACTTGGGGAGAACATGGATGATATTATTGGAACTGTTGCGATCAGGAGCTCTCGGTGGCAGTTTCATAAATCTTAATTCCTAGAATCACAGAGATGGTTTTTCTAAACTGGCCATGCTCTTCCTTCTTATATAATTAATTACACATACAGCATTTTGTGGGGCCTGCTGTTATTAGCTGAAACTTTTTTTTTTTTTTTTTTGCTATGGTCTTTGCTTGCTTTCCTCTTAAGGGATTTATACTCTTTTGAAGTTAGCTGTTAACATGGCACCATGCTGTTAGCATCCATTAAAACAGCAATAAACCACATCTTGGTAAATAAGCCTCAGGGTGAATTCAGTGTTTTGCTGTTGGTCAGAAAGTAGTAGAACAAGATGCATGGCTTTTCTGTTGCTACAAGTCAAGTCATTGCTTTTCCCCACAGCAGCTGATGGTATTTGCAGAGGGGATAATGGAGCATAAACATGTTTTGCTTTTGCAAACAGATATGTACATTTCTGCTCATGCCCAGTTATAAATTTTGCAAAGTACAATTCAGTCATTTCTAATTAGCACCCTCTGAACTTTATAACTTACTAGCAGAGATCAGAGAATTACACGAGGGTGCTTGAAAAAGTTTTTCGCACCTTTCATATTTTCGCGGGAGAAGTGGTAAGAGAATGTCATGTGACTAGTCAGTCTTGTCATGTGACTAGTCAGTCACGCAAGCCGGCTCATCTTGATGTAATTTGCTTTTGAGATATTTAATAAATAGTGATTAAAAAAAATAAAAGTGCAGAAACTTTTTGAAGATCCCTTATACATATCCCTTGTATAACTTTTTGAAGATTCCTTGTACATATGTAATACTTGTAATATGTTTGTCCATAAATATAGTAGATACTCCTATATCAGCTTGCTCTCTCTCCCCTGACATGCAGAGATCGCATTGCTAGAGAAGGAGGAAGGGAACTGCTACACATTGGGTCACTTCTGTCTTTTCTGCTGGCTAGACCTGACCTGTTTAGATGAACTGTATAGCTGTAAGAAGATCAATGTAGTTCACCTAAATAGTCAGGTCTAAAGCCTGCAGAGGAGGAAGAAGTAGCCTGATGTGCACTGGTTCACTTCTTCCTCCTCCTGCCTCCTGATCTCTTTGGGGGAGAGGTGAGAGATACCCATTGCTGGCACTTTGTGATTTCTGCCACAAGAAGTGCAGGAATTCTGCATTGTTCTATGGGGGAGGGAAATTCTGTGCAAATTCTGCATGCGCAGTTGTGCAGAATTCCCCAAGAATAAAATAATATACCTCTGCTTATGTATATGAGAATGTGCACTAATGATCAGGAAACAGGCTGCAGCTGGTATCATACTATGAGACATTTGATATGGTGCCTTCCTGATTGGGTCTTCAAGATACAAGGTGACAATGTGAAACCAAAGACATGATTCTTAAAGATTGCAGGCATTTGAGACTCATTTCTTTCAGTATCTCTCTAAAGTTCTTTGAGTAGGGACCTGCTGAGGCAGGATTAGTCTTTTTTTTTTTTTTACTGGATGCAGACTCTTAAAGAGCAAAAAGCCTGAGGTCTAAAGAATATGCTATTGAACAGACCTACTGAAGGAAAACATATGACTTGAAAGTATATAAAACTTGAAAGTATGTAGGTGAGAATAGCTCTGGAAAATCGAATAATACAAGAAATTTGCAGAAAAGTCCTGGCAATCCACAAATTATTGTGGTTGCAATGGAAATAATGATCTCAACACCATCTGAGAGGAGAAGACATTTTTTTATTTCAGAGAAGAGAACAATTCTCTGGGTAAGTATACAGTATATTATTTTTGCTCTGAGCTCTTGATAATTTTTGGGGGGATAAAAGCTAAATTATAGGTATCTTTATTTAGACAGTTTAGATCTTAAAAAGAGCAAACTTTACTTAGCTAGTTTCCATATATAAAAGCCTTTTTATAGTTTTACAGTTTTTAAGCTTGAACATTCTGCTAGTGAAAGTCTCTGGCAGGCATAGCAGGGTCTGGCTTAGTCTTCATTCCTGCCCACCCTTCCCACTCCCACCCATCCCTAGCTCATTTCTTTATGTATAGTCTTAATTTATAGTCAATTATTCTAATCAGAACAAAAGGAGTGATTGTTTAATACATATTCTTACTACATTTCATTACTTGCTAAGAATTAAACACTAAGGACTCCTTTTACTAAGGTGCGCTAGCGTTTTTAGCTAACCCCAACGCTACGCGGCTAGAACTAATGCCAGCTCAATGCTGGCGGGTAGCATCTAGTGCACGCGGCATTGTAGCTTGCGCTATTCCGCGCTTTAATGCCCTAATGCAGCTTAGTAAAAGGAGCCCTAAATAAAGCATACAATATAATCCTAATGCTCTCTCTACTAGTCTAATATTCCAAGAACTTTAACAGGGTTTAATTAATTAATTAATAACCTAAAAAATAAGATGCAGACAGTAGTCCAGCAGTAATATGGGTGCTTTCCAGTCTTTTGCACTGAGTGTCACAGTGTATGATTATTTCCCACGTGGGCAAGAAGTTATATCTACTTTCTACAGTCTCTTCAACAGAACTCTCCAATACTGCTGATATATAGTATAAAGACTATCTGAAGAAATGTCTTCCAGTTGAGCTTGAGAGATTTGCACTAGAGAATGACATGGTGACAAATTCATCACCGTTCCCGTCCCCCGCGAATAACCGCGGGAAACCATCTTCATGTCATTCTTTAAGGAGAGAGGGAAGAATCAGAGTATGAATGGCCACAACCACTGACCCACAAGCTTTGCTTTGAAGAATGCTGGTTGTAGAAGGACTGAGGTTGAAATAGACACTAGAAAATGACATGGGATTATTTCCCGCGGTTATCCGCGGGGACGGGAACGGTGATGAATTTTGTCACCGTGTCATTCTCTAAATTTTGCACCTGCTTCAAAGGAAGATAATAAATTTTTATGGAGAGGAGGGAAAGCATATTAAGAATATTTTAAGCACTCCTTAAGGAAACCAATGAAAAGTTCCTTAGGAAGGCTTGTCACAGAATGTAACACATCTTAACAGTAGCCCAAATTGATAACTTTGCCATGAATATTGGTGTTATTTGAATAGTGGCAACCTTTGCTATTCATTATCTGGATAGCTGCACTTAATATCCATATAGAATTTAAATACCATGGCTGGCATATAAACAAATGCTGGCCATGTAGTTTAAATATTGACCTACATGATTTTTGATTGAGGATGACATACGTACACACAATAGTACTCTAAAAAAAAAGGCCATGCATGCAAGCTTCTAATTATTTACTCTCGTTGAGTTCTTTTATTGTAAGCTGCCATAACATGTGATGAAAAAAATCCTGAAACGTTCAAATGTCTCTAATTTTTATAATGTATAATTACTTATTTATCATCTGGCACAGACTGTGTTTCACAATATTCACTGGCTGTCTCAAGGGACCACCTGAACTGTTGCAAATGCCATTTAAGCCTCAATGCCAGGAAAAACCTTTGCTTTGAACACAGCGGCCTCCAAAACCACTTGTACTTTATTGTATCTTTGATAATTTACTGTTCACATAATATCTTCTGATGAGTGACTCTCTAAAATTGCCAGCATTATTTCTAATACAGTAAAACAAAATTCTCATATGGATACAGGTGCTTCAAAGGCTGAAAATGATATAACCAGATCACCAAAATAATAGCATAGATCAGTGATTCTCAACCCTGTCCTAGGGGACCCCCAGCCAGTCGGGTTGTCAAAATATCCCTAATGAATATGCATGAGAGAGATTTGCATATAATGGAGGAGACAGTCTTGCAAATATGTCTTATGCATATTCAATAGGGATATCTTGAAAACCCAACTGGCACCAGTAAGCGCCTTGAAACTCAGTTATAAATACATCATTTAAATGGCATTTTTTACTGAGGGTCTCTTAGGATAGGGTTGAGAACCACTGGCATAGAACTTCATTTTTTTTTTTACTAATGCCAAAGTACTTCCTCTATTCCTTTGCTTAAATATAATCTCGTGTGAACATATGGTGAAGATGATAATATTACAATAAATTATCACTTGAGTTGATTAGATTTCACAGATGCTGATGTTCTTTGAGGCCTTGTAAACTTGTTTATCTCATAAATGACTTAAAGAGAAGCAGCCCAGAAGATGAGTAAAATACTGAAATTTTGTTTCATCTGAAAACCACAAATAGTCAACGTGCAAAGATTCTAGTCCCATTCTTCATCATCTTCAAATTAAATTGGCAGACAGATTGGCGATTCAATCTACAAAGAATTGGGCTAATGACAGGCATTATAAAGACATTGGAATCAAACAGTGGTGGTAAACAATGTCATAGGGTGTGGATAGAGACATATAGTTAAAATTCAACAACAGCAGGTTGTGGCCAGACTTAGGGTAAATGCATATCAAATTCTAAAGTGACCTGCGCTTTGTGACCTATGGTTGATGATTGCTGATGTGATGCCTGATCTACACAGGAAGACATTAAAAGTGGGGTAAACCCACTAGAGAGCTCCTTGTGAAGACTTCTACCATCACAGACATCAAAAGGGCAGGTTTTGAGCTAACTGGAAGTAAGAAGGGCCACAATAACACTAGTGGCTTCATCTCCTCCAAGCATAAGTAGCTCATAGAGATATCTGTTTCTAATTTGGGCACATATAAGTGAATTAATTTATTTCTGTAGATTTAGGAATCACCTAAAATCTGAATATACTGTGATTCCTATGGTTGGCCAATCAACTTCACCCATTGACTTAAAATTTTACCCCAATTCTTGGCAGTGAAACATGTAGATCCATATTTTATTCCCTGATACTGTAATTATAGTGGAGTAATGATGTAGAATGGTGGGTTTTCAATCATGGAAGCAAGGATTCAACTCTTACTGGTGATCCTTGTGATCTTGGGAAGTCACTTCATCTTCAGGTGCTTATCTCAAGATTGCAAGTTCACTGGGTACATAGAGGGGTATTTTCGATAGGACACCTAAGTCTGAGTTTGGATGTTTTGGGAAAGACGTCCAAAAATTCAGTACAGAAAATATCCATTTTCGAAATCGCAAGATGTCTTTTTTTTTTTTTTTTTAATGACCTGCTAGACGTCTTGGCTTAGAACAGGGGTAGGGAATTCTGGTCCTCGAGAGCCGTATTCCAGTCGGGTGTTCAGGATTTCCCCAATGGATATGCATTGAAAGCAGTGCATGCAAATAGATCTTATGCATATTCATTGGGGAAATCTTGAAAACCCGACTGGAATACGGCTCTCGAAGACCGGAGTTCCCTACTCCTGGCTTAGAAAGACGTCTATGCTTTTTGGCCATTTTTGAAGAATAAGGCATCCAAATGAAACTCATCCAAAACAAGTCATTTGCATATAGGAGGGGGCCAACATTTTTAATGGACTAGCCACACAGACATGCCAGCAGAACAGTGGGGCATCTTAGAGGGCACTGCTGTGAACTTCACATAAAAGGTGCCAGGTACATATCTCACTATAACTCCCTTATAATGCATAGTGAGACTTCCAAAACTCCCCCAAAACCTATTATACCTACTTGTCTACCACCCCAATCGTCCTTATGGTTGCAGGAGTCACCAAATATGACAATACAGTAGGTCTTTGGTGGACTCACATTTTCCACCATAAATGTAGAGGTTAGAGTGGGATATGGTCCTGGATCCCCCTTTCTATGGTTCACTACACCACCCACCAGGCTATTCCAGACACCTGCTTGCTGCTCTATTAGGATTTCCCATACCATATGCTGTTTTTATAGAGACAGGAATGCACTGAATTGGGGGGGGGGGGGGAAATCACTGACCAATGGGGGAGTGTGGAGGAGTTATCTGGTCAGTTTGGATTCCTTATTGGCCCTTATTCACTTTTAAAACAAGTCTAACTCCAAATGACTAAATGGAGTTCTGGACATCTTGGTAAATGTTTAAATATCATCACAAGACATTCTGGCACTAAGCCTGCTCTAAGCCTGCCCATAACTTGCCTCCAACATACCCTCTTGAACTGTGGATGCACTGCAGACACAAAGTCTAGCAAGACATCTAGAAAGTTGGTTTTGAAAATGACTACTTAGACGTCTTAACCAGTAAGACAACCAAGTGCCACTATATGTCATTTTTCGGACATCTTTCTTATTTGAAAATGAGCCTCAAAGAGTCTTATGCCCTCCTCTCAACATTCAAGTCCCTAACCTACCCTCTCTACAAGATATCATGTTTGTAAATGTTAAACTTTGTGTGTGTTAGGTGGATATATCACACATCACACATGAAAATAATGAGAGAACTTTCCAAACATCATGTAAGGCACAAATCTATTCATTGCATATATGAATCTCTGTCAGACCAGGGAAAACAAAACAAAAAGATCCCAGAAAAAAACTCACCGGCTGGGATTTTTTTTTTGTTTTTCTGACGGAGATTGGTGCCTAGCCCTTGAAATAGCATTTGCAAAACAGTGCCACTGTCGGGCATAGGTGAAGAGTGGTATTCTTTATTGAAAGAAATGGAATTACGTCTTGTTTCTTCTGTGCTTGCATGACTGGTTGGATATCTCCTTAAGGAGTCCCAGAACAGCTACTGAGATAAGTACATTGCTGCAAATTAAAGAATTTTCTGTGACAGTGTCTGGTTTACATACAGGTACTTCAAGCATTTTCCTTATCTGTCCTGGTGGGCTCACAATCTATTTAATGTACCTGGGGCAATGGAGGACTAGGTGATTTGCCCAGGGTCACAGAGAGCAGTGTGGGGTTCGAATGCACAACCTCATCACACTACCTCTCTAATGTGGTGTTACAACCACAAAAGTGCAGTGTGATGCCTTGTAGCGAGGAGTTGAACTGCATCTAAAACTTTATCCTGACTATCTCAAGAAGACTTGGAATGCCTTTGGTAGATGACTACACCAAAGTGTGCTTGTTTAGCTATTAACGAAGTATGTTAAATTTCTGTTATTTTCCACAATAAAGTGCAGATATTGAAGATTCATTTAATAAAATGCTGCTAAGGTTTTTTTGGATTTTTTTTTTTTTTTTTTTTGCATAAAATGCCTTTTTATCATTGTCTTGACATAAAGGACCAAATTTTGTAAAGGACTTCCAACTTTAGGTGTCTACAATGTGGGTGTCCATCGACTTAGGTATCCAAATAAAGTGGATATTGTCCAATTAATGACTTTAACATGCACTAATTGGAACTTAGACATCTAAACACTGGACACGATTCTACAAATAGGCATCCACAATTTTGTGGATGCCCACTGGAAAAAGCTGCACCTAAAAAATAGGCGTGGGCCTGGCATAGGCATGGCATGGGAGCTTCAATTTAGATGTCCATTTAGAAAATCGCATGCTGCTCAGCAAACGAATACATTAACCTAACGCCTAAAATGTAGGTGTTGCAAAACCAGGTCTACTTTTGAGCGTGAGCTGGGCGCTAGGTAGATGTGAATAAGGTGGACATGACTTAGGCATTACTTAGTTGTGCCATAGGCGTCCATTTATAGGTGAACAGGGCTTTTATTTTGGGATATAGAGGACTGCAGGTTAATATTAAGCTCAAAATATGTTTAATAATGCATTACTTAAGCAAAGCACATGAAAAAAAATTATTAATTTGGATGTTCTAGGATATTACACATTATAAATGTTATTCTTTCTTCTTTTCTTTTTCTTTTCTGTTTAAATGGAGTTTTTTTCATAATTTTGATTAAGTTATATTGTAAACTGCTTTGATCCTTTTTGGCTGTATATGCGGTATATAAAGATTTTCAAAAACATAAACATAAATTGCATACTGAACATAATTTCCAAAAAGTTAACATAAAGGAAATATACTACTCACACAATGGCTGCAGTAGTTCAGAGTAAGTGGACATGTCTGATGTATAATCTTGACATCATTGTGACATCATCAATATGCACCTAGATGGCAGAATGTCACTACAAAATAATTAGGAACCAAAATTTCTTGTAGCTTAGTGGTTGAAGAGACAGCTTCTATCATCCAAAAGTCATGAGTTCAAATCCACATACCACACCCCTATCTTTAATACCTTTACAGCTTCTTATTTGCTCTCATAAAAGAGTATAGATTGTGGACTTTGCCATTTGCCGGGTCCAGAGGGAAACTTATTTATACTCTGAGATGGTTTGTGATATCCTAAGGTATCATCCTACATGGCACCTGTGGTTCAATGGTTAAAAGCACTGCTTCTATCTTCTAAAGGGCATGGGTTCAAATCCCAAATATGATCAGATACCCCAGCACATGTTCCTATTTTTTATTAGTATTCTGCCATCTAGGTGCATATTGATGATGTCAAGATTGTGCATCAGGCACTTCCACTTGCTCTGAACTACTGCAGACATTGTGTGAGTAGTATATTTCCTTTTATGTTCTTAACCTTTTGGAAATGAAGTTTAGTATGCAATATATATATATTTTTTTTTTCATGTGCTTTGCTTAAGTAATGCATTATTAAACATAAAAAATAGAAGCTCCGTTCACCTATATGAGGACGCCTCAAGCATGCCTAAGTCACGTCCATCTAGACCTGCATTTGCAAGCAGTCCTCTTACTAGAAAAATAGAGGATTTAGTATGCAATCTACAGTATATATTTTTCTTTTTCCATGTAATTTGAGGAACAAAGAGGCCAAAAGAGGAATTGGACAAGTGTTGAAGGTATATGTTTGATATTTATCCTAGAGAAATGACTGCTTGGAAATCAAGAGGATATAAGCTTGGCTTTGGAATTGACATGTAGTTTACCATCTGAGTGTGTGTGGTGCAATGGTTAGAGCTACAGCCGTAACACCCTGACGTTGTTGGTTTGAATCCTACTCTGCTCCCTGTAACAGATATATATATACTGTATATAAAAGATAGATATAATGGTGGTGCCAGCATTTCACTGCATACAATTTTAATTAAAAACAGCATAAAATCTCCATTATAATTATGTCATAATAATGAGACATAATAACATTATAGATGTTGTAAAAAAATCTATGTGCCAACTAAAAGGTGATTCTGTAAAGGACTTCTAACTATTTAGATGCATTTAGACTCGCTGAATGGCGCTGAGCATGATTCTCTATAGTACTTCTATGCATTATAGAATCACGCTTAGCATTCTACTGCTGGACATCTAAACAATGCCTACATTTTAGGCGTCTTTTACAGAATCTGGCCCCAAATGTACTTTATCAATGTATCATTGCTAAGAGTGAAAACATAAAAGTTATAGCTATAATACCATGAAATTTGCTTCATTAAGCAAAAATGATAGCAAATTTTAAGAAAAACAGAGCTTTGTGTAATCAGTGGCTTTGAGAGACCCCAGGATGGGCTTTAAATTTTTCTAAAAAAAAAAAAATTTTTCTGATCAAGCACAATCAAATTGATGTGAAAATTTCAAATTTTCTAAATTTAGAGCTCCTTTTACAAAGGCACATTATGCTTTTTTATCGCTAGCCGCAGCAGTATTAGCTCTGATGCAGAAAGGCAGTATATCAAGTCCATGCCCTTTTACTTGTATACATGCAACCAACGCACTTGGCACTTCAGGGCAGGGTCAATTGTATTTATACTTGACTACTGGCTAGAACCAGTGGAGCGTTGACCTGCTGCTGCCAGCCTTTTAAGAATGCAGTATTAGCAAATTTTATAAATTATTACTGTGCAGCATCTTTTACTATGCAGTACTCCCCCACGAATTTGCGGTTCAGCGTTCTTGGCCTCAGTCTTTCGCGGGTTTTTTTTTCTCTTCTTCCTCCTATTGCTTTTGAGAAGGGCCGGCGCTCAGGTGAAGAACCTGTGAGGAGAAGCAGCAGCTTGCGTCCGTATGGGAGGTGACTCGGAGGATATGGTTCCCAGCGTCCGAAGCTGGTGCTCATCTGCCCCACCACCACCACCACCCCTCGCACCGTGGAATCTGGCCTGCCAGCTGCTGCAGCGGCACCTACTACTTCCAGCGCAGCCGCTGTGAGGGAGATTGGGAAGGGGGGAGAGAGAGAGGAGATCGGTGACAGTTGCAGCGGTAAAGCGCACGCACGCGCAATGGAGCCTTCAAGCCAATGGTGACCAATGGCAGCAGCCAAAAACAGAGCGGGGAGGGCATTTTTGTACCACATCCATTTTTCGTGGTTTTTCATTCCGAGAACCTAACTTCCACAAATTTCGGGGGAGTACTGTATTCAATAATAATATAGATTTGGACTAGAGAAAAAGTTGAATCTTTATTGATATGTGTAGACTATTCATACATGAAATAACGGATGAGTAGTAATAAGCTGTGTTTATTCCACAGCTGAATCCAGTGAGGATGGATCACCGATTACTGCTTCCACTGGAGGTAAATGTCATTTTCTTACTTTTACTATTTGAAAACAGAGAATTTTGGTACAACGTGCAATCATAACACAGAGAAAGCGTTTCTTTCTATTCTCTTTAACTCTTGCTGTGCTCATTTTGATCTGTGCTTATGAATGGTGATGGGGGTGCTTTATTAAGTTTTGAGGGAGCATATCTGGTCATTGCTCTTGAGTATTTATCCAATCAAGAGCTTTCGTGTTTCCATGCCAACATTAGAGGATCAGAGTACCAAATTCTATAAATGGCGTTGAGTGACGCCAACATTGTAGGCGCTACTCGGCATGGTTATCAATAAAAAAAATGGCCCCATTTATAAAATCACGCCTAGCAGTGCCTAAGCAGACTTAGGCATTGCAAGGCCTCCTAGACATAGGCGTTGCTCCATTAGACCAGATTTTCACTTGCCTAATTTGGCAATGCCTATGTCAGATGCCAAATGACGCCTAACTCAACCACACCTATTCTCTGCCCATAACTACACCTACTGTTTTAGATAGGCATCATTAGGCATCCTTAGGCGTGGGAGGGCACCTCTACTTAGGCATTGTTAGGCATCCAATAATTCAGCGCCAAACTCTTACATAATTTAATTATTATTATTTTTTTGATTGGCTGAAAACCAGCATGGTCAATTACCACACCGATTAAGCCAATTAAAAAATAAAAGTTAGTTGCTGATCCTGAAATTTGGCATCGCTAGGCAGCTGCAAATAGGGCACCTAGCAAACAGCATAATGTAGGAACATGACGTGCAGTGTTACATTAATAAAGTTGTAATTCATCCACTGACATTGAACCCCATGCACTTGTGTGCTTGGTGACATCATGGGACGACATCTGTTTAAACATGCTGATGGCTTTTCTTTTTGTCTGCTGTATCAACTGCTTTTATGGTGATTTAATCAAAATTCTTAGCAGTTAAAGTCTTTGCAACATAATATAACCTCCCCCCTTCCACAATAACTATTTGAAAACACTCCAAATCAATTATAAGCTTTAGATTTAATTCTCATAAAACAGAGTTGTTAACAAACAGCACTGAAGATGTCAAACATTTATCATCGTATGAAGGGGTGCTGAAAAGTTCTCAGCCCAACCAACCCGCTTCATAAGTTCTGAGTTTAATGTTCTGAGTTTAAAGTTCTGAGTTTAATAATGCATTACTTAAGCAAAGCACATGAAAAAAATGTATTAATTTGGATGTTCTGAGTGTTATTTTGCCACTGTAGCTGAAAAGAGTGTTATGTGTCTTATTTCATTAAGTGCCAATTTGCAGAAACGGAATTCTCTGGGCTCCTTTTACTAAGGTGCGCTAGCGTTTTTAGCGCACATAGGATTTTAACGTGCCCCCTAACCCCGCGCTACGTGGCTAGAACTAACGCCAGCTCAATGCTGGCGTTAGCATCTAGTGCGCGCTATTCCGCCTGTTAATGCCCTAATGCAGCTTAGTAAAAGGAGCCCTCTGTTTTTGACATTGTTGCAGATCATTGATTGAAACATATCCACGTCATTCTCTTCTTGGTTGGGCTGAGAACTTTTTAGCACCTCCTCGTATATTTTTTAAACAATACTTTGATTTCTTTTCCTTTAGACTGCTGGTTCAATCCCTGATCTTAAGTACCTTAGACTACTGCAATATTATATACTTGTGATCTCTGTCTCAGTCTGTCTCATTTATGGCCTCAAGAAATCGGTGTCAGGTCAAAAGCGCGCCGGGACAAAGGCGCGCCCAGACAATTGAGCGCAGCGCGGAGGCCCGTGCCACAGAAAATTACTGTTTTTAGGGCTCCGACAGGGGGAGCGGGGGGGAACCCCCCCACTTTACTTAATAGAGATCGCGCCGCGTTGTGGGTGCGTTGTGGGAGTTGTAACCCCCCACATTGTACTGAAAACTTCACTTTCTCCCTGTTTTTAGGGAAAAAGTTAAGTTTACAGTAAAATGTGGGGGGTTACAACCCCCCAAACCCCCCATAACACCGGCGCGATCTCTATTAAGTAAACTGGGGGGGGCTCCCCAACAAAAACCCCCGTCGGATCCCCTAAAAACTGTAATTTTCTTTGACGCGTGCTCAGTTGTCGGCGCGCGCCTTTGTCTTTCGCGGGGTTGTCTATGAACCCAAGAAATCAGACCATGTAAGCCCATATTACAAAAAACTACACTGGCTGCCTGTGGAAGCAAGGGTCATTTTTAAGTTTGCTTGCCTTTGTTTCAAAACCATGACAGGTTCCTCCCCAACCTATCTGTCTCACCAATTCAAATTCCCAGGTACAACTAATACACGCAGTACCTACTTGTTCACTTTTCCATCCCTAAAGGGCTACACCTACAAGAGATACCTCGACAGAACACAACCAACAGACACAAACGAAGCTCGCATCTGAACTTCGTCTCTCCATCATTCAGAGGTTGTAAATTCAAAAGTCATTACCAACATCTTCTCGCTCATCAAGCAGCACTATGGGGTAAAGACCTCGAACAATTGCTTGTGCCCATTACCTATGTGGAATTTAGGAAACGCCTAAAAACACATCTGTTCATGAAGTACTTAGGAAACCAACCTATACAATCTCAATCCTCAACAAATGATCGCTAGAACTATCAATAATTAAGTCTGTACTTTGTTTATTCCATTTAATCTGTAATATTACTAATCTGTAACATTTCTAATAATTGTAAACCGCATAGAACTTCACGGTCCTGCGGTATATAAACTGTTATTATTATTATTATTATTATCATTCCAAGCAGGCAAATGGAGCAAATGTTTAACCAACTTCATCTCAAATGCACTTTCGTACCAAACGTTTAGAAAGTCAATAAAAACTTATCTCTGACAAATTTCTCTGACCCCACTTCAACCTGATGTACTTCCAAAACACTTCCAGATAAACCTGACTAAACTTAGCATGCCAATGTAATTTCCCAAAAGTTCTCTGTAAAGTCGCTGTATGTATACAGTCTCTTCCCTTGTAAACCGCTTAGAACTGTTTGTGGTATGGCGATATATAAAAATAAAGTTATTATTATTAATAAATCATTGCACAAGACAGCAGTTCTCAAACCTGTCCTGAGGGCTTTCCAGGCAGTCAGATTTTCAGAATATTCACAATCAGCATTCATTAAAGAGATTTAAATGTACTGCTTCCAGTGCATACAAATCTCTCTCATGCCCCAAATCTCTTCTCAGCCCCAAAATATGATGCCATTTACTGAATCCAGTGCATAATGTATTCCCTTCAATTTATATATTCTCTGTAACTCATGTTTTGTGGATTGAGACATCCGGGTTTTACTTCTACTGAAAGTAATGGAAGTAAGGAGGACAGACACCTGGGAGAGCCATATGGTAACACTATATATGAGTGATTTACAAATTGGGAGGATATAGCATAAACGCAGTTTAAAAAAAAAAGTGGGGTTTTAGCCTGGATTTGAACACCATGAGAGACTGGGCCCAACACACTGTCAGGCAGGATGTTCGAGGCATAAGGCATAGCAAGGTCCAATATACAAAATGCTTCAACATTAGTTCTGTTACCTCATTTGTATGTGGGAGGACAGGTTCACTTATAACCTGTGCCTTTGCCAGTTATTAACTTGCTTCCATAAATGTCTGCTTTCCTAGAATACTTTCTGAAACTCTGGCATAGGATCAATATCTCCTTTAATGTGGAATGGCCAAATGTTTTGCCATGAAATATAAGAGTCAATAAGATGGTGATTGTGTGCCCAGGAAGGGAGAATTCAAAATATAAGTTCCATAAACTGCCTTCTTTGTTAAAGGAGATCTGAAGATATCATACAATAGCATAAGTCATTGTAAATCTTATTTTGAAGTGATTTGCATTGTGATGTCTCCCTGAATATGGCTTAATTACTAGGAAAAGAATAAATACTACTGTGCAATGAGCCATATTGTATTTATTTCTGAGGGGACTCCTGGATGCAGGCTCTTCTTTAACCCCACTGCCCCCCCCCTCCCGTTTACAAAACCATAGTACGGTTTCTGGCTCCAGCTCCGGCAATAACAGCTACAACACTCATGAGTGTCGGAGCTGTTACCACCATGGCCAGTGCTAAAAACCTCACTGCGGTTTTGGAAAAGGGGAGGGGGAGGGTTAAATTTGCAATACAATGCAGAATAGAGAGAGCCAAATAGTGTGGTATAAACCATTAGCATAGCAAAGTTAAAAAATGTTTGCATACGTTCCTGAAGAAAAGTCCATAAACTAGTTATTAGAGTGGACTTGGGGAAATCTACTCCTTATTCTTGGAATAAGCTGTGTGGAATGGTATTACTATTTTCAGATCCTGCCAGATACTTGGGACCAGGATTTGCCATAGTTAGAAACAGGATACCGGGCTTGATGGTCTTTGAGTCTGTCCCACTATGGCAATGTTCATTTAGTCCAGGGGTAGGCAATTCCAGTCCTCGAGAGCCGGAGCCAGGTCAGGTTTTCAGATCTCCACCATGAATATGTATGAGATGGATTTGTATACACTGCCTCCGTGAGACGGAAATCTATCTCATGCATATTTATTGTGGATATCCTGAAAACCTGACCTGGCTCCGGCTCTCAAGGACCGGAATTGCCTACCCCTGATTTAGTCGAAGGACTTTCTCTAAAGCAATTGGTCCCTGAAAGTGCAAGCATGCGGTTGAGGCTGGAAACGAAGCCCTGTAGTTGTGTAATTCAGTAATATATATGGCCCCTATGAAAAGTAACTAGATATCCATTAACATGTGTCTCAAGCACTACAGGGCAGAACCTAGCCAGGCAACCGAAACAGTGTAAAGGGACAATTATACTGAACGAGGGAGCACAATCAAACTGCATGTCACAATGGAGAACTTAAAAAGAAATCAGATAGTAAAAACGTTTGAACTGAAACTAATTTTACTCTCAGATATTCTTGCTAGATAAAAATATAACTGAAAGTCTAAGTATAAAGCTTGTCCAAATTCATTAGTTTAGGATTAATTTGTTAATAATTGGCTAGCAAAATTTCCTGGAAGAAAAGACAGAGAGAGAGAACTAGGGCTAGAGAGGAGGGAAAGAGAAGGCGAGGCAAAGCTTGAGCAATGACTCTGGAAAATCACTGAGGGCTCCTTTTACAAAGATGTGTGGATCTTTTCCAGATAAGCCCCGCTACTAATGGAAAAAGTGGACGTGCCGAAAGTTAAGCCCTGACACCTTTTGCCAGCGCACGCAACCTTAACCAGTGAAGTTCTCAGCACAACGGCCCCACAACGCGGCGCAATGTGTATAAAGTAATAGTGGGGGGGAGCACCCAAAAAGATTATAAAAAAAGAGGATATGAAACTTAACATTATCAAAAAAGATTATAAAAAAGAGGATATGAAACTTAATCATTATAAAAAAAATAGGATAAACTGTCGACCATTTTTTAAGGGCTTCCGACAGGAGGGTGTGGGGGGTAACCCCCCACTTTACTTTCTAAAGATCGCGCCTCTTTTTTATAATTTTTTTTTGGGGTGGCGGGGTTAACTTTTTGGCGGGGCTTATCTGGAAAAGATCCAGTATGCGTTAGCGGTTTTTTAGCGCACGCTTAGCGCGTGCTAAAATGCCGCACGCGCTAGCTGCTACCGCCTTCTTTTAAGCAGGTGGTAATTTTTCGGCTAGCGCTCGCTAATCAAGTATCAAGTTTCAAGTTTATTAAATTTTGATTTTACGCAATATCAAATATTTCAATGCGTATTACATAATTGTAATGTACAATAGAAACCCAGGGATGACAAATACAAATACAAAATAAGACAAAATACAGACTAATCATTATGTTCTATTAATACAAATTGAAACATGTAGGTAAAAGGTGGAAATACAATTTAAATAATTTATAATATTAATAAAAAAGGAAAAAAAAAAAAAGGGAACAATTAAGGTTTGTACATAAGGGTAGGGGAGGTGTAATATTAGGAATAATTAATCGGTTTAATATTAGAAAAATTTTAATATAAAGAGTGTAAGAAGATCCAGATTAATATTAATGATAATTTGATAGAAAAGAAAAAAAGAGAATTAAGATTAAAAACACTTATAGTTTCTATATTGATGTTCTGCTCATTTAATTCCTTAAAGAACAAGTATTGTGTTTATTACGATTACTATCTATGTATTGAATGCATCTTTATAAAGAATGCTTTTCAGACCTAATCTGGTGCATGCGCTAAAAACCCAAGCGCACCTTTGTAAAAGGAGCCCTGAATAGCAACAAATTACTAGGGAGTGCAGGCAGTTTAAGGAACAAATATTTTGTATGATTCCTCTCTATACCCACAAACATATTTTTGAGAAGAATTCATTAATATTCATGTAATTTGGTTTGGAAAACAAATCATCTGCCTTTGCCTACTGGCAGGCTCTTTTCCAGATATACCAGTTGTACCCAGCAGCATTGAATTTCCAAAGTGCCATACAAGAGTTAACACGAATGAGATTGTGAAGTTTCACATCATAGTTGGAAACTGTAATTAACTTTAAGATTAACAGAAAGCTGAGTTTAATTTCAAGCATACTGCTTAAGGGAAAGGGTAGCCACTGCTACTTTAAGAAATGACTTGACAGTTTTCAATGCTCTTGATAATTGCTCAATTTTTTTTTAATGGATCATAGAAAAAAAAATCCCTTGACAGCACCATTTAATCTAAGATGCTTGTTTGGAGTTCACAAACCGTTATTATGAGAAATAATTAGATATTTCTCAACTGTATATTGAATGAATCCTATGCTGGACCAAAACAATGTAGTAAAAAAGCATGTCTTCCCCAGTGATTAGGTCATTACTATAGTTCAGGCTATCAACAGGCTGTGCAATGGTACAGCCTAGTAGTGATTCACCTCCCATCTAAAAATAACAGCTTTGATGAGAGGAATTAGGAAACCTCTGCACATCTGACATTCCAATATATTTTTCCTGTTTAATAGTGAAGTTCTTAAGAAAAAAAACAAAAACACAACTCTTATCCTTATTCATGCTGATGAGGATAGAATGCAGGAAAAGACCCATTTTTTAATATCTCCAATTCATCATGCATTTTGTCAAAAGTTGAAAACTGGGCTGGATTTTTGGAGCCAAAACAAGAAAAACTGCAGACACATGTACAATAATGCAGGCAGAGTTTATTATAGCAATAAATTAAATGTGGTTAAAAACAACATCTTAAAACAAACCAGGGGACCCGACACGGTCCGTGTTTCGGTAAACCACACCTTCAATCAGGGGTAACTAATAAGACAAAAAGAAATGACTCAGAATGTACTTCATAATAAAAAATAAAAAATATATATATATATGTAAATACATGAGCATATAACAAATGAACATATAAAGAAGGTGTACAATGAAGTAATAATGAAAACTTAAAAACAAAACCATAAAAAACAAAACTTAAAAGCTAAAAGACATCCAAATCTAAAAAGCACATAATCAAAATTAAAATATTGAAGATAAAAATAAAAATAGGTGTTCAAATGTTGACGCAGGCTAGACGTAAGAAATTTCTGACCTACATTTTCCAGGCCTACATTTCCCGGCACCTATCTTTGTCATGAATTCACGCTTATGTAGATGCTTTAGGCCGCCTAATTGCCGTTTCCTGCACTAGCTAAAGTGCTTATGTAGGTGAAATTTCTGCACTTATTATTTTAGGCTACGGTAGGTGCTTTTAATGGTGCTGTTTTTCTGCCTTTTTAAATGGCATTTGTTTAATTAATCTTAGGTGCCTAGTGGGGGTGCCTACTAAATTTAGGTGCCATTTGTAGAATTTCCCCCCTAGATATATATTTACCCATAAAAATACCCGTAGGGTGCCTAAGCGTTATTCTGTAATGGAGCATGTAAGTGGCATAGCCTGTAAATGAAGGTGTGTGCACATATGGGTGGAGCATAGGTGGGCAATGGGGAGCTCCCACTTATGTGTGCAATTTGTAGAATACTGTAAGTTATGCACATCTCTGCCACATTTAGGTGCCCAAAGGTCTACAGCTGGTGTAACCGTAGTCATGTAAATGTAAGGTGAATCCATAACAGGCTATTTATTTCTAAAAATTATAGACTGCCTAAAACTAGGCAGTTAACAATTGAAAGAACATTCATAGAGCTCCTTTTACTAAGCACGCGTTAGTTCATGGTGCATAGCACGGGGTTAGCGCGCATGGCAATGCAGCGCATGCTAACAACGCTAGTGCACCTTAGTAAAAGGAGCCCATAAATAATTCATGCACAATACAATTACAAAATGCATTCAGATTACATTGCAATTACACGGTAATTTCATCCTCCTAAAATAATGTCGAGAGCTCAATGAATTTACACAATAGCCATCCTATTAAATAAAATGCAATAACCTCAGCTTAGAATTCTTATTAAATATGTCTCCCCAATAGTTAAAAAAAAAAGCCTCCACAAACAGTTGTGTCTTCAACATCTTTCCAAATTGTAAACGGTCAGAACAGGTCCTCAGGATTCCAGGGAGGGAGTTCCAAAATGCTAATGCTCTATGAGGGAATATGGCCATCCAGATGCTGTTATAGAACAGGCTTGAACCGTGCAACATCAGAGCACCAGAGTAAAAGTGCTCACTAGAGAATGATACGGTGACAGAATTCATCACCGTTCCTGTCCCATGGATAACTGCGGGAAACCATCTCATGTTGTTCTTTAGTGTCTTTTCTCAACCTCAGTCCTTCTACACCAGCATTCTTTAATGCAAGACTTGAGGGTCAGTGGTTGTGCCCATTCAATACTCTGATTCTTCACTCTCTCCTTAAAGAATGACATGGAGATGATTTCCCGCGGTTATGCACGGGGACGGGAACAGTGATGAATTTTGTCACCGTGTCATTTCTCTAGTGCTCAAGTATAGGACTTGCCCCCTTTATATATTAAATTTGAGAACATTTCTGTAGTGCTACTGTAGGAAATACCACACAGTAATATAAGAATTCTGAATATGAAGAATGGTCTGCCAAATCCTGACCATTATTTGCCAAAATATAACCAATAATATAAGATTATAGTGCATAAATTCATACCATGACCATTAAAAAATTTCAGAGTATTCCCAGATTATAAACTGTTATAATAGTTGCTTTTCCTTAGAAAATGCTCCCAGAGATCACATCTGTTGCTGGCAGTTGCTAGTTACCATGATTTGTTATTTTGGCTTCAGTTTATGTATTACACTGAAGTGCTCAACTAACGTTCTCCCATGCTCAACTGCTTGCTCAGACACATATCTTGAGCTGTGAGTGCTACTGAAACTAGCATTCTCCTTAAAGTTTTCAAGCATCCAAGTTATGTTTATACTTGATATAGTGCATATAGTGAAACATCTTTGCGGTATACAACACAATTAAAAAAGGCTGAAAAGTTCTCAACCCAGCCAAGAAGAGAATAACATGATTCAATCAATGATCTGAAACAATGTCAAAACATAGAATTTCATTGCTGCAAATTGGCACATGACAAAATAAGATAACGCTCTTTTAAGCTACAGTGGCAAAATAACGCTCAGAATTTAGGAAGTTGGATGTTAATTACACTTCTCCCTCCGAATCCGCGGTTTCGGCATGTACGGATTCGGTTATTCGCGATTTTTAAACAAAAAAAAAAAAAAACCATTTTCATTTTTCGGGCTATTTTAAGCACTGTAAGCCCCCCTTAAGCCTTACCTGGTGGTCTAGCGCAGTGGTTCCCAACCCTGTACCTGGAGGACCACCAGGCCAGTCAGGTTTTCAGGATAGCCCTAATGAATATGCATGGAGCAGATTTGCATGCCTGGCACCTCCATTATATGCTGATCTCTCTCATGCATATTCTTTAGGGCTATCCTGAAAACCCGACTGGCCTGATGGTCCTCCAGGACGGGGTTGGGAACCACTGGTCTAGCGGGTTTTCGGGGCAGGAACGATCTTCCCACGCTCCTGCCCCATGCAGATCGCTCATAGGAAATGGGTGCCTTGAGCTCCCGTAGACTACGATTGGGAGCTCAAGGCAGCCATTTCCTATGAGCGATCTGCATGGGACATGAGCGTGGGAAGATCGTGCCTGCCCTGATAACCCGCTAGACCACCAGGTATGACTTAAGGGAGGGGGGGGGGGCTTACAGGGCTTAAAATAGTCAGGGAGAAGTGGGGGTTAGGGGCAGAACCGGCCCGAATATTATTTAAATATTCACGGGCCGGCTCTGTCTCTAACCCCTGTGGATATGGAGGGGAAAAGTAGATAAATAAAATCTGTCATTAAAGGTCCTGTCAAGTCCAGTCTTAAATCATTGATAAGTAATCTCTAAATGTAAGTATTGTAGGTAAGTTGTTCCAAAGTGTTGGACCCATAGTGCTAAATATAGAATCACAAACAACAGTGAATGAATGTGGTTGGAACTCAGGAGAGGGTTACTTCACGTGTACTGACTTCTGATAGGCTGATATCCATTTTGAAAGTAATTTCATCTTGCTGTCAGTCACAGGAGGTTTTTCTTAATTTTTAGTCCATATGAGGGTGACATGAAGATCAAAACTACTGGAAACAGACTAGAACTTTCAAGCATTTGCTAGAAACTTTTAAATATTTTGTAGCCAAGTACATTTTATGGGAAACTTGAGAATATCACCTACAGTTCACAGGTTGTTGAAAAAATGTCGACGTTTCCAGAATACATAATGGCAGCTTGAAAAATATCTAAAGGTTCACAGTTAAGTCTGTCTGATTGTCCTTGCTCTACTTAACTGTGTGTTTTTTTGTTTCTAGACCCGATCTGAAATGGATAAGTATCTTCTCAGTCAGATTCCCCCAGTGCAGATGATGACAGACAAAAAGTACCGGAGAGAGAGTGCTTCTGTGGTAGATGAATTTTTTGAGTCTGAGAAGCCATCTTCTGCCCCATACAGCGTGAATATCAATGTGATACTACCAGATACAACACATCTTCGTACAGGACTCTATCGGCCAGCCAAGCCAATCACACTCTACCCTCAGATCAAAACAGAACCCGGCACCAGCTTTTCTCAGTCGTGTTCATCCGCTCTGACACAGACCTTGCCAGATTTCACAAGTGTGTTCAGCATGCCTCAGTCTGTGGCAGTCAACAATATCTTTATTAAGCAGGAGATGCCCAGTGAGGTGCCACTGTCTGCACCAGGCCCACATCAATCTCAGCTTTATCAGTTGCCAATCAGTAATGATGCTATCAGCATGGCACAGTCCACTGGCAGCACTACAGTCATTAACGCATTGAACGGTAGTACCATGACAGCAGGAAGTACAGGATCTAGCTCCCTTCTCCGACAATCCAGGCCTGTTCAGGTTAAACAGTTTCAGAACATTGCCCAAGGGCAAGGAAACTTCATTCCAGGGCAGATTTACCCTGTTCCAGGGGTTACTTTGCCCCCTTCACCTCCAAACTCACAGCCTGGCAGCCCAGAAAATCAGCCAGAGTTGATCAACACCATCTCACCCCCACCACCCTATGAAGCTACTTTTGGACTGAAGCTGATGCCATCAACTCAGATTCATAATCTTCCCAATGCTCTAGGCACCCTGTCTCAAGGGCAACTCATCATGTCAGGAGCAAAATTCAACAGAAGGAACAATCCAGAACTGGAAAAAAGAAGAATCCACCACTGTGATTATCCAGGTACTCTACAGCAATAAGGAGAATCAACATCTTACTTGGGTATACAAATTTTTAGCCTGGGCTTTATCAGAAGAACTTTAGAGTTAACATAAACACATTCAGGTAGGGGTTTCTTAACTACAGTGGGTAACCTATCGGGGCTACACTTTTAGGTTAGCACTTTGGGCTAGATTCACTAAGCAAATCGATCGTGTACCAATCGGTTTGCGAGCCCTTTACGGCCAGATTTCCTTCCGACCCGATTCACTAATGCCTGTAGCGATCCGATCCCGATCGACCCATGCAAATTAGTAAAACCCCATGCAAAATAGCCAAGCGATTGATTTGTGCACGGTTTGGAGATTTAGTGAATTCTGGCCTTTGTTCTTGATTTAGAAGCAGAGGATTTTAAATTTGATTATAGAGACCCACTTTACTTTCTCTTAGATCTCTTATGGAGAGTTGGGGAGGACAATGGCCTAATACAAGCACATAACAATGGTCTTTCTTCTGTCACTTCCTTCTAGGATGCACAAAAGTTTACACAAAGAGTTCTCACTTGAAGGCACATCAGAGAACCCACACAGGTATGTGATACCCTTGTTTTTAAATGATTTGCTACTGGGTTAATGAACCAAGAGAATTTTCTAGCAGCCATAATGCACTGGTGTCCTAGGAGTCTGAAAGCACTGATATGCTGAATGACTAAAAGATGAAAAGTTAATATTAATAATATTTGCTATAGTAAAGTAATGGGATATAAGCATTACCAGGTTTTCAGCATAACACTGAAACTTCGATGAGTATATGGTGATAGGTCTGGAATTCCTAAATTTTAGATCTTATGAATATTACTGTCAGGTAGACAAAGTAGAAACCATGGGTTTTACTCTAAAGTATACATATTGAGATCTTTAAGTCTGTCCTCAAACACCTTATGATGAAAACCATGCACCATTTTAGTAGCCTTCCTCTGGACCAACTTCATCCTTTTTATATCATTTTGAAGGTGCGGTCTCCAGAATTGTACACAATATTTTAAATGAGGTCTCATCAGAATCTTATACAGGGGCATCAATACCTCCTTTTTTTTCCTACTGGCCATATCTCTTCCTATGTACCCTTGCATCTTTCTAGCTTTCTCCATCACCTTTTCAACCTGTTTGGCCACCTTAAGATCATCACATACAATCACACCCAAGTCCCGCTCTTCTGTCGTGCACATAATTTTTTCACCCCTTAAACACCGTTCCCTCGGGTTTTTGCAGCCCAAATGCATGACCTTGCATTTCTTAGCATTAAATTTTAGCTGCCAAATTTCAGACTATTCTTCAAGCTTCGTTAGTTCTTTCTTCATGTCATTCACACCATCCAGGGGGATCTACTCTATTGCAGATGAACGGGCGCTAACATTGTATTAGGATTGCAGTAGTCCACTGTTAATATGGGCTTTCACCATACAAAATGATAATAATCTAATTTGCATGTAAATGAATGCAAAACTCGTTAATATTCACAAGCTGGGTTAAGAAACATAATTTTCATGATATTGCTGGCAGCATCAAAACTTAAATACACCTTTCCAAAGTACAGTTACATGTTTGCATTAATTCCTGGAGCCTACCATAAGGCTTGCCATAAACTGTAATATTTTTCTCTACCAGACAATAAAATAAGACTCCTCATGGGTATCTGAACCTCCCAACCTCTTTGCTGTCTGAGACTGAGACCTGGCTGTCTACCCCATTAGCTGCAGTATAGGTGCAAAATGGTACCTGCTGATCTCATATGGTTTTCTGCATCTGGTGATCAGGGGGAGCCACAGTCCAGAGATAATTATTTCTCTGTCAGAGAAGGAGAGAGAAACACTGCACTCATTGTGGGCGCTAACACATCATTATCTCCTGCAAATTACTTTACTTTCCCTCTCCTTTTACAAAACCGCGTGAGGTTTTTATCCCTGGCTGGCGCGCTGAATGCTCTACACCAGTGTTTCCCAACCCTGTCTTGTAGGACCACCAGCCAGTCAGGTTTTTGGGATAGCCCTAATGAATATGCATGAGAGAGATTTGCATATAATGGAGGTGAAAGGCATGCAAATCTGCTCCATGTATATTCATTAGGGCTATCCTGAAAACCTGACTGGCTGGGTGGTCCTACAAGACAGGGTTGGGAACCACTGCTCTGACACTCGTAGGAATTATTTGAGCATTCAGCATGCTGCCCGACACTAAAAACCTCTTGCACAATTTTGTAAAAAGGGGGTATTTATTTGAGAAAACATCTCATCAAAAAGCTCTCAAGGCAAGTATCAAAATAAAAGTCCAAATACCAATATAACAAATTTATAACAGTGCATGAAAAGCTAATAAAAACAAAACTGAAGGGGAAAAAATTCCTTACTTTAGGATCCCCATCACAAAATAAGACTCACAATATTTTTTTAAATACCAAAACATTTTTGAAAATGCCTTCAAGAATTTTTTGATAGAATTTGTTCCAGATCAGTAGGAGTCTCATAACTGGTTTAATGGCCATTATTGTATCAACTGTGGTGTTTGGTGAGAAATAATGCACATTAATAGCCGATTTTAGCTCAGCTTGCAATATGCATATTGTATGAATGAATATATAAGATTAAAATATCTTTATGGGATTTCTATGACCTTCTGACATCTTGGATAGCTGTACTTATCTGGCTCCCGCTGATTCTCAGTTTATACCAATACTGATCTATCCAAGCTGCAATTATTGTGTGTTTGGAATTAGTTTCATTCTTTCTTTTCAAAACATCAAAAAAAAACATTGTATAAGAATGCTTTTTAACAATTGATTTTGATCTTATCTGAGCTTTTCAACCTGTTTAAATATGTTTTAACGTCACTGGGGTTTACTTTACCCACTCTGAAAGGTATAAAAGCATAAGTGCGAAATAAGATACACTTACAAACACAGGTGCATGTGGTGTAGAACATTCTATTCTGCATAGGTATGCTTTTCTTCTATAGCATGAAGCAGGTAGAGACGTGCAGTCAATCTGATTGTTCAGTTTCAGTGCAACAAAACAAATGTAAGTACTAGAGAATGACACGGGGAAAAAATCTGTCCCCGTCACTGCACCGTCCCCGGCCCACCATCCTCTGCACCGCCCCGTCACCGCCGTTCCCTTCACCGCCCCGTCACCGTCACCGCCATCCCTTTCACCGCCCCATCACTGCCACCGCCATCCCATTCACCGCCCCGTCACCGTCCCCGCAGCATCCATATAAGCCTCTGTACTGCAAAACACCATGAAGACAGAAGAGAGTTCTGCCACTACTACTACTGCACTGAGAATCTGTTTCAGTGCCTCTGCCCTGTAGTAAAAACCGAACATAAAAATAAATCAATTAACTTGTCCTCCCTTTCAATGACGTGTCCCCCATGTTCACCTATAGCTCAAATCAGGTCAATTGTGCACATTAAAAATGCAGGAGGATCTGGAACGTGAGCGCAGGCAGGCAGTGATACAAAAACAGCAGACACCCGACCGACTGCAGTGTTCCGCCATCTCCCTCCCTCCATCTCACCTTAGATGTAGAGTATGCCAGCTTTCTTTTTCGCCCAGCCGCATGTGCGGGTGCTCATTTGTTCAATATTCTCCTCTGACGCAACCGGAAACAGGAAGTTGCAAGAGAGGAGAAGATTGATCAACGCGAGCGCGGCTTGGCGAAAAAGAAAGCCGGCATACTCTACATCAGTGGTTTTCAACCTTTTTACACCCGTGGACTGGCAGAAATAAAATAATTATTTTGTGGACCGGCAAACTACTAGGACTAAAATTTTAAAACCCTGTTTCCGCCCCATCTCCGCAAGCTCAGTCATCTCAGTAACTATAGAAAAATAGACAAATATAGTGCAAAATATAGACAGCAGATATAAATTCTCAAAACTGACACATTTTGATCACTAAATTGAAAATAAAATCATTTTCCTACCTTTGCTGTCTGGTGATTGATTTCATGAGTCTCTGGTTGCGTTTCCTTCTGTCTGTGTATCCTTTCTTTCATTTCTTTCTTTCTGCACTCAGGCCCAAGAATTGTCCCTTTCTATTCCCTCCCTCTTTCCTTCCTATGTCCTTAGTGCCCCTGATGCCTCCTTCCCATGTCTTTAGTGCCCTTAGTGCCTCCTTCCTATGCCCCTCTCACTGCCTTCCACACTTTGTCCCACCCCCACCCCTGAAGCCTGCCTGCCTGCCTGTGCCTGTCTACCTTTCTCCCTACCTAGCCAAAGCCAGCCTGCTGCCTCCCTGCCGCTCAAAAAAAAAAAAAAGTCTCCGTCCTTTTCCCCTTCTCTTACCGCCATGCTGCAGCTGCTAAAGCTGGAAGTCTTCTTTCCGACTCAATTCTGAAGTTGGAGAGGACGTTCTGGGCCAGCCAGGCAGCGATTGGCTGGCCCAGAACGTCCTCTCCGACGTTAGAATTGACGTCGGATAGACTTCCTGTCGGCTTTAGTAGCTGCAGCATGGCGATAAGAGCAGGAGAAAAGGAGAGGCTTTTTTTTTTTTCTTTGCGCAGACCGGCAGAAATTCAACCGGCGGTGCTCTTCCAATTCAAAGGTGAGGTGGAGGGAGGGAGATGGCGGGGACCACGCGATCTTGATTGCCTCACTGCGGGGACAAGTCCATTCACCGCTCCACGGGGCGGTGAATGGCCTTGTCCCCGTCCCGCAGAGGCCACTATTTTTTCTTCCCCGTTTTGGCGGGTTACCCGCGGCTAAACGCGGCTAGCCGCGGTTAACCGCCACCATGTCAGTTTGCTTTGTGAATCTAGCCCTATGTGCCCTAATCCCATAGCATGCAACCCAAAACGGGGAAGTGCGTGGGCAGGTCAGGGTATTTCTAAAATCTGTGTGCAGTATAATAGAATACTGGGGATGTACGTTCAGATTGGTCACCAGGAATTACACTTGGTTTCAGCAGGCAGAAGTCCTGGTGCTTTGTTTGTCGCCAAAACCAGTACTCTGTGCTAATTAGAATGGGTGTCAGCGTTTCATGCTAGTCTTGCTAGAATCATCAAGACGCACCAGAAGCTCCTTTGTATATTTTGACCATCTTTGAGTGGATTCATTCTTTGCCAAAATTCACACATTAGCTGTTGAGAGTGTTCCCAGCACGTTTCCATTCAATTAACACAGAGGAAATGTCATTAATGTGCCTTAATTGCATCACAGATAGCACAATGTAATCAGCTAAATCTATTCAGGTGGCATTAACTGTTAACACATTAACATTTAATGCATGATAATTATCTTCATGATAACTCTAAGGCAGAGTCCCATATATTTCTCTACGTGTTATGCCTCTTCTGCATTATTTGTTAATGGGAACAATTTGCATATGTTAATAGTTAGCATGCCAAATTAACTATTCATGTGAGGGCGATGCTATTAACGTGCACTCATGCTGCAGTAATTCAACTTAGTAAATAAGCCCCCAAGGTCATTGCAATTGAGGTGCTGGAATGATGTGCACTTTGCATAAATTTAATAACAGCAGTTGTGCGTACAACTGCTATTATAGAATACTAGCATAACTGCATTTTACACACCTAACTTTAGATTGGAACAATCTAATGTTCACGTTAAACTTTATGCAGTTAGATGCATAAATGATAACATTCTATAACCCATACACATCCCTGAGCTTGCTCCCTAACCCACCCATTCCCCTCCCAGGTCTACACCCCTTTTGAAGTTGCATACTCTGGAATTTGAGCACATAACTTATCGAATAACGATTAAGGCCAGTTACATGCATAACTGGGAGACTGGACATCAAAATGGCAGATGACATTTAATGTCAAGAAGTGCAAAATAATGCATGTGGGAAAGAGGAACCCGAACTATAGCTATGTGATGCAGGGATCCACGTTAGGAGTCACTGTCCAGAAAAAAGGATCTAGGTGTCGTTGAGGAAACGTTGAAACCCTAAAGCTCAATGTGCAGTGGTGGCTAAGAAAGCAAATAGAATGTTAGGCATATCAGGAAAGGAATGGAAAACAAAAATGGAAATGTTCTAATGCCCTTGTATCACCTAGAATACTATGTGCAATTCTGGTTGCCGTATCTCAAAAAAAAGATATAGCAGCATTAGAGAAGGTACAGAGAGGGGTGATGAAAATGATAAAAGGCATGGAACGACTTCCCTTTGAGAAAAGGCTGAAGTGGCTAGGGCTCTTCAGCTTGGAGAAAAGACAGCTCAGGGGTGATATGATAAAAGTCTATAAAATACTGAGTGGAATAGAAAGGGTAGATGTGACTCGCTTGTTCACTCTTTCCAAAAATACTAGGATTAGGGGACATGTGATGAAGTTACTAGGCAGTAGATTTAAAACAAACCAGAGAAACTACCGTATTTTCACGCATATAACGCGCGCGTTATACGCGTTTTTACCTACCGCGCATACCCCTCGCGCGTTATATGCGTGAGCGCGGTATACAAAAGTTTTAAAACATAGTTCCCACCCCGCCCGACGCCCGATTCACCCCCCCAGCAGGACCGCTCGCACCCCCACCCCGAACAACCGCTCGCACGCGCTCCCACCCGCACCCGCATCCACGATCGGAGCAAGAGGGAGCCCAAGCCCTCTTGCCCGGTCGACTCCCCGACGTCCGATACACCCCCCCCCCCCCCCCGGCAGGACCGCCGACTTCCCGACAATATCGGGCCAGAAGGGAGCCCAAACCCTCCTGGCCACGGCGACCCCCTAACCCCACCCCGCACTACATTACGGGCAGGAGGGATCCCAGGCCCTCCTGCCCTCGACGCAAACCCCCCTCCCCCCCAACGACCGCTCCCCCCCAAGAACCTCCGACCGCCCCCTAGCCGACCCGCGATCCCCCTGGCGACCCCCACGACCCCCCCACCCCCTTCCCCGTACCTTTGGTAGTTGGCCGGACAGACGGGAGCCAAACCCGCCTGTCCGGCAGGCAGCCAACGAAGGAATGAGGCCGGATTGGCCCATCCATCCTAAAGCTCCGCCTACTGGTGGGGCCTAAGGCGCGTGGGCCAATCAGAATAGGCCCTGGAGCCTTAGGTCCCACCTGGGGGCGCGGCCTGAGGCACATGGTCGGGTTGGGCCCATGTGCCTCAGGCCGCGCCCCCAGGTGGGACCTAAGGCTCCAGGGCCTATTCTGATTGGCCCACGCGCCTTAGGCCCCACCAGTAGGCGGAGCTTTAGGATGGATGGGCCAATCCGGCCTCATTCCTTCGTTGGCTGCCTGCCGGACAGGCGGGTTTGGCTCCCGTCTGTCCGGCCAACTACCAAAGGTACGGGGAAGGGGGGTGGGGGGGTCGTGGGGGTCGCCAGGGGGGTCGCGGGTCGGCTGGGGGGGCGGTCGGAGGTTCTTGGGGGGGGCGGTCGTTGGGGGGAGGGGGGTTTGCGTCGAGGGCAGGAGGGCCTGGGATCCCTCCTGCCCGTAATGTAGTGCGGGGTGGGGTTAGGGGGTCGCCGTGGCCAGGAGGGTTTGGCTCCCTTCTGGCCCAACTACCAAAGGTACGGGGAAGGGGGGTGGGGGGGTCATGGGGGTCGCCAGGGGGGTCACGGGTCGGCTGGGGGGGCGGTCGTTGGGGGGAGGGGGGTTTGCGTCGAGGGCAGGAGGGCCTGGGATCCCTCCTGCCCGTAATGTAGTGCGGGGTGGGGTTAGGGGGTCGCCGTGGCCAGGAGGATTTGGGCTCCCTCCTGGCCCGATATTGTTGGGGAGTCGGCGGTCCTTCGGGGGGAGGGATGTATCGGACGTCGGGGGGGGGGCATCAGGCTTTCAGGATGGGGACAGACCTTCAAGGGGGGACAGTGCACGGAAGTCAGGGGGGGTGAACGGAGAGTCGGGACAGCGCACGGAAAGTCAGGGCGGGCGAAAGGAGCGTCGGGCAGCATGCGCGGTATACCCGTGAGCGCGGTATACCAAAGTTTTTGTACATATCATCGTGATTTCTGCACGCTATACCCGTGTGCGCGTTTTATACGGGTGCGCGTTATTTGCGTGAAAATACGGTATTTCTTCACCCAACGTGCAATTAAACTCTGGAATTCGTTGCCGGAGAACATGTTGAAATAAGTTAGCTTAGCAGGGTTTAAAAAAGGTTTGGATAATTTCCAGAAAGAGAAGCCCATAAGCCATTATTGAGATGGCTTGGTGAAAGCCATTGTTTATTCCTAGGATCAGCAGCATAAAATCTTTTACTTCTTGGGATCTAGCTAAGTACTTGGGACCTGGGTTGGCCACTGTTGGAAAAAGGATGCAGGGCTTGATGGATCTTCGGTCGGTAATTCTTATGTATAAACTAGTGTCAGATAGCAGCCAATTATTGAATGGTTATGCAATCAACTGATCTTATTCTATAATTTGTAATGTATATGGTATACAAATATCACATTTGGTAGAGAGATCTGTTCACTTTGATTTGCTTGTCCTGTGATCCTACTACTAAGATTTGTGTGAGCTAATGTCCATATCGCAAAATAAGTAAATTGTTTATAGAGTATTAACTTACATATTGGCTTTCTGGTATGTTTTAATGCTTTGTAAATGAAGAAATGGGACTATGAGGGGGAGCTGAAAAGTTCTCAGCCCAACCAACTAACTTAAATTCTGAGCATTATTTTGCCACTATAGCTGGAAAGAGTATTATCTTATTTCTTTAAGTGCCAATTTGCAGAAATGAAATTCTTTTTTTTTTTTTTATAATTCTTTATTCATTTTCACAAATTACATTAAGTGTTAATATTTTCATTCACAGTAACAATAAATACATCACTTATAAAGAAATGAAATTCTATGTTTTGACATTGTTTCAGATCATTGAGTGAACCATATCCACTCACTCTGTTCTTGGCTGAGCTGAGAACTTTCAGCACCCCCTCGTAGTGGTTTGACCTCGTCAGGAGAAAGACAAAAATACTGTATTTTTCGCTCCATAAGATTCACTTTTTTCCCCCCCAAAAAAGTGGGTGGAAAAAAGGGTGAGTCCTATGGAGCAAACACCCACCCCCCCCCCCCGCCCACCCATTATTTTATTTAGATCGGCGCCTGCCCCTCGCCCGCTGCCACCGCCGCTGCTACTGGTGGCGCCTGCAAGTAGAGGAAGGGACACTTTCTGCTCCTAGCCACCATATATAGAGAAAGGGAAAGGCAAGGTGGGTGCAATGATTGCATGCCGCTGGCATCTGCCTTGACATCTGTGCCCTGTCCCTGCCCGCCCTGTGTCCTGTCCCAGCCTACCACTAGACCACCAGATGGGGGACAGGGTGCAGAGCCTGGCAATGAGTGTGGGGACAGGGTGCAGAGCCTGTCAGGGAGAATTTGGTTCAGAATGTTTTTTTTCTTGTTTTCCTCCTCTAAATTTAGGGTGCATCTTATGGTCAGGTGTGTCTTATGGAGCGAAAAATATGGTATGTGATAATGGAAGATAGGGAAAAGAAAAGATTAAACAAAATGGAAAGTAGTAAAAATAGAGATGAAGAGAGGGAATGAAAGAGAAATGCAGGGGGAGATGGAAGAGGGTGTAGCAGAAGGCAGGTGTAGAACTGTGAGAAGAGGAATGGGAGATTTTTAGTCACCGAGGGTTCCATTCTCTGGATCCTTTATTGGTAATCCTTCCAACTAAAAGATTAAAACAAACGTGTGTAACAGTATAATATAATCCAAGTCTCTTCAATTCAGATGTACCTGTACTGGTGAAGTGGATTGAATTTCTGTCTGTTGCTATGACAATCACATGCTTATGAAGAAATTAAAGAGCTAGCAGTTTTAAATCTACTTTCATCAAGAAGTAAAAACTTTCATTTTAAACTTACATTAGAACATAAAGAATTGCCATACTGGGTCAGGCCAAATATTCATTTAGCCCAGCATCACAAATTTTCAGTAGTAGCTCAAAGTGCACATGCACATTGTCTACTACGTATGTCCCTATTTATTTATTTAATTTATTTTCTATCCTGTTGTTCCCAAAGAGCTCCAAACAGGTGACAGGTTGAACATACATAAGACAGTTAACAGGTTATGATATGCCATAATTACAGTACAGTTTATGATACAAGTATTTTATCCTAACTTGTTATATGCATGGGGTCTAATACCAATATACAGTCAAACCTCGGTATGCGAGTAACGCGGTTTGCGAGTGTTTTGCAAGACGAGCAAAACACTCGAGCAAACTTTAACTTGCAAAATAAGTGTTGACTTGATAAGCGAGCACAGCCCACCCCCCAAACCCTTACCTCACCAACCCATGCCAGCACCACCGCCTTGCCTATGCCGCATCCAGCTCTGCCGGAAACAGGAAGTGCAATCAAAAGGGGGTGGAACTTGGACGATGGCATAGACGCAATGGAGGGGTGAGGGAGTAACTCTTTCTAACTGCAATTCCCTGTGCTCCCGGGTATTGGCATAAGAATAGGGGTTAGTGCACTGGGCTTTGTGCCAAATGAGGAGTTCCAGCAGCCAGGCGGAATGAGAAATGAAAGGAAGGGGCACCCCAGAGCTCTCAGTATCTGCCGCTGAAATGTGCAGCTGGGTTTCTCCCCCACTTGAGGACTGGGGGCTCCAGAGAGCGATGAGGAGGCCGGGAACTGGGGGTCCTCTGTGGGAGAGAAACCTGGAGAGGCAGTGAACAGCAGCAGAATCCTCCCTGAGAGAACTGGAGGAGCTGTGTGGATAGGTCCGAGGCAGCGGTGGAGGTGTCGCTAATGGTAATTAATCTACAGGGTTTTGGAGATATGGAACGAATCGTCCAAGTTTCCATTACTTGCTATAGGGAAAGTTGCTTTGATATATGAGCGCTTTGGATTACGAGCATGCTTCTGGAACGAATTATGCTCGCAATCCAAGGTACCACTGTACTTCATATACAGTTTATAGGTTATAGTTTGTCAAAATCATCGTTACAGTGCAAGTTTTTCAATGCAAGTTATTATTCTAGCTTGACACACACTAGGGCTATAATACCAATATATATAATGTACAATTTATAGGTTAAATTTTCCATAGTTACCATGGAAGAATTTCAGTATTCCTGGAGAGTTCACAATCTAAGTTTGCACCTGGCACAATGGAGGGATAAGTGTTTTGCCCAAGATCACAAGGAGCAGAAGTGGGATTTGAGCCAAGCCTTGACCAAAGAGATCTCATTTTGTTGCATGGCACTGAAATATTTATACCTTAAACCATGTAGTTCAAAGCACAAGTCAGGGTCTAGATGGTTTCTCCTCCTTCCATTCTGGGGAAGGGGGAGATGAGAGGATTTAGCAGTTGGAAAATGTGAAACTCTGTGTACATGCTAAGTCAGTCACTGCCCTCTTGACCAAAGCTGTTCTCTTCCACAATTCCATGTGGAACAGTTTATTCTGTAGCTCTTACCATGGAATGGAATTAGAAGAGATTAGGGGCTCTGCTTCAAAGATACTGGAGAAAGGGAATGTGAAAAATTTTCAAAATGTATTTTCTTAAAACTTTCTGATGCTAATTGTTCATTACCTTAACTTTTAGAGAATTACACGGTGACAGAATTTGTCAATGTCTCTTTCCCCCGCAGATAACCGCGGGACACCATCCCAAGTCATTCTTTAGTGTCTGTCTCAACCTCAGTCCTTCTACAACAGCATTCTTCAATGCAAGGCATGAGGGTCAGTGGCTATGCCCATTCATACTCTGATTCTTATGTGAGCCAAGTATAGGATAATGAATCCATTGTGACATCACTGATGAGGTTGGCTCTTAGGCATTGGTGGAATGAGGCATTATGACATCACAATATCTGCTCTGGATACCAGAGACTGTCATTCTTTAGTGTCTATCTCAACCTCAGTCCTTCTACTCCAGCATTCTTCAATGCAAGGCTTGAGGGTCATTGGCTGTGCCCATTCATATTCTGATTCTTCCCTCTCTCATTAAAGAATGGCATGGGGATGGATTCCCACGGTTATCCACAGCGACAGAGACAGTGACAAATTCTGTCACCATAGCATTCTCTATTGGCAGTAAGTCAAGTTTTAATATATTCTAATTGTACATGGCCATAAAAAGTTAATTTTTGTCGCTGAGTGGAGGGAACGATGAGAATGGGGAGGGTTAACAGTGCTCCAGACTTAAGAGAGCTATTTATTGTACCTGGGCTCCAGTGAATTTACTTGAGTGGCATAATTAAGAAGTTGCAGCTTCCTATAGTAAAACACACAGGGACTTAATTGATCGTAGATAAGATTAGGTATGAGTCTCATGAAATCAACATTTGATTTACTTGTGAACCATTTCAGTCAATCAGATCCATGTTTGTTTTATAAGACCGCAAAAATGATAATTTCTTAAGTAAAAACAACATAAACTGTAAATTGTTCTTTCTGATTCCGGAAACTGTCATTCTAAGTTTACCTTCCCCTCCCCTTTCTCCAAACTCTTAGTCACGACCACATCTCAGGGTGAGCAAGATACAAACAATCCAGGTATTTTTTCCCCAGGTAAGGGAGTACGTACCTGAATTTGAATATTGTATACAAGATGCAGAGAAAGGAAGTGACCTACGTTCCTGATCCAAACTGTCTGAAATGGTTCAATGCATTTGCTGTGGCTCTCAAACTGATGTGTTAGGTAGTGTTAACCTCCAGGAGACTCTTTACCCTCCCTTCCTGCATGGTACCATTGTGAGATTAAATATATAACTGCAGGCTCCACTGATCCATTTCCTTGGAGAGTAGATTGCCAGCTTCAGCCATTGTTTGAGGCTGCCCTGCCATGGTGTCCTGGGAAAATGAGCAAGCACCCAGAACAATGGAAAACATTTTTCTACACATTGACACATCATTGTTCTAAACCAGAGAGCCCTGGTGGGACTGACCCAAGGGCCACCTCATGACCTTGGAGAAACAATGACTAGTCTTGCAGGGTAAAGCTGGCTTTTCTTCATGCTGTGATCTTCTGTAGTGAGGTAGGCAGCTGCTAGAAATAATGCTTATAATATTAAATAACATAGATGTAGCCAGTCCTCAGGCAGGATTGTAGGTTTACAGATCAAGGGACAGTTAGAAAACTAATGCTGCAGGCTCTGTTGGCTGGCGAGAGGAGGAGCTAAAACTATCTCTAAAACCCTAGTTTCAATGGACATAAGAACATAAGAATAACCTTACTAGGTCAGACCAATGATCCATCAAGCCAAGTAGCCCATTCTCACGGTGGCCAATCCAGGTCCCTAGTACCTGGCCAAAACCCCAGGAGTAGCAACATTCCATGCTACTAATCTAGGGCAAGCAGTGGCTTTCCCCAAGTCTTTCTCAAAAACAGACTATGGACTTTTCCTCCAGCTATGCTATCCACTCTTACCGCTCATACGGGGAGAGGCTGACTAAATTGTGGCTGTACTCTCTCAAAGAACATAGAGAGAGGGGAGACATGATTGAGATGTTTAAATATATCACCAGTCGTATCGAGGAGGAAGATAATATTTTCTTTCTTAACGGTCCCTCGGCTTCAAGAGGACACCCGCTAAAAATCAGGGGCGGGAAATTTCATGGCGACAACAGGAAGTATTTCTTCACTGAAAGAGTAGTTGATCATTGGAATGAACTCCCAGTGCAGGTGATCGAGGCCAGCAGCGTGCCAGATTTTAAGAATAAATGGGATGCACATGTGGGATCTCTAAGAGGGTAAATTTGGGGGAGGGTCATCAGAGTTGACAGACTTGATGGGCTATGGGATATCTAAGAGGGCAAAGTTAGGAGGGTGGGTCATTAGTGTGGGCAGACTTGATGGGCTATGGCCCTTTTCTGCCATCATTTTTCTATGTTTCTAACCTCTGGCAAGGCGTTCCAGAGCTTAACTATTCTACTACCACTACTACTAGTTATTATTTCTAGGGGTCAGGGAATTTCTCACAGAGGGAATGATAAAACAGACATGGTACATGAAATGTCTGTCATTCTACATCAGCTAAGCATGCTGACTTAACTTTAGGCGTCTTGTCTAGAATTTGGGGGTTTTGGTGTAGAGGTAGATATTCAACCAGTGGCAGTCAGTAATTTTTTGGCTGTTGGCAGCTTTATCCCCAGATATTCAATGCTAGGCCATGTCCAGGCATCGGCCTTGAATATCTCAACATATGCAACTGCTTAAAATATATGCGGTTAACTGCAATATTCATCTTACTTCAAAAAATATTGAGTTGATGCATTTTTGTTTGCATCTTCAGAATGTGTATCATGAAGTCCTTATTTCTTTGCTTTTCCTTCGGTGATAGGTTACTTATACAAAATATATGGTAGCAGGCAACTCGCTTACCAAGCAGCTCTTTGGGACCATGAAATTCACCCCCCACTTGTTAATTCTACTGCTTATATGCACTTTAGAAAGTTATTAAAAACGGAATTGTTTGTTAAATGTTAGTGATTGAATTGTTTTTATAGTTTGAATATTATTATTTATGTACATTGCTTTGAACTGAAAGGTACTGTGATTCATAAATACATTTTTATGCTATGTTATATAGTGAACTGCATAATCGCTGAGTTTTATCAAATAACGTAGAGGTTTTTACTGTGGGCCAGCGAAGTAAGTGCCCTGACTCTCATAGAATTCCTATGAGAGTCGAAACATGCACCTCACTGATCTGTGGTAGAAACCTCTACCACCATTGGAGCCCAAAGACAGGACTGGGTTTTATGCAGTTTTATTTATGTAATTATTGAATGTAAGCACTGAATATTGGCACTTAACCATATAAGGTGCTAATACAAATTAAGGCCTTCTTTTACTAAGCTGAGGTACAGGTTTCTACTGCGGCTTGGGGTGCTAAATGCTCCAACGTTGCTCCAATGCTCACAGGAATTCTCTGAGTGTCAGATCAGCGTCGTAGCATTTAGCACTCCGGGCCGCAATAGAAACCTCTGCCGTGGCATAGTATAAGGGGGAGGGGGTGGGGTTAGTCTCCAGTTACAGAAGTAACTTTCCTGTGAACAGAAACTTGGAAGATATGGAGGAGAAATTGACTAGTGGTGAAAGGCCTAAATGTCCTCATTTCTGATTTTCTTTGTGATCTTGAGCAAATTACTTCATATCCATATAGGTGATTAGTAAATCCTAATAAATCCATATAGGGGATTAGTAAATCCTAATAAATAAATAAAATTCTCCCAGTTACCAAGAGGAAATGGATGGCAATATCAGTCACAGTGTTTGGAAACTGGTATACAATATTCTTGTATGGTGGGGTATGGTAGCATTTATTTTTAGTCCTGTTCCAAAACACAGCAGTAGCAGTTTTATCTTTGATGTGTTATTTTGTGAGAGATGTGTTTCCCACTTGATTCCATATTAAAAAAGACGGACCTTTTCTTGTGATTGTGACTGCCACAGTGAAGGACCTACTCTCCTCTTGGTTGTAGGAGATATGGTCATTACCCTACTGTCTTGACTGCTGATCTTGATATATCATGCCATCTGTGGCTCACTGCAAAATTATGGCACTATAAACAATTTCAAAACCTGTAGACTGGCACTTCTTGTTTCATGAACTGAAAGATCAGCAAGCCAGTTTGTGAAAATTGCTTGCAGACATTTTTTAATATAGTGATATGCAAACAAGGGGTTGCCAGATCCATTGAAGGGCTTCTACAGCTTAAATGGCTGCTTATGTATTTTTGCAGAGCTATAACTGAATTTTATTTGAATGAAAGTCAATATACAAATCCAAACGATTGCTATCATTGCAATGATAAATAGGCCTAAGAAAATCGTTGATTATTGAAGAGTTCGGGGTTTTGATTGTTGCACCTGTGTACATTAGCGTGCCAGGGTTTACCATCACTCAACTGAAACAAATGAACCTCTGACAAGATGTGTATGCACTTGCCACACACATGATGCAGTTTGCTCTGGCGCCTTTGTGAAGCGGGCTCGTTGTTAATCTTGCTGGGGCTGTCCAAGCATGGGCATGTCAAGCAACAAAGCCTCTGAATGACTGGCTATATCAACAGAGCTGCAGAAGAAATACCTTCCTCAGTTGCTATTTGTTGTTTATTGTGTATTAGACTCCTCAAGTACAATGGAGTCTGAAATTCCAAGGTTGATATTTCATGTTGCTAGAGGTGTTTGAACAAGAGAGGGAAAGTGTATTAATAGTAACACGGTTCATCCAGTCTACCCAACAATGCGGCCAGAGCTGCACCTGCCATTGCACGCAGGTTACACTCTTTCATGATCAGATACTGGCATCATTAATAGGACAGTTGACGAATTGCAACAATATCAACCACAAATAGGCAGCTATATTTGATACAATTTTGGAAGAGTGGGTTTATAATCTTGGTTGCAGCATAGTCACATTCATTGTCAATACTTGACTAAACCAACAATCTTACAACGTTCTATCTAACTGTAAGGTGTTTTCCCCTCCCATTCTGAGATTCAGAGAAGCATTTGAAAAGGAGGCAGGTGTAAGAAGTGAATAAGATAGCGGAAGATGAATAATAGGTTTCTTACTTCATCTTACTCAACGTTATCCACTTTCTCTGTTTCTCCATGGAATTAGTCTACCTTCCCAAGAGATGCTGGATCTATGAGCCCATGTGTGCAATAGCTCAGAATTAGAACTCAGTCATCACGTCAGGGTTGACCTGGATCAAGCTGTAGCCCTATCTACCTTCATTTGTTTTCTCATTCTCCCCATCCTTTCCTTACCCCTACCCTCTTTTTGTCTTTTCGCCCTTCCTCTTTTTCTTCCAATCCTCTTGCAGCATGAGTTCTCCATACTCTGCTTATCGTGTAGTCAAAACATTGACGATCTGATTTTCAACGGATCTATGCTCTTAACTTTGATATTTATCTCCAAAATTTGCCTCTATGAAAATTTATTAGAGTTGAGCGCCTATAATAGGTTGATCAAATTTGGGCATGGACATAGATTCACATGCAAACTAGTTAGTAAATGAGCCTTTAACAATCAATAATTGGCATTAATTGATGCTCATTTGGGATTGTACACAGATCCGCCCTGTGTTCTGTTCTATAAAATGCACAAAAATTTTAAAGTGCGCAACTGAAAAGTGGGTGTGACCATGGAAATGACATGAACATTCCCAGAATTTAAGCACAATGCTATTGAATAGGGTAATTTATGCAGCCAACTGCCTCAAATTGTGTACCATACACATTAATAAGCCATAACCAGGCAGAAACATTTTAAGAGACACACTTATCATTTAAAAGTTATTTTTCTATATATCTTTAAAATCATAAAATTAATTCTTCAAAAGAGCCTTCAGAAGTGGGGCTCAACAAAACCAATTCTAATGTTGAACCATAATTTCTGCCGCTAGCTTCCCCATCGGCTCAATCAATATTTGGTGTAAAACATTCTTCAAATATAATGTGTATCTTTTGATTCTTTGAAATTCACTTGTAAGATTCCTTAACAAAACTTATTTTTGAGCTGTAACTGCCCACTTTAGAAAATCAAGTAAAAACACTTAGGGATCCTTTGACAAAGGTGTGTTAGGGCCTTAACGCGCGGAATAGCGCGTGCTAAAATGCCACGCACGCTAGTCGCTACCGCCTCCTTTTAAGCAGGCAGTAATTTTTCGGCTATAGCGCGCACTAATCTTGTGTGTGCGCTAAAAACGCTAGCACACCTAGTAAAAGGAGCCCGTAGCTGAAGCTGTAGTCACAAGATGCCATGTTGTAGTAACAAACTGCCAAAATAGCAAATAGGCAGGGGATCTTGGGACCATAGAGAGCAGCTGTTCAGCCATCTGTTGACCCATGTAGAGAGCCACAAAGTGGACATTAGAACACTCTGGGGGCCACCATAAAATCTTAGTGTTACACGTGTAATTTGCTTGCTGCCTTTGTCCCCCCCCCTCCCAGATGTATAGAGCACACGTTTAACCGTCAAAAGACCAAAAAGTTAAAAATTAAATGCTTCCTGCCTTTGCCACCATCATGCCCACCAAGATGTAGAGAGTATGCATTTATCCCCAGAAAGACAAAAATAATTAAGTGCTTGCTTCCTTTGCCACTCCTACTTCCAGTTACCAGTGCCAGTTGTCTGGGGAGAGAAGAAGAGAGAAGGAGCAATACTGGACATGCGAGGAAAAGAAGGTTTAAACCCCACCCCCCACTTACCAGCAATATTTGGGATCATAAATAGATTTTGGTCAGAGGCGCTGTCAGCTCATGGGGAGGAGTGGTTGGCATCAATCGTGCCTCTTTCATTGCTTTTACTTCTGGTGTAACAAACTGGATGTGAAAGCAGGTGAAGCCAGCTAGTGCTACTGCATACTTGATCTCCCACCAAAATCCTGCTGTGCTGACCCCAGTGTAAGAGGTTGTGGTCATGGTTGGAGGCACTGTCAGGTCACAGGATGGAGGGGGTTGTTGATGCTGAATACTTAAATAATAATAAATATACCACCATTCCCAGAGAGTTCTAGGTGGTTCACAGCAATTAATTAAGATTACAAACAGTGAAAAAAAAGCATTGGAATTACGATACTATAAGTGTACAATAGTAAGGTAAAAAAGTTTATTTACAGGAAAAACCGGTCGTTGACACTTAAATTGGTTGGTGGGCACAATAAGAGGGGACGGTGGAGGTTCAGGTGGATTGAGATGTATTAAGGAGGTGAGGGTGTGTTAGGGGTTCTGTTCATGGAATAAGTGAGTTTTTAGTTTTTTTCTGAAGTCAAGGTAGGAGGGGGCGTCAAGTACAATTTGGGCAAGCCATGAGTTTAGTTTGGCTGCCTGGAAGGAGAAGGTTTTATCGAGGAACCTTTTGAGGTGACACAATTTTAGGGGGGGGGGGGGAAGGCAAACGGATGAATTCTGTGAGAGTTCGTATTGTTGTGATTTAGCTTGAAGTGAGGGTTGAGGTAGCTTGGAGATAGACCAAATACAGTTTTATAGCAGAGGCATGCGAATTTGAATAGGACTCTGGATTCAAATGGCAGCCAGTGCAGTTTATGGTAGAAAGGGGTGATGTGTTCCCGTTTGTTTAAGCCAAATATAAGGCGGACGGCGGTGTTCTGAATTAGTTTTAGTCTCCTAGTGGTTTTCTTCGTGGAGCCTAGATAGATGATGTTGCAATAATCCAGGATGCTGAGAATGGAGGATTGTACTAATAGGCGGAAAGAGTTGTCATCAAAGTATTTTTTTATGGTGCTGAGTTTCCAGAGCACCGAGAAGCTTTTCCTAACGGTAAGATCAGTGTGTTTCTCAAGGGATAGGTGTTTGTCTAAGGTGACTCCCAGTATTTTTAGGGTTTGTTCTAGGGGGAAGTCCGATCCATTCACTTGGATTGAGGTATCTTTGATTTTGTCGTTGGGGGTGGCCAGGAATAATTTGGTTTTGTCAGAGTTTAGTTTTAATCTATAGGATAGCATCCAGAGTTCTATCTGCCTGAGTAAGTTTGATAGTGAGTTGAGTAGCTCTAGAGTGAAACTGGTTAGTGGGATGATTATCGTGATGTCATCTGCATAAATGAAGAATTTAAGATTGAAGCTGTGTAGGAGGTTTCCCAGGGAGACGAGATAGACGTTGAACAGGGTGGGGGATAGGAGTGAGCCCTGGGGAACTCCACAGGAATTGGCCCAGCTGTGGGAGAGAGAGTCATTCTTGATCACCTTGTATGATCTATTTCTAAGGAACCCTTGGAACCAGTTGAGAACCTGGCCAGAGATGCCGATGTGTGCAAGGCAGTCTAGGAGAATAGTGTGGTCGACTAGGTCGAAGGCACTGCTTAGGTCAAGTTGCAAGATCAGGGCGCTGGAACCCTGGCTGAAGAGTGAGTGCAGGTGGTCAAGTAGAGAGGCTATGATGGTTTTGGTGCTATGGCCAGAGCGAAAGTCCGATTGGTTGCTGTGTAAGATGTTGAATTTGTCCAGATATGAGGTGAGTTCTGCATTTACCGCCTCTTCTGTTATTTTGGTGACTAGCGGGATGCTGGCGATAGGTCTGTAATTAGACGGGATGTTGGGAGGTTCTTTTGAATTTTTTATGATTGGAGTTATCAGGATGTGGCCTTGCTCTGCTGGGAAATTTCCTGCGGCTAATAAAGCATTGACCCATGTCAGCATGTTGACTTTGAAGTGGATAGGAGCAGTTTTCATGACATTTGGGGGGCAGGTGTCCAGTTTGCAGTAGGAGTTATTATATTTGTTGTAGTGTATGTTGAAGGATCACCAGTGTATGGTTTTGAAATGGTTCCAACTTAGGTCCGTTCTGGACCCTAGGTCAGAGTTGGATATTTTTGTGTCATGTAGGATTGGAAAGTGCCCGTGGGGATTGGCGGAGGCAATTATTGACGATCTTAATTTTTGTACCTTGGAATTGAAGAAGTCTGCTAGGGTGCTAGCTGTTAAAGTGGGTTCCTCCTGGGTATCGGTGAGTGTCTTGAGGTTGTAGAGGTCATTGACCAGATTGAAAAGGTTTCTACTGTTAGTTGTAACGTTTCCTATTTTTTGGGCGTAGAAATGTTTTCGTTTTTCCTTGGTGAGGTTTTTGTAGATTTTTACTTTTGATCTCCATATAACCCTGTGTTCCTGAGTACCAGATTTAGTCCATACTCTTTCTGACTTTCTTAGGTCCCTCTTTAGCAGTAGTAGCTTGGAATCAAACTATCCCTCTAGATTTGTGGCTCTAATTCTGCGGGTTTTTATGGGGACAATTTTGTTTAGAATGTTAGTGCTGTCTTCAGTCCAGGAGGACATGAATTGATCTGATTCTGCGTTCTGAGTTGTGATATTCTCATAGTGGGACCAGAATTCTGTCAGGTCGATCTTACCTCTGGAGGTTTGAGTTTTATTATTTCTTGTGTTATTGTTTTTGCTGGTTTTTTTGTTGACAGTCAATAGTGAAATTACATAGTCTATGGTCGGACCATAGGGAGTCTGACCAGTTGTCTTCTTTCCAGTAGAATTTGGGGTTGGTTGGTTCATTGGAGGAGAAAGTCACCAGGTCTAGCTGATGACCTTTTTGATGGGTTTTGTTTGGGGGTGGTATGAAGTAGCCTAATTGGGAGATAAGTAACCAGAGATCTGATATTTCTAGTTGGTCTGATTGCTCTAGGTGAATGTTAATATCTCCACATAGTAAGTTGTATGGGCCTGATAATGAGTTGGTCATTAAAAATTCCGCAAAGTCCTCCTTGGCTAGGTTCCATTTTTTTGGTGGGACATAAAACAGAATAGTTGTTAGAGAGGCTGTTAGGGATTTTGAAGTGAGCGATATTGCTAATATCTCTAAGTTGGGCGACGATTTGGAGTTACGAACAGCGCAATTTAGGTGGTCTCTGAAGATTATTGCTAATCCTCCTCCCCTTCCCCAGGTTCTGGCTAGCGTTAGAATCTTGAAGCCTGGGGGAAGACAGTCTTTGATAATGATGTCGTTGTCAGATAGTAGCCAGGTTTCTGTGAGTAGAAAAAAGTCTGGTTTGGTTTCGTTCAGCCAATCTTTGATCAGGATGGATTTGTTTCTCGTAGGTTCTGGTGGGTGGGGAGTTCGTTTGTGGAGTAGTGAGAGTAGGCTAGTTTTTTTTAGTGATCGTTGTTTTATAGTGCGGGGCTTGGATGAAGTGTGGGGGGACGGTGGAGTTTGGAATGGGAGTGGACCTATTTGTTTGTAGGGTGTGGATGGTGGGAATTTGGTCTTGGCTGCGCGGTGTGAGGTGTAGTGAATTGGGATTGGGATTGAGGTTGGGTATAATGGGTTGGCTGTACAGATTCTGGTACAGACCAGATAGAGTAGGAGCAATAGTGTGTATTGATGGGAGTTTGGCAGAGCCATGGCTCAGGAAGAAGAGGTCAGAGGGGGGAGGGGGTTATAGGGGGAAGGTGGGTGAAATTTGGGAGAGGGGGAAAAACAGTACTTGACAGGAGGGGGGCGGAGCAGGGCTCCCACGCTCCTCTCCTCGGTGCAGAGGGGGCCGGCAAAAAAGGCAGGCTCCTCTGGCGAAGAATCCCAGAGTTATATGGGACAGCAAAAAAGGTGTACTGGGGCCAAATGCAACCTGTGGGCCATGTGTTGGAGACCACTGCCCTATGTGGAGGGGTGGGGACTAGGCATCCCATGTAAAGAAACTGCAGCACGTCTGTCCTTATAAAGGTGATAAAGGTGCAGGGGTTTGCAGGCCAGCAGCAAAGCAATAGTTGCCAGCCCCTGAGCTCCTGTGCCTTTAAGAAGGAAGACTCATTGGAGACTTAGTTCTGCTGAAGTTTGCTTGTATCATTTGCAGATATGGTTCATGCAGCATGGGGTGGAGTTTGGAGCAACAGAAGGCGGAGTCTGAAGCAATAGAGGATGCATCTTCAAGATGCAGTAGGAATGGGGTAGAAAAAAGACTGAGGCAAGAGGAGAGGCAGGAAACACGATCCTTATGCTTAGGATGATTTCTGGACTCAATCCACCTCTGTGTTGACCTCTCAGGAATCTGTAGGTTTCTCGATGTAATGTTTGCAAACCTATTTGTCTGTACTTAGTACAGTACATAATAAACGGAGCTGGAATCAACCCACTAAGTCAATTTAGGTTTTCTTTTATTCAAAGACTTGTTTTCTTTATTGGATATTCACTCTCTGTCTGGATAACAAGTCCAGGCAACACCCAAACTGATAATAGAAGCTGGAAGTAGCCAGTACATGACGGTAAAATGCAGAAGTGTTGTGCAAACAGTGCCTGCCAAGTAAGCAGATATAAGGCAGGGTTCAACATGGTCAAAAATATTTTTTAAACCACACCCAGTTCTTAAAGCATTAGCACTCTCTAGCACCTCAAAATGTCAGTTGTCCATTTTGGGGAGGGGGACCATTCATTAATTTCCCCAGTCCTGTTTAGAACTTCCAGCAGTATTTGGTAACACAGGTAGCATGCATTTTGTTAGTGTGCTTAAAAAAATTTAGGGCTCCTTTTATCAAGCCGCGCTAACGGTTTAACGCGCATAATAGCACATGCTAAACCGCGGGACGCGCTAGCCGCTACCGCCTCCTCTTGAGCAGGCGGTATTTTTTTGGGCCAGCGCAGGGGTTAACGCGTGATGAAAAGTCGCGCGTGTTAACCCCGCTAGCGCGGCTTGATAAAAGGAGCTTAGTGTGCACAAAATTGATTTAACAAGTGTTAACCTGCAAATTAGTGTGTCTACAACTGATCTATGCGTGTTAACAAAGAGTTAGAGTGTGCTAAAAAAAATTTAAAGTTAAAACAAACATGAACTGAAAAGAGTCAACAAACATTTTAAGAAAATGGACTAAAAGTGTTTCTTCCTTGTGTAGATTTATACTCATAAGCCTTCATTTCCATCTACCAAATATACTTTAAAGCTATTTTTATAGCATTCTCCTTCACTTAGATTAGTCATTGCAATGACAGTCATTGGCCAAAAGTCACACAACCAGACAATATTCAACTGATGATCAGCAATGTTTCTAGTTCTAATTGTGACTGGCTAAATTAACTCCTGATAGTCAAGACTGGGCCACGCCTGCCTCGATCCTTCACTAGACCACCAGGAATGGATAGGTAGACCCGGTGAGGGAGGGGAAGATTGGGATATCAGGGGGTGAGTCAGGTTGGGGGGTCAGGTGTGTTTGTGAGGAGGTTGTCTAGTTTTGGGGGGTTTGAGAGGGGGATCGGATGCGAGGGGGTTTGTGAAGAATACATTTCCTCTTTACTAAGCTGTTCTTCGAAATCATTATTCAGCTGACAGATGAAGATTAGTTTTCTCAAATATGGATCAAATGCCCATTCTATTTCTTCTTTCTTTTTGCCTTCCCACTGGTCTCTGCCAGTGCTGCTAGAGGAGTACCTCTTCTGGCATTCATTCTCAAAATGATTTTCAACATGCAGGGGTCACCCAAGCAGTCACTGTCTTCCCTAGGTCTCAGCACTTCTCTGTACTGCATGCAAAGTCGACTAGTATGAGTGGATGAATATCCCCCAAAAAAACACATAGATCTCTTGTGCCACAGTGTGGAACTCAATGAACCAAGGAACTTGCCCACTTTCATTTCTTAGGAACATCTCTCAGGAATTTTACAGGTGCATTGATAACTGGCTGATATCTGGTTGTTGTTAGCCAAATTTTCAGTGACAGTGGCACGGTCTACTGTTCAAAGTTCTCCTAAATCTAACCAGAAAAAAAAAATCTGTTAGCTGCACTGATTGGCTGAATCCAAAACTTGCCCTAGTAATCCCTCCAGATATACCCCTTTTTTGATTGGTTAAATTTGTGCATCCTGTAAATTTGGGAAGATAAATCTAGCCTATCAGTGAAGGAAGTCTCAAACTCTGAAAATCGATCCATTCATGTCTGGTTTAATCATCTATAATAAAAAAACAAACAAACAAAACAAAACAATTGAGCATGTTGATGAATTTCTTTTTCTTCAATACCATTATAGTCTATCTTTCTAAAACAAGTGAAGATATCTCTACTAACCAGCACAGCTACTATTAGAAATGTGCAGCCAAGGGACGGATTCTCAGAACTTGTGTCTCATAAAAGCAGCTTGCTTCAGCTGGTTCTGGTTTTTTTTTTTTTTTAATGTAGCTCCCTTAACTTTGAGATCTTTGTCATCTTGTTTTACCAGTACAAAAAATTCAAAACAGAAAAGTAGACTCTTGTTCGGGCTTGAAAATGCATGACATATTAAAGCAGGGGTGCCCACACTTTTTGGGCTTGCGAGCTACTTTAAAAATGACCAAGTCAAAATGATCTAACAACAATAAAATAAAAAAAACAAACACAAAGCACATTGTACGCTGAGAAAATGTTAATTATCATTCCTATTCCGGGGTTTTTTCAAAGAGGTCAAGGCAGATGACTCTATGCACTGTCATCTCAGTAACAACCATACAAAAATAGACAAATATACCCCCCTCCCTTTTTACTAAATTAATTGTTTATTAGATAACCCAGTGGCATTATCATATGATACTGTGCTATTTGGTATGGCAATGAGAGCAAAAAGTCAGATTTCTACAAATAACAAATTATTACTTATAATAACTAGGGTTGCCATTCAACAAATTACGTATAATTGGAAAAATTGGAGTAGATTAAATTATAATTTCTGGTGGAATTCCTTATGTCATGTTTATAAAATGGAAAGATTTATTGCAATACAGCGCGGATTTTTCGGGAAATTTCAGGATGTGTGGGAGCCATTTACAAAGTATTGTACCGATTAGATGATATTTTATTATTTTTTTTCCCCTTAAATTTACAGTTTGATTGTGAGGGGGGAGGGGAGGGTAAATGTATTGTTACATATTGTATAAGGTATTGATTATATGATAAGAAAGGGTGGGAGATAAGAGCATATTATTTGTACCATTGATGATTATTAAGTGTTATATTTATTGTTAATTTGTTTGGATATATTGTTACATTTATTGTAAATTTGAAAATGAATAAAGAATTAAAAAAAAAAAAATATATATATATACCCCCTCCCTTTTTACTAAACCACAATAGCAGTTTTTAGCGCAGGGAGCTGCGCTGAAAGCCCAGCACTACTCGCGACGCTCATAGGCTCCCTGCGCTAAAAACACTATTGTGGTTTAGTAAAAGGGGGGCCATAGTGCAAAATATAGACAGCAGATATAAATTCAGACACATTTTGATCACTAAATTGAAAATAAAATCATTTTTCCTACCTTTGTTGTCTGGTGATTTCATGAGTCTCTGGTTGCACTTTCTTCTTCTGACTGTGCATCCAATATTTCTTCCCTTCTTTCAGCCTATATGCTTCCTCTCCTCCAGACCTCATTCCCTCCCCCCAACTTTTTCTTCCTCTCTCCCTGCCCTTTCTTTCTCCCTGCCTCCCTTTCTTTTTTTTCTCTCTTTATGCCCCCTTTCTTTTTTTCTGTTTCCCTTCTTTCCTTCTGTCTCCCTGCCCTCCACCAAGCACTGCTGCCACCATCGGGGAACAGGTCCCCAAGCCGCCACCGCCGCCATCAGGTAACAGGCCCCAAAGCCACCGCCGCCCCAAGCTCTCCCTGCTTCCCTGCGTTGGGCCAACCAGCATTCCTCTCCCCGATGTCAATTCTGCCATCGGAGATGAAGTTCCAGCCCAGCCAGGCAGCAATTGGCTGGCCCGAACTTCCTCTCTGACGGCAGAATTGATGTCGGGGAGAGGAAGGCTGATCAGCCCGGTAGATCGCCAAGGCAAAGTGAGTCTATCACAGAGCCCGGGATGGACTCCGCGATCAACTCACTTTGCCTTGGCGATCTACCGGTCGATCGCGATCGACCTATTGGGCACCCCTGTATTAAAGCATCTCCAAAGGGAAGGAGTTAGTGAAAAAGAGAAATGCTCCTCCAAATCAGTGTTACCCAAGTCAATCCTGGAGCACCTCCTTGCCAGTCAAATTATCAGGATATTCACAATGAATATGGATGAGATTTATCAGTACAGTGGAACCTTGGTTTACGAGCATAATTCATTCCAGAAGCATGCTTGTAAACCAAAATACTCGTATATCATAAGAACATAAGCAATGCCTCCGCTGGGTCAGACCTGAAGTCCATCGTGCCCAGCAGTCCGCTCACGCAGCAGCCCAGCAGGTCCAGGACCTGTGCAGTAATCCTCTATCCATACCCCTCTATCCCCTTTTCCAACAGGAAATTGTCCAATCCTTTCTTGAACCCCAGTACTGTACTCTGCCTTATTACGCCCTCTGGAAGCGCATTCCAGGTGTTCACCACACGTTGGGTAAATAAAAACTTCCTAGCATTCGCTTTGAATCTGTCCCCTTTCAACTTTTCCGAATGCCCTCTTGTTCTTTTATTTTTCGAAAGTTTGAAGAATCTGTCCCTCTCCACTCTCTCTATGCCCTTCATGATCTTGTAAGTCTCTATCATATCCTCTCAAAGTCTCCTCTTCTCCAGGGAAAAGAGTCCCAATTTCTCCAGCCTCTCAGCGTATGAAAGGTTTTCCATACCTTTTATCAGACGTGTCGCTCTCCTCTGAACCCTCTTGAGTATCGCCATATCCTTCTTAAGGTATGGCGACCAATATTGGACGCAGTACTCCAGATGCGGACACACCATCGCCTGATACAATGGCAGGATAACTTCTTTCATTCTGGTAGTAATACCCTTCTTGATTATACCTAGCATTCTATTCACTCTCTTGGCGGCCCGCTGCACACTGTGCCGTCGGCTTCATTGTCATGTCAACCATTACACCTTTCTTGGGTACTCTCCTTCAATAACATCCCTCCCATCCTATAGCTGTGCCTCGGGTTTCTGCTTCCCACATGTAGTACTTTACATTTCTCAACGTTGAACTCCATCTGCCATCTTGTCGCCCATTCCCCTAGTTTGTTCAAGTCCCTTTGCAATTCTTTGAAGTCCTCTTTAGTCCGAGCTCCACTAAATAGTTTGGTGTCGTCCGTGAATTTTTTTATTTCGCACTTCGTCCCTGTTTCTAGATCATTTATAAATATATTAAATAGCAGAGGTCCGAGCACCGAACCCTGCGAGTTTCCCCATAGGAAGTAAGGGAAACTTGCTTGATTGGTTCCACCTCCCCTCCCCCCCTGGCCACTGGCGCTGCTCCACCCCACCACATCCCCAAAAGACCCCCCCCCCGAGGCCACTGGTGCGCTTCCACATCCCCCCTGCAAACCGGCATCACCCCCCCCACCCGCATACACCGCCCCCCGCAAACCGGCATCACCCCCCTAATGAACCAGCGTCCCCCGCCCACCCAAACTGAATGCTTACCCCCAATGTGTTACCGGCACGCAGCACCAACCCACAGGAGGTGCTGGTGCCCGAAGATCGTGCCTCTCCCCCAACTGGGCCTTGAGCATGTGTGCATGCTCAAGGCCTTCTGTATCTCGTTCTCTCTGAGAATCTCGGAGAGAGGCGGGAGCCAGAAGACCTTGAGCATGCACAGATGCTCAAGGCCTAGTCGGGGAAGAGACATGATCTTCGGGCACCGGCACCTCCTGTGGGTTGATGCTGCGTTCCGGTACTACATTGGGGGTAAGCATTCAGTTTGGGTGGGGAATGCCAGTTTGCGCGGGGGAGGGGTGAACATTTGCGAGGGGGGGCGATGCCGGTTCATGGGGGGACGGCGTTTGCAGGTGGAGGAGCGATGCAAACCGTGGCACTCGTAAACCAAGGTTTGACTGTATAAACTGCCTCCATTATATGCAAATCTCGTTCATGCATATCCATTATAGATATCCTGAAAACCTGTCTAGCAAGGAGGTACAGTGCTCCCCCGGTCATTCACGGTCGGCAATTCACGGTCCCGGTCATTCGCGGTATCGGGGGAGTTCTATACTCCAGGACAGACTTGGGTAACACTGCTCTAAATCACCTGTCTAATCTGCAGGATGCCATGAAGTCCAAAGGGGATTTGGCTAAAAGAAGGCAGCACAGAAGTTAAAATGTGTGCAATTAAGTTTTAAAAAAGCAAATGTATGATTGTTTCTGGGAAAAAGTTGACTAAAGCAACCATACATACAATTTCTTAAATACCTCAAATTTCAACAAGGATTCTCTGCAGTTTACAATAAGATTGAAGAGAATAGCCTTTTCTAATTACAGGTTTGAAGAGAAAAGAAAGGTCTTTAGCAATTTTCTAAAGTTGTAATATGAGTTTGGTTGGTGTAAGTGCTGTGATAGACTGTTCCATACTTTCAGACCTTGGAATTTGAAAGAGGATTCATATAGTTGTTTTTTTTTTTTTTCTGGTATTCATGCCAAGGCGAAAGGAAGGCCAGCTTAAAGCGCTGTTTTGATTTTGAGTGTAGATACAAATTTGTAACTTTGATGTCAGAAACTAATTCAGCGGAATTTTCCCCATAGATGGCTTTGTGGACCGGTAGCCAGTGCAACTCCTGTAAGAGTGGGCTGACTTTCATAAATTGGCTTCTTCAAAAAATTAGCCTGGCTGCTGCATTTTGGAGTAGCTGTGGTCGTTTACATACTTTTTCATTTATGCCGCAGTACAAGGAATTACACTAATTTGAGTATGGAAGCAGAACCGCCTGCACCACTGGTCTGAAGGTAGGCTCTCAATTGTCTTAGCCTGAAAAAAAAAGGTCCTGACTACGGAGTTGATCTGATCAGCAAATGTTAGTTCTGGATCTATTATTACGCCTAATACTTTTGAGGCCCTCTCAATTTTGAGGTTTTCTCCTGTTTCCAACTCCAGTTCTGTATGTGGCAAGAAATCATAATTGCTGAACCAGAGATTAGTTGAGAATGACTGAATTTTCATGTCATGGGTCCGTGGGTAGTCTGAGAAAGTTACAAGTTTTAACTTCTATAACTTTTTTTTTTATATTTTTCACATAAAAGGATGGGATTTGGACTATTGTATTATAAATTATTTGCTTTAACAGAATTCATTAAAACCTCTTTTACTTTGTTTCTCGTGACTTTAGTATTTTTTTCCCCAGAGATGGTTATATATGTGGTGAAATTTGGAGACATGGTCTTAAGTCCAAAAAATGTGGAAAAATTCACCATTTCCCAGAGACTCAGGGAGTTCAACAACATTCTCACTAGATACAGTATAGCACTTATTTCTTTCTGAAATTTGAAAAATGTTTGGATTGAGAAATACATCCTTGGCCAGTTGTGATATGTTAAACAGTTGTGGCTGCTGCAGAACATGCAGTACGGGTGGATTATTTTTGTAGGTGTGACATGGTTTGTTGACATTGTAAATCTTAGTTTGTGTGTTATGGGATAATTTGTGGTTTATTTGATTCCATGTATCTGTACAGCCTTGACAAGGAGCACGTAAGAATATTATGGAGGACATTTGTATCTAGGAAGTTTGTACCTCTCACCTTTAGTTTCTCAGAAAACAGAGGTTGATTTCTTGTTTGCTAGCACGCAAGTCAATTGCTTTATCAGGGACTTTGTTGTGTAGATTGTGATAAGTGTTTTGAAGTACTCTGACCCTTTCTTAGCTCAGCCAATTCACCTGATGATGTCTGTATATGAAGCAGGACATGTGATTAACCAATGGATCCAAAAGCCTCCCATTTTGCTTCAAGAGCTCTAGTGTCAAACTTCCAACCTGCTCATTCACTAATGAGAAGCATTCATTCATTTTACAGAGATTAAATATATGAGTTTAACTAATTCAGTATATGCAAAGGTTAAAAAAGGTAAATATTGAGGGTACAGGGTGATGTGCATTTAAAAAAGAATTATCATGACTATTGGTCCTCAAAAAAAATTGGCATCTTTTTAAATTGTGACACTATGTATTTGTTGAGCAGAAAAGATATTATGGTACGTGATACTTCAAAACAACAAGAAAGGAACTTTGGGCTAGATGCACTAAAGTCAGCGATCGTTGCGAAACCTGTTAACACAGCTGTAGCGACGATTACTTTTACTAACCCTATGCACAAAACAGCTCACCTCGTGTTTTTCCCATCAAGTGCCCATTTTCCATAAGAACATAAGAATTGCCACTGCTGGGTCAGACCAGTGGTCCATCATGCTCACGCGGTGGCCCTCTGGTCAATGACCAGTGCCCTAACTAAGACTAGCCCTACCTGCGTACATTCTGGTTCAGCAGGAACTTGTCTAACTTTGTCTTGAATCCCTGGAGGGTGTTTTCCCCTATGACAGACTCCGGAAGAGTCTTCCAGTTTTCTACCACTCTTTGGGTGAAGAAGAACTTCCTTACATTCGTATGGAATCTATCCCCTTTTAGCTTTAGAGTGCCCTCTCGTTCTCCCTACCTTGGAGAGGTTAAACAACTTGACCTTATCTACTAAGTCTGTTCCCTTCAGTACCATGAATGTTTCGTTCATGTCCCCTCTCAATCTCCTCTGTTCGAGGGCCATGCAAATTAGCTAAAGAGAACAACTGCAGATGGTGCAGATGCTCCTTGTGACCCTGGGCAAGTCACTTAACCCTCCATAGCCCCAGGTACGTTAGATAGATTGTGAGCCCACCGTGACAGAGAGGGAAAATGCTTGAGTACCTGATTGTAAAAAAAAAAACTGCTTAGATAACCTTGATAGGCGGTATATAAAATCCTAATAAACTTGAAACTTGAAACTTGATGGTGGATGATGGAATGCATAGTTGCTTGTCGACTATTGAGATGCGTTATGAGCTCATTTGCACTCAAAATTAAGCAATCCATCGCATTGATTAGCAATTCTATCTACTTTAGTTTCACCATTGTTACAATTACCCATACATAGTTTAAAGAACTTTAAATAAATAACTCTCAAATTTATACCCCCTTTTACGAAGCCACATTAGGCTTTTTTATCACCGACCGAGGCGGTATTAGCTCTGACTCTCATAGGAATTCTATGAGAGTAGGAGCTAATACTGTCACGCGGCCGGTGATAAAAAAGCCTAACAAAACTTTGAAAAAGGGGGGGGGGGGTAATTTTTTGTTGGTTTTACCATTTTTAAAAAATTTCCATTATAATGTACCATGAAAAACAGTTGCTTCATTTAGTGTGCCACAAAAAACATTTGCTCTGTTTAGCGTAATAAAAACTTCTTGCTCTCTTTTTATTTAACACATGCCAATAAGATTCTGTGATTTGTAATCACGTGTCTTATTCTGGGGAACTAAGCTAAGCTTGTGGATAGAGTAAAGCTTTGGCCAACCATTTCCAGTTCAGTTTTTTTTTTCATTTAAATAATTTGATCAGATATTCATCTGGTTTAGCTTTTCTCTTGTTATGAGTGGGTTATGGATGTTTGGGGGCAGTGACTCAGAGAAGGCAAGCTCCCCTTTCCAGAAGAACAATTTGCATTTCTTCATCGTGAACTGTAGGTTCTTTCCTAATCTTTAATCCTGCTGCCTAATGAGGCGATGTATCAGCAGCTCCTATCGCATGCTTCCTTGTAGCAACAAAAGAACCAGGATTAATCATATTGAGCCTTAAGTACACATTGCTGATTACCTGCATTATTTGTTCCTAGTGGGACAAAGTCCTGCATATCTACTGATTCTTGCCAAAATCCTGTAGGTTTCCCAAAGCCATTCTACTAATGCTATGACTCTTGTATCAAGACAGAGCATGTACCATGCCAAGACCCATAATGTAAATTTGTGTGTTCATATTATTTAGAAATTGAAGGTGATATGAATTAATAGGGGAATTCTCATTGCCATATGTGCAAATAGTGACAACTGAAAGAACTACCATAAGGACTTTGGCATTGTCAAGAACGGCTAAAATGTGAAATAAATTCCTAAAGCCTATGAGCAGATTGGTAGATTATTCCTCTCCTTCCCCTGCTACTCTACTGAATTGTATTATGAATACAGAGATTTTGATCCTTTCATTAGAAAGATGGCATACTGGTTCTGCGATAATAAATCACACTGCCATGCCAAGGACTTAGGACCATTATTCCCTCTAATAATAATAACTTTATTTTTCTATACCGCCAACACCCACAGAGTTCTAGGCGGTTCACATAGTAAGAAGACTGAACAATTCAGTGATTAAAAAGAGTATTTTAGAAAGAACAATACAATATTCCATTTATAAAAGTGCAGTATGAATACTATGATGTAGTCATTGATCAAGTAACAAATTTTTTGAACAAATAAGTCTTAACTGATTTTGCTAAACGTACAATAAGATGAGTACGGGTCCTGTCATATTCTCAATAGTGACGAACAGGCAAGCTCTGCAGGACTCCAGTGAACCTGCCTGTCCCTAGCGATTGAAAACACAACATTGAAGTACAACTCCCCAATGGCAGCAATGGCTGGTATAAGTGTTGCACCTAACTGCACCATGCAACTTGTACAACTTGTATTATTATTTATTGATCTGATATACTACCTGTACCATCAAAGGATCTAAGTGGTTTACAATTAAAACAAGTAAAAAACAGAACATGAAAGGAATCAGTTGATAGGAAATGAACCATGCGTATAAGATGCGCATCTCGTTTGGCACCAGCCCATTGCCCCCCTATGATTTGCAAACAAGCAAAGCAACACAACATGAAGCAGACCAACAAGCATAGAAGTATGCAATTTATTAAATCAAGCATGTAATAAATACACTGCATACTCTTACAGTTATGTGCCAATGAGCTACTTTATAAAATAGCACATGGAACATTTAGGATGGCACTTAACTATACACACCCATTTATCAAATTGCCTCCCCAATATACGAAGGGGTGCTGAAAATTTATCATCCCAACCAAGATGAGAGTGATGTGGATATAGTTCAATCAATGGTCTGAAATAATATGAAAACATAGAATTTCGTTTCTGGAAATTGGAACTAATGAAGTCAGATAACAAGCGCAGTAGCAAAATAACGCTCAGAATGTAAGTTGGTTGGTTGGGCTGAGAACTTTTCAGCACCGTCAGGACAGGGCTGAGAACCACTGCTCTAGAGACTAAAAATAGTGGCAAATAAGCCAGCAAAGAACATGTAATAGATGTTTGTCTGTCTCAAACAAAAGATTTGTGACAGTTACTATTCAGCAAATCCCTAATTTCTGCAGTTATTCACTAATGCCTTGATTCTATAAATGGCCCCTAATAGTGCAATTATCAATCATTCGCTAGGCGCTGTTTATAGAACTGCGACTATCGCAATGCCTAAGCAGTGTTAGACACTGGTAGGTATTGAAAACTTGGGTTCATTCCCATTTAGATCAGGGTTTTCTTGGCCTAAATGAGTGTGCCTATGTCAAACCATGCACCGAATCTGCCCTTAATCATGCCTACTTGCTGGTAGGTGCTTGGGAGTAGATGCCTACCTTGAAGCTGTCTATAAATACTATTTATAAAGTAGTAAAAAATCAGTCAATAAATAAAGGGAAAATTTTTTTTTAAGTGCAAAATACTGCCGATCAATCTATAATAATGAAACTCGCCGACCACCAGGATCATCAGAATGCCAGCTGAATCAGAAACTCATGCTGACTGAACTCTTCATTAGTCCTATATTGGTTCAAGTGTTTTTTTCTTCTTTTTCAAATTTAATTTCATAGAAGTGCTTTCTTAGTGCAATCTTGTTAAATCAACTAATTTCTTTTGTATGTATATAATTCATATCTCTCATTTCATTAATATACTGGCTAAGTACACTATCATTTATATATGTGTACTTAGCTTGCTATGCAGCCACACCACTCCGACGGAATATCCGTTTCAGTTCTTCTTCAGGGAGCCGGTGTGTCTGATAAAGTGAAGTGCGGATAAGCGCTGCTGTTCATTACATTCTAAGCTTATATATAAATGATAGTGTACTTAGCCAGTATATTAATGAAATGAGCGATATGAATTATATATATAAAAAGGAAATTAGTTGATTTAACAAAATTGCACTAAGAAAGCACTTCTAAGAAAAAAAGAAAAAAAACCCACTTGAACCAATATAGGACTAATGAAGAGTTCAGTCAGCATGAGTTTCTGATTCAGCTGGCATTCTGAAGATCCTATTATAGATTGATCGGCAGTATTTTGCACTTTTGCACTTTAAAAAAAATTTTCCCTTTATACCTTGAAGTTAGACACCTTCCAGTTAATTCATTTTTAAATTGTTTTTTTTAATGGCACTTTCAGTTAATGGTGCCAATTAAGCCAATTAAAAAATTTAAGTTAGGTGCCGATCTAGGTATCTAACTTCAGACACTGTTTATAGAATATGGGCCTAAGGTCCCGATTCTACAGTATACATATTGCCTAAAAAATTGGCACCCATTACAGAATCATGCTTAACACCAATCCTGGCTATCATCCGTAAAAAGGAAAACTAGGCACCCTTTCTACACAATATCATTAAAAAGAGTTAAAAGAATCAGATCAAGTACTAATCTACATGGCACACCATTGGTAATGCTGCTGAAAATTTGAAAAAAAAGACAAAACAATAAAACAACCAAAATTCAGGAAAAAAGGTGAAATGAACCAAAAAAATACACCTTTTTCAGCAGCTCCATGAATACTGACTTTGATATCAATATTATCTAATAGCATTTTTGTATGCAGTGGATATACATACAAGACATTCTAAACCCGAATACATTGTCCAGTTTTATTGTATTCATGCATAAATTGTGCTTTCATTTCTTTCAAGATGTACTTCTAAGATCTTTACAATGGTGGATAAGGTTATAAGGGCATTTATGGATAAATGAGGGACTTTAGATTAAGTATGACTTCCATCTTGGAACTCAGACAATATTATTTGCTAGCATCTCTGTAATGACTTATTTTTATGGTATTTTAAGCCTGAACTAATAATTGTTTTTTATTTCAGCATATAAGCAGTTTTTCCATTTTGTAAGAAAGTTTTCAAAGACAGATGTAAAGTATGACTTACTTTTTTTTGTCCGTGCTCCCTTCCAGGTGAAAAACCTTACAAGTGCACATGGGAAGCCTGCGACTGGCGTTTCGCACGCTCTGATGAACTTACCAGACACTACAGGAAGCATACAGGTGCAAAACCCTTCAAGTGTGCTGCTTGTGGGCGCTGCTTCTCCCGCTCAGACCACCTGGCTCTCCACATGAAGAGACACCAAAACTAAGGGGGTTCTTCTTCCTCCATGACTGGCAATGTCTCTTGTACATAAGAAGACTTATAGTGCCATCAGTTTATAGATTCTTCATTTCAGACATCACGTGTCCATGCACAAGCCTTTCCTCTCATGGTGGGAAATATTGTTTAATGTCCCATCAATGCATAAAGATTTGGAATACACATCTGATCATATCTGGTATCGTATCATTATTGAGATAATTCTTGAAGCAGTCTACTCCAAGACAACGTCAGTCTAGAACTAAAGGAGATTGCTTAAGAAACCAATCGAAGACTTCTATTTCTAATTTAGAGTGCAAAAAGAAACACTGGATGTATTCCTATTTTCATTTTGAACCAGCTTTCCATACGATCTCAACAAGTTCATCAACAGGCTTTCTAATTTAGAAATGTAGAGTTTGATGCATCTAAGGCTTTCAGTAGAACAAAGACAACGAGAATGTATAAGTTACAAACTATGTAGAGTGTTCAATTGAAAATAAAAAGCTATACTAGCAAGAGAGAGATGCAAATCATCTGAAATGGCGATCAAGCACTTCCAAAGAGAAAGAACAAAACCTAAAGCAAGCTTCTGGTATTTGCTATATACAAGAGCGCCAGACTGAGGGCTAAGCTATAACAGCAAACAGACCAACATTGCACATTGATTTCAATATATCCAACGCGTGTGACTTTATATCATATGGACAATTCATGTTAATATTACTAGTAAGTAATAATGATTTATGTTATAATGTATAGATCATTCCATTCAGTTAGTACCCCAGGTGAATGTGTCATTTTACCTTTATTGTGCCCTGTATGACATTTCTGAAGTCACTGAGAGGTTTTAACGAGATTTATTCCTGTCCTGCCTTTCTCTGACTTTTGCTTTAAATTTAGGCTCTGTAAAGATTAACATGCAGTATGTTTCCTGTTGGATCAATCTTTGTATATCAGATCTTTTTAAAAGTATCTCTACCTATGTATAGATAGATATATGACATCGTATGCAATTGTGTTTGGTTTACTGTCATATGTGATACTGGACACTGTTTTAAAGGAGTCACTCTTCTTTGTCCCCTTTGAATGCAAGACCTATTATATACTATATGAGGTGGCAATCCTATGGCTGACTCTACGAGACTCTGATGTTGCAACTTCTAGTTGCTGTTTGTATCTTAATTATGGACTGCTGTTTTTATACGTTTTGAAAGTGTGCCTTTGAAACTAAGTTGGTTTACATTCAGCAATTTTTTTTTTAAAAAAATGTATAATCATTTATTAAAGCAGAATAATCAGGTTTGTTTGATTGGTGTGCTATTGGTCCACCATATAGTGGAGAAATATTCAGTTTCTGTGCTTCATCTTGTAATATTATGTATAATATTCTACAAGGGTTCCTAGTAGAGAATGACATGAGGATAAATTTGTCTCTATCCCTGTGGGATTTCAATATCCCTGTCCCATCACTACGAGCTCTGTCTCTGGCCCATTCCTGGAAGCTCTGTGCTCCTCTGCACAAGCCTTGAACACTTTAAAAATCATGTGTTTGAGGCTTGAGCAGTTAAGGCAGAGCTTGCAGGAATGGGACAGGGACAGAGATATTGAGATCCTGCAGGGACAGGGATAAATTTGTCCCCATGTAATTCCCTAGCCTAGTACCCATGCTTAAGAATTCAATCTTTGCCAATCTCTGTCTACTGTACTGACTTATCCTATGCATGCAAAAGCCACTTCATTAAACGGTGCAGAAAGGGGAGTGGATCTTTCATGTGGGCTTAAGACTGACTTATCCAGGTGTCCACAGAAGATTCAGGGGATAGATAGCAGGTAACACAAAAGGTATAACTTTGGCAAAATTTATTGCATACTTGGGAATAATCTTAATAGAAACATGACGGCAGATAAAGGCCAAATTGCCCATCTACTCTGCCCATCCACAGTAACCATTATCTCTTTCTCTCTCTGAGAGATCCCACGTGCCTATCCCAGGCCCTCTTGAATTCAGACATAGTCTTCGTTTCCACCACCTCTTCTGGGAGACTATTCCACGCATCTACCACCTTTTCTGTAAAATTGTATTTCCTCAGATTACTCAGGAGCCTATCACCTCTTAACTTCATCCTATGCCCTCTCATTGCAGTTTCCTTTCAAATGAAAGAGATTCAACTCATGCACATTAATATTATGTAGGTATTGAAACGTCTCTATCTTATGTCCCCTCTCCCGCCCTTCCTCCAAAGTATACAGATTGACATCTTTAAGTCTATCCCCATATGCCTTATCACGAAGACCACATCATTTTAGTAGCCTTCCTCTGGATCGACTCCATCCTTTTTATATCTTTTTGAAGGTGCAGCCTCCAGAATTGTACACAATATTCTAAATGAGGTCTCACCAGAGTCTTAGGCAAGGGCATCAATACCTCATTGTTCCTACTTGCCATACCTCTCCCTATGCAACCCAGCATCCCAACATTCCTTCAAGTTTTATACATATGTACATTAATATACAAACTTCACTTCACACTATATTTTCCACTGAATATTATGGAGCTGGACACTGGTACTTAGTACTATAGATCTATGTGCTATGTTTGTATGCTCCCATTACTGGCTCTGGAAAAACCACAGGTGAGGAGTAGCCTAGTGGTAGAGCTGCTGCATCAGCACCCTGTGATTGTGGGATCAAATCCCAGCACTGCTCCTTGTGACTGTAGGCAAGTCACTTAATTCTCCATAGCCCCAGGTACAATATAAGTCCTATATATATATGTAAACCACTTTGAATGTATACAATGTATACAATTCCCACACCTCTTCCCTTTCTAGTGGACTGTGAGAAGTATACAAAGTTTAAATACAACCATTGTATATCATCCTTATACATTATCTAATATAGTACATACATTATAATGCATATATCAAATACTACTATATAAAAATGATGAACAGTGCATCATAATGCAAACATACAGAGGACTATATTTAATGAGATAGTGAAAACTCAAAGACATCCATGTAAGTTATACAAATACTTTATGTTTATATTCAGTCTTCCTGCATGTATAAAACAGGTCCTATATAATATATTACACTGTACTGAATATACTGTATAATCCAGGGGTAGGCAACTCTGGTCCTCGAGGGCCAGACTACAGTCGGGTTTTCAGGATTTACCCAATGAATATGCATTGAAAGCCGTGCATGCAAATAGATCTCATGCATATTCATTGGGGAGATCCTGAAAACCCGACTGGATTCTGGCCCTTGAGGACCGGAGTTGCCCACCCCTAATTTATACATAGGTTTCAAGTTTTATACATATGTAACATTAATATACAAACATTTCACACAGAAAGGTGTAGGTGAGCAGGAAGAAATAGATTCACGTTATTGTAGTAGTAATTGCTATACTACTACAACTTATCATTTCTATAGCGCTACCAGACACACAGAGCTCTGTACATTAATACACAAGAGACAGTCCCTGCTTGAGAGAGCTTATGATCTATAGCGCACAAACTATTTAGGAGCCTAATTATTTCTGTGCCCAATACAAACCCACAAAAACTTAAGGTATCCACAAAAGGACATGTTCGTTAAAGAGTGTTAATTGTTTGCCATGCTTTAACTATAAAAATTAACATGCGGTGAGTGCAAAGGCTGTGTGCTAAATGTTGATGGGGTACCCAGCATGTCCCCTGAAGTTACTATAGAGATGTGCGCATTAAATTGAACCACAGCTAGTGCAGATGGACTTACAACTTCCTCATAAGGAGGCAGTAGATGCAGCTGTACTAACTGTACAAGTGATAACATGCAGCAGATACTGTGCACTAACTGCAATGTGCAGTCCAAGCCAATTCTCTGCCCACATCTTGTGCAGCTCCTGCCCCATACCTCAAGAAGCACTTAGCATGGGACTTGGTTTACCGTCATAGGTGGCTGGCAGTGTGCAGGAGCCATTACCACTGTAAACAAGCTCCAAAGTATTACATGAGCATGAGTGTTGCTTTGGATCGATTCATCACCATCAATTGCACCTTCCCGAAGGTCAGGGCAGGATTAACCAATAGGCCAAGTAGGCACGTGCCTAGGGCCCGAAATGTTCAGGGGGGCCCGATGAAGGAAGGCAACAATATTGTTTTTTCCAAATGGCGATGGGCCCCTCCAGCATCGATTGGCAACGTGGGCCCCCCCGATCGGCAACGCGGCCCCCTCCCCATCGACGGAAAGTAAGACAAGCAAGCAACGTGGGTAAGAAAGGCAACGGGAACTGTAATTGTGCAAGCGGTGCTGCTTGCCCAAAGCTTCCCTCTGACGCAGCTTCCTGTTTCCGCCTGGGCGCATGGTGGGGTGGCGCGGGACAGGGGGCCCAGTGTACTTGTGTGCCTAGGGGCCCTCGACGAATTAATCCTGCCCTGCTGAAGGTATAAAATATATGGAGTTTAAGCAAATGGTACTGCTACCAAAGTATAACCCCAATAAAATATTTTGTTATGTCTATCCCTTGTGCTAGAAACACCAGAAATATCAGTACTGTATATATATTAATTCCTCTCAGATATATCACAAAATTCAACCACAAGTACAAAAACGCAAGAGGCTGATAAAAATGAAAGCATTCACATGCCCAAAATTTATCCTGGGGTTGATGCATCTATTTGCCTAGCCAGAATTTGCTAGTAAAGGTCTTCTGGGCCATTCTGATTGGTAAAAGCAACTAATGTCTATTGTTTATAAGGCAGTGATCCCAAACTTTTCAAGGGAAGCCACATATAGGGCATTTCAAATCTCTGAAAGGGCTGGTAGGGGGCTCTCCACTGAAACTGGCTGAAGGTGATGGTGTGGTCCCGTTGGAGTTTGCTGTCATGCCGTACTGCCATTGTTTGCTTTGGTGGGCGGGGTCTGGGAACTACATCAGCCTTACTGTTTTTATTTCTGTGTATAAAAGAAAAAAAAAAGTTAAACAGCCAATTAATGTGCTGATTAAACCAATTAAAATCAATTAAGTTAGGCGGCGGCAGGGCACCTACACTTGCCTAACTTCAGGCACCCATTTTAGAATTCGGCCCTATTTGAATAGTGCTGGGGTGGTCCAGAAGTAAAGTTAAATATGGCCAGTGGTCAGCTTATACTCAGATACTGAGTTCTGGTGATTAGATATGAACCAGTGCTGTATATCTAGTTATAACTTCAACTGCTATAGTCAGTGTTTTACATCAATGCTGACCAGAGTTTAAACAAGAGGGCTTAATGTTAAAAGCCTTATTGACTCTTGAAGCACAATTTTAGGGACTTCTCAATCTTTTTCTGGTTATAAGGGCTTTTGCATTACTTGTGCAGAATATTTTGAGCTCCCAATTATTATCTGTGGGATCATGGGCATGACATAGACATGGGATTGTGGATCTTGACTCATGGTTTTTTTTTTTCATATATAAGGCTTTTAGGAAAGTCCAGAAATGAAAATGTGTTTGTTGTCTTAATCTGTTCCTGCCTTTTTTCTGATGTTTGGGGGGCATTTGCAGCCTATGGGGAACACATAAAACCTATCTGTAAAAAAAAAGTCATAATATTTGTACAGAACATTTTATATGAGGATTTTAAATATTTCTGTAAATGCTGAACAAAAATGGAGCAATATAAATGGTGGTAGTTTATTTTCTGACTTTGTTTTTCACTTTGCAACTGTTTTTATTTTAATTATTATTATGAAACCTGTTTTGTAATAAAATAGACATGAAGGAAGGGATGTTCATCCTTTTATTGAAGAATGAAACTGAAAGCTCTTTCCCTTATCTCAGCCTGTTCTGGAGTCTATTTCCAAGAAGGAAGCAAGTTAGGATTTAATATTCACTGAAAAGCTATAGAATATGTGATTGAAATGCTCACTGTATCATAAAGAGACTGGAAAATAAGGGCCCTTTTACTAAAATTTAGTGCATGCTAATGGACATTAGTGTGCATTAAGGCCCGGATTCTATAAACGACGCCATTGCCATTGGCTGCATTAAAAATGGCCACTGATTGTGTGTCAATCATGTGTCGGTGCCGTTTATAGAATCGCAGCTTCAGGAAAGATAGATGTCGGAAAAATAGAACAGGGTTTTCAAGGCCTACATTTGTGGCCCCTAGTACCAAAATGTAGGTATTCAGCAAAAGTAGATTTAATTTATATAGAGCAAGGGGGTCTAATTCCTTTTGAATTCCAGCTTCTTAGGTGCCTAAAATTAAATGCATCAAAACCAAGTGGAACATTGTCTCCTATACACTTTGTTCTAGTGATCTCGATATTCAGCTTTGAGGCAGTGGCGTACCAAGGGGGGGGGGGGGGGGGGGGGGGGGGGGGGGCGGTCCGCCCCGGGTGACAGCCCTGAGGGGGTGCTCCCGGCCTTGCCGTTCAGTTCCCCCCCCACCCCCGAAGGACCGCTCGCCCCACTGACCTTCCTGCACCACCTGTGAAGCAGCCCGCAGCAGGTTCGCGACGTCAGCGATCCCTGAGCTGCTTGGGCGCTGCTTCTTGCGCCGCGTTCCCGCCCCTCCTCTGACGTCAGAGGAGGGGCGGGAGCGCGACGCAGGAAGCAGCGCCTAAGCAGCGCAGGGATAGCTGACGTCGCGATCCTGCTGCGGCTGCTTCATAGGTGGTGCAGGAAGGTCAGTGGGGCGAGCGGTCCTTCGGGGGTGGTGGTGGGGAGACTGAACGGTAAGGCCGGGAGCATAGGTAGTGCTGCTTCATAGGTGGTGCAGGGAGGCCAGGGGGCGAGCGGTCCTTCGGGGTGGGGCGGGCAGGCAGGCAGGCAGGCTTTCAAGGGGAGGGGGGGTGACAGGCAGGCAGGCAGGCCTTCAAGGGGGGACAGGCCTTCAGGGGTGTGTGCAGACCTTCAAGGGGGAGGGACAGGCCTTCAAGGGGGGGCAGGCAGGCCTTCAAGGGGGGGACAGGTCTACAAGGGGGTGGGACAGGCCTTCAAGGGGGGGACAGGCCTTCGGGGGGCTGCAGGCCTTCAGGGGGGGTGCAGGCCTTCGGGGGGTGTGCAGGACTTCGGGGGGGGGTTCAGACCTTCAAGGGGGTGCAAGCCTTCAAGGGGGGGGACAGGCCTTCAAGGGGGGACAGGCCTTCAAGGGGGGGATAGGCAGGCAGGCCTTCAAGGGGGGGACAGGCCTTCAAGGGGGTGGGACAGGCCTTCAAGGGGGGGTGCAGGCGTTCAGGGGGGTGCAGGCCTTCGGGGGGTGCAGACCTTCAAGGGGGTGCAGGCCTTCAAGGGGGGGACAGGCCTTCAAGGGGGGGACAGGCAGGCAGGCCTTTAAGGGGGGACAGGCCTACAACGGGGGGGGACAGGCCTACAAGGGGTTGGGACAGGCCTTCGGGGGGAGGGGGTGCAGGCCTTCATGGGGGTGCAGACCTTCAAGGGGGTGCAGGCCTTCGGGGGGTGCAGACCTTCAAGGGGGTGCAGACCTTCAAGGGGGGACACAGGCCTTCAAGGGGGGGACAGGCAGGCAGGCCTTCAAGGGGGGACAGGCCTACAAGGGGGAGGGACAGGCCTTCAAGGGGGGGCAGGCCTACAAGGGGGTGGGACAGGCCTTCAAGGGGGGTGCAGGCCTTCAAGGGGGGACAGGCCTTTGGGGGGACCCTGGTTTAGAAGTACACGGAGGGAAGGGGGTGTTCAAAGAGACGTGCATATGCCAAACTTTGGGGGGGGGAGGAAGAAATAATGCATCTGAAAATAGAGGAGAGGGAGAGAGATGATGGACCATGGGATTTAGGGAGGGAAGGAACAGAAAGGGAGAGAAATTGGACACAAGGGATGGTGTGGAGGAGGGATAGAGATACTGGATAGGAAGGTAATTGGGAAAAGAAAGGGAGAGATGGTGGACTCTGGGGTGGTGGGGAAGGAGGAAGAGATGCCGGATGAAAGGGTAGTTAAGAAAAGGTGGATCTGTGGAGGGAGATGAAAAAAAAGGAAAGATACCAGACTTCCTGGGGAGGGGAGGGAAATGGAAAGGGAGGACAGAGTTGGCAGATGGATGGTTAGCACACAGAAAGAAGAAAGAAGGAGACCCTGGCAAGCAAGTTATCAGAAGAAAACCAGAGCCTTGGACCAACAAGATTTGAAATATAACCAGACAACAAAAGGTAGATAAATTAATTTTATTTTCTGTTTTGTGATTATAATATGTCAGATTTGAATTGTGTATCCTGCCAGAGCTGGTGTTGGACTGCAAATGTGAGCTAGGATTTAACAGAGAGAGGAAAAGTCCTTTTTGTTTCTTTATTTTATTTACACCACAGCGCCAGTGTGGTTAGGAGAAGCCAAAGGGGGTGAAAAAGCTATAAAACCCACCAGGAGTTTTGAAAAAAATCACCCAACTGGGCAGGAAAATCGAATTGAAAAACCAATTCAATAGGCTGAATTGAATCGAAATTTTTTTTCCTGAATCTGGCAGCATTAGTTTACGCTACTGTCTTAGACTTTAGGACCTGGGATTGGGGAGAGATGGCATCCTCAGTACTTTATAATGCAAGTGAAACGAGGATTTGGTCAGACTTTTGAAGGGTCTGCAGAAAAAAAATATTGTATAGGCCGGGGACATGAGACAGCAGGAAATGGGAACTTTTCTTCCTTCTATTTTTGTGAAAGGAAAGGCTGAGGATGTCAGAGAGTTCAGTTAAAATATGTGCTTTATAAGAAAATATAATAATGTGTTTTATAAAGTTTATAGCATAGCTGGCCTACCCAGTGAGGTGTTCCTAGTGGTGGTGGTGGCAGCGTGTCAATGTGTTGAGAGGAAGAGGTGGTCTGGGAAATTCTGCTGAGCAAACTCCGGGCCCATTTCCACCCCCCAGTTAGTCCACTCCACTCAACTGGTTCACACACTGAGTGGGTCTTTGGGTGTCGTTTTGGAATCTCTTCCAGTGGTTTATCAGTATCTCCTTCTGGTCCAAGGAAGGAAACTTTGTTATCCTTAGCATTGACCTACAGAATATGTTTGTACAGCACTGCATGTGTGGCATTAGGCTATGTAGTGATCGAAAGAAATAAACAGACCTTTGCACATTTTTGCACTATATGGTGGGTGTATGAGGAGATTCACATTTCCTGCACAGGTAAGTCCATGTGAAGTTACCTTGTGCTGTATTTGACATCTAGCAAGGTCTCTGTTTGAAAGGGAAGATCTAAACTTAAAAATGAAGTGGCCAGAAGTTATGGTAAAAGCAGATAGTGTAGCTGGTTTTAAGAAAGATTTGGACAAATTCCTGGAGGAAAAGTCCATAATCTGTTATTAAGACATGGGGGAAGTGCCCTGGATCGGTAGCATTGAATGTTGCTACTCTTTGGGTTTTGACCAGGTATTAGTGTCCTGGATTGGCTACCATGAGAATGGGCTACTGGGCATGAAGAACCATTGGTCTGACCCAGTTAGGCTATTCTTATGTTATGTTCTCATCTGTAGGGGCCTTTGTTTTCACTTTTTATTTTAATGTATTTTTTTTCTGGGAACTTATCAATGTTTTTTTTATAATGGAAGAGAATTAATGTGTGTGGGATGAGGGGGTAACTAATTTCTTCAGCTAAATAAATCAATCCACTTCAAACAGACATAGGAGAACTCACGCACCATTCACACACCCTCCAACCAAAAACGTCAAAAGAAAAAAACAGTTCGACAACCTCCTAGCCATTCGAGCTGCAACACTCGACCTCCAACTCTACAACCAATTGACATTGACCACAGACTGCAAAACCTTCAAAAAGAAATAAAAACCCTTCTATTCAAAAAACACATAAAACCGAACTAACACAATCAGAACTGTCCCAAGCATCACCTGCAACTACTCCATATGTACTTCTGATGTCATGACAATTCAGACATAATTTATATTATCTTATGTTTGGAATATAAGAAAATTTTCACTGCCTGTTTCTATTCTGACCATTTATTCCGTTTCATGGTCATTACAAAAAATATTTTTTTACATTGGGGGGGGGTGTCAAAAAATGATGGGCCCCGGGTGCCACATACCCTAGGTACGCCACTGCTTTGAGGTAACATGAATGAATAAATGCAAGAAACATATTAGTCAGATCAAGATAATACATGAAGGTACAGAGATAACGAGGAGCACTGTAACTTTAAGACTGAATTGCCTTTAGCAATGTCCGTATTTTGCAAAACCAGACACTGTGGGTGGATCCGTGTACTGCACATAAGACATAACAGACATGAAATGCCCCAAGATGCACACTAGAGATATTAGAGATTTCAGACTTTAACCTTGTGCAAGACTCCACTTTACTGTGGGCTAAATCTTCAAAGGTGTGCATGGTGGTTAGTTATCTGGACTAGGAATCACAGACATAATTTACTTTGGAGATGTAAATATCCAAGAATAATCAGGAACCCAATGTTAGATGATGAAGAAAGTGGCCATTTTAAAAAGGAAGTCTAGTTTGAGATGCTGTGAGGTAATATTCACTTTAAGGTCCTTTTATAAAATTGCGGGAAAAGTTGGCCTTAATGCACCCTTATGTAGAATTTTTCCTGTGTGCTAAGGCTATTTTACCCAATCAGAAAGAAACCAATTTTCTATTTGTCAAACTGATATGGTGGCCATGTTAGTCCACCTTTCAAGGTAATTTATAGAAATAAAACAAAAAACAAAGGGAATACGATAATACTTTTTTAGCTCCCCCCCCTTTTCAAAACAGCAAAAGTGGTTGGCATGCTGGTACACTGATTGCTCCCGACTCTATGAGGAGCAGTGCAGAGTATTCAGTGTGCCAGCCTGCGCTAAAAACTGCGTTTGTGATTTTGTAAAAGAGGAGGGGGGGGGGATATTGCACTAACTCAATGTATTATCTTCAGATCAGAGGGGTTACCTTTGAAAGCTCATCATAAAATGCATTTAGTCCAGTAAAAAAGGTATTACCTTATTTCCTTTTTTTTTTGTTTGTTTTATTTCTACATATTGCATATTTTTCAAATTAATGGACAACACCAATGTTGCCTTTAATGCACAGTACTCGAAAGAGTGGAGGGAAATCAATACAAAAATATTCAAGAACGCCTCCAAAATCCTCCGTTAGAGTGCGGCCATTAACAAACGTTAGTGTGTGAGCGCTTACTGCCACTCATTTTGTTGGAAATAAGGGCTTACATCGGGGATCTCAAAATCCCTCCTTAAGGGCCGCAATCCAGTCGGGTTGTCAGGATTTCCCCAATGAATATGCATTGAAAGCAGTGCATGCACATAGATCTCATGCATATTCATTGGGGAAATCCTGAAAACCCGACTGGATTGCGGCCTCAAGGAGGGACTTTGAGACCCCTGACTAACATGTTAACCCGGAGGTAATCAGCTCATATTAATGTAGATGTGTTAACTGATTAGCACATAAATGGCCACTCTTCCCCAGACATGCTCCATCCAAGGAAATATTTTAAAAATTAATTTCTGCATGGTTTGTGCATGCTAATGTCCAAATTACTAGTAGATGCCTGAACTCGCCCCACAGTAAGACTTTTTAAGCTGTGTTAGGTGTATGTTTAACATCCAACGCAGCTTAGTAAAAGGGCCCCTATAGTAGATAGGTGAATGTAACATATGAAAGAGGAATTATCCTTCTTACAGAGGATGAAAGCTTCTAAGGGGTAATTTCTCTAAATCAGGTGTTAACATTAATATATTTAATACAACTATAAAGATTTAGAAAAAAATTATAATCATTTATATCTGCATTTATGTGCACAAATACCATAATTTCACTTCAGATTCTATAAAGGCCACCCAAAATTGGGTGCCCATAGTTGCGCATGATCCTGAGTTGCACGCGCGACTAACTCGGCTAACAAGCCAATTAGCACCAATAATTGGGGGCTAACAATTGCCGTTAATCGGTAACTTTTTGGATTTGCGCACGCGTCTCACTAAGCACTATTCTATACAGATCCGCATGCAAATCCTACGGCTCACACTCAACAACCGGTGTGGTCAAAGGAGGGGCATGGGCAGATCAGGGGCGTTGCCTAAAGATGGACACAATATTACAGAATTCTTAGGATCTGCGCCAAACTTCAGTGCCATCATTTGTACCAGATTTCAGCGGGCTTAACTCTGGCAACCACAGTAAGGCATGAGATCCACGCTTAGGCACTATTCTATGATAATAATAATAATAATAATTTTATTCTTATATACCGCCATGCCCATCGAGTTCTAGGCGGTTCACAACAATTACATTAGGATCCGCATTGACATACCGATTTACAAACAATGTATTGGATTTACAAACAATGTATTGGATTTACAACACCTTCAGCCGAACATGGCTGAAGAAGCGGAAGTGGGAAGTAGAGAAGGAGGAAAGCGGTCAATAGGGGGGGGGGCAGGGCCGAACGGGCCGATTTATTGGATTTACAACAATTTTAGCCGAACTTGGCTGATGAAGAAGGAGGAGGGTGAGTGAGCTGGAAGACAGCGATCAATAAAGGGGTGAAAGGGTCGGGCGTGTGGCCAGGTAATTCCGGAATGCACCCTGTATAGAATAGTGCTTTGCGCCAATTTTGGGGGTGCCTAAATTTGAGTGCCATTTACTGAATCTATCATTTTCAGTAAATATGCATGAAACTTACATAGTGCATACTTTACAGGTGGACATACATATGAGAAAAGACAAGATAGAAGTAAAAGAAAAAAAAAGAGAGCGAAAGCCCTCCGAAAGTCCAAAAAGTAAGTGAAAGTAGGATAAAAAGGAAGGCTCTTTGCCTAGTTATGCATCTTATAACACCTTTATTCTCTATTCAGAAACCCCAAAATAGATCCATGTTTCAGTATAAACATGCCTTCATCGGGGGTAAGATGTAGAATCTTGTGTGACGTATAATTCCACAATAATTGATGTTAGCAACCACGGGTAATAATAAAATCATCAAAATGACACCAATTAATTTTTCAGCAGTGTCTTCACAGAAAGCCGCGTTAACATCAATTATTGTGGGATTACATGTCACATGAGATTCTATGTTTTACCCCTGAAGAAGGCATGCTTTTGTTGTTAGGTTTCTTAGCATTCTTTCTCACACATACTATGTCACTAGAGGATTCGACCAACAGTTGTACAATCCGATGTCTGTAAGCCTGGCACGGCATACTGCTGTCTGTCTGAATGTTAGCCTCCTGCGCTAAGGACACCCGAGGAAGGCAATTTTTTGCTGAAACACAGACTGTGTAGGGTCTGTTTACCTCAAATATAGTACAATTTCGATGTTTTTATCTTTTTTGGCATCTGTTGGATTTTGCTTTTATTGTGACATAGATTTGTTGTGAACATTAATAAATTGTGATATTTTAACTCCTGGATTCCAGGGCTTGGTTCCACTGTTTTGTTCCATATGCTTTTGTTGAAACATGGATGTACATGTATGTTGTTTTTTTTCTGAATAGAGAATAAAGGTGTTCTACAAGATATATAACCAGTCGAAGATTCTCCCTTTTTACCCTACTTTCACTTGTTTTTCAGAGCCAAGATGGAACATGTATGGAACCAGTGGTATAGTAAGAGGGGGCGGTCTGCCCCAAGCGCTGTCTTGATGATGGGGCAGGCACCCTTCCTCCTCTCTGCTCCCCCCTCACTCCTTCCCCACTCCCCTACTGCTGCGTATGTGCACTGCTTCCCTTCCTCTGTAATGTTCCTGGTGTGAGCAGCAACCCCCAATCTGCTGTCGCACCAGCATCGGCTCTTCCTCTGACATCACTTCCTGAACCTATGCCTAGAAAGTGACATCAGGTGAAGAGCCGACACTGGCGCGGTAGCAACTTGTAGGGGTTGCTGCTCGTGCCAGGAATGTTACAGAGGTAAGGGGGAAGGGAAGCGGCACGCATGCGGCTGGAAGGGGTGGGGAAGGAGTGTGTGAGGTTGGTGGGGACGGAGAAGAGGGCAAGGGAGGGGTGTAACCATCTTGGGCAGCGGCATAGCGAATGCGAGAGGGACCCGGAGCAGTGGTGCCCCTCCCCCACCCTCATCTCCCTCGCTAGGCCACTGTGTGGAACTCAAACTCATAGAATACTATAAGTTATACATCTCCATACTTGGATGAACACTGAAGAAAGTGCTGAAACCTAATTTTACACAAATATTTAAGCAGTTACACTAGTATTCAATAAAGGAAAGTAGACATCTGAATTCCTTTATAAAACAGATTCCTATCAGGTGCCCTTTGGGCGTCTAATTATAGGCCCTGTATGAGGTTACCCCATTTCAACAGTATTACTAAAATTAACATCAATCTTGCAAAAGGTGAAGTGGGGAAATATAAAAAAAAGTAGTGCAAAAAAAACTCCACTTAAAGGTAGATGAGAGTCTGCTCAAATGGAAGAAAAAGCCTTAGGTATTATTATTATTGGCAGAGCTCAAGCTCAAACCACCACCTCATTGGCTAAAAAACTTCCATAGAGTGAAAACTCGCTGTTGAGGTTTGAAATGATTGAGGACTGAGATATTTTGCAACTGAAACCACTGTGAGTGTTTAAAGCAGTCTGTTAAAATGCCAACGTTTCACAGCACTAAGCCGTTTCTTCAGGGCTAATAGGACACTGGTGAGATCGTGAGCACAACACTGTCACTCTGTGAAGATTCAAGCAAGGTCATATTAGCCCTGAAGAAACGGCTTACTGCTGTGAAACGTTGGCATTTTAACAGACTGCTTTAAACACTCATAGTGGTTTCAGTTGCAAAATATCTCAGTCCTCAATCATTTCAAACTTCAACAGCGAGTTTTTTAGCCAATGATGTGGAGGTAGTGGTTTGAGCTTGAGCTCTGCCAATAAAACCAGAGGTTTTTTTCTTCCATTTGAGCAGACTCTCAGCTACCTTTAAGTGTAGTTTATTGCACTACTAAAATTAACATTGCACTTTAGATGTTGAATATTGATTCCCACATCCCAATGTCTGTGCACATTAATTTCACATACAAAACATCTCTCTTTCTCTCACAATGCCAAGTTTTGGAAATATAGATCTTATGTTTTGAGATGAAAAGCTAATACATGATAGAAATACCATGCATCATAGAAAAGTCCAAGAGTTTCAGAGAATCAGCTTAAGACTTTGTGTCATGCAGTTTTGTGACATTTCTAAAACCTCTACCCCCACCTTCCCCAGAGAAACGTACTCCAGATCATGGTCAGCAAAGTGAATTCTGACTGACCTAACGCTTCCAATAGTTCACAATGTCCTACATTAGACAGAGCAGGAATTTCACTTTTGAAAGTCATTTTCCACAGCTGAGCAGACTTTTTAATTTTACAGAAGTTGTACCGCTCTCAATAAAAAAGATGAATATCTCTTCCTAATAAATAGAAAAACAAATGAGAAATATTTGTGTGCATGTGTAAGATATTTGATGTGATAATGTGTGACCCTTTTATGGATTTTTAAGGTAAATGATGCCTATTTTTTTTTTTATAAAAAGAAATTAAAGAAACAGATCTTTTTGAATGAAGTAGTTGCATGCATTCTTTCTCCTTCACACGGCTTAACTTTTCAGAATATAAATTAGAAAAAGCTGCTTGGATGAATTGACAGAAAACCATGGTGCATTTTAAAATGACACATCTAAAGACTGGGATTCACACAAACAGGAGATTCTACCTCTCAGGATAGAACAAAGAGAAGCAGACGAGGCGACCTTGGTACTCAATCTTTTTATTCATTCAAGACCCGACACGTACGTGTTTCGGCCGTATGGCCTGCCTCAGGGGTCTTATCCTCAATGAGAAGCACTTTGTTTTCAAATAAGAACATAAGAATTGCTGCTGCTGGGTCAGACCAGTGGTCTATCTTGCCCAGCAGTCCGCTCCCGCGGCGGCCCTTAGGTCAAAGACCATTGCCCTAACTGAGACTAGCTTTACCTGCGTACGTTCCAATTCAGCAGGAACTTGTCTAACTTTGTCTTGACTCCCTGGAGTGTGTTTTCCCCTATAACAGCCTTCGGAAGAGAATTCCAGTTTTCCACCACTCACTGGGTGAAGAAGAATTTCCTTATGTTTGTACGGAATCTATCCCCTTTTAACTTTAGAGAGTGCCCTCTCGTTCTCTATACCTTGGAGAGAGTAATCAACCTGTCTTTATCTACTAAGTCTATTCCCTTCATTATTTTGAATGTTTCGATCATGTCCCCTCTCAGCCTCCTCTTTTTAAGGGAGAAGAGGCTCAGTTTCTCTAACCTATCACTGTACGGCAACTCCTCCAGCCCCTTAATCATTTTAGTCGCTCTTCTCTGGACCCTTTCAAGTATTACCGTGTCCTTCTTCATGTACGGTGACCAAAGCAAGATGCAGTATTCCAGGTGGGGGTATACCATGGCCCAGTACAGCGGCATGATAACCTTCTCCAATCTGTTCATGATCCCCTTCTTCCTAGCATTCTGTTCACCCTTTTTGCAGCCACCGCACATTGCGCGGATGACTTCATTGACTTGACGACCACTACTCCCAAGTCTCTTTCCTGGGGGGTCTCTCCGAGTACTGCACCAGACATCCTGTATTCGTGTATAAGATTTTTGTTACCGACATGCATCATCTCACACTTTAAACCTCATTTGCCACCTTACACGTTAAACCTCATTTGCCATGTCATGGCCCTTTTCTCGAGCGTATTTATGTCACGTTGCAGGTCTTCGTAATCCTTCTGCGTCTTCACTACTCTGAATAGCTACGTATCGTCCGCAAATTTAATCACCTCGCTCGTCGTACTAATTTCCAGGTTGAAGAGCATGGGCCCAAGCACTGAAACCTGCGGCACTCCACTCGTGATGCTTTTCCAGTCCGAGTATTGTCCATTTACCCCAGTCTCTGTTTCTCATCCGCCAACCAGTTTTTAATCCACATGAGTATTTCACCCTCGATTCCATGGCCCGCAATTTTTCGTTCATGTGGGACCTTGTCGAACACCTTCTGAAAATCCAGATGTACAATATCGACCGGCTTGCCCTTGTCTATCTGCCTGCTTACTCCCTCGAAGAAGTGCGGCAAGTTCGTCAAACAAGATCTTCCCTTGCTGAAGCCGTGCTGGCTGGTCCTCATCAGATTGTGTCCGTCAAGGTGATCAATGATGCGGTCCTTTATCAGCGCCTCTACCATCTTTTCCGGTACCAAGGTCAGACTTACCGATCTGTAGTTTCCTGGATCTCCTCTCGAACCTTTCTTGAAGATCGGAGTAACATTCGTCACTTTCCAGTCTTCTGGAATCCTTCCCGTTTTGATCGACAGATTGGCTATTAGTTGAAGCAGTTCAGCCACAGCCCCTTTCAGTTCCTTGATTATACTCTTATAGTGAAACAATCTAAATGTAAATAAACGATTGGCGGTTTGAAAGGATGAAAGAACACTTTCTGTTTCACTATAAGAGAAGATTTAAAAACAAAGTGCTTCTCATTGAGGAAACACATACGTGAATAAATAAAAAGATTGAGCACCAAGGTCGCCTCTTTTGCTTCTCTTACATCTAAAAATTGTATTCCACCCACACATCTGAGGGGGGGGGGGGGGAGCGGGAGAGGGGAATATCTTTTGTTTTGGTATTATTCTTGATGGTAATGATGGGTAGGAGAGGAAATTTTTATTTTTTGTATAGATTCTGATTGTTTATAAGTGCTTATTTGATTATTATTATTTGACGGCACCCCAACCCTGCCGAGGTACAGGCCCCCACCCCCCTGAACACCGCCTCGAACCCCCAACAATACTGGCAGGAGGGAACCTAAGCCCTCCTGCCAGCATCCCAACCCTCCCGCAACTACTGGTAGGAGGAATCCCAGGCCCTCCCCCCTGATCGCCCCCAAACATCGATTGCCCCCCTGAACCTCTGAACGGCCATGAACGGCCACAAACTTACCTTAATGTTGGACGGAGGGACGGGTCCCAAGCCCATCCGGCCAGCAGGCCCGCCCTCCTTGGAATGGTGGGCCTAGGGCCTGATTGGGCCAGGTGCCTAAGGCCCCACCCATGGGAGGGGCCTTAGGCGCCTGGGCCAACCGGAATTGGCCGTTGCCTTAGGCCCCTTCTGTGGGCGGGGCCTTAGGCACATGGGATGGGTTGTCCCATGTGCCCCATATGCCTGCCGGTATTGTTGGGGGGGGTCAGGAGGTGTTCGGGGGGTGGGGGCCTGTGCCTCGGCAGGAGGGCTTGGGCTCTCTCCTGTCGGTATTGTCACAGAAGGGTTGGGGTGCTGGCAGGAGGGCTTGGGTTCCCTCCTGCCGGTAGTTGCGGGAGGGTTGGGATCCCGGGTAGGGACAGGATTCATGGGGACAGGATTGGGATGGAGACATATCCCACAGGAACAGAGACAAATTTGTCTGTGTTATTCTCTAGTTGGGCAGAAGGAAATTGCCAGGATAAGAGAGAGAGAGAAAATTCTATACTGGCAGATTAAATCACTGCAAATTTGCCAGATATTGCAGAAACCTCTTTCATTGTGGACCATTCTCCTATAACCTGGACTTTCATTAATATCATAAATCAAGGTCTGTCATTCTTTTATACCTTTCTATTGATTTGCACAACTCCTTGTGAGTACTGGAAAAGGATTTTATCCTTTTGTATGTTTTCAGAAGGTAGCTGCTGAAACTAAACTATATGGCAAGTGACACTTAAAAGATTAAACTCATACCACTGCAGTGAATGACTCACTTGGCAATTTTCCCACTGTAATGCCCCGGTGGCCTTTGTCATCCAATTCCTGTAAGGACATTCAACAGTAGTGAACAGCATGAATAGCTGATATAACTGTAGAGGGAAAATGTCAGAGAACAAAATACTATTGTGAAACTCCTTTTTCTCACCATTGTGCTGACATTGCTTTCTTTTTAGTGTAGGACTGTAGGCAGTGGCGTACCTAGGGTATGTGGCACCCGGGGCCCATCATTTTTTGACAACCCGCCCCCATGGAAAAAAATATTTTTTGTAATGACCATGAAACGGAATAAATGGTCAGAATAGAACAGGCAGTGAAAATTTTCTTATATTCCAAACATAACATAACATAAATTATGTCTGAATTGTCATGACATCAGAAGTACATATGGAGTAGTTGCAGGTGATGTTTGGGACAGTTCTAATTGTGTTAGTTCGGTTTTATGTGTTTTTTGAATAGAAAGGTTTTTATTTTTTTTTTAAGGTTTTGCAGTCTATGGTCGATGTCAATTGGTTGTAGAGTTTGGGGTCGAGTGTTGCAGCTCGAATGGCTAGGAGGTTGTCGAACAGTTTTTTTCTTTCGACGTTTTTGGTTGGAGGGTGTGTGAATGGTGCGTGAGTTCTCCTATGTCTGTTTGAGGTGGATTGAATTATTTAGCTGAAGAAATTAGTTACTCCCTCATCCCACACACATTAATTCTCTTCCATTATAAAAAAACATTGATAAGTTCCCAGAAAAAAAATACATTAAAATAAAAAGTGAAAACAAAGGTCCCTACAGATGAGAACATAACATAAGAATAGCCTAACTGGGTCAGACCAATGGTCCATCATGCCCAGTAGCCCATTCTCATGGTAGCCAATCCAGGACACTAATACCTGGTCAAAACTCAAAGAGTAGCAAAATTCCATGCTACCGATCCAGGGCAAGCAGAAACTTCCCCCATGTCTTAATAACAGATTATGGACTTTTCCTCTAGAAATTTGTCTAAATCTTTCTTAAAACCAGCTACACTATCTGCTTTTACCATAACTTCTGGCCACTTCATTTTTAAGTTTAGATCTTTCCTTTCAAACAGAGACCTTGCTAGATGTCAAATACAGCACAAGGTAACTTCACATGGACTTAGCTGTGCAGGAAATGTGAATCTCCTCATACACCCACCATATAGTGCAAAAATGTGCAAAGGTCTGTTTTTTTCTTTCGATCACTACATAGCCTAATGCCACACAAGCAGCGCTGTTACAAACATATTCTGTAGGTCAATGCTAAGGATAACAAAGTTTCCTTCCTTGGACCAGAAGGAGATACTGATAAACCACTGGAAGAGATTCCAAAACGACACCCAAAGACCCACTCAGTGTGTGAACCAGTTGAGTGGAGTGGACTAACTGGGGGGTGGAAATGGGCCCGGAGTTTGCTCAGCAGAATTTCCCAGACCACCTCTTCCTCTCAACACATTGACACGCTGCCACCACCACCACTAGGAACACCTCACTGGGTAGGCCAGCTATGCTATAAACTTTATAAAACACATTATTATATTTTCTTATAAAGCACATATTTTAACTGAACTCTCTGACATCCTCAGCCTTTCCTTTCACAAAAATAGAAGGAAGAAAAGTTCCCATTTCCTGCTGTCTCATGTCCCTGGCCTATACAATATTTTTTTTCTGCAGACACTTCAAAAGTCTGACCAAATCCTCGTTTCACTTGCATTATAAAGTACTGAGGATGCCATCTCTTCCCAATTCCAGGTCCTAAAGTCTAAGACAGTAGAGCAAACTAATGCTGCCAGATTCAGGAAAAAAAAATTTAAATTCGATTCAGCCTATTGAATTGGTTTTTCAATTCGATTTTCCTGCCCAGTTGGGTGATTTTTTTCAAAACTCCTGGTGGGTTTTATAGCTTTTTCACCCCCTTTGGCTTCTCCTAACCACACTGGCGCTGTGGTGTAAATAAAATAAAGAAACAAAAAGGACTTTTCCTCTCTCTGTTAAATCCTAGCTCACGTTTGCAGTCCAACACCAGCTCTGGCAGGATACACATTTCAAATCTGACATATTATAATCACAAAACAGAAAATAAAATTAATTTTTCTACCTTTTGTTGTCTGGTTATATTTCAGATCTTGTTGGTCCAAGGCTCTGGTTTTCTTCCGATAACTTGCTTGCCAGGGTCTCCTTCTTTCTTCTTTCTGCATGCTAACCATCCATCTGCCAACTCTGTCCTCCCTTTCCATTTCCCTTCCCTCCCCAGGAAGTCTGGTATCTTTCCTTTTTTTCATCTCCCTCCACAGATCCACCTTTTCTTAACTACCCTTTCATCCGGCATCTCTCCCTCTTTCCCCACCACCCCAGAGTCCACCATCTCTCCCTTTCTTTTCCCAATTACCCTTCTATCCAGTATCTCTATCCCTCCTCCACACCATCCCTTGTGTCCAATTTCTCTCCCTTTCTGTTCCTTCCCTCCCTAAATCCCATGGTCCATCATTTCTCTCCCTCTCCTCTATTTTCAGACCCATTATTTCTTCCCCCCCAAAGTCTGGCATATGCACGTCTCTTTGAACACCCCCTTCCCTCTGTGTACTTCTACACCAGGGTCCCCCTCAAAGGCCGGTCCCCCCCCTTGAAGGCCTGCACCCCCCGAAGGCCTGCACCCACCCCCTTGTAGGCCTGTCCCCCCCCTCAAAGGCCTGTCCCCCCTTGAAGGCCTGTCCCCCCCCTTGAAGGTCTGCACCCCCCAAAGGCCTGTCCCCCCCTTGAAGGCCTGACCCCCCCTTGAAGGCCTGCCTGCCTGTCCCCCCTTGAAGGCCTGCACCCCCTTGAAGGTTGGCACCCCCCCAAAGCCTGCACCCCCCTGAAGGCCTGTCCCCCCCTTGAAGGCCTGTCCCACCCCCTTGTAGGCCTGTCCCACCCCCTTGTAGGCCTGTCCCCCCCTTGAAGGCCTGCCTGCCTGTCCCCCCTTGAAGGCCTGCACCCCCTTGAAGGTCTGCACCCCCCCCGAGGGCCTGCACCCCCCCGAAGGCCTGTCCCCCCACTTGAAGGCCTGCCTGCCTGTCCCCCCCTTGAAGGCCTGCACCCCCTTGAAGGTCGGCACCCCCCCGAAGGCCTGCACCCCCCTGAAGGCCTGTCCCCCCCTTGAAGGCCTGTCCCACCCCATTGTAGGCCTGTCCCCTCCCTTGAAGGCCTGCACCCCCTTGAAGGTCTGCACCCCCCCGAAGGCCTGCACCCCCCCCGAAGGCCTGTCCCCCCACTTGAAGGCCTGCCTGCCTGCCCCCCCCTTGAAGGCCTGCACCCCCTTGAAGGTCTGCACCCCCCCGAAGGCCTGCACCCCCCCTTGAAGGCCTGCCTGCCTGTCACCCCCCTTCCCCTTGAAAGCCTGCCTGCCTGCCTGCCTGCCCACCTGCCCCACCCTGAAGGCCTGATGCCCCGACCCACCCCGAAGGACCGTTCGCCCCCCCTGGCCTCTCCGCACTACCTATGAAGCAGCCGCAGCAGGATCGCGACGTCAGCTATCCCTGCGCTGCTTAGGAGCTGCTTCCTGCACCGCGGTCCCGCCCCCTCCTCTGACATCAGAGGAGGGGCGGGACCGCGGTGCAGGAAGCAGCGCCCAAGCAGCTCAGGGATTGCTGACGTCGCGATCCTGCTGCGGGCTGCTTCATAGGTGTGCTGGAAGGTCGGTGGGGCGAGCGGTCCTTCGGGCGTGGGGGGGGACTGAGCGGCAAGGCCGGGAACACCCCCTCAGGGCTGACACCCGAGGTGCACCCCCCCCCCTTGTTAGCCACTGACTGTAGGTTAGATTTTTCCAATGTACCACACACTTGTCTAGTTTCATAGGTATTTTTCCTTTTTTTTGAATGGGAATGGGGAGGTATAGAGTGGCTCATAGAGCCAGCAAAGTATGAGATAACATGAGAAAGATCTATAAATGAGGCCAGAAAAGAAGTTGGAAATAATGAAGGAGAAAGTATCTACTACTGTATCATCATTTTATGCAATTACAATAACAGACCCTTCTTTAAATATATGTTTGTTGAGACATCTCCTCTTTTGCTGATTGCACTTTTTTTGCAATTGGCAGTCATGTTGCCTCATTAAGGAAGAGAGACTATTTTGCCACGGAATATGCCATTTTATAGAATAGGTGATTGTATGATAGAAAATCATTGATCTTTTTTATTGGCAGGTCGTCTTTCTTCCTGCTCTTTGTGGTTTTCATCTTGGATGGAAGCAGTGGCATAGCGAAGGCGAGAGGGACCCGGGGCAGTGGCGCCCCTCCCCCACCCTCATCTCCGCAACCCCCCCCCCCCGCTCCTTCCCTGCTCCCCCCTGCTGCACGAACATCCCTTTCCACCTCTAGGTGTTCAACGCCTCGAGCAACATGAACGTCAACGTGCTCCTCGTGACCCCATCGCTCTCCCTCTGACATCATTTCCTGTGCGTGGCACCCGGAAGTGACATCAGTGGGAGAGACAACGTGGCTATGAGAAGCACATTGAAGTTGATGCTCATGGCGTTGAACAACTAGGGGTGCAGGGCAAGGGAAGGGGATGCATGCGTGGCAAGGGGAGGAGTGGGAAGAGGAGGAGGGCCAGAGAGGAGGAGGGGTGCTGCGCCCCCACCAAATTGGCGCCTGGGGCAGACCGCCCCCCCATGCCCCCCCTTACTATGCCACTGGATGAAAGCTGTCTCTATTAGGTTGTGGAGCCATAAGCTTCCATTCCCAGATTTTTTTCTCCTATATTATAACGTCCCACCTAGTTCAGCCATTGTAGTATCTGTATCATTCTATAGTGAGTTCAGATCTTCGAACAGATAGCCTGGAGTTTTGTTAAGGATAGACTGAATCATACCTTTTGGTGGGAATCCCTGTGCTTATTCTATCGATAGAAACGTATGAATTCGGAACTAACTGGTCATTGTAAAAACTTTATTGAGATTTGGGGTCCATTATCAAATTTTGTTAACACCAATCAATAGTATAAGCCTTCCATTTTGAATAGAGTTTTATACACATCCGGGATGGGTGGGAAGATATTTCTATTACTATTTGGTAGTTATAAGTGCTGTTTTATTGTACCGATTGTTGTCTTTTTTATATGCACTTTGTGTATGTTTTAAAATGAATAAAGATTTATAAAAAAGGCCCTGAGGCAGTGGCGTTTTGCCATGAAATGTTCGTTGGCCTGTTTTTTTCCGATGTGCTTTATTGCAAATAGTAGTTTTTCCATCTGGCTATTTTTTGTTAAGTTCCTACCTGCTATTATTAACCACATGTGAAAGTTTTTTGCCTATGATGCTTGGGTGGAAGAGCATGGGTACACCTTTCCTGTTGTCTGAGGCTTTTTCTTTTGCTTGCCAGTCTTGCCTTATAGTGCACTTTGTCCCTCTTTTGGCATCCTGGAGTCTTCATGCCATTTTGATGCCTTGGAAAGCTGTTAACTCTGTAGCAGATGTGCGCCAGGAAGTTTTAAGCACGTTTGATTAAAAGTGGATAGAAAATCCCATTGCTGGATTTGTGACAGTGTTAACCCTGGGTAAATAAACACATTTACCCCCCTTCCCCCAACATAATATAAATTCAGAACCAATGCTAGGAATTTCTTCTTCACCCAAAGGGTGGTTGACATTTGGAATGTGCTTCCAGAGGGTGTGATAGGACAGAGTGCGGTATTGGGTTTCAAGAGAGGCTTGGATGATTTCCTAAAGGAAAAGTGGATTGAAGGATATAGTTAGAGGATTGGATGATTTCCTGAAGGAAAAGGGGATTGAGGGGTATAGATAGAGGATTCTATGCAGGTCCTGGACCTGAAGGGCCGCCGCGTGAGTGGACTGCTGGGCGTGATGGACCTCTGGTCTGACCAGCAGAGGCACTGCTTATGTTCTTATGTTCTTAAGTCTCACAAAGGAATCCCACTTGGTTTTGACAGTAGAAGAAAAATTGGCAGAGGAGTAAACAGCAGGTAAGAAGTCTTCTTAGCACATGGATAACAGTGCAAGGAGAAATTAGACAGATCTCTGTAGGCAGCAGTGTCTCTGGTCTTTCTCCAGGTCTGCACCACCAGCTGTGATAGGCCAGTGTAAGTTATACAGTGTGGTAGTTTCCACCCTATTTCTCACCCTAGTTTTCTATGGGAAGCTGTTGCTATTGGATTTATGTTTTTACAAAATTACCTATTTTATGTTGTTACTAAACTAATTAAGGATGTCTCAGTTATCCTTCCCTACTGCACCCTGCCATGCAAACCAAACAACCCCTATTTTGATTTGTTCTAGTAGCCTGGAATGGATACAGAGGTTGAAGATGCTCTCAGACTTGGGTAACTTGCCAGCTCCATGACAAAATGTGTCATCATTATAACCTGCCACACTTCCTTATTCATCCCGGTGATGCTGGTCTTTGATAATGTTGGAGCATTTGATAAGGGGCCTGCTGACTGAATGAAATGTTGGCCCGCTTTGTCAATGGCATGCCTTTGTGGTCTGAACTCTGTGCTCACTTTACCTGCACAAAGGAGCTTCTATTATTACTCCATGAAGCTCTTTGACCTTGGAACGTGGGATGTGGTTAATGATGGTGGTACTCATATCCACTTTTGCAGCATTTGAAACTACGCAGTAGGAGAACAAAAACATGTTTAGGCCATGAAGAAGGCCTCTAAATTTAAGAGAATTCTCAGATGTATTTTTAGACTATTCAAAGTTTCACTACTATATATATTGCACCGTATGAGTTTAAATAATCCAGTGCCAATTGGCATAAATAAAATCACTTCATTTTTCTCTTGATTTTTATATTTCTTAGGGCTGTGCTGTTACATTCTTTTTACTTAATTTTATTTTCTTTGATTTTGTTTCAAGTAATACAGCAAACAATGGCAGATAAAGACAAGCACATTCCATCCAGTCTGCCCTACAAGGTGGCCAGAGCTAAGCCCACAATTCTGTGAGGACTAAAATTTAATGCTAAGAAATGCAGATCATGCATTTGGGCTGCAAAAACCCGAGGGAACGGTATAGTTTAGAGGGTGAAGCATTTATGTGCACGACAGAAGAGCGGGACTTGGGTGTGATTGCATGTGATGATCTTAAGGTGTTAAGTCATAGACTAATAACCCTATTGTAAATGGATAAGTGCAGGATCGAGCTGGTCACCTTTACTATACTTAAAACTGTATTTATAATACAATACTAAGAATTTTTTTATGGGGGACAAAAAGACCTCAAATTTTAAAAAGGGTTTTTTTAGAACAATGATTGCTTTCATTTGGCTAACTTGTCAAGACAAGTTCTAACAACAAGTAACTGTGGGCGTTTGAGGTATTTTTGAAGTTAAGAAGTGATTGGCTCCGGAGTAATCTAAGGATATACTTTTTTACAGAAAGTGTAGTAGATGCATGGAACAATCTCCCAGAAGAGGTGGTGGAGGCAGAGACCGTGTCTGAATTCAAAAGGGCCTGGGATAGGCACGTGGGATATCTCGGAGAGAGAAAGAGATAATGGTTACTGCAGATGGGCAGACTAGATGGGCCATTTGGCCTTTATCTGCCATAATGTTTCTATGTTTCTAAAATGATGGTTGCCAAGTCTCCACCTTGCCAACTATATAGGCAGCCAAACATGCTGGAGTCATATATCATCCCCAAGTATTGCTGATAATATTCAACTTGCCATAACCTATAAGGGAGTTCTGGTGAGATGTTTATCTGGCACCTTTTTATGAAGTTCACAGCAGTGCACTCCAAGGTGCCCCACTGCTCTGTTGCCATGTCTGGGTGGACAGTCCATTACAGGGCTGGCCTCTCCTATGTCCAAATGGTCTTGTTCTGGGCATTTGCGACTTGGACAATATTTTGGTCGAAAATGTGGTATAAAGATAGAAGTCCTGGCGGTCTGGGCATCCCAGTGGCCTGGATCTCCATACAAAGAATTTTCAAAAAATAAATTATTTCTAGATGTATGGTGGTTTGCCTTTCGAAAATAGGCATTTTCTTACTGCCGACTTTGGACGTCTAGCACCATACGTCCAAATCGAACTTAGATGTATGTTTTAAAAATGCCCCTCCACGCCTGCTATTATAGGAATTTAGACAATTGCCCAAACTTGACTTTTGAGATATTAAAATCACTGATTCTACATAGTGTAGCTCAGAATTGACCCATAGTGTTATCTACTAACATAGTTACTAAAGATATCTCTGATGTCTTGAGCTGTACTTCAACTTCACGGGAAAAGGACTGAAATGAGAGTTGCTTTTCCATACAGAATATTGCAAGCAGCAATAACATGTTATTTGACACTGGAAAAGAAAGCCCTTGCAATCAACATACATGGGTAATAGAAAAATGGAGAACATATCTGTGGGGCCACAAGTCCATACTATGAAATGCCACATATAGAATGACAAGCAACTTAGGACCTCTTCTGTTCAAGTTTCAAGTTTTCAAGTTTTATTAGTGCTTGATAAATCGCTTATTGAATATCTAAGCGATGTACAATTCAAATATAATAGAAAGACAAATACAATGACTTTAAATAAAAACATACTGGGTTAACATACATGAATCGTGAGGATTGGGGGGGAAAGTTACACTATGTTTGTAGAAGAAAAAATACAGTTTCTAGCGCGGGGAGTCGCGCTGACTGGTCCGCACTGTTCCCAACGCTAAAAACTGCTAGCACAGTTTTTGGGGGTTTTTTTGTAAATCTTTATTAAATTTCCAAACTACCATAGTGCAAACAAACAATTTCAATATACATAAGTTTACACGAAATGCACATTAACTTACAGCACAGCTTAATAGAAGAGGGGGTTACTCTGGCTTATGTTCCTGCAACTGACAGATTAGCATTGATGATTTCAGCATACGAGACCCACTGAAAAATTCTCAGCCCAACCAAGAAGAGAACGAAGTGGCACCATGAAACTTGCAAGTTATTCAAGCGGCCCCTTGTATTGTTTCCTACAGAAATTAGTCAACCACCATCTCTGCCTGATCAATGTTCCCCACATCTTAAAATGTCCATCTATATGGGCTAAAGACTATGGGGACAATTCTATACATTGGTGCCAAAATATAGATAAATCCAAGAAAAGAAGAGCTACAGAAAAGCCACAGCAAAATAATCCTAATATCAGAAAATAAGCAGCCAAAAGAATCAACCAATCAATTGCTGCCAAATAAAAAAGTCTTATTAAAGAGAAACCTTTGATGAGGGAGCGTGCTTATATTGTCCAACCATACAGACAAGCTAGTAAAAGCCCATGTCTGCCTGCACTGGGGCACATTTGGTCCTTATAATAGGGACCTGTAATTTTTCTGACTCGATCTACAGTTGGAAGAAAAGATATCTGGCACCCAATACACAAAAGCCTTTGGGCAAGAAAGATTCCAAGTTTAATTGAAAAGAACTGATTTTCATTAAACACCTGTAACTGACAAAGATATGTTTTAAAGTATGTTCAGCAGCACCTTATCACTACCTCGGGTGCTGACCTGCAAGGTAGCACAAGGTTGAGGGCTGTCAGGGTGACATGACGCAAAGGAATTTCTGCATATCATACCTCCTACCTTCTCTGCAGTTTCTCCCCTGCAACATACTGCCACTCTAACTTCAAGATTTCAGATAAGTAATGAATTTCTTTCTCTCTAATTAAAACTAAATACTTTAAAACATAATCATTTTCTATCCTGTCCTCCCCAAAGAGCTCAGAATGGATTACAGGTTAACGTACATAATATACAGTTAACAGGTTACAATTTGCCATAGTTATAGTACAAGTTTGGGAGGGGGGGGTTCGGTACAAGTTTTTATCCTAACTTGATACATACTAAGGATCTAATACCAATATACATAATATACAATTTACAGGTAGCAATTTGACATAGTTATAGTGCAAGGGTTTTCAATTCAAGTTTTTATCCTAACTCGACACATACTAGGGATCTAATACTAATATACATAATATATAGTTTACAGGTTAAATTTGTCAGTGTTACAGTGCGAGATTTTTCAATACAAGTTTTTATCCTAACGCGACACAGACATAGCTTTGTCAGTCACAGGTGTTTAATGAAAATCATTTCGCTTCACTTTTCTTACCCAGAGGCTTTTGTGTATTGGGCATCAGGGCACTAATTCTATAAATGGTGCCTAACTCATAGGTACTGTTGAGCGCAATTGTCAATCATCTGCTAAGCGCCGTTTAGAGAATTTAGCCTAGAGGCATCTAAGTGGTCTTGGGCGCTGGTAGACTAAGGTTTTCTTGGCCTAATGAGTGTGCCGAAGTCAAACCACGCCCAAAATCTGTCCTACCCACACCTACTTTCTGTTAGGCACCTCGGAGTAGACGCTTACCTTGAAGTGGTAGGCGCTTGCTGAGTTAGGCACTTACTAGATATTTGTAACATTGTTTTACAATAACTTTTAATGGCACTTTTCAATTATCAGTGCTGATTAAGCCACATTGAATAATTAATTAGGTACACCAATCTAGGCACCTAAATTCAGGCAACGGCATAGCGAGGATAAGAGGAGCTTGGGGAGGTGATGCCCCCCTCCCCTCTTATCTGCTCCCCCACCCCACTGCTGCGTGTGCACACCACTTCCCTTCCCTCATACCTTTGTAACGTTTTTGGTACAAGCAGCAACCCCCAACCTACTGTCGTGACTGCATGGGCTCTTCCTCTGATGTCACTTCCTAGGTCCAGGAAGTGATGTCAGAAGAAGAGCTGACGCAGGCACAACAGCAGGCTGGAGGTTGCTGCTTGCTTTAGGAATGTTATAGAGGTACAGGGGAAGGGAAGCAGGGGGGGGGGAAGAGGACGGATGCCATGCCCCTACAAAGATAGCACCTGGGGCGGACCATCCCCCTGCCTCCTCCCAAGTTTCAAGTTTATTAGGATTTTATATACCGCCTATCAAGGTTATCTAAGCCCTTACTATGACATTGATTTCAGGTGCCATTTATAGAATCTTGGCCCAGATGTTTTCTCCTCCAGTTGTAGATCCAGTCAGGTGTGTTTCTTGTCCTTATAATAAGGACCCTGCTCCCTCCCAACTAACTTTATATTTTACTTAATGTAACTCAACTGATGCTCATCTGAGCAAGAAAGGGTTACATATGTGTAGGCCTCCCAGGCAACAGGAGGACAAAGACATGGAATTAACTGAGGACATAGAGAACATCACACTGCACGGGGACTCAGTAATGCTAGGAGATTTCAACATGCCAGATGCAGATTGGAACACACTCTCCGCGACTACGGGTAGCACCAGAAGAATATTAAACTCCATAAAGGGTGCACGTCTCAAGCAATTGGTATTGGAGTCCACCAGGGACCAGGCGTTACTAGACCTGGTTCTCACCAACGGAGATAGCGTCACGGAAATCTCAGTAGGGGACACACTGGCCTCCAGCGACCATAATATGGTATGGCTCAACCTCAAGAAGGTTTCCCAAAAACAAACACAGCAACAAGGGTTCTCAACTTTAGAGGTACAGACTTCAACCGCATGGGAGATTTCGTCCATCAGGAGCTACATAAACAAGCAAAAACTGACAGTGTAGAGGATATGTGGTCGTCTCTGAAGTCCATACTATACGTAGCAACAGACCGATACATAAAAACAGTAAGTAAACGCAGGAGAAACAAAAGACCCCAATGGTTCAGTAAAGAAATTTCAGACCTAGTTAAACAGAAAAAAGACGCTTTTATCGCCTGCAAACATTTAGACAGAGAGGGGGCAAAAGAGGACTATCTAGACATATCCAAAGCTGTCAAAACAGCAGTCAGAGAGGCCAAACTCCGAATGGAGGAAGAGCTAGCACGGAAAATTAAGAAAGGGGATAAATCTTTCTTCAGCTATATTAGTGACAGGAAAAGAAACAAAGATGGGATAGTATGCCTGAAGCAATCGGACAGTAACTTTGCAGAATCAGACTCTGAGAAGGCAGAATTACTAAACCAATACTTCTGTTCAGTGTTCACCCGCGAAGCGCCGGGAGCTGGTCCACAGCTGCAGACGGGAGATAACCGAAGAGACCCGTTTCAAGATTTCAAATTTATGCCCAGTAGTGTCTACGACGAACTTTCAAGAGTCAAAGTAAACAAAGCCATGGGGCCGGATAACTTACACCCCAGAATGCTCAGGGAGTTAAGGGAAGTCCTGGCAGAACCATTATCTGTTCTTTTCAATCTTTCTCTAAGCACAGGAAGGGTCCCCTTAGACTGGAAAACAGCCAACGTAATCCCACTCCACAAAAAGGGCTGCAGGACAGAGACAGCAAACTACAGACCAGTGAGTCTCACGTCTATAGTGTGTAAACTCATGGAAACACTGATCAAACAGAATATTGACACAATCCTAGACAAAGAAAAACTGCGTGATCCACACCAACACGGGTTCACCCGGGATAGATCCTACCAATCTAATCTGATTAGCTTTTTTGACTGGGTTACTAGACAACTGGACGCCGGAGAGTCACTGGACGTGGTATATTTGGACTTCAGTAAAGCATTTGATAGTATCCCTCATCGAAGATTACTGAACAAGCTGAAATCAAGGGGATTAGGAGACATTCTAACTACATGGGTTGGGGATTGGCTGAGCGGTAGACTTCAGAAGGTGGTGGTAAACGGTACCCCATCCGAAGCATCGGACGTGATCAGTGGAGTACCGCAGGGATCGGTCCTGGGCCCGATTCTATTCAACTTATTCATAAGAGATATGACGCAAGGACTTAGAGGAAGGGTATCACTGTTCGCCGACGACGCCAAACTTTGCAACATAGTAGGCAGTGGCTTATCACCTGATAATATGACACACGACCTACTGCTGCTGGAACAATGGTCAAAAACTTGGCAGCTAGGCTTCAATGCTAAAAAATGCAAGATAATGCACTTGGGCAGGAGAAACCCACATAGAACTTATGTACTAAATGGTGAAACCTTGGTTAGGACCACGGCGGAACGCGATCTAGGAGTGATCATTAGCGAGGACATGAAGGTTGCCAATCAAGTGGAGAAGGCTTCCTCCAGGGCAAGACAAATGATGGGGTGTATCCGTAGAGGTTTCGTCAGTAGGAGACCTGAAGTTATGATGCCGTTGTACAGAGCCATGGTGAAGCCTCACTTAGAGTACTGTGTTCAGTTTTGGAGCCCACACTACCGAAAGGACGTGCTGAGGATCGAGTCGGTTCAGCGAATGGCCACCAGGATGGTCATGGGGCTCAAGGATCTCACGTATGAAGAAAGACTAAAGAAGTTGCAGTTGTACTCACTTGAGGAAAGAAGAGAATGGAGAGATATGATTGAAACGTATAAGTACATCACGGGACGCATCGAGTCAGAAGATGATATATTCTGGCTCATGGGACCCTCGACCACCAGAGGGCATCCTCTGAAAATCAGGGGAGGGAAGTTTCATGGCGATCCCAGGAAGTACTTCTTCACCGAAAGAGTGGTGGATCATTGGAACAGACTCCCACCCCAGGTGATAAAGGCCAGCAGCGTGACGGATTTTAAGAAAAAATGGGATAGTCACGTGAGATCTTTAAGGGAGTAAATTCAGGGGGGGGGGATACTTGGAATGGGCAGACTTGGTGGGCTATAGCCCTTTTCTGCCGCTTTTTCTATGTTTCTATGTTTCTATTTGCATGCTGGGAGATGTAGTTAGATATAATGGGACAAGCACTGAGGAAGAGGAAGTGAGGGAAAGGAGCTGCTGCTGTGTAGAGGCAATGGACTCGTGAGCTGCTGTTCCTGAAATTGTTTTGAATTGTTATTCTGTGGTCTCGGAGTGTTCACAGTGTCACACTATCTGAACCCTAAACAGTAACCCCAGATTAAGGAGAAGGAAGTAGAAAAGGCTTCCGCACAGTCAACAGTTTGTGTGCTCTTTTTGAATCTTATGGTGGATACACTCAACATGTTTATTGGCACTGGGCCTCAGAGGGTATTGAGATCCAGTGGAGCACTGAAGAGGTGGAAGGGAAGCCAGTCAGTCTGGGGAATCCTTGGAAAAATCAGGGAGAACTGGGCTTTTAGCTGAATTGAACAGGCTTCCATACCTTGTGAAAATAAGTTGTTAAGCATCTCCTACACCCACCTACAATTGATTGCAGCACTGATTGTAGTCATTCCACATATCTGAGAAAGAAAACTAAATGCCTATTTTGGACTCAGCCTGAAAAGCTTAACACAAGAACTAACCTGTTGTCTGCCTGCAACTGGAGTACAAGTTTGTTGTGGTAGTAAACATTTGCTGAAGTCATACAAGTCAAGCCAGGTAACCTAAGAAATGTATTATTGTAAGCACTTGTTGTTGTGGCTTAAAATAGTCATACAAGGGAGTAATGCCAAGGTACATAGTAGAGACCCACCTACAGGGCACACCTTCCCTTTGTGCCTGAGAGAGCTAAGGCATTTAAAAAGAAAGGTCTGAAAATCATTCAGCAGCACTTGCAATCAAGTGCTCCTTAAAAGAAATTCCAACCATTCTTCATGCAAGCTGGGAAAGCATCGTTACTAATGAAATGTACTTGCACAGGGGTTCATCTCAACAGACTTTTAAGAATCTTGAACATTACCCATTAAAGTATCTCAAGTGTGGAAACATTATCATTTCCCTTTTTTTATGGTTATCTAATAATGATTTTAAAATCCATGTAAAGCGCTGATTTGTTTCAATAGGAATCTTCTCAGCAGGTTAGGGACAGGGAAGGAAGCTATGGGATAGAGGATCTGCATTGAGAGTTGACATAATGCAAAGCTGAAGAAGGTTAGTTTATGATTGTGAATATATTAGAACATAAGAATAGCCATACTGGGTCAGACCAGTGGTCCATCTAACCCAGTATCCTGTTTCCACAGTGGCCAATCCAGGTCACAAGTATCTGGCAAAAAAACAAATAGTAGCAAGATTCCATGCTACCAATCTCAGGTCAAGCAGTGTCTTCTCCCATGTCTGTCTCAATAGCAGACTATGGACTTTTCTTCCAGGAACTAGTCCAAACCTTTTTTAAACCCATGTACGTTAATCGCTGTTACATCCTCTGGCAACACATTCCAGAGCTTAACTATTCTCTGAGTGAAAACATAATTCCTCCTATTGGTTTTAAAAATATTTCCCTGTAACTTTATTGAGTGTTCCCTAGTCTTTGTAATTTTGAATGGAGTAAAAAAAATCAATCCACTTGTACCCACTCAGGATTTTGTAGACTTTAATCATATTTCTCCTCAGCCATCTCTTTTCCAGGCTGAAGAGTCCCAGTCTCTTTAGTCTTTGCTCATATGAGCAGGGCTGGATTAAAGGGTAGGCCCAATAGGCACATGCCTCAGGCCCAAGGAGGTCAGGGGGGCCCGATGAACTGGGCACCCACGTGTCTCCCTCCCTCCTTCCGCCTCCAGACTGTGGCTTCCTCCCTTCCTCTCCCCTCACAACAGTTCTCAGTGTTTTAACTTGCCTGCAGCAGTGCCAGTAGCATCAAGACAGTGATTCACTTAGGAAGCCTTGAGGTCTTTACTGGGTCGCAGCCCGCCTCTGCTGATGCTACTTCTTCTTTCCTCGGAGGTGGGTACAATCCAATAAAGGCCCCAAGGCTACCTAAGTGAATTGCTGTGCTAATGCTGCCGACTCTGCTGCAGGTAATTTAAAACACTGAGCTGCTGCTGCTGTTCCTGGAGGTAAGGGAAGGTGCTGTTGCTACTGGTTGGAGGTGGAAAGAGAGCTAGAGCTGGTTGGGGGGAGCTAGAACTGGTTGCTTTTGTTTGTCGGGGATGAGATAGAGAGGTGCCACACTGGACTGGAATTGGAGGATGGTAAAGGGGGAGCTGCTGCTGCACAGGGGCAAAGAAAGGGGGAGCTGCTGCTGTACCAGGAGAATCAAGGTTCCAGTACACTTTTGTATACATATGGAAAGGGTTCAAAGTTTAAGTCCTGGGCAAGTAGATGGGAAGGAAGGAAGGGGAGATTTGCTCAGAGATGTTTGGGGGTTGAATAGAAGAAAAACTGTACACTGGCACCAGTATGGTAATCTTTGTAGTTTGTTTTGAATTTTAAAATAAAATAAAAAAATCAAGTGGAAATAAAGAAGTAAATAAATGGGGGTGGGGCATGGCCAGGGGACTCTTGAAGAATTAATCATGCCCTGCAAATAAGAGGAGTTCCATCCCCTTTATCATCTTGATTGTTCTTCTTTGAACCTTTTCTAATTCTGCTATATTTTATATACCCCTTATAGCCTAAGTGGTTTTACATTCAGGTACTCAAGCATTTTTCCCTATCTCTCCCAGTGGGCTCACCCTCTATCTAATGTACCTGGGGCAATGGGGAAATAAGTGACTTGCCTAAGGTCACACGGAGCAGCATGAGATTTGACTCACAACCTCAGGGTGCTGAGGCTGTAGCTGTAACCACTGTTCTACACACTTTTATTTTGAGATACAGTGACCAGAATTAAATGTAATACTCAGGTGAGATTGCACCATGGAGCGATACAAGTTTAAGTTTCAAGTTTATTAATTGGCTTGTTCAATCGCTTAATCGGATTTCTAAGCGATGTACAATAAAATATACATCCATAAGGAAACAAAAACATTACATACACTTAATTAATTATAATATAAACAAAAGGTAAGAGGGGATGAAATACATTTTTATAGTAAAGAAAGAACATACAGGGAAAATACAAAAGGAAGTTGAAAAAACAAAAAAAAAAGCAGAATAATTCACTAAAATAACACTTTATAATAAAATTTAATTAATTTGCAAATGCATCTTTAAACAGAAAGGTTTTTAATTCGCTTTTAAATTTCCCAAACACCTTCTCCTCCCGTAAAAACATGGGAAGCGCATTCCAGATCTGGGGAGCTGTACATGAGAAGATAAATTGTCTTCTTGTACTAATAATTTTTAACGAAGGAATTGATAAAAGGTTCCGTTCACTAGATCGTAAGGTTCTTTTAACTGAATATGGGATAAGTAACCTAAATAAAAATGCTGGAGTCTTATTTTCTAATGTTTTAAAAATGATTGTACATAATTTATGCGTAATTCTATGAATGACTGGAAGCCAATGAGCCTTTTTAAGGAGTGGTGTCACATGATCAAATTTTTTAGATTTTGTTATTAATTTAATAGAAGCATTTTGAATAATTTGTAATCGTTTAATTTCTTGTAAAGCAATTCCTGTAAATAATGAATTGCAATAATCGATTTTAGACATCACCAGAGAGTGAATAAGAATATTAAGTGCTTTGGGACAGAGGAATTTAGAAATAGATCGGATTTTCCGCAACCTATAGAAGGTAGTTTTAACGATACTACTACAGAGTCATTATAATATTCTTTGTCATATTTACCATCCATTTTCTAATAATTCCTAGCATCTTGTTTGCTTTTTTGGTTGCCGCCACACATTGGGCTGAGGGTTTCAGGATATGTCTACAGTGACACCTATTATTAAATGACCTATGTACGAGTGTAATAAAACAATAGTGAAGTTCTGTAATTTCTTTCTTCTCTAATAATTTGCATCTTGTCTGTATTGGCCATGCTCCTCATCGTACTCAAAAGCACATATTTGCCCCTGTTGATATCTTGCCAAGGGAAGGTTTTCTTCTCCCTCTCTCTTTCTCTTGTTAACCCTTTTCTACTTCACAAGGCCAGTTTGTGGGATATGTGACTTGTGGGCTTGCACATGATATCATGGATGAGGGATTACCACCATCCCCTCACTACATGGTCTGAGAGGACATAGCAGAATATCACTATAGCACTTCTCCACCTCTTTCCAATACAGTCTGCAGATCCTAACTGAAATGCAGTGATGCATCACTGCTATAGTTCTTCCAACATAATCTGTGGGGACAAACTGAAATGCAACCTTGAGCTGCTGTTGTCCACATCAGAGACAGCCTGTGGGACTGAAACAGAGTGCACCGTTGTATGGTTCCTCTTCTGATGCTATCTGCATGGCTACTGTAAAGTATAGCTGCAACACTACTGCTACATATCATTTATTTGTTCCTAGTGAACTCACAATGTAAGTATTGTTCTTAGGTCAATAGAGAGTTAAGTAAAGTGCCCCCCCAATTGCAAGGTGCAGTAGTTAAAGCCATAGCCTCAGCACCTTGAGGTTGTGGGTTCAAACCCACACTGCTCCTTGTGACCTTAGGCAAGTCAATTAACCCCCACCCCCCAAGCTGTCCCAGGTACATTAGATGGATTGTGAGTCCACTGGGAAAAACGATTGAGTGCTTGAATAAATTCATGTAAACAGTTCTGAGCTCTCCTGGGAGAATGGTATAAATAAACGGTGGGAATTGAATTGCTGCAGCCTGTAAGCAAATTGAACCCATGCCGCAGGGCTGCTCTAATACTGTGCCAGCTTCCCTTTTCCTCCGAAACAGGAAGTTACATCATGAGGGGGAGGGAGGAGATGGGAAATAGACATGCACAGTATTAGAGCAGCTCTGCGGCATGAGTTCAATTCGCTTACAGGCTGCAGTAGCGGCAGGAGAGAGGGCAGCGAGGGAGTTGAAGGGAGGGAATCTTACATCACCTCACCACACAGTCGGGGGTCCTCTACCCTATTTGCAGCCCCCTAACACTGGCACTGGAAGGGGAAGAGATGCCTGGACAACCTGTTTGCCTTCCCCTAATGCTGGTGGGCCCCCTTGATATGCACGCACCCGTGGGAGAGAGGGCAGCGAGGGAGTCAAAGGGAGGGAAGCTTACATCATCTCACCACGCAGTCGGAGGGCCCCTGTCCTCTTTGCTGCCCCTAACGCCAGCCCTGGAAGGGGAAGGGGAAGAGATGCCTGGACAACCTGTTTGCCTTCCCCTTATGCCTGTGGGCCCTCCTGATGTTTTCTGACCTGAGGCCTACCCTTTAATCCGGCCCTTCCTCTATCACATGGCTTCCTGCTGTGGCTAGGGGGACAAAAAAGTACAATCAGTCATTATCTCCTTTTCTCCATTTGGAGCTGATGAAGAGCTGACACAAGCCAGCAGGAGAATGGAATGCCTTCTAGATGATCTCTTTCTGCAAGTGGCCCTTTTCCCTTCATTATGCACTGAACACTCATCAGAACTATCCTGGGAAAGAGGAGACACAGAAATAGGAACACGTTAGAAATGACAGACCACAACTCCTACTGTTCTGCTGGCCAAGAGAATGGCTTTGGATAATGTTACAAACTAACTCCACATGTTCAGAACAGGTTGAGAGAAGTATGATTTTAGTTCCATGCATGCAGTAGGGTAAAAGTAGGATTGGATCAGCCTGTCCTAAAAACCAACTGGTAGCACTAGGAGAGGAAGATAAGGGAATTAATTTCATGGAAAGCAGGAGGAGCAGCTTGGGTGGGGATGAGTGAGAACAGGCATTTAGGGATTGAGGCTAATAAGGTGGGAGAGGTTTTGGGTTTTTATGTGAATCAGACTGTGTAAAGGAAAAACTAGGACTAGGGAACTGAAAGGGAACTCAGAATGAGGAGAAAACTGACTGTGGGGTTGAGTGGGAAAGATTTGCAAGGCCATATTAATACTTTAGCTGACCCTAGGAAAACAAATACACAAGGCAACCTTTGGTCCCTTTTCCTCCTATGCTCACCATCATAATGGCTTTATGTATTTATTTAGATTTATATACCAGCTTTTTGAAGAAATTCACCCAAGGCAATGTATTTTTATTGATCACGTATCCATAATAATACAGAAGTCCTTCTATAACGTGAGATAACTTCATGCTGCTTGCTCACTTTTTAATACTCAATCTCTTTGTTTACTAATTCACTCTCTGGTGATATCATGTATTGATTTTTATAACTCTCTTCTCCACGGTTTACCTCAATATCAAATCACAAGGCTGCAAATTATATAAAACACTGCAGTAAAACTTACCTTTAAAGCCAAGAAGTATGATAGTGTCTCTTCTTTACTCATATATGAAACACTGGCTTCCTGTCTGTTTTTGTATACTTGTATCCTTCAAGATTCTGTCCATGGCTCACCAGATCATTTGTACAAGGTGGGGGGGAGGGGGGGAGAGAGTCAACCTGGTAGAGCTTGGAGGGATTGGAGAACCCTCAAGCTTGATGAACAAGGGAGGGCCAGTGAGAGGGCACTGAGTGACCTGGAGAGTGCTCAGAGAGAGAGTGCCTGAAGGACTGGGGAAGTCCTCAGGGAGTGATTGGTGACCAGAAGATTTCTGGAGAAACCAGTGTACAGAGGAAGTTCGGGCTGACAGTGGCTGGTGGAGAGACCGGTAGAGAGACCAGTGTGAGAGACCAGTGATGACCAACGGAGAAATTGGAGGGACTGGCTGGAGCCATGAGGCCAGCAACCAGAGGGACTGGTGGGGACCCAAAAGGCCGGCAACCAGAGGGTCCGGTAGGGCCCAGAGAGAGTGACCGGTGGTAACCAGAGGGACTGGCTACCAGAATGTCCCAGAAATGACCAGAGTGAGTGACCGGAGGAACCAGAGGGACCAGCAAAATCTGGAATGGTCTTTGGTGGCCCGAGAGAACAGGAAGGTCGTGTGAAGAACAGAGGTGTAAGAATAGTGCCTGGAAGACCAGAAGCACCTGGGGCAAGGAGAGGTGAAGGGCAATGAGGTACATTGTTAGTCTGATGTCTCTGCTGAAACCTGTCCACCTTGGGAGGCCCTGCTGGTAGTAAAACTGCCAACGGCATAGCTTTCAGCTTCTCAGATGTGCACAAACCCCAGTGGCACGACAAGCCCGTGTACCAATTTAGGTGGAGGCATTTAGGCCAAGAAAACCCTGGCATAAATAGGGTGTTCCTAAATGTTGAGATGCCTAGCTGTGCATAGTGCTACCTAGGTGGCAATAAGCGTGATTCTATACAGTGCACATAACTTTTATAGAATTGCGCTTACCACCATGCTAGTCGGTGCTGATTTTTTAGGTGATGTATATAGAATCGAGCCCTTAAACCATAACAACACACCCTTGCCCCACCCATGCCCTTCCACGTTCATGCCCCTTTTGCAGTTATTCGCTATAGACTTTAGGTACTAACATTACAGAATAGTGCCTAAATGCACTTATGTGCGTATCTAAAAACTAGTACCAACCAGTGGCATACTTGGCTTCCTGGGGCAGCAGGGGCTGCATGGAGCAGTCATGGGGCCACAGATCGTATGGCACGGCTGTTGGCTCTGCTGGTCCCCCAGTCTGGACTGGAAGTTGACATCAGAGGTTGTGAGGGCCAGCAGAGCCAACGGCCAGGTTCATGTGGACAGTGGCTTTGTGGCTGCTCCAGCACTCCCTAACTCCATGAACCCAAGGCAGACCATCCCCACCTCCCTGCCCTTGGTATGTTAGAGGTGCCAATTAATTCCAATTAACTCCAGTAATCGCTGATTAATGGATTTTGTGTTGATTCGCACCCAATCAAGCAATTAGCATATGCACATAACATTCATTTGCAATTTTGCTTACTAAGCACAAAAATGTGCATGCGAGATGATAGAATAAGGGAGTTAATGACTTAAACATGTATCCCCTAGAGGGGAGGAGAGGCATGGGAGATATGATATGGATATTTAAATACCTGAAAGATATTAGTTTTTCCTATGGAAAGGAAGCTGTAGAACTTGGGGTTATGATATGAAGTTGCAGGGAGGGAGACTCAAGAACAATATCAGGAAGGGATAGCAAGTGCTTGGAAGTTGGAATGCTCTTCCGGGAGAGCTCGTGGAGACAAAAATAGTAGCCCACTTCAAAAAAGCTTGAGATAAATACAGAGGATCCCTAATGGTAAGGGTAAAAACAAAGCACTGGAGTAACATGAACAGAGCCATGATTGAGCTCAAATCAGCAGTGAAATGATTATATTGTGTTTGTAGGAAAGCATTGGGGGAGGGGGGACCTGCACTGAGAGGCAGCTTGAGCCTAGAGAATGACACCGTCCCTGCAGGAACTCAATTTCCCCATCCCTGCGAGTTTTGTCGCTGTCCCCATTCCTGTAAGCTCTGCCTTAACTGCGCAAGCCTTGAACACCTATGATTTTAAAGTATTTGAGGCTTGTGCGGATGAGGACAGAGCCTACAGGAATGGGGCCGGGACAGGAAAAGAACTCGCAGGGATGGGATGGGAAAATGAGTTCCCGTGGAGATGGGGAAAAATGTGTTCCTGTGTCATTCTCTGCTTGAGCCCTGACCATCTTGCTAGGTAGACTGGAAGGGTCCTTTGGGGCTTTATCTGCTGTAATGCATTATGGGGTCTTTTTACTAAGGTGTGCTAATCGATTTAGCACGCGCTATATGCTAAGGCGCCCATTATATTCTAATCTTTAGTGTGTGCTAAATTGGTCAGCGCCCTAATAAAAGAACCTCTGTGTTACTATGCTCCTATTTGGGTCTTTTTTTGGATGAGGAAGGGAGAGTTAGTTTTTATCTGTTCTTCCTTTGTATCAAGTCATCCTTTTAGGTGGATAGACAATATTCTTTTTATTCCTCATCTGCCGACTATGACGCCCAACTACAAAACATTCAGGAAAGAACTTAAAACTTTTCAAGAAATTTGTCAAATGATCTAACTAAACCTGATAGACCCTCCACAGATCTCGATGCATACTACATCTATTAACCATGTATTCTCCCTGGAAATGCCCAGGCCAACTCTTGTTGTAAACCGCCTATAACTGAAAGGTATTGGCGGGATAGAAGACATTAATATAATGTAGTGTAATGTAATTTTCTCTTGATGTTCCTCAGAGCTTCATCCTGGGTCACCATGTTCTATTTATACGAAGCCTTTGATTTATTTTTTTCTCCTCTAGGCATTCTATAATGACTTTGCTGGTGACACACACATTTTGGATTTAGATTTAATTACTCATCTTTCCCAAATCCAAGCTTAAGGCGAGTTACATATTCAGGTACACAAGTTAGTTCTTGTTAGTCTCCTGGAAATGTCTTTCTGCTGTCTCTTCATGAATATATTTAAGCCTTCTGAGACTTACTTTACATTGCTACATCCATTGCTACCCCCTACCCTTTCTTTCTTTCTGGGTTTGTTTTATAACAGAACATCTAGGTCAGGGGTGTCCAACCTGCGGCCTGAGGGCCGCATGCGGCCCCGTGATGTATTTTGTGCAGCCCCGGTCAAGAGCGATGCAGCATTTTCCTCTGCTGCCCCTGGGTGTTTACCATCTTGCCGACTCCCTCCTCTGTCCTGCTGCAGCGTTTGCATGTTTGTGCGGCCCCGGAAACATTTTTTTCGGCCAATGCGGCCCAGGGAAGCCAAAAGGTTGGACATCCCTGATCTAGGTGAAAGTCTAAAAGGACACTTACTTTACAAAGGCAGCACACGCATCTACACTATGTGCTTTTATATATTAAAAAAAAAAAAAAAACCAACAGCCCCACTAATGCCAATGGTGATGCAAAACTTTGCATGTACTTTATAAAACACGTGTGTATATTACAACTTCACCTCTGTTTTATCCAAAAGGCCCCCCCAGGAATGCCTATATGCAGATGACCTAAAAGTTATATATTTTAATTTATAACCCCCCCCCTTTTACAAAACCGTGGTGTTGTTTTTAGCGCTGGCCACATCGGTAACATCTATGATGCTCATAGGAATTCTATGAGCGTCAGAGCTGTTACCACAGTGGCTGGCGCAAAAAAACTGCGCTACAGTTTTGTAAACGTGTGTGTGTGTTTGTGGGGGGGGGGGGGAAGTTCACAACTTCAGCAAGGGAATAAGAATATGCCACTCAATTCCCGTTTCCCCTGCAAAATAATTTCTTATATGGATAGTAGACTCTCTTACTATTTCTATATAGAATACTAGCTGATGCCCCGGCGTTGCACGGGTATTTAATTATAGCAATAACACAGTAAATGGATTGAAATAAAGATACTTTATAGTGGTGAATGAAATTATTTTTTTACAGCTTTATAAAAAGTACAATATTCAAATTATAATGTGAAATATTTGACAAAATGAATACAATACAACTAACACAAAACTTGATTATAAACAACATTTTTAGTTTCACCTCCAGGAGCAAGAACATATAAATTCTTGGGTGAACCCACCCTTGATCAAGCAACATAGAGTTGTCCATGGGAAAAACAGGGGGATCTTAAATCCACTCCACAGTATGTAATAGTCTGTCCCAGTGATTTGTTGATTGTGATAGAGAATGCAAGTCTCACTGGAATTTGCAATCTCTTAAACTGAAAAGGAAGATCTGTTGGAATAAATGGCATCCAAAAGTTTCAGTATTGATTTAAACAACTCAATATGTGGAAACTCAGGTTGAAAAGAAACTCCATGCAGTTTTTTCCCGGTTCAGAATGGAACCTGTGTTCCTAGTTCAGCATATGTGAGTACTCATGTAATGTAATAACATTATGAACTGGGGTGCATGAAGGAAACAGTTACAAACACAGTTAGAACATACAAACTCTATATGTATGGTGTCCGTGGTAGAATAGAAACGATGTCCCTAGTGGTTATAGTGTCATAGAAAGTGTTTTATAGTTGGAATTACTGTGAGAATGGCAGCTTTTTACATCCTTTCCATTGACATGAATGGGTGAAATCTCATTTTCTGTTTGAAGCTCCGCCCACGTGTGCAGGTGGGCCGCGAGATCCCCAGAACATATCACCCCAGGTAGTGAGGGATCTGCATACCAAGTTTCGTTCAATTCGGTCAAGCCGTTTTTGAAGTACTGTGAGAATGGCAGCTTTTTACAATTTTTCCATTGACATGAATGGGTGAAATCTTATGTTTTGTTTGTAGCTCCGCCCACGTGTGCAGGTGGGCCGCGAGACCCCCAGAACATATCACCCCAGGTAGTGAGGGATCGGCATACCAAGTTTCGTTCAAATCGGTCAAGCCGTTTTTGAATTACTGTGAGAATGGCAGCTTTTTACATTTTTTCCATTGACATGAATGGGTGAAATCTGATGTTCTGTTAGTAGCTCCGCCCACGTGTGCAGGTGGGCCGCGAGACCCCCAGAACATATCACGCCAGGTAGTTGGAATTACTGTGAGAATGGCAGCTTTTTACATTTTTTCCTTTGACATGAATGGGTGAAATCTGATTTTTTGTTTGTAGCTCCGCCCACGTGTGCAGGTGGGCCGCGAGACCCCCAGAACATATCACCCCAGGTAGTGAGGGATCGGCATACCAAGTTTCATTCAAAGCGGTCAAGCCGTTTTTGAATTACAGTGAGAATGGCAGCTTTTTACATTTTTTCCATTGACATGAATGGGTGAAATCTGATGTTCTGTTTGTAGCTCCGCCCACGTGTGCAGGTGGGCCGCGAGACCCCCAGAACATATCACCCCAGGTAGTGAGGGATCGGCATACCAAGTTTCATTCAAAGCGGTCAAGCCGGTTTTGAATTACAGTGAGAATGGCAGCTTTTTACATTTTTTCCATTGACATGAATGGGTGAAATCTGATGTTCTGTTTGTAGCTCCGCCCACGTGTGCAGGAGGGCCGCGAGACCCCCAGAACATATCACCCCAGGTGGTGAGGCATCTGCATACCAAGTTTCGTTCAAATCGGTCAAGCCGTTTTTGTGTGATCGCGGCACATACACACACACACACACATACATACATACACACATACATACCTCCGATTTTATATATATAGAAGGTTTTTTAAGTTTCAAACTTTTTTTTCAAGGACCACCAGAAGGCTTGCTACAATCACCATTTATACTCATGAACATCTGTCAAAATTTTTCCTAGGTCCTTCTTAGATTTTTGAATATATTCCAGGTATATTCAAAAGGAATATTCTAAATATTTATTTATTTAGAACTATTTATTACTTACCTAAAATCCTAGGCAGTTTACAATTTAAAAAAAACTCCAAACATGCATAATCACTTAGACACACATAAAAACATTCCCATGATCCCCAAATCACCCATAGCCTAACATGTTATGGCATAAACAACATCACATTCATAGGTCTATTTCTCAAATACTAAACCTCCATGCATTATCAACTAAAGGCAAAATTCAAGCATATTCTTCCACCTAACTGGAAAGCAACTAAAATGCATTGGCAGCGTCAAAATTTTCAACTCATATTCTCAAATAAATGCCTCAGTGCAGAAATAAGTTTTCAACAATTTCCTAAACTACAATACATTCCTACATACAGGTATATGTAAATTCCCAGGCATATCATTCCACATTACTGGACCAGCAACTGCAAAGGATATTTTTTTCTATGTCAACATAATGGATCTCTAAATATGTAGAGGGGCCTAATCGAATGGAACGTCTAAGTCCATTTTCGTCTAAGTCGCAAATCGTTCAAAGTAAAAAACAGCTTAGGACACATTTTTTGAAAAATATGTCCAAATTTTTTTCCCTTTCGAAAATCATCTAAGTATACATCCTGCCGATCTGATTGTCCAAGGTACTAAATCGTCCATCTATATACCACATTTACGTCCAACTTTCCGTCCAAGTCCAAAACGCCTAGAACAAGCCCTGTTGCATGTGGGAGGGGTCTGCAAAGTGATGGATTGAACACCCAGACATGCCATCTAAATAGTGGGGTACCTTACAGGGCACTGCTGTGAACTTCACAAAAAGAGTGCCATGGCTTCTCCTCTCTACAGCTCCTTTATAGGTCACGGTGAGCCCCCAAACCACCTCCAGAATCCCCTAGACCCACTTATCTACCACACCAATAGCCCTTATGGCTGCAGGAGCCACTTATATGCCAGTAAAAAAGGGTTTTGGGGGTGTATAGGGGAGTGCACATGTTTAAGTATCAATGCAGTGATTACAGGGGCTTATGGGCATGGGTCCTCTTCTCTATGGTCCCTAATCCACCCCCAAGATGACTTAAGCTGCCTCTGGGCTGAACGACTAGGCTTTCCTATGCCAGGTGGCCAGGTGATGATGGTCTGGAGGCTGAAATTTAAAGTTGTGAATAACATTTTTATGGGGGTAAGGGTGGGGGTTGGTGATCACTGGGGTAATGTGGGGGGGTCTGTGTTATGTGTTTGAAGTGCTTATCTGGTGAGTTTAGGTGGGTTTTTGTGACTTAGACCATGTTTTACATGGTCTAAGTTACAACGTCAATGTTCCATCTAAACTCTGTTGTAAAACTTTCAGTTTTACATGCTGTATGACTAAATCTAAGCCGGCCCACGTCCCGCCCAACTCCCACCTTCGACACCCCTTCCGAAACGCCCTGTTTAGCTTTGGACGTTGAGCAGCACTGTGAAGGCCTAGGTCATTTTTAAATACATCCAAAACCCGGTTTTATTATCAGTGCTTGGACATTTTTGAGAAATGTTCGTCCAAGTGCCGACTTAGGCCGGTTTTTGGATGTTTTTCTCTTTCAGTTATGAGCCCCATACTGTATACAGTATATATACATAAAATTAAAATACAAACATTAAACAGCAACATCATAACATATTCTCTCTTAAAATTTTGCCTACTACCTTACTAACATAGTAATAATTTAATAATAATTTATTGTTTATATACCGCCAAAGCCAAAGTAGTTCGAGGCGGTTTACAATAAAGAAGAGCTGGACATGCAGCGAAAAAACAATGAAGTCTTTGAGTACATGAATATTTGTACACAGTATGGTAACATTCTAGATGCGGGTTTACAATAAAAAGTAAGTCGAGGCGATTTACAATAGGAAGAGCAGGTCATACAATATGGGAATAAGCAGTGAAGACTTTAGGAATTCTTGGTCAATAGGAAGTAGATCGAGGCGATTTACAATAAGAAGGGATAGGTCATACAGTGAGGGATAAGCAGTGAAGACTTTAGGAATTCTTGGTCACAAATCGGTTGAACCTGTTGGTTTTAATAAGTTTTCTGAAGTTCAGGAAGGATGAGGAGTGCATGATGATGATGCTTAACCAGTCGTTCTGTAGACTTGCTTGGAAGGCAAGCGTTTTGTCAAGGAATCTTTTGTATCGGCAGGTTTTTATTGTAGGGTGGCTAAACATGCGTATTCTGCGTGTAGGCCTGGTGAAGAAGTCTAGTTAAAGTGGGAGACCAGGTACAGAGGGGCCAAACCGAGAATGGATTTGAAACAGAGACAGGCGAATTTGAACAATACTCTTGCCTCCAGGGGCAACCAGTGGAGTTTTTGGTAGTAGGGGGTTATGTGATCCCATTCCTTTAGGCTGAAAATCAGTCGTACAGCTGAGTTTTGTATGATTCGGAGTCTTTGAATGGTTTTCTTGAGAGACCCCCAGATAAATAATATTGCAATAGTCGAGTAGGTTTAAGATGGAGGATTGCACCAGTAAGCGGAATGATGTTGTGTCGAAGTACTTTCTGATGGTTCTTAGTTTCCATAGTGTCGAGAAGCTTTTTCTAATTAGTAGCTCTGAGTGCATATCTAGAGTGAGATAGCGGTCCAGTGTCTTCACAGAACTGGTTTATACAAAGAAGTTAAACAGCATTTTGGGGGGGAAGGGGGCTTTCTGATATATTCTATTGGGCTGATATTCAGCCTATAGCATTCAGTAATCATAAAAGTGGTTAAAATATGACCAGAATTCATTGACTATCTGGGTCTTGATCAGCTGCCAGAAGATATCCAGATGCTGGCCCATATTCAGATTTGTGCCCAAATAATTGTCTGGATAAAGTTAAAATAGCCTTTTACTGACTTTCCCAATTAGTGGTTTGAAAACTGCTGCTAGCCAAGCAAATTCCACCTCTGCCCAGACTTCACCCTAGGACCTGGCACTAACCAGATAATAACACTCAAATCACACTACAAAAAAATCTTCACTAAAAATTTTGTCAGTCTTATATATCAGTGCTTATCCACATTTACTTAAATTTGGAAGGTAAAAGCCTCATAGAGCTGCATGGAACCCTATAGCCCCCAAAAGGCTCTAACATTTTATCATCAGCTGAAAAAACTTGCAGAGAGCTAATATTTTTCTTATTTCACAAAATATTGATCTTTCTTAATCCAAAAAACTTTGCAAAATGATTCGGAGCCTGATTCAAAAATTAATTAACTTCTGGCGCTAGCCACCATTGATAAACAGACCCAAAGCAAAAAACTGAGCACACAATTAAAAATAACATCAAAGTGCTTCTTTCTTTTCATGCTTTGAATACTTTGCACAGTTTTTGTGAATTAAGAAAAATATTAGCTCTCTTCAAGTTTGTGGAAGGTTTTTTCAGTCAATGATAAAATATTACAGAAGAACTAGTTAAGGGCTAATCTCCATGCAACTCTATGATGCTTTTTCCTTTCATATATAAGTAAATATGGATAGGAACCAATTTATAAGAGTGACAAAATTTTGAGTGAAGATTGTGTGATACCTATACTTTGATCCCCTGTGGTGTATATCTACAGGGCCGCCATCAGAAATTTCTGGGCCCCTGTAGAAGGATTTATGGTTCACTTAGCAGTATTATAAACACGTTACGTTTCTGTTAAGTGGTCTAGAGAAAACCATAACCTTATTCAAGTTCAAATATCATGGTCTAATTATACGACACAAAACCCAGGCTAATGAGAAATATCTTTATTATGAAAATAGAAAAATATAATTCACAAGCCAGCTGCAGAATCTAAATATTGTTCAAAATATCTAATTACACAAATGAAACTCAGTACATGATTATCACAATCTAATGGTTAGACAACTAAGTAAAACTTCTTGTTAAACACACACACTATTCCTTATAATAATAATCCCTGATTAGCAAATGATTATATTATCACCCAGGTAACTTTTCAACCCTTTACCTTTATTAATAGATTCCTATCTAATTCCCAAGCTAATAAAAGTAACTTCCGTATGCTCACCCTTAATTAGCCTCTCCGGCACGATTAGGTGGAAGAGAAAACTTCTTGTCAGCTGGAAGACGTCAGGAATATTGTTGTAAAAGTTACACGTGTTGAAAATCCTTGATGAGGCTATAAATCATCAGCAATAAGTTCCGTTTATCTGTGCTAAGTTCAGAACAGTTTTTAAATGTCCGAATTTCTATCTCTTAGGCAGAGAATCACACGAGGTAACTTACAGGTCTAATTATTGAAAGAAAAAGTTTACAATTAGAACATCTGTGAGCAGATCTGAGCTTCCCCGGACCTTATCACAGACTAACTAATTATTAATTAATTAGCACCTTTCTTTTCTTGAATCTCATCAGATGACTTCCTCGGACCAATCCAGAAACAGAACTTGATGAATAGCCTTTCTGTATAAAGTATCATATATGCTGGAAGACCCAGGGCTGTTAGACAGATAAGAACAGAATAATTTCTTCAAGATTCACACTGTCCCATTATTAAAGCACAGATGAATGCCCTTGAATAGCAACATTCGGGTACATCCCCATAATGCATCGTTCTTCTTACTTCTTGCAAAATTCATGCTGGAAAGTTGCTTGCAGAGAGAGATTCTTGAAACAATGGTTCAGGCTTGATGACATCATGGAGGCCTAACCTTCAGGTGTGAATACGGAAATATCCCTACAGTCCCCCCTTTTGGAGGAGAAATAACTTCAATGGAGTCTATTTCACCTTCAACCTAACTAAGTAGGAAAGGATCGACAAGACCCAAGGTGATATAAAAATGCATAAACATAAGCAATACCATATAAATCAGCAATAAATCAAAGATATCAATAATCAATGTATAATAATCATAAAGGCAAGGGTAAAATATATGAACCCAGCCAAATAAATGATAATAAAATCACTGAATAATGGCAATATATGATAAAATCAAAAAATCATAACTACTTAGCAAGGCACAAAAGGTATGCCAAAGCAAAAGTTAAGACAGGAAGATCATAATCAAAAATACGGCTAGCAAAATTACTCTTTCATAGCCGCAATGAAATCATGCATTCTTAAGTCAGTATGTGATGGTTTCTGTTGAATAAGACGTCTAATCCGGATGGTCTCATAGAGTGCAAAAACAGAGAACCCAAATAAGAGAACCCACAAGATGGCAAAAATTGGAATAACAACAGTGATAAAAAGATCAATACTGCGGGTATCAACAACTTCATGTACATTGGAGGAGCCAATATGAAAGTCCTCAATATGAAGCTTATCATTATCAACTTTCAGTTCAATGGTGTGGGAAGGTTTTGTCATCAAATATTGTTCCACTTCAAGGGTAAAGTTGATGGAATGTCCACTGAAAACATCCAGGATTTCCAATTCAGTTTCAGTAGGAGTAGAGTCCAAATGGAAAAGAGAAACATCGAAAGAAGATATGCTGGAGCAAGATCTGGAACGGGAAGAACAAGAAACCAGGAGAATCTTGAAGGACAACACGGGACTGCGGACCAGGATCGATCACTTTGGTACCAACGCCAATCAGCAGGACAGCCAGGAACAGCATCGGCAGAACTCGTTTCGCCATCTGAAAAACAGAAAAGAGAGAGAACAGCCTAGGCTGTTGCTAGGTTAATGTCTTTCATCACAACAACGGTTTCATCCTGGGCAAATTTACTGGGATGACATGGTCTCAGTTGATTAATGTGGACCCATTTAAGGACATCTGCACCTGGAGAATTTGATTTGATGCGAATTTGATAGGCCACAGGTGAAGCTTTTTCCACTATAGGGAATGGACCATGCCAACTTGGCAAAAATTTACTTTCTTTGGCCTTGGTTTTGCCAAAATTGTAATAGAATACCTTGTCGCCAATTTGGTATTCCTTTGTGGTAGTCCTATGATCATAATAGGCTTTTCTACCTTTAGCAGCAATTTCCAGATTTTTCTGGGCAAAGGAAAATGCACCCTGTAAATGTTTACGTAAATGGGTGACATATTCATGAGCAGTAGTAGCACTAGAAAGATTTACATCATTAGTTCTATACAACAAATGAATTGGTAATGTCATTTCTCTACCTGTCATCATTTCAAAAGGCGTCACCCCCGTAGAACGGTGAGGCGTGGCACGAATAGCCATCAGTACCAAAGGTAACTTCATGTCCCAATTCTTACCAGAGGTAGACACGTACTTCTTCAGGATCGTGATGATGGTACGATTCGCTCTTTCCACTTGTCCCGATGATTGAGGGTGGTAAGCTATGTGCAATTTACTTTTCACTCCGAGCATCTTCCACATGTGTCGCATCACATCCGCAGTGAAATGTGATCCTTGGTCTGAGTCCACTCTCATGGGCAAACCCCACCTACTGAACACATGATTCAGTAACAAGGTAGCGGTAGTCTCTGCCGTACAATTGGGTGCAGGCAAGCACTCAATCCACTTTGTAAACAAACAAGTGACAGTCAACATATACTTATTACCTCGGGAGGAACGGACCACTGGGCCAATCCAATCAATCTGGATGTCGGACCAGGGCATAACCAAACCCTTCTTTCTCAAGGGTGCTCGGTGAAGTGGTGTAGAGGGTTGAAATTGACAACAAGTCAAGCAACCTCTCGTATATAATTGCACATCTTGCCGCATATGAGGCCAGTAGGCCACTTGCTTCAGTGTCTCATAGGTAACTTCTTCACCTCTATGTCCAGCACAAGGTTCATCATGGGCATGTTGCAACATGATTCCTCGATATGCACGGGGTACAACCCACTGCACAATACCATGCTTACTCGTCCGAGTGAGCAGGTCCTGGTGAATCGAAAATTTCTCTCTGGAGGTGTAGAGTATCCTCAGTTCTTCATCCTTCTGGTCGTCTTCAGACAATGGATGATCCTGTGGATTCTGTATGAAGTTATAGAACTTTCCCAGGATAAGATCGGTCTTCTGAGCGGTTACAAGATCAAAGGAAGGGATATCATTACCCCACTGCACCACAGGTGTTTCAGCTACCTGTTTCGCTTGGCGTCGAGTAATAGCTTGTACCATCGAGAACAACTCTTCAGGGCATTGCCATAGTTCACCTGACAAAGCACCTTCTTTGGCCAGTTGATCCGCAAGGTCATTTCCGATCTTGTCAGAACTATTAACTTTAGCATGACCTTTCACTTTCTTCCAGTAGATGGTCATGTCATTGTCTCGTACCAATTGATCTAAGGCTAGAATCAAGTCGCCATGATGGACAGGCTTTCCTTTGGAATTTAACATGTCCTTCTTTTTCCACACGGGTAAGTGAGACACAAAGTTTTGACGCACATAATCAGAATCTGTACAGATAATCAGTTCTGGGATCCCCTTCTGTACCGCAGACTGTACAGCGACCAAGGCTGCTACAATCTCTGCGTATTGGTTGGTTTTAGCACCCAATTTATACTTCAAAGTTTCCATAGGTGTGTCAACATTCCACACTACACCTACTCCTGCGACCAAATTATGGGTCGAGGTCTGGTGGAAGGCACAGCCATCTACGTAGACTTGAGGTATATTGGCACATAGCTGTTCATCATAAAGATGATGACGATGGGGTTCCTCCTCTTCTGGTGGAACATCAGGTTCCGGTATACCTGTAAGAGAATCTTGTTCTGTACAATCATGCAATTCTGCTATCCCTTGGGCTACTGTGTTACGATGTTTCAGTGCATACTTTACCTGTAAAGGCCATCCTTGGAGAGCCAAAGTCCATGAGACTATTCGGCTATTGGAGACACGACCAGTCTTGATCTTGTCACTACCCAAGAAACTAATGGGTTGATGACAAGTCTCTACAATGAGTTTTTCTCCTTGGATATAACTCCGAAAATGTTGAAGAGCCCAAACAGTTGACAGTAGAGCTTTCTCACATTCAGAATACTTCTTCTCTACATCGGTGAAGCCTTTGCTTGCATAGGCCACCACACGCTTGTCAGAGTCGTATTTCTGGTACAGGACAGCACTCATAGAGTGTTTGGAGAATCCTAGGTCGATGAAGAATTCACGACCACTCTCAGGGTAGGCCAAGCAAGGAAAGCGACTAAGCTGCTCTTTCATCTCTTGCATAGCATCGTCCTGTTCAGGACCCCACGTCCAAGGTACATCCTTCTTTAGTAAGGCAACCAAGGGTCTAGAGATCTCTGCATACTGATCTATGAACTGTCGAGAATAATTGCATATTCCTAAAAATGAACGAAGTTCCGGCAAATTGGTAGGTTTCCTCAATTGTTGTAGGGCCTGTATCCTTTTCTTCTGTGGTCGAAGACCTTCAGAGGAAATGTCATACCCTAAATAATTCAGAGATGTTCGGCACCATTGACCTTTGGCAAGGGTCAATTTAGCTCCTGCATTTTGCAATTGTTGGAACACATGTTCTACCTCTTCCAGGTGTTTCTGAAAGGTGGGACTCTTGATCAGGATGTCATCCACATAGACTAGAGTTCCTCGAGCTTCCGCATCTGGAAGGGCTTTATGGAGAAATATGTTGAACTCAGCTGGAGAGTTCAGAAAACCAAAAGGTGTTCTATTCCACGTGTACTGTTTCTTCCCAAAGGTAAATGCTAGTTTGTATTGATCCGGTGGATGTACAGGAACTGTCCAAAATCCAGAAGCTAAATCCAAACTGGTAAAATACTTAGCTCCTTTGATGGTAGTCAAGCTCTGGTCAAGATGGGCCATAGGCCACCTAGACAAGGGTACCCGCTTGTTTAGCTGTCGGTAGTCCAAGGCAATTCTCCAACTGTTATTCTTCTTCAGGATAATTCAGAGATGTTCGGCACCATTGACCTTTGGCAAGGGTCAATTTAGCTCCTGCATTTTGCAATTGTTGGAACACATGTTCTACCTCTTCCAGGTGTTTCTGAAAGGTGGGACTCTTGATCAGGATGTCATCCACATAGACTAGAGTTCCTCGAGCTTCCGCATCTGGAAGGGCTTTATGGAGAAATATGTTGAACTCAGCTGGAGAGTTCAGAAAACCAAAAGGTGTTCTATTCCACGTGTACTGTTTCTTCCCAAAGGTAAATGCTAGTTTGTATTGATCCGGTGGATGTACAGGAACTGTCCAAAATCCAGAAGCTAAATCCAAACTGGTAAAATACTTAGCTCCTTTGATGGTAGTCAAGCTCTGGTCAAGATGGGCCATAGGCCACCTAGACAAGGGTACCCGCTTGTTTAGCTGTCGGTAGTCCAAGGCAATTCTCCAACTGTTATTCTTCTTCAGGATTGGCCACAAGGGTGAGTTGTATGTACTGTTGCAAAGCCTAATGATACCCCTAGTTTCCAGGGTATCAAGTATCTCTTGCACGGACTCATACGAGGCCAAAGGAATCTTATACTGACGTACGAAGACGGGCTTACTGTGGAGATCCGTAGGAATCTTGGTCACATGTAGATCGGTCAGACCAGTGTCATAAGAATCCACTGCAAAAAGGTCTCGATACTTGTACAACAACTGTGTGAACTGAGCCTTTTCTTCATCAGAAGAGCACGCATCAGCTAGGTCCACTTGTTCCTTTACCATAGCATCAAACTTAGAAAAAGGTTGGTTGGAAGAGATTTCCACTTGGTCTTCAATCTGTTCTTGCAAAGATGAAGAATCAATGGCATTCACCGCTTTAGATTGGTCAGACAGAGCTAACTTCCTGGATAAAATCAAAAAATCATTCTCCACTGTTACATGTGAAGTCGATGCATCATATGGCCAAAGGAAGTCCAGTGAAATGAGTCCTTTAGGTGAGGTAAAAATATGGTCCGGTATATCCCCCCCCTGGCAGGGGTCGACAATGGAAGACAAGTTGCCAATGATAGGCAATGTTACCTCAACATCAGGAAAAGATTCACCCACTAGAAAACCCAAATGTTCTCCAGCGGAGAGAAAGACTTCCGTAGGTTGAGCATTGACAATCAATACATGGAAAGAAGAGGTAGGTACTTCAAGACATGGTAAAGCACCTAGAGAAAGACCATGCTCAAGAAAAGAGGTATTCGGGTTGAAAAAGCCAATATCATCGAGCATGCGTAGACCATGGGCCAAACGAAGAGGCAGAGCAAAATCATGCACAAGGCCAGGAATCTTGACGTCTTCAGCACAAACCACTTCACAAACTTGAGGAAGAAGTTGTCCAGCCTTCAGACCATCCATCAGGTCCACATTTTCTACCGGGGTGCCTTGCAATCTGCTCCAAAGCACACCGTTCACCAAATCAACGTAGACTCCTAGACGAACAAGACATTCTGATCCTAAACACAAGGATGTGTATAGGCCTTTCACCACAAAAAAGTGATGATTGAAAGTCTTAGAACCCAGGGTCAGCAGAAGGCTACAAACCCCAACAAGAGGCTTGACCCCCTGACCTGGAATAGGTAGGTGAGTAGAGTGGCGCCGAACAAACGGAACTGATGTGGTTCGCTGAAGTTGACAGTAAAAAGATTCACTAATCATGGAGATGTCACTCTGGAGTAGCAATTGAGCTTGAACTGGGACAGAACCGTGCAGGTGAACATCAACAAACAAGTCAGTATCATCCTGGTGAAGTACAGCCAGTAGACGAGGATGAGAGGTCAAAGAACTGGAAACAGATGAGGTCGGGTCTTGGACAGTCTCTTGAGGTGGATCTGGCACGGGGAACGTAGACTTCAGAACAATCTCCAAATGGTCAGCCTGGAGAACAATGTCAGATATTTGATCCTTGGGAACGCTGACAATCTCGCGGTCTGTGGGACCCCCTTCTGGAACATTGGCATACCGTAGCTCCAAAATGTGTGGATCCGCTGAACGCAGGAAATTTATTCGAATTGAAGTATCGTTTCGTTCCACAGTACTGGTAACCTGGGGAAGGCGTGTAGTCGGTACCTTTCCAAAAGGAAGGGGACGAGTCACCTGAGCCCAGACCACTTCTTGGACGTAATCCAAAATAGGCCGCAATCTCTTCAAAAGATCGTTTCCAATCAAAAACTCCTCTCCTGGACTAGTGGTAATAATCACTGGGTGTTTAACATTCATTTTGCCTAACTGCAAGGTTAGCCAAGTTTGACCAACTGTCTCAATGTTCTGATGTCCATATGCAACCAAAGACAAATCACTGGGAATAATCGACAGTGGATTCTGGGTACCCAGGGTAGTCTGCAAACGTTGGAATAGTCCCTGAGTGATCAAAGTCACTTCGGAAGCCGTATCAAGTAAACCGGGACAAGACAAAACCTGTTGGAGAAGCAAAGGTATAGTGTACCGTTGACCCATAGGCGTTAACCTACCCAAGAAATACTTGTGTGACTTAATGGAATCCCACGAAGGAAGCCACTCTGTGTTCTCAGATAATTCACTGGATTGTACCAGATCTATGTCTTGTGTAGCATCAGGAGATGTTGTTTGGACAGAAGATACAATAGTGAGTGGAGAAATTGGTTCTCGGACTAGTCATGCGGTATCATTCTCTAACAATTCGGGTGTGTCATCCAGGTCATCTACTGAGGAAGCATGGGTATCAGTTACTACAGACTTGACCACTCGAGTTCCAGAAGGCCTGTAACTGATATTGTTATCCTTTCTCCTTGAGGTCTGTTCCTTTCTCGCGGGGACAGATGCTGCCAATTGTTTAGAAGTCAATTCCAGGGTAGAAATACGATCTACCACTTGAGCCAATTGTTCCATTATCACACTGAGGTCACTCTGCTTCTGTTGCTTATTGGGCCGTCTCTTCTTCTGTGTCTTGGGTCCATCCCTATTGGGTGGTGCATCAGAAGAGGAAGTCTGGTCCGCTGGACGAGATGAAACAGGTCCTGGAGTGGAAACTACAGAGCTACTAGGTTCCAAAGCAAGTGAAGTCTGAACTGCGCATACACTCAGCTTAGGTTCCTTAGATCGTGCTTTGGGCACCGGTTTCTCAGATTGGCCTGCAGGAACCCTGACTTTATGATCATAGAAATCCTCGGCTACGGCTAAGATCGATGAGTAAGAGGCCTTTTTCATACCAGCCACAACCACACTCATATATTCAGGCAAGGCTTTTGCAAAGAGAGATCGGAATTCTCCATACTCCAGTTCGTCCTCAGAAGGAGTCCTGTCTGGAAAGAAATGTCGTTTCAGACGGAAAGCAAATTCACGGGGATTTTCTTGGAGTCCACAACGCAAATGGAATGCAGCTTTGCGAGATTCAATGGAATCAGCGTATGTACCATAACGTCTTTTGAGTTGTTGTTCCACCTCTAACACATCCGAAGTACCAGTGATGATGGATCGCAACGTCTCAGAACACTCAGAAGCAAAGGACCAACGGAGTAAACGAAGCTTATCACTGTCCTCTGTCACTGCATAAGTCTCAAAGAACTCATGTATTGAGGCCAAATGTGCTTCAATAGTTAGCTTAGTTCCCTCTCTAAAAGGTTCTATCATTTGTTTAAACATCTTCATTATCTGTACGTGATAGGGTGGTATAGTATAACTACCTCCTTTCTTTTGAGTTTCTTTCCCTGTTTCATTATTGTGCTGTGACCTTTGTGGAGTATGTTGTGAAATGTCTGGTGCTTTGGTGTTGGTACCAAAGTGATCGATCCTGGTCCGCAGTCCCGTGTTGTCCTTCAAGATTCTCCTGGTTTCTTGTTCTTCCCGTTCCAGATCTTGCTCCAGCATATCTTCTTTCGATGTTTCTCTTTTCCATTTGGACTCTACTCCTACTGAAACTGAATTGGAAATCCTGGATGTTTTCAGTGGACATTCCATCAACTTTACCCTTGAAGTGGAACAATATTTGATGACAAAACCTTCCCACACCATTGAACTGAAAGTTGATAATGATAAGCTTCATATTGAGGACTTTCATATTGGCTCCTCCAATGTACATGAAGTTGTTGATACCCGCAGTATTGATCTTTTTATCACTGTTGTTATTCCAATTTTTGCCATCTTGTGGGTTCTCTTATTTGGGTTCTCTGTTTTTGCACTCTATGAGACCATCCGGATTAGACGTCTTATTCAACAGAAACCATCACATACTGACTTAAGAATGCATGATTTCATTGCGGCTATGAAAGAGTAATTTTGCTAGCCGTATTTTTGATTATGATCTTCCTGTCTTAACTTTTGCTTTGGCATACCTTTTGTGCCTTGCTAAGTAGTTATGATTTTTTGATTTTATCATATATTGCCATTATTCAGTGATTTTATTATCATTTATTTGGCTGGGTTCATATATTTTACCCTTGCCTTTATGATTATTATACATTGATTATTGATATCTTTGATTTATTGCTGATTTATATGGTATTGCTTATGTTTATGCATTTTTATATCACCTTGGGTCTTGTCGATCCTTTCCTACTTAGTTAGGTTGAAGGTGAAATAGACTCCATTGAAGTTATTTCTCCTCCAAAAGGGGGGACTGTAGGGATATTTCCGTATTCACACCTGAAGGTTAGGCCTCCATGATGTCATCAAGCCTGAACCATTGTTTCAAGAATCTCTCTCTGCAAGCAACTTTCCAGCATGAATTTTGCAAGAAGTAAGAAGAACGATGCATTATGGGGATGTACCCGAATGTTGCTATTCAAGGGCATTCATCTGTGCTTTAATAATGGGACAGTGTGAATCTTGAAGAAATTATTCTGTTCTTATCTGTCTAACAGCCCTGGGTCTTCCAGCATATATGATACTTTATACAGAAAGGCTATTCATCAAGTTCTGTTTCTGGATTGGTCCGAGGAAGTCATCTGATGAGATTCAAGAAAAGAAAGGTGCTAATTAATTAATAATTAGTTAGTCTGTGATAAGGTCCGGGGAAGCTCAGATCTGCTCACAGATGTTCTAATTGTAAACTTTTTCTTTCAATAATTAGACCTGTAAGTTACCTCGTGTGATTCTCTGCCTAAGAGATAGAAATTCGGACATTTAAAAACTGTTCTGAACTTAGCACAGATAAACGGAACTTATTGCTGATGATTTATAGCCTCATCAAGGATTTTCAACACGTGTAACTTTTACAACAATATTCCTGACGTCTTCCAGCTGACAAGAAGTTTTCTCTTCCACCTAATCGTGCCGGAGAGGCTAATTAAGGGTGAGCATACGGAAGTTACTTTTATTAGCTTGGGAATTAGATAGGAATCTATTAATAAAGGTAAAGGGTTGAAAAGTTACCTGGGTGATAATATAATCATTTGCTAATCAGGGATTATTATTATAAGGAATAGTGTGTGTGTTTAACAAGAAGTTTTACTTAGTTGTCTAACCATTAGATTGTGATAATCATGTACTGAGTTTCATTTGTGTAATTAGATATTTTGAACAATATTTAGATTCTGCAGCTGGCTTGTGAATTATATTTTTCTATTTTCATAATAAAGATATTTCTCATTAGCCTGGGTTTTGTGTCGTATAATTAGACCATGATATTTGAACTTGAATAAGGTTATGGTTTTCTCTAGACCACTTAACAGAAACGTAACGTGTTTATAATACTGCTAAGTGAACCATAAATCCTTCTACAGATTTTGGACTGTAGGGATATTTCCGTATTCACACCTGAAGGTTAGGCCTCCATGATGTCATCAAGCCTGAACCATTGTTTCAAGAATCTCTCTCTGCAAGCAACTTTCCAGCATGAATTTTGCAAGAAGTAAGAAGAACGATGCATTATGGGGATGTACCCGAATGTTGCTATTCAAGGGCATTCATCTGTGCTTTAATAATGGGACAGTGTGAATCTTGAAGAAATTATTCTGTTCTTATCTGTCTAACAGCCCTGGGTCTTCCAGCATATATGATACTTTATACAGAAAGGCTATTCATCAAGTTCTGTTTCTGGATTGGTCCGAGGAAGTCATCTGATGAGATTCAAGAAAAAGTTTACAATTAGAACATCTGTGAGCAGATCTGAGCTTCCCCGGACCTTATCACAGACTAACTAATTATTAATTAATTAGCACCTTTCTTTTCTTGAATCTCATCAGATGACTTCCTCGGACCAATCCAGAAACAGAACTTGATGAATAGCCTTTCTGTATAAAGTATCATATATGCTGGAAGACCCAGGGCTGTTAGACAGATAAGAACAGAATAATTTCTTCAAGATTCACACTGTCCCATTATTAAAGCACAGATGAATGCCCTTGAATAGCAACATTCGGGTACATCCCCATAATGCATCGTTCTTCTTACTTCTTGCAAAATTCATGCTGGAAAGTTGCTTGCAGAGAGAGATTCTTGAAACAATGGTTCAGGCTTGATGACATCATGGAGGCCTAACCTTCAGGTGTGAATACGGAAATATCCCTACACCCCTTACTGAGCAATCCTATTGGGCCCCCCACGCACCCCTTCCCCCCCAACCCCCCTTCTTCCATGGGCTGAATACACACATACTTTTCTCTGTTGCCGCACTCTTTGACCAAAAGATTTGTAAGCCTGCAACCACGTCAAGGCAGACTCTTTCAGCAGGGCCCTAACCTAACCTAAACTAAACTAATCTATACCTATCTATTCTAAACTAACATATGTCTAATACTGAACTAATAACAAACTAACAAACATCTGCATAATAAATAACTAATAAATAATAGTGCTAGTAGCTATAATTCACTTTTGAATGTAAAATCTCAGTTACAGATTTCTTTTGACCTTTGTAGGCCAGAAGTAGATCACAATTGCACAATATTTTTTGTAACAAGTATTAAATGGTTTTTATAAATACTGTAAGCTTAATAAATATATCAGAAAAAACTACACATCTGAGCGCATATCTAAACATACACATCTGTATGATCCCATCCTCCTCAGCTTGCCTATAGCTGCATCATGCATGTTAAAAATGTACGATATGTTGATATGTGCACCTTCCTTCCCATCCATCCTCCTCAGCCTGTCCTTACACATCCACAGCTGCATGTTAATGATGATGTATATGTTATGATGATAAATAAGTGCATAAGAGCACATCATTAACATGCAGCTATGGATGAATATAAAAAAGAAACAATATTCTGTACAATTGTCAATTTATAAATCAGTGTCTTCTCCCCACTCTCTCTTTCCCATTTCCCTTCAGCGTCCTCAGCCCACTCGCTCTCCACTTTCCTTCAGCGCACGCACATAAAAACAAGCAAGTAATTTATATCATTTTCATTCTATTCATACATAGAAATTAAAGTCTAAATAAAGCCAGTCACATAACAAAACATGATTTTACAAAAATAATTCCCTGCACAGTCAAGCCTGCAAGGATTACTAGATGTCTTTCAGCAGCTTCCCTCCCTCCCTCCCCCTTACCTTTGTGGCCAAGTCAAAATGATCTACCAACAATAAAATTTTAAAAACACAAAGCACGCTGTACGCAGAGAAAATGTTAATTATCATTTATATTCCGCGGGTTTTCAAAGAGTTCAAGGCAGATGACTTTATGCAATGTCACCTCAGTAACAACTATACAAAAATAGACAAATATTCCCCCTCCCTTTTTACTAAATCGCGATAGCGGTTTTTAGCACAGGAAGCTGCGCTGAATGCCCCACGCTGCTCTCAACGCTCATAGGCTCCCTGCGCTAAAAAACGCTATTACAGTTTAGTAAAAGGGGGCCATAGTGCAAAATATAGACAGCATATATAAATTCTCAAAGCAGACACATTTTGATCACTAAATTGAAAATAAAATCATTTTTCCTACCTTTGGTAATTTCATCAGTCTCTGGTTGCACTTTATTCTTTTGACTGTGCATCCAATATTTCTTCCCTTCTTTCAGCCTCCTGTATGCTTCCTCTCCTCCAGACCTCATTCCCTCCCCAAATTTTTCTTTGTTTCACCCTGCCCCTTCTTTCTTTTTCTCTCTCTCCATACCCCCTTTCTTTATGTATGTCTGTTTTTCTCTCTCTCTCACCCTGCCCCCTTCTTTCTTTCTCTCTCCACACCCTTTTTCGTCCTGTATGTCTGTCTTTCTCTCTCTCTCCGTGCCCCATTTTTCTTTGTTTCACCCTGCCCCCTTTCTTTCTTTCTGGCTTCCAGTCTCCCCCTTTCTTTCTTTCTCCCTGCCCTCCCCTATGCTACCACCATTGGGAAAATGCTGCCACCGCCACTGGGGAATAGGCTGCCACTGCCGCCATCAGGAACAGGCCAGCGCTGAGTTCGTCATGCTTCTCTTCCCCGCGGGGCCAACCAACTCTTGCCACTCGACGTCAATTCTAACGTTGGAGAGGACATTCTAGGCCAGCCAGGCAGTTGAAGAACTGTGGCCTAGGACCCTGGGGGAGCCTGGGCCCCCGTCAGCTCCGGGCCCCTGAATGCAGGACTGGTAGTACTGCCCTGATGGCGGCCCTGTATATCTATGAGTCAGATAGTGCCATGGCAGTCTCTGGAATTTCAGTAGCCCTCTCTGGTAATGTGCCTCTGAAAAAAATCTGGGGATCATTCAACCAGAGCAATGTACAGTGGAACCTTGGTTTAAGAGCATAATTCGTTCCAGAAGCATGCTTGTAAACCAAATTATTCGTATATCAAAGCGAGTTTCCCCATAGGAATAAGGGAAACTCGCTTGATTGGTTCCACCTCCCGTCCCCTCCCGGCCACCAGCGCTGCTCCACCCCACCACATCCCCAAAAGACCCCTCCACCCCCGAAGCCACTAGTGCGCTTCCACAACCCCCCCTCATGAACCAGCATCACCCCCCGCCCGCAAACCGACATTGCCCCCCCTCATGAATGCCCCCCCGTGCGAACTGGCATCCCCTGCCCTCCCAAACTGAAGGCTTACCCCCAATCTGGCACCGGCACCGGCACGCAGCACCAATCCACTTGGAGAGAACGAGAGCCAGAAGGCCTTGAGCATGCGCAGATGCTCAAGGCCCAGTCTGGGAAGAGGCAGATTGGGGGGTAAGCCTTCAGTTTGGGCGGGCGGGTGATACCAGTTCGCACGGGGGGGAGGGGGGACTCGCAAATCGAGTTAATGCTCAGTTTGCGAGTCACAATTTGCGAAAATGCTTTTGCTCGTCTTGCAAAACACTCGTTAACTGCGGTACTTTTTGAACTGTCTTTTCATCTAAAGATACACCCAAAGTGGTTTTACAATTCACTGACTAGTAATCAAGTACTCGAGTATTTTTCCTATCTGTCCCTAAAGACTCACAATCTAACGGTGGTACCTGGGGCAATGGAGTGTTAGGTGACTTGCCCAGAGTCACCAGGTGCAAGCTGGGATTAAACTTGCAACCTCAGCCTGGTGCGGCAGAAGCTCTAACCACTAGGCCACCACCTCTGCTCCTTTACCTGGGCAGGAGCTCAAATGGAACTTAGGTACACCCAAAATAGTGCTATAACGGGTCATACATATTCTGTCATTTCTTACCACTCAAGGAAAAAAAACAACTTTCCCCATCCACTGCTTGATATGCTTGTCATATTGCCAAGCAAACTTGACTTTGCTGCATGTGCTGTAGTGTGATAGCTGGCAGGAAAAACTCTGTCCTTTGCTGGCATTTCAATTGCAGTTACAGAGCTGTTAAGACAGTAGGAATGCCAAGGGCTTTGGTAATAAAGGACAAGGAGAGTCACTTTGAAAAGAAATAAAAGCAAGACAAACATACTTATTTTCAAAATATAGAGGGAAATAGAGTAATAGTGACAATACAGATGGTGGATATTTAGAGAATATTTTCTGATAAAACTGAATAACTCCTTAAAGGAACATTACATTAGTGATTTCTATTCTGCCATTACCTTGCGGTTCAAGGCGGATTACAAAAGGAGTTATCTGGCCATTTCCAGAGGAATTGAAGAGTAGAGCGAGTTGTTTCAGAAAATTGGGATGAGTCTTGCTGTGTTAGTTTGTCTTCAAGGATTTCTTGAATAGCGTGGTTTTTATTTATTTTCTGAATGATTTGTAGTCTGGGGTCGTTATCAGTAAATTGGAGAATTGGTAGTCTAGTTATGCTGGTTGTGTGGCTAGAAGGCCATCGTACAGTTTTTTTCGTTTGACGTCTCTGATGCGATGCGTGAACGGTTTGTGGGTTCTCCTATGTCTGGTTGAGGTAGTTTGGATTAGGAGGTTGTTTAGGTAGGCTGGGCTGTCTCCGTTTATGGCTTTAAATAGTAGGCAGTAGAATTTGAATTGTACTCTTGCTTGTATTGAGAGTAAAGAGTTGCGCGGGGACAGAAATCCCACCCCTCCCCAACCGTCCCCGCCAAAGTCCCACCCATCCCCATGAGGAATCCCACCCATCCCCACCCATCCCCGCAGGAATCCCCTCCATCCCAACCCGTCCCCGCGAGGAATCCCCTCCGTCCTCGCCCGTCCCTATAAACTTCAGAAATAGTTATTTCATTTAATTATGCAACTGAATTAAAGGCTCTGGTAGAAACCCATTTACATATAAGCAAAAAGACTTTATTAATTTGGAAATATTAATTGGGAAGAATACATACTTTGTGAACGGGTTTCTATCAGAGCCTCTAATGTTTATAAATTTTTATCAACACAACTAATATACTACTTTATCCTGAAGCAAAAAAAAAAAACAAAACAAATATTATTTTTTTTCCTACCTTTGTTGCCTGGTTTCTGCTTTCCTCATGTTCTCATTCAATTCTTTTCATCCACTATCTCTCTTCTCTCTGCGTCTTCTATTTGTTCTGTTACTGTGCCTCTCCCTTTCTCCTCCTTCCAAATTGGTCTGGCACCCATCTTCTTCCCTCCGCTCCCCCCATAGTCTGGCATCTCTGTCTTCTTCTCTGCCAGCATCTTCTCCCCTCTCTCTTCCCCATTTTCTTTCAGCATCCTTCTCCCCCCCATCTTCCCCATGTCCTGTCAGCATCCTTCTCCCCCCTCTGTCTTCCACATGTGCTTTCAGTGTCCTTCTCCCCCCTCTGTCTTCCCCATGTCCTTTCAGTGCCCTTCTCCCCCCGTCTTCCCCATGTCCTTTCAGCGTCCTTCTCCCCCTCTGTCTTCCCCATGTCCTTTCAGCGTCCTTCTCCCCCCTGTCTTCTCCATGTCCTTTCAGCGTCCTTCTCCCCCCCCGTCTTCCCCATGTCCTTTAAGCGTCCTTCTCCCCCTCTGTCTTCCCCATGTGCTTTCAGCGTCCTTCTCCACCCCTTTGTCTTCCCCATGTCCTTTCAGCGTCCTTCTCCCCGCCCCCCCATCTTCCCCAGTGCTTTCAGCGTCCTTCTCCCCCCTCAGTTTTACCCATTTCCCTTAAGCATCTTTTCCTCTCCACTCCACTTTTCCTCCCTTTCTCTCTCCCTGTCCTTTACCTTCGTGGCGTTTCCCCGCCCGCCCAACAACAGAACAGGCTCGGTCTGACAAACCTCCATGCCCTGTAGCCGCAAATCTAAATTACCTTCTTACAGCAGCTGGAGTATTGAAGCTGCTGTAAGAAGGTAATTTAGATTCGTGGCTACAGGGCAGGGAGGTTTGTCAGACCGGGCCTGTTGTCGGTCAGTCGGGGGAAGCGTCACAAAGGTAAGGGGACCTGGCCAGCTGTGCACCCCCCCTAAGGCTGTACCCTCCCCGCCCCCCCCCCTTGGTATGCCACTGCCTTTCCCTACCTGCCCTGCCACAGCACACAGCCGATCGGAGTCTTCCCAATGTCAGTGCTGATGTTGGAGGAAGGGAGGGCTTTGCTTAAGCCCTCCCTCCGACGTCAGCACTGACATCATGGAAGACTTCCGATCGGCTGTGTGCTGCAGCAGGGCAGGTTGGGAGAAGATGAGCCTCGCGAGTACATCCTACTCCGTAGGAACCCCGTGACCCTAGGGGGCGTCCCCACGGGATCCCGCGACCCTAGGGGGCATCCCCACGGGATCCCTGTGACCCGAAGGGGGAACCCGCGGTCCCGCGGGATTCCCATCGTCCCCGTTCCGGTGCAGCTCTCTAATTGAGAGCCAGTGTGAGTTGAGGTATGCCACCGTGATGTAGTCATGTTTCCTCAGTGAATAGATAAGTCTAAGCGCTGTGTTTTGAACTGTTTGTAGTTATTTTATCATGGTTGCGGGGCAGGGGAGATAGAGTATGTTGTAGTAGTCTAGAAGACCTAGGACTAGGGACTGGATCAAGAGCTGGAATTGTGTTGTTGAAGAATTTTTGAACTTGCCTCAAGTTTCTTATGACCGCAAATGATTTTTGTATTGTTTTGTTGATTTGTGGTTGCATGGTACAGCATCTGTCTATCGTCATTCCTAGAAGTTTTAGAGTGGGTTGTATGGGGTATGTGATTGAGTTTATTACTTGATTTGTTATGGTTTGGGTTTTATTATTTTCGAGGAGAATGAATTTTGTCTTGTCTGGGTTCAGTTTCAGTTTGTGATTTTTCATCCATGTTGCTACTGTTTCAAGTGTCCTGTGTAGTGTGTCTGTGGGAGATGCATTCTAATAATTGAGCAAATGGATGAGATATTGATCTAATATTATTTGCAGAAAACTACGAGCCCACTAGTTCCATTCTGTCCTTCTTATAGTCCTACAATTGTTAAGAGATCTGTGAATCTTTGGTGTTAACAATTTATACTCTCACTGACATAAAAAAGTTTTTGCTTCTCAATGCATGTTTGTCCCTTTCATTTTTGCAAGGATATGGTAGACCTATTTAGAAACCCTTCAATGGGGAGTGTGTGGTGCAGTGGTTAGAACCACAGCCTCAGCACCCTTAGGTTATGGGTTCAAATCCCACACTGTTCATTGTGACCCTGGGCAAGCCACTTCTCATTGCCTTAGGTACATTAGATAGAGCGTGAGCCTGATGCTTGAGTATCTGAATGTGCACTACTTAGGTTATATGTGGTATATAATAATGAATACATTCTCTCAAATTTTGCTGTTAGGACCAGAATTAGCATTTGGTGTCCTACATGAGTGGTAGAGCAGGGGAAGTGAGGATAAGAGAAATAAAACCAAACAAACCCGGGGCGGGATTGGGGCATTACAGGGCAGGGATGGGTGGAACTAGGTGGGCCTGGGGCCAGGTCAAGGGGACTGGATTTTCCAATTGGAAAATAAGGCAACCCTACCAATGGTCTAACCACAAGGCTACTCCTCACTCCACTTTTGTTTTCCTTTTCAAAATAATTTGTACAGGCTTTTCTGCTGTTTCTAGCTCCTTGTTTGCTATGTTCACCGTGCTGGTCATTTGCTGCCGGTATGCTTTTCTTATCACATTGCTGCCTTAACAGTGACCCCCTCAGAGGTTGGAGATCCAGTATGCCTGTGGTGAAGTGCAAAGCTCAAACCATAAGGTATGTTTTGCTCCTGAAACAGCCTATGTTGGGAGAAATAAAGTCTCTTGTTTCTTGTGTCCAACATCTTCATTCCTGTTTTTTGCATTATACATGGATTAACTCCTATCTGTGGTATATACCGTATATACTCGAATATAAATCGATCCAAATATAAACCGAGACCCCCTTTCTCCCCCAAAAAGGAGGAAAAATGATTGACTCGAATATAAGTCGGGCAGCTTAATATTCAAGTGTCCTGTCCCGTCAGGCTCTGCGCCCAGCACCCTTCCATCCTCCCCTCCCCTGTCAGGCTCTGCACCCAGCACCCTTCCATCATCCCCTCCCCTGTCAGGATCTGCACTCTCCCTCCCAGGCTCTGCCCTCTGTTCCCCTTCCCTGCCTTGTCTTCCTACCTCTGCCGATCTGGTGGAAGTTCAGCGGGTGCTCTGACAATTGTTGGTGGAGGTGCAGCGGGCAGGAGCAAGCTTTCTGAACTCCTGCCCCGCTGCTAACTTGCTACGTGGATCCACTTAGTCATCTCAGCGACACGAGCAGCAGCGTGATTTAGCGCTGAGTGGCTTCCTTACTGGCTCCCGCGAATTCTCAAGAGAATTCGCAGGAGCCAGTAAGGAAGCCACTCAGTGCCGAGAAGCAGTGCTAAATCACGCTGCTGCTCGTGCCGCTGGTCTGGACTAAGTGGATCCATGCAGCTGGTTAGCAGAGGTTAACGATCGGTTAACGATCGGCAGAGGACCCGCTGCACCTCCACCAGATCAGCAGAGGTAGGAAGATAGGGCAGGGAGGAGGAAGGGGGCAGAGCCTGGGCGCGGCGGCCTTACAAAATTCTGGGAGGGGGCATCGACCTGAATATAAACCGGGACCCCCATTTTTGGGCTAATTTTATGTCCCCAAAATCCCGGTTTATATTCGAGTATATACGGTACTCTGCCTATGAAAGAAATGCATCATTTCCTCATTCTTAGGAAATTTTAGTCATCTCTTCTGCCAAACCACTCAGACCAATAGTCCAGAGGCTAGTGTTTACATTCTATTACTTAAACCTTAATCATGTTTAAGCAGCACTTAGGTGCTGCTGCTGCACAAGATGGTTTTTATATAACTCTTTCCCCCCTCTATTTAACCATAGTTTCAGACAGGCTTTCTCTTTGCTTCTCTAAGGTGTTTATTACCAAAATAAATAGTCATTTGGGTAATGGTTAACTTTAACTGCTAGTTTTGCGTCAGCTGCATGAAAAGGCAGCATTCATAACGGTTAGTGTTTTATACTTTAATAATCAGTTCTAAAAAAGCTACAGTTTTCAATAAAATGAGTGTCTTGCATCAGTGCAAAAATCCAGATTGTTTGCTGACGACCATCATCAAGTTTTAGAGTAACCGAAGAGGCTAGTTTTGGTATCTGCAGAAATAGCTGAACTCTGAGATCCGATTAGGCAATGAAATGCAGCTTGACATTTTACAATGCAGTCTATCAAAAATGAAAAAAAGAAAACAATAAAGTCTTGGCACGGGCTGCCTGTGTCGTGCATGCAGAGAGACACGTACGGCTTCGCTAGGTAATACATACTGCACCAGGAACAGGAGGTAAGATTGTTTCCACTCAGATCTGATATGCTCTAAACATTAGAAGAAGAGGCGAAAAATCATCCCAGAAGCACATTTGCCTATTCACTCTAAGGCAAACCCATTTTTTTGAAATTTTTAGACTAAAGACCAACCCCCTCTTTTACTAAGGTGCGGTAGGTTTTGAGCACGCGCTAAATGCTAAGGTGCACCATCGCGGCCATAGGATATAATGGACGCGTTGGCACGCGTTAGCGTTTAGCGCACGCTAAAACGGCTACCGCACCTTAGTAAAAAGACCTGTAAATTATCGCTGGCTTTTACAAACAAGGTAAATTCTCCAACACTCATAGAATTCCTTTGAGCGTCGGAGCATTTATTTTACTAGCCCGCAGTAGAAACCTCTACCGTGGCTTTGTGAAAGGAGGTCCATTTATCCCAGAAATATTATCTGTATCATCCATCTTGTCCCCATCTATCTGCTAAGCTATATTGTAGAAAAGCATTAGCCTCAAATCTGAATATTCTTATGCATACTTATTAGGTGTTTCATTAGTATTATGCTGACATCGTATGATATCTCTGTTTGAATTTCAGTACAGCATATATTTTTGATACTGTTTCATGGCAGTCCTATTATTAAGTTTCAATTTGAGTGGATGCGTGAGATTGTTGCCAGTATAGCGATCAGGCTTCTAACAGTGTCTTAATTACCATCGATTAGTTGTTTTTTGGTTGTTTTTTTTTAGATAAGATACATATACAATAAGTTGCACTTCATTGGAAATGAGACCCCAGGCCTTACAGCCAAAACACGTACGTTTCGAGTCTAAGCAGTGATTAAGCAGATCGAGCATCACAGGTCGCCTCTTTTGTCTTCTTTTGTTCTACCCCAAGGAGGTAGAATCTCTTATATTCACGTAACAAAAAATTTATATACATTAAAGTTATAAAGAGGAATAAACTATATAATCTTCCTAGCAAAGACTAAAAATTATATAGAATATAACCAGAAAACAGGCTAAGCACATTAGCAATTAGATCAATAGAGACTGCACAAGTTTCAAATAGTGGCGTAAAAAGACCTCAGATATCATGTTCCAACAAGTCCCAACTTCATGAGACTGAATATATTTGATATTTAGAAATAATTAGTAGCAGTAGTATAGAGGAGATTCTCCAGTCATTGGTCAAAAAATGCTAAGTATATCACTTTAGTGTAGTCTTCAAAAAAATTGGAAAAATGTGTCTTTAAGCACAGTTTTCAGAGACACAATCCCATATCATTCACAACTCACAACCATAAGAGCTGATAATAAAGCAAAGTCCAGCTATATTCTTCATCTTGCATTCACAAAAAAGCCCAACAGCGACCCTGGTTCACCTCCAATTTTATCAAGGGCTGCAACATTAACGGCCTCTTTTACAAAGCCGCGTAGCAACAGCCCCAAAGCCCTTTAAATCTCTATGGGCTTCAGGACCGTTGGCACAGCGCAGCCGCTAGCGCGGCTTTATAGAAGAGGCCATAATTGTCCATCAGAAGTCTTCGCCAAACACAAAGTTCTTCACCCTCTCTAAGGGAATGCACCAAACGGCTCAGAATGCAGAAGAAACACAAATTTAGGTGCCAGATTTGTGCATAACTCATATTCGGTAAAGGGTGAAGACTGCACTTAGCTGATTAGCGATATAATTTCTGCTAACTACCTAACACCCCCCCTGCCTTTTACAAAACCATAGAGTGGTTTTTACTGCCTGCCGCAGCGGTAACAGCATTAAAAACCATGCTATGGTTTTTTTAAAAGGGGAAGGGGAGTACATAAACACATAAAATTAGAACTAGAAAAGCGGAGACTTAGGGGAGACATGATAGAAACCTTCAAAATCATGAAGGGTATAGAGAAAGTAGACAGGGACAAATTCTTCAGGCTGTGGGGAGCCACAAGCACAAGGGGGCACTCGGAGAAATTGAAAAAGGACAGGGTAGGAGGTTCTTTTTCACTCAGAGGGTGATGGACACATGGAATGCACTCCCAGAGGCTGTAATAGGCCAGAGCACGCTACAGGGGTTCAAGGAGGGTCTAGATAGGTTCCTAAAAGAAAAGGGGATTGAGGGGTACAGATAGAAGTAGAGGTAGGTTATAGGATTAGACAGAAACCACTTCACAGGTCATGGACCTGATGGGCCGCCGCGGGAGCGGGCCGCTGGGCGCGATGGACCTCTGGTCTGACCCAGTGGAGGCAACTTCTTATGTTCTTATGTTCTTATGTACTGTCCTGAATTTATTCACTGAGTTATCTGAGCACCTGTCTAAATATCAGCAGTTGCCCAATTAACTTCCAAGATGGCACTCATATGTGGAAATTCAATGCTGGGGTGACTCAGCATTAAATATCCAGGGTTAGATCAGCACACAGTTGAATATTAACCCCCTTCCCCCAATTGTTTATATTTTGGAGGGTTACCCAAGATTTTAAAATTTGAATGAGGTTTTATTCTACTTATTTATATATCTGTGTATGTATATATGTTCTTTTTTTTTTTTTTTACTTGGGGTTTTATATTCTTTTTTGAGATTTTCCGTTTGTCTTGATTTCTTGAGCTGTTTGTTTTTTGATCTCCAGTAAACCTGCAATAAACAAAACATAAACATAACATAAAATCAATTTCTAAAATGCGTAACCGTTAAGTTCTATGCAGTTAACAAAAGATTAAGTAATAAATACAAATTAAATATAAAGGATAAACCTGCGATAAGAATTTGAATGTTAATTAGTCAAAAATATGGAAAACAGATGAGTTTTTAATTGTTTTCTAAAATGTAAATAAGAGGTAGAAGTCAATAGTAATTGCTCAAAATACAGAGCAAGGATCAACAAAACTCCTGTCTTCCCCTCCCTTTCACAAATATCCCCTCCACTATTGTGAAAACTGAACAAACCAAATTACAGTGGAACCTTGGTTTACGAGCATAATTCATTCCAGAAGCATGCTCGTAAACTAAATTGCTCGTATTTCAAACCAAGTTTCCCCATAGGAAGTAAAGGAAACTGCTTTGATTGGTTTCACCTCCTCCCCCCCCGAGGCTACCGGCGCTGCTCCATTCTCCCCCCCTTGAGGAATCCGACGCTGTTCCAAACCCCTCCCCATGATCCAGCTTCCCCCCCCTGCGAACCGGCATCCTCCCCCCACTCGCATTGCCCCCCTCCACCGCAATCCTACTTCCCCCCCCCGAGCACATCAATGACACTACCCGACTTGGCACCAGTGTCGGTGCCCGAAGATCCTCCCTCTTCTGGTGCGGCCTGGGCTGGGCAGTGCGTCGGAGATCCTCCTTCTTCTGGTCTGGGCTGGGCTGGACTGGCTTTGAGCATTTGTGCATGCTCAAAGCCTTCTGGTCTCACTCTCAATCACGGAGAGAGTGAGACCAGAAGGCTTTGAGCATACGCAAATGCTCAAAGCCAGTCCAGCCCAGCCCAGCCCAGAAGAAGGAGGATCTCCGACGCACTGCCCAGCCCAGGCCACGCCAGAAGATGGAGGATCTTCAGGCACCGGCACTGGTGCCAAGTCGGGTAAAGGAAGTGTCATTGACTGCTCGGGGGGGGGGGGGGGGGAAGTAGGATCGCGGTGGGGATGCCGGATCACGGGGGGGGGGGGCGCTCGTACAGCGAGGCAAGCTCGGTTTACGAGGCACCAAGTTTGCGAATGTTTTGCTCGTCTTGCAAAACACTCGCAAACTGGTGCACTCGTAAATCGAGGTACCACTGTACTACAGAATACTACATAGAAAAATCAAGCTAACAGTCACACATGGCAGGAATAGTGTTAGGGGAGTGCAACTAGGGCAACTGCCCCTGGTCAGAGTGAGCCCTAAGCCAGCTGGAAGCTAAAGAAGCACAACCTGGGCTTTGTGGTGCCCAGTTATGTCTAATACCAGCTCTAGGAGGATACATATTTCAAAATTGAAATATTCTTATCACAAAATATAAAATAAGTTTTTTTTTTCTACCTTTTGTTGGCTGGTAATTTTATTCTTCAAATCACATTGGTCTCAGGTTTTAGTTTTGGGTTCCTTCTGTCTTCATCGTGGCATGGCTGGTTCCTGAATGTAAAATAGGTGCAAGAGGAACTGGGGAGGAGATGCCGAGTCTGACATGGGTGCAATTTTTTTACCACAGGAGCAAGACTTTTCACTGCTCCCATGGGACAGTGAAAAGTCTTGTCCCCATTCCTGTGGTAAACCAGTTACAAATGTCTCCATTCCTGCGGATTTACTGCGCTGACCATGGTTTACCGCGGTAAACAGTTCCCGTGTCATTTTTCCTACTTCTTGTGGGTGGTTATGACCTATCATGCTAGCAATCAGCTTATCCAAACTTTCTGTAGTTACTTAAAACTTTCATTCTGTTCTGGTTCTGGAAATTGCTTACATGATGATTCATTTAATTCATTGTCCCCCAAATGTTGCTCTACATTTCTCAAGAGGAAACAGGGTGTCACTACTGCTCTTTGCTGGCGTTACCTGTTTGCTCCCTGTCCTTCATGCTGTTGCTGTCACACTTCTCTGCCTTCCTTTTGCTGCTAGGTGGAGATGTGGGCAGGCCATTGTTGCTAGAATTGATTTTTGCTGAAGCCAGCATCCGCAGCTGGTACTTTCCTCTTAAAAAAAAAATAAAAAATATATATATATATATATATTTATCTTGACCATGTGCCTTAGGAGTTCCAAAACTGAAGTTTCTGATCATCACCACTATTCTGCTGTTGGCCCTTGCTCTTTCTAGGGTATTTCCCTGTAACTTCATCGAGTGTCCCCTAGTCTTTGTAATTTTTGAAGGAGTAAAAAATCGATCCACTTGTTCCTTTTCTCATTTGCTTCTCCCATTCCTACATTTATGCCTTTTAAGTATTGATATGACCAAGAGAAACATTTTCTATTATGTAATACATTAGTGGGCAACCTCGGTCCTAGTAGGGTTTTCAAGACTTTCACAATGAAGTGGGCTCTATTTGCATATTCATTGTAGAAATCTTGGAAACCTGACTGGGTTATGGCTCTCGAGGATTGTGGTCGCCGACCCCTGATGTGATATATATATATATTTATTTATTCTTATATAGGGCTTGATGATGTTGACTGTTTTAAGACTTTATTGAAAACATTTTTTTTAGGGAGGTATATCAATGCTGATTTTTAATTTTTTTCCTTTAAGTGTTTTGAAGATATTAAGTATGTATTGTTTTATGTATTGTTTTGTTTTACATTATGAATGTTTGTTGGAATCTACCTAGAAATGTTGCCCACTGCATTCCACAGAAACTGCCCTTTCTGAAGTCTCCAATGACCTGTTCCTTTCTAGATCCAAGTCTCTACTCTATCATCATCCTTCTTGATCTATTTACTGCTTTCAACACTACTGATCACCACCTACTGCTCGAAATGCTGTCCTCACTGGGATTCCAGGGCTCTGTTTTCTCCTGGCTTTCTTCTTATCTTTCCCATTGTATTTTCAGTGTATGCAACAGAGGATCCTACTCCACTGCTATCCCATTATCAGTCGGTGTACCTCAAGGCTCTCCTTTTCTCCACTCCACTCCACTTTTATACCCACTCCCTCAGTGCACTTATCTCCTCCCATGGTTTTCTGCATCACCTCTTTGCTGATGACTACCAGATCTACCTCTCAACACCAAATATCTCTACATGAATCCAGGCCCAAGCTCAGCCTGTCTGTTGGATGTCTCATTGCCATCTAAAACTGAATATGGCCATTACCGAACTCCTTATCTTTCCATTTAAACCCACCTTCCCCTTTCCCTCATTCAGTATTTCTGTGGACAATACTCTTGTCCTCCCTGTTTTGGCAGGTTGCCACCTTGGGGTCATCGTTGACTCATCTTTCTCCTTCTCTGCCTGTCACTTCTTCTTCTATAAAATTATAGAAATTCAACCTTTTCTTTCTAATCATACTACCAAAACCCTTATCCACACTCTCATTACCTCAGGCCTAGATTACTGCAACTTGCTTATCTCAGGTCTTCCACTCAACCATCTCTCTCCCCTTTAATCTGTTCAAAATTCTGCTGCATTACTTATATTCCGCCAGAGCCTCCATACTCATATTACCCCTCTCCTCAAGTCAATGTATTGGCTTTCCATCAATTTCTAATACATTTAATATTCCTCTTACTAACTTACAAGTGCATTCACTCTGCAGCCCCTCAATGTACTGTATCTCTTCACTTATCACCCCCTATGGTCCCCCCCTGTGAACTCCGTTCAGCGGGTAAGTCCCTCTTATCTGTACCCTTCTCTTCCACTGCCAATTTCACTGTACCATTAAAAAAAAACACAACTCAAAATTCAATGAAAAATCCAAAAAACCAAAAATAATAATCAAGCTGTGAGCTTCAATATCACAAAGTCAAACATAGATGGGAGTAACAAATATCATGGGTGGAGGAAAAGACCTCAAGAGCTCAGTGAAACAGAACTGTGAAGCCTGATGGCATTCATGTACTGATCACAAACTTGGAGTAATCATTGATCTGAAAAACCTCCCCCTATTTTAAATTGTAAACTCCCTTTTGAATTATTCTTCTATACCATAAGCCTGGAACAGAGTCAATACATCAAGCTCCTTCTCTAGCAGTATTCAAATCCAAGCTGAAAGCTCACTTTTTCAAGGCTGCTTTCAACTCCTAACTCCCATTCACCATAAGATACCTATGTCCATCTTATCATTTTCTCTGTAAGAAACTTCCCAACCACTCTCTGTCACATTTGTCTATCTGAATAAACTCTCCTGAGCAAGGTCCATCTATTACATATTGAATGTATAGCACTGTGTATGCCTTTCATTGTTACAGAAATGATAAATAGTAGTAGTAGGAGGACTGATTGGAGCAGAGGAAGGTGGCAACACCAGGCGGAGAGCTGTCCAGACAGTCGACCCAGTAAAGGCCAAGATTCCTGATCCTGAAGCAGAGTGATTGATGCTAACATTGAAAAATGGTTTATTATAATCCAACGTCTGGTCAGGGTAGCTGGGTAGGAGTAGAAGAAGAGTGCAAAGTCTGGAGAGAAGACAGTCTGCACTCAGATTCTCTTCTTGTTTTGTAGCTCCAGCTTGTCTGTTGAACACTTTACAATCATCGTCGTGGGCCGGTGAAGACAAAGACAGAACACGGGCATAGCCTGGATTTAGCCTGGAAGAGGATGGACATTGGAAGCTGAGAAGACTGGAGTACCATTGATCTATTTGGGGGACTTTTGGTTGGGGGAGGGTCCAGAGGAATCTGTGCAGCAAGTAAACCCAAAGGGTCGGGAATTGGAAGATAAGATGTGGGAACAGAAGAGGGATCCAACGATTAACTCAAGGTAGTCGGGAGCAGAAAACGCTCATGGTTGATGGGTGGGGACTTAATGAATCCCTGTAGCTCAACAGAGGAGGGTAGAAGGGCTCGAGGAGCTCCTGTGGAGGCATGGGAGATTGGTGGGGAAGTGAAGTATTCCTAGGGCAAAACCCAGAAGGGCAGAAATGTTTAAGGGTGCCTGGGGCAGAAGGAACTCCAGTCATGGGGGACTGGTAGGCTGGTGAAGAGTCCCTAGAGCCAAACCCCAGTGGGCAAAGGTGCATGAAACTGGAAAAGAAGATATTCCAGTCATGTGTAGGGTTATCATATGGCTCCAGAAAAAGGAGGGCGGATTGAAACATCCGGTTTTTATGGCCAATGAAAGTAAAACCTAGATGTCTCAATCAGTCCTTTTTTGGGAGCCATATGGTAACCCTAGTCATGTGAGACTGATGGGCTGGTGAGGGAGCCGTAGAGCCACACCTAGAAGAGGCTGTGTGCTCGAAACCATCCCTGGAGAAAGATAAACCTGTAAGGGGTGACAATACGTACATTTTGTTCATCACTTAAACCACAGGATAGAGCAATTAAGAAATATTTTAAATAAATAAATGTGAATTTTCTCACACATAAAAACTCAATGTCTGCTTACCTCTGTATATGAGCTATGTGTGTGCTCTTTGCTTTCTTTCTCTGTTTAAGTCTGTTATTTCTTATACCCTTTTCATTCTGATGCCAGAATTTTCCTAAAGCACTCTCCTCTCATTATAAAAGCCAGAAGTTACCATTATGATGAAGACAGTCTAAGGTTTCTTTCATTTCATGATGACATCATCAGTCATGGGATTTGGAAAATGTAAAGAACGGCAGGCTTATTTCACTCTTTGTCCAAAGGTTAAACAAAATTGATCAAGTGAATTCCATTTCTTTCATGCCCTTTTTCCAAGGCTGCCCCCCAAAATGTTGTTTCCTGACTTCATAATAGGGCAGAAGAGGAATAAAAACAACTGATTTTCAAATATCATAACATAAATTTTTATTTATATACCGCAAAAGCCTTTCGGTAATTCAGAAACCCCTGACAATTCATTTTTTTTTTTTTTTTTAAAAAGGAAATGAACCAAAAATGGGCTCATGCACTGCATTTTACCCTTTATTTTTAAATGAATGTTCATCAATAGTGGAGGAGAATAGAAGATGCCTAAAAGAGCATGGTATGAATTCTATGTTAATACAATTTCAATTTCAGTCTTTTACTTTCCAAATGCATTTTTTTTTTCTTTTGTTCAAATAAACTGGGTAGGTACATATTACCATGTGAAATATAAAGGCTCTCTCTAGTACACAGAAATGTTTTTTTTACAGCTTCAAACAAATCTATTTACTTAATGAGCAACTTCCGTCTCTCCCTCACTTACAGTATACAACACCTTTGGACTGGTTCCAAGATAACCTTCCCAGGCAAAGGACTCTAAGTCCCACTCGTTGAATTGCTGCATATCTCTTCCAGATAACCATTTATGTTTGCCCATGAAGCAATATCCATTAGTATGTTTGCAATACGTATTGTTTCCCGAGCAGGTGCAAATTCTTTAAACAGAAATGACAGCTTGCAGAGGTGTTGCAAACATCCTTCCAGTCGCTGCCAACTGAGGCTTCAGATAAGGGACCAGGATAATTTGAAACCTTTCTGTTGCACAGCTCATGACTTGGCTGAGTTTTCGTCAGGTTTCTCCCAAAAAGGTAGCAAAGAATAGACTCTTTGGATTTAGTTTTAAAATAAATAGAACCCCTACCCCCCCTTTTTAAAAAATTATTGAGGGCTTTCTTTTATACTGAATTAGCGCTGGTGAAAACTGATGAACAGGAATAGAAACTTTCCTTTTCCCAGAAGACACTTTCCTTTTCCCAGAAGAGTGGTGCAGCACAGAATAGAAGCAGTGAACTTTTCCACTATGCATGCGGACTTCAAAGTACAGAGTGTCTACAAAGTCTCTTTTCAATTTCAAGATTTTATTATAAAAAAGAAATGAGTAGACACATCTGTGGAAATTATTACAAAATGAGGAGTAGATATTGAAGGTTTTTTTTTTTTGTCTCATTTAATATGCCTCTATATGGATGGATTTTGAAGGAGAATGAGCAAAGGATTGTCTTACACGATCGACGTTTTCCTCCGATATTCTTTGTCATACACTCCTTTCTTTATCCAATACTGTCCCTGTCTCCATAAATTTCTTGTGCCATGCACGAATTGACGGACGTGACGATGGATGTTTTCCATACTGAGTCCTGTAGCGTCGCTGAGTCTACGTATCCGATTTTGTTTCAATAAACCACAATACACATTGTGCCTTTTCTTGAGGAGTAGCCATTTTTTTAGGGGTTTATTCAACAGCCTCTCTTTCATCAACAGGGTACCTGAAATACCCAAATGCAATGTGATTACAGACTTTGATAATGACTGAGTACAGAGGACACATTTGATTAACATATCTTATCAATTGCCTTTTTAGTAATTTTTTGAAATTATAAAGAGACTTTGTAGACACCCTGTATATCAAACCTGTATAGAAGGAGCAGCACACTGGGCGGAAAGGTAAAACGGTTACATTTCCATTGCCTTTTGTATATTTGACCTCTGCCTTTGAACTGCCAGTTAGGACAGTTACCACATTAACATCTTGTGTTTTGCAAGTATGCCTCTGTGTATGTGAATGCATGGGTGAGTGAAAAAGCTGCAGGATCATTTTTATTTATATTTTTTTTCAGGGGCGTGAGATCATTTTATTAAAGTTTAAATCTTGTGGCAATTTTTTTTTGTAACAGATTCTCCCAATCTGTTTACATTGGAAACAAAAGGTATATAGTGGCAGTGTGAATTCCAATGTCAGAGATATATTTACTTAGAGTTAATTTATATGAAATCAATTAGCGCTCCTAAGAGAATATAACTCGGGCCAGCTGTAACATAGCTGGGCTTTGTGTGTGTGTTGTGTGCACTTCGATGACATTTGTCTTTTTAAAAATATCCAAAAAATCAAGAAAAGGATGCCCAAAATAAATCACAAAAAATTGCACCCTCCAAAATACAGGACAAAAGAATCACCTTTCCTTACAAAAAAGGGAGAAAAGACCTCAGTGTCTAATAGGGGCTCTTTAAGCTTCCCATATAGACAGGCTAGTTTTAAACAGAATTTAATCCTAGCAGACACATCCTTGGTCAGAAAAACTCCCAATTAGTGCGTGAACCTCTATTCTAATTTTCTTATAGTTTTATGTATTTTCTTATAGTTTTATATATTTTTTTACTTTTCTTCAAACAACAATTGTCAAAAATAGAAGTCACTTATCTGAGTACTTTGATATTCAGGTGTAGTCCTGGAGTAAAGCAAGCAGGAAAAACTGCTCTATGGAAAAAAACTATCAGTCAAAACATTCTTCCAAAATATCCTATCCAACAGGGGCCCCTGTTTCGCAACAAAATGCTTCGTCAGGGATTTGAGCGATAACACACCCGCTTCCACTCCTGACAGGAGTGCGTCAGGGATTTGAGCGATCACACACCCGCTTCCACTCCTGACAGGAGTGGAAGCGGGTGTGTGATCGCTCAAATCCCTAACGAAGCATTTTGTTGCGAAACAGGGGCCCCTGTTGGATAGGATATTTTGGAAGAATGTTTTGACTGATAGTTTTTTTCCATAGAGCAGTTTTTCCTGCTTGCTTTACTCCAGGACTACACCTGAATATCAAAGTACTCAGATAAGTGACTTCTATTTTTGACAATTGTTGTTTGAAGAAAAGTAAAAAAATATATAAAACTATAAGAAAATTAGAATAGAAGTTCACGCACTAATTGGGAGTTTTTCTGACCAAGGATGTGTCTGCTAGGATTAAATTCTGTTTAAAACTAGCCTGTCTATATGGGAAGCTTAAAGAGCCCCTATTAGACACTGAGGTCTTTTCTCCCTTTTTTGTAAGGAAAGGTGATTCTTTTGTCCTGTATTTTGGAGGGTGCAATTTTTTGTGATTTGTCTTTTTAAAACATATGCTATATGTTTACAACCTGTGTATTTTCAAACCATTAGTATTGGGGCTAAATATTCACCCGAAGACCTCATATTATCAGTATATGAAGGGACTAGGCTGTCACACCAAATGTCTGCAGCAGAGATTATGTGTAATAAAACAGATTAATATAGAGTCCAAGGGAGAGCACTGAAACTACCATTAAGTAAGACATATATACTGGGGGGGAAATGCTCGGGCCGCTGCTATTTAATATATTCATAAATGATCTAGAAGAAGGGACGAAGTGTGAGATAATAAAATTTGTGGATAACACCAAACTATTTAGGGGAGCTCGGTCTAAAGAGGACTGCGAGGAATTGCAAAGAGACTTGAACAAACTAGAAGAATGGGCGACAAGATGGCAAATGAAGTTCAACGTTGAGAAATGTAAAGTATTGCATGTGGGAAGTAGAAACCCGAGGTATAACTATACGATGGGAGGGATGCTATTGAATGAGAGTATCCAAGAGAGGGACTTGGGGGGTAATGGTGGACACGTCAATGAAGTCAATGGCACAGTGCGCAGTGGCCGCTAAGAGAGCGAATAGAATGCTGGGTATAATCAAGAAGGGTATTACAACCAGGACGAAAGAAGTTCTCCTGCCGCTGTATTGAGCGATGGTGCGCCCGCATTTGGAATACTGCGTCCAATATTGGTCGCCGTACCTTAAGAAGGATATGGCATTACTTGAGAGGGTTTAGAGAAGAACCACATGACTGATAAAAGGGATGGAAAACCTTTCATATGCTGAGAGATTGGAGAAACTGGGTCTTTTTTCCCTGGAGAAGAGGAGACTTAGAGGGGATATGATAGAGACTTATAAGATCATGAGGGGCATAGAGAGAGTAGAGAGGGACAGATTCTTCAAACTTTCAAAAAATAAAAGAACAAGAGGGGATTCGGAAAAGTTGAAAGGGGACAGATTCAATACAAATGCCAAGAAGTTCTTCTTTACCCAACGTGTGGTGGACACCTGGAATGCTCTTCCAGAGGATGTTATAAGGCAGAGTACGGTACTGGGGTTAAAGAAAGGATTGGACAATTTCCTGCTGGAAAAGGGAATAGAAGGGTATAAACAGAGGATTACTGCACAGGTCCCGGACCTGTTGGGCCACCGCGTGAGCGGACTGCTGGGCAAGATGGATCTCAGGTCTGACCCAGCAGAGGCATTGCTTATGTTCTTATGGTTAAGGGAGGAACCATCTTCCCTCTGGTACTGGAGAAACAAATTGCATGCATTAATTCTGTGGGAATCTCAAGAGCATTAAACAGGCACTTAAAAGACAGAAGATAATTTTATTGATATGGGATAGATACCTTTAGACCGTATCTCCCAGAGCATGAAACATGGTTTTAAATTGCTTCTGTGAAAGGCTTTAAGAGGCAGCTTACAGGACAATAGATTGTTAAGATCAGTGTAAAAAGAAGGGAGGTTGAGGGGACAACTACTACAGGCATCGGAAGGTAGGGGGGGAGGGAGGGAATTGACGATGCTTCGGCTCCCCCACCTTATCTCTTCTGGAGGCTCTTTTTTTAAATCTTCGGTGTATAGGGTATGTTCTTCCTTCTTTCCTTCCTCCCTCCCCCCAGCGGGACCCTGCGGAACGACCTCTTCAGCTCCCTCACACCTGCCCTACCCCTGGTTGCTGTTATTTTAAATGTTCCGGCAGCTGCAGAGCAGCATCCACGAGATGAGCCTTCTGTCGTCGGCCTGCGCCGGAAGTCTTCATTCAGCAGCGACTTCCTGTTCCCGCCTAGGAAGGCTGCTGCTGAATGTAGCCATCAGATGAAAGCAGCAACGTCACACACATAACACCCAGGAGCCCTGAAGAAGTGGAGATTGAGTCATGAAACACGGGTCCACGTAGGGAGGATGATTTTGAACTATGCTCACACGGTTGCATTGTCGTCTTGCTTGCATTTACTTTTAGAGTTCTGAAGGTTTTTTTTGTGCCTTATAATGTTTGGGTAGTTGAGCTAACTTTGTGGTTTTCACCAGTCCTGAGGTTTTTTTCCTTCGTTTATTTAAAGATCATTAGTAATGCCACGAGTGTAGTTACAATGGAGTTGTATAGTGTGTCGTGATATAATTAAGAGCTTGCATATTCACTTGACTTGTTCAGATTGTACTGTTTCCTTTGGTTGCTTTACAATTTAAAAAAAGATTGAGCTTACCAAAGGGACTAGGTTTTGGGGCAGACCAAGGGTGAGTTACAAATTTATAGAGGTGGGCGGTTCAAGAATTTTAATTGTATTTAGTTTCAAGTGTTGTTTAAAGGGATTTTCAGTTTTTTAAAAAAAATTTTAGCAGTAGCATGATTAAGCGGGGGCAGAGTCAGCATTCAATTTAAAGGGGAGGGGGAGCAGGGGGAGGACTGGTGGGACAATACATTTCCTCTCTGTTCCCCCCTCTCAGCGCTGCCACTAACACTGCATTAATAATCTTACCTTTGCTGGCAGAGGTGCTCAATCCTCTCCAGTCAATGAGATCTGCTCCCCAACATGCCCCAGCAGCGAAGTTAGCGGCCTCCTTTCCAGCTGCTGACATCAGTTTTCCTTGGGCATGCTCACTTCGCGCAGGAACTAAACATATGCGAAGAGAGCTATTTCCTCAGCCAGAAGGAGGTCGCTGATGCCTTTGATGCCGAGGCAGCACTGGGGCCCTTTGGGTAGTGGAGTTCATCTATTGGCAGGGACTGGGCATCCCCACATGTCATTCAACAGGTACTCCAGGTATGGAGGGGGGGGCCTGAGCCATAAGTAAGGGTCTATACCACAGTAGTTAAGTAGTGTATTCTGTTTTGGAATAAGTGTACACATTTCTGAAAAAATACACTATTTGCGTGTTCTCTATACATGAAGAATAGTAGACAGAGGAGATTATAACATTTTTGCCACAGACACTAAAAATAACAGTTTGTCGCTGTCTCTGGGGTTACCCTCAGCTCCCTAATTAGTGGGCCAGCTAATATACATCAATTTCAGGGAAAGAATGGTGGCAGTTCTTATTTTTTGTAAACAGCTACTGCTAGGATTGCCAGATTTTCCTTTCGGAAAATCCGGACCCCTTAGCCCCGCCCCAGGCCCACCTGGTTATGCTCATCCCTGCCCTAATCCCGCCCCCAGCCCTTCCTAGCCCCGTCCCCACTGGCTGCTCTTGTTGGGCAGAGAGGAAGTCCCTGTATGCACAGACGCTATGTGATGAAGTCATGCACACACTTACACGCGTGTGACGTCAATGACGGCTGTGCATGCGCGGACTTCCTCCCTGCCATCCGGATATGTCCTGCCCAGCCCTGACCCCACACAAACCTCGCCTCTTCTCCTCCAAGTCTGAGCCACAACTTGAGGGCCTCCGAGTATGCGCGGATGCGATGTGATGATGCCACATGCATGCATCGCATTTGTGCATGCTCGAAGACCCTCCAGATGCGGCCCTCAGCTCAGAGCTGGCCAAAACCTGGATAATCTGCTGGGTTTTCAAAATCTAACCAGACACCCAGACAGTCCTCTAAAAAGCCATGTCTGGGTTTTCCAGGACGTCTGGTAACCCTAGCACAGGGGTAGGCAATTCTGGTCCTCGAGAGCTGGAGCCAGGTCAGGTTTTCAGGATATCCAGAATAAATATGCATGAGATAGATTTGCATCTCAAGGAGGCAGTGCATGCAAATCCATCTCATACATATTCATTGAGGATATCCTGAAAACCTGACCTGGCTCCAGCTCTCGAGGACTGGAATTGCCTACCCCTGCCCTAGTATGTGGGACAGGGAGGAGAAGAATGGTTGGGGCTGGGGAAGCTTGTAAAGGGTGCCTTTTTGAAGAAGTAATTAGCATTCAAAATTGTTCTATGAATATGTAAAACAAATAGCAAATTTGTGTTCATAGTCTTAGTCATTTTTCTTTGCTTTGTTGATACTCTGAACAGCCCTCTTATTTGCTGTATAACCTACCTTGTTACTTATTGTGCTCCACAGTCCTCATGTATTCACTGAGATTGATGGTTCACATCAGTTGGCTTCCACCCATCCAGTGATGTAGCGAGAGCAGGAAGAGCCTGGGGTGGTGACACCCCCCCTGCATCCTCTGCCCCCACTCCTTCCACGCCATCCCCCTCTCTCCTTCCGTGACCCCATGCCACACTTGTACCTCTTTAAATCTTCACCAGTGTGAGCAGCTTCTCCAGCCTGCTGCTCACACGGTGCTGGCTTTCCCTCCGATGTAACTTCCTGTTCCCACAACCCGAAAGTGATTTCAGAGAGAGTCAGGCCAGCAGAAGTAGCAGGCCAGAGTAGTTGCTCGCACTGGCAAAAATTTACTCTGGTGTTTTTCCTAGTTGGATAAGGAATTTACTTTATTGCATTGTGATTCTATTTCCATGTCAAGATTTATGCTTGTAAAATTTGAAGAAATAAATAATAAAAAATTTTAAAAAAAAATTTAAAGAGGTATGGGGGAAGATGGGGAAGGGAGGGCGCAAGCGTGGAGGTGGTGGTGGTGGGGGGGGGATAGAGAGGTACCGGTGCCCCCACCAAGATGGTATCCGGGGTGGTCCGCTCCCCGCCCCTCCTTACTATGCCACTGCACTCAACACCTCCATTCTCTAGTTTAAACATCTGTTAATGCACATTTAGAAACATTTAATTAAGATACAAACCTTTGTTGTACTTTGTTCCAATTAATAACTAAAATAAACATCTTCCAAAGATCTGTGTTCCATAGCTGCTATGTAGAGGAATCCCTTTGGAAAACAAGGTCTTCTGCGTTTAGTCTGAGCAGGCCCAGGTTGAATTCCAAAAGACTCACAGACACAGGCAGGGTTTTTGCATTACTGAAAAATTTCCAAGGTGAAGCCCATTCATTGTTTTTTGGAAAAAAAAAAATAATTTTGTAAACATAATGTTCTTACACTTCAAAGTGAAGACAGAAACAATGAAGATGTTATTGGCAAGGACATCAGAATAATCCGAATGCAAGAAACATCCAAAATATACACAAGGAAGAGCAAATGAGAGGCTAAAAAAAATAGTAAAACCCATCTTATCACCATATACAAGAGTGACATTCCAATGGTTAGGGAGCTATTTCTTGCTACATCAATGACTGGAGTAGTCAGTTCATTTCCAAGCCACAGACATTTCAGTTACTGCACAATCAACTTTTCACAGCCAAAATCCAATTCTCACAGTTCTTTTTTCTTTTTCAATTTTTAAACCATCACTATTGTGCTACTACCAGAGTTTCGTGTGAAGCTTTTATCCAAGTCGACTGCTATTAGAGATGTGCATGTATTAGCATGACTTAAAAAGTTTAGTGCATGCTAAATAAATCCAATACACATCAATTTATGAGTTAATTTTTAAAAAGTGCTAATGCACATTATATTTTATTAAAATGAATGCGTGAAATGAACTGAACATATAAAAAGCAGAGAAATAAGCCATATGAACCAAAAACAAGCCAAACATTTTTGCCCTGTGCTGAAGAAGGAGTGGCAGCATGTCAGAGTTTTGTTTGCTGACCACCATCTCCCATGGCCACTTAACCTGTTATACTCTGCATATCCAACAATTCTATGTGGATTACAAATTATTCAGGCACTCAAACATTTTTCCATATCTTTCCTGGTGGGCTCATACTCTATCTAATGTATCTGGGGCACTTGGGGGTTTAAATGACTTGCCCAGGGTCATAAGGAACAGTATGGGATTTGAACCCACAACCCCAGTGTGCTGGGGGTTGTACCTCTAACCACTGCACCACACACTCCCCATATCCCCACGCCTTCTGTGTCCCCCACTCCTTCCCCCTCCCCATTCCACACTTGCTCTCTCCCTCCCCCCATCCCACCCCCCATACCTCTAATTGAGGAATGAGGGGCATAGGAATAAGGAATAAAGAGTGCAAAAAAAAAGTTGCATCTAGGTAAGGAAAGGAGAAGGGGGAGCACATTTGAAAATGGGTTGAAGAGGAGTGATAGGATGGAGCAGGGATGGGACAATGTGGTAGGTAGTATGGATAACAACAAAGACCCACGAGTGAACTCTTTACTATTTCCTGGCATTCATGGTACTGCCACTGATTATTGTTTGGATGGAAAATTGCCTAGATACTTTCCTAAAATCCTGCACATATATCGGCCAGGATGCTCATTGAGATCTGAAAGTGGAATGCTGTTAGGTGTGGGAAGACGTGACGAGGTAGATTATGTTAATACAGTAAAGTCTTCCTTTTCAGTGGCAGTCCAGTTACGTGGAATGCTGTGCCATGGTAATTTGCACTTATGTGATAATGAATTGAGGTTTAAGAAATTGTTAAAAACGTACCCCTGCTCTTTTTTATATTAGTTACCTTCCCTGTTTGGATTGATTGGTTTGCGAATGCTCAGCTGTTGTTCCTACTCGCATTCTCTGTTCAGCGGTTTGCATCTTTGTACTTTTGTTGCCAGTATGCTTTTTTGTTCTGATGTCCTTGTTCTCTGTTGCCTCTTTAATAGAGATGATTTAAAAAAAAAAAAAAAAATTACCCCCACCCATTTTACAAAACCATGAAAGCGGTTTTTAGCACAGGCTGGCACGCTGAATGCTCTGCGCTGCTCCCGGTGCTCATAAGAACTCTATGGGTGTCAGGAGCAGCGCAGAGCATTCAGCATGCCAGCCTGCACTAAAAACCGCTTTTGCGGTTTTGTAAAATGGAAGGGGGGGGGTAAAGTTTTTTTTGTCCAGGCATTTACTGAAGAAAAGAAGATATATGATTCAGGGAGTTGTTTGTTTTATTTATCATGGTCAATGTATGATGTTAGATGATGTTTTATTGCTTTTAATGTAAGTTTGTTTCTAAAGTGATTATAACTGTTTTTATTGTAAGTCACCTAGGTTTCAGGTGGATAATAAATATCTATAATAAATAAACATTTCCTACAATTAGGTGCTACTAGCAACACTGGTGTCCGGATCCTCCCGGTGTCAGGAAAATGGTTTCCATGTGTTCGCACTGTGCTTTTGTGGTACTGTTGTCTGCAGTCAAATATTTCCTATTTTTATTGAATGTGGCATAAACTCTTGTTGATAATGAAGTAGTGTGATATTATTCCTTATACAGGTTAGCATGAGCATGTGAATATTGAAGCATAAATGATCAGAATAGTGGTGTAGTAATGGGGGGGATGCAGACCGCCTTGGGCGCTGAGTTGGTGGGGCCACTGGCACCTCTCCGTCCCGCTACACCCTGCCACGCTCACACAATCTCCCTCCCCACCTGTCTGTATTATCTTCGCTAGCATGAGCAACTTCTGCCTGTTGCTCGTGCCAGCCTGGTTCCCCTCTGAATCACTTCTGTGTCACGGAACCAGGAAGCGACGTCAGAGGGAAATCTAATGCTGGCACGAGGAGCATGCTGCAGAAGCCACTCACGCTATTGAAAATTCAGAGGTATGGGGAGAGAGAGAATACAAGTGCAGAATAGGGGTGGGAAGGAGTGGGGGTACGGAGAAGAAGGTGCAGGGGGCGCAGTGGGGGGTGCTTTCACCTTGGGTGTCACCTACCCTTACTACACCACTGGTTCAGGACAATGGACAACTCTTGCTTCATTCTTTTCAAGCAAGAACCCCTCGATAAGAAACTGGCAGCACATCACTGATGCCTGGGAGCTGGAATGAGTTCACAGGAGCCTCAATTGGCTTGGCATGGAGCTCGGCAGCCACAACAAAGAAAACTAGTTGGGGCGAACTTTCCTTGGAGGCTCCGGTAGACGGAGAGACTTAGTTAACGATCTAGAACTAAAATCAGTCGAGAATTGACATGAGAGGAAAAATAGATGGTTTAGACGTTAAGATATTAGATATTAAAGAAAGTATTTCTGTCTTGCAGTGAGTTATAAAGGGTTCTGTGCAATATCACCTTGTTTCCAGATCAACAGTTTGCTGTGCAGCACAGCAAATGCAGCTCAGAAGAAAAAAGCAGTAAGACATCCTTATAGCAGAGGAAACAGGTAAACAAACCTAGTTCTGGACTACCACAGATTGATTCTCTTTCCCAAGCATCTGTTCCATGCTTTTTCCCCTTTCCCCCCAATATTCACCCATGCTTCTTACCCCTCTACCAGCATCTGCTCTGCCTCTCTTTCCAGCCTCCCTATATTTGTTCCCCTACCCATGCATACCTCATCCCTTCGCTCTTCCCTTGCATTTGTCCTTTGTCTACTCTCCCTTTGGCTGTTCTCCCTTTTCCCTGCACTTTTTCCACTGCGTCTTGTGCTTTCTCTACCCCATTTCTCTTGTACTTACCTCCTGCCTCTTTCCCCAATTCCCTCCTTCTATTGTGGTTGTCCCCTTGTTCTAGCATGTGCTTGAGTAATAAATTCCAGATAAGTGCACAGATCTGGCACTGAGATCCCTCCTGACTTGTACCTGAATAGTCCTTCATAGGAAGCACCTTTCTATATCTGCTTCACTGTTTCCGGGAATCCATATAGCCTGTCCTAGGTACCTTGTACGTCTGTGCCAGTACCGCTGAATGAGCCAATTCAAAGCTGGCAGGGCGATCACATCGTGTCTGCTTATCTCATGCATCACAGGATCAGCAAGCAGGAAGTGTTAGTCCTGTTAACTTTAAATTTGCTCACTCAGGCGTGCTAGCTGGGTATTCAAATCAGCAGTTGTGGGTAGTGATGTAGTAAGGTGGGGGGGCGGTATGACCCAGGCACTATCTTTGTAGGGGTGTGGCACCCATCCTCCTCTCTGCCCCCTTGCTCCTTCCCCCCCCCCCCCGCACTGCTGCCCGTGCTCATCACTTCCCTTCCCCATACCTTAGTAACATTCCTGGCACGAGCAGCAACTTTCAACCTGCTGTCGTGCCTGGGTCAGCTCTTCTTCTGATGACACTTCCTGGACCCGCATATAGGAAGTGACGTCAGAGGAGAGCTCACAAAGGCACGACAGCAGGCTGGGGGTTGCTGCTCGTGGCAGGAACATTACATAGGTACGGGGAAAGGGAAGCAGCACATGTGCAGCACTGGGAGGGGGGGAGGGAAGGAGCATGTAGGGTAGCAGAGAAGGGGGCAAGGGAGGGGCACCATCACCCCTGGTGCCTCTCACCCTCGCTACACCACTGGTTGTAGGTACTCACTGTGTCCTGCAAACCTGTCTTCTAGGTTTCCCTTGTTGGGAAGGAGTTTCTTTTTTTTGTGTGAGGCAACAGAAGATGGGCTCCCAGGCACTGTTCCCTCTAAGCTGAGCAGGAGTCCTCCACCTATAGTCCTGCCAGTGGGAGGTGCTGTTACACTATCACATTTTCAATAGTGAGAACAGGGAAACTCTACTGTACTCCAATAAACCTGCCCATCTCTAGCTACTGAAAACAAAATATTAAAGCATTAACCCCCCCCCCCCCATTGGCATCAATATATTTAGAGGACTCCCACTCAGATTAGAGAGAGCAATGCTCCCAAGGTGGAAGTCTCAGTTGTTTGGAAAGTTTGAATTCCTTGTTCCAGTGGAGACTATTCAATGTGTGTTAAGGAATTTGATTTACAGCCTGTTGTAAAGGAAGGCTCCCAAATATGTCAACCAGCCACAGAGGTTACCTAAGTACAGATTAAATTTAATGTGGACAAAATGCAAAATGATGGACATTGGGAAGAATAACCAAAGAGTTTATCCAATACTGCAGAGATTGTTGAAGTGAAGATGTGACTGTAATGTGTTTAGACAGTGGGTCAAGAGCTTGAGACCACTGAGATGCAAGAGTCCGTTGAGGGGTCTTGAGATGAAGTCATGTGACCTGCGAGCACCATCATTTGTCTGGCCTAGAGGTTAGGGCAGTTGTCTTGGGCCCTGCTGATTTGTGTTCAAGACTGGGTTAAACCAAGCAAAAATACATTTTGTTCTTATTAAAATCAATAGGAGGAAATGTTTTTTTCAATCAGAGAATAGTTAAGCTCTGGAACGTTTTACCAGAGGTTGTGGTAAAAGCGGATAGTGTAGCTGGTTTTAAGAAAGGTTTGGATAAATTCCTGGTCCATAGTCTGTTATTAAGACATGGGGGAAGCCTCTGCTTACCCTGGATCGGTAGCATGGAATGCTTTGGGTTTTGGCCAGGTACTAGTGGCCTGGATTGGCCACCGTGAGAACAGGCTACTGGGCTTGATGGACCATTGGTTTGACCCAGTAAGGCTATTCCTATGTTCTTGTGATAAGTTTGATCGAAAAGCTGAATCAAATTGTCTTGTCTTTGCTGAGGGAGAAACGCTCTGAGATGAATGGTGTTTAGTAGAGCTCTGATAAATTGCAGATTCTGAAGCTGGGATTTGGGAAAATTGATTTCGAACCCCAACTGCTGAAGGAAGAGAATTGTCAACTGAGTCGCTGTCATCACCCCTTGCTTGGTTGGATCTTTCATCAGCCAATTGTTCAAATAGGGAAACACCTAGAGACCCTGAGCCTGCAATGCTGCTGCCACTACAACCAGACACTTGGTGAATACTCTGGAAGAGGATGCAAGGCCAAAGGGTAGGACTCTGTATTGGTAATGGTGCTGTGCCACCTGAAATCTGAGGAATTTCCTGGAGGACGGATGCATTGAATATGAGTATAAACTTCTTTCAGATCTAGAGAGCATAGCCAGTCGTTGTGATCTAAGAGGGGATATAAAGTTGCCAGGGACTACATACAAAACTTTTTCTTCACTAGAAACTTGTTCAGGCCCCTGAGATCTAAGATTGGATGTAGACTTCCCATCTTCTTTGGAAAGAGGAAATACCGGGAGTATAATCCCCGATTCCACTGGAGAGGTGGAACCTCTTCTATTGCATTGAGAAGAAAAATAAATTCTATCTCTCTCGAAGAAGAAGGGACATCTGCTGAGGGTTGAAAGAGGACTCGCTTGGAGGATGATCTGGAGGCATAGTGATGAAGTGAAGAGAGTATCCCTCTTGATTGACTTTTAGAACCCAGAGGTCTGTAGTTATTAATTTCCAATGGTTATAATACAATTGTAGCCGACCTCCGATTGGTTGGGGAAGAAGCCGGAGAAGAGGAACAGTGGCTATGTTCTCTAGAAGCTCATCAAAATGACTGAGCAGGCTTTGAAGGAGCTTCTGATTGAGCTTTCTGAGGGCACTGTTGCTTTTGCTTTTTCTGCTGTGGTCTAGGAGGAGCAGCTGGTTTTGAATAAAAACACCTTTGATATGAAGAAGAAGGCTTAAAAGATTTAGAAGTTGAAGGCTTACGCTTAGATTTAACCAAAGCATCCTAATGTTTCTCATGGTCAGTGAGCTTTTGTGTAGTGTTTTCAATAAAGTCACCAAAAAGCTCATCTCCTAAGCAGGGAATGTTAGCTAATCTATCCTGATGATTGATATCTACTGTATATTTGAGACTCTTAGCCATGCGAGACATCTCATGGCCATTGACATAGCTGAGTCTCTGGAAGATAATTCAAATGCATTATAAGCAGATCTTGTCATATACCTTCTAGTTAAGGTAAGGGTGCAAAAGATACGATGACATTCTTGCAGATGTTGAGAAAAAATGTATCTATCAAAAGAAGGCAATTTTTGAACCAGATGCTTGATATAGCAGGAGATAGAAATTGTAATTTAGTATTGTTCGCTAACATGAAATCTTGGTACAGGCGACATCCAAATTTGTCCATAGTGTACCCTTCATGCCCTGGTGGCACTGAAGCATAGACTTTTGATGGAGTAGATTTTTTCAAAGTCGACTCCACCACTGATAACTGGTGCTGAAGCTGTGGTTTGTCAAAATCTGAAGTAATTATTTTATACAGAGAGTCCAATTTTCTAGGAGCCACTGTAATGGTGATAGGCATTTCCTAATTCTCGTGATGAGTCTCTTTGAGAATGCCATGTAAAGGTAATCTGAGAAGTTCTTTAGGAGGCTCATCATAATCTAAGGCCTCCAAGTGTTCAGCACTTTAGGCAGAATCAGCTTCTAGCTTGAATGGTAGCTTTTCTCCCAACTGCCTAACGAATGTTTTGTCTAATTAATTCCAGTTTTTGGATTAATATATTATGGAGAGCTGTGAACTAACTGTTTGAATTGAATGATCTGTAATCTTTGATGTTTATACAAATCTTGTTTGCTTTATTTTATGTATGTTACTATTTGTAAAGCCGCCTAGGACTAGACGGTTGAGAAATTTTGTTAAATAAAATAAATAAAATTTAATGAAAGAAAGTCTTTCAGTAGGAGATTTAGCCCTTGGTGGAAATTTCTGTGGAGACTTTTCCAAGGGAGTGTCATAAGCCTCAGTTGTAGACTCAGACCAATCCTCAAGTGAATCAGACTGTAAGTCAGAGTCATCAAAGGGCTTTAGTGAAGGAGTGCGTTGAGAAGATCGATGTTTATGTGAAGTCTGGTGCACATCCAATGCCGATAATGAGGTATGATACGAAGCTCTTTTTCTCTTTGAAGAACGTGAGGGAGAGTGATGTTTTGTTTTGGAAGCACGTGAGGAGGAATGATGCTTACTGGTCTTCGAGCGTTGAAAGGAGGAGGAGGAACGACAATGTCTCAATGAAATGGATCGATGCCTCGATGGAGAACTGGACCTGCGATGTCTAGGCATGGAGCATCAATGTCATTCCGGAGAACTAGTTATGGTACCTCCAGATCTAATAGACTTTTGCTGAGTCTGGACCAGTACCGAGAGAATCGATACTAGAGTACGCAATTTGAAAGCATCATTCAACTCTGCTTGGAAAAGCGCATCAAACTTTTCACAAAAGGAAAGCACTGGTACCTCTGGCTTATCTGCCAGTACCATTGGTGCCACGGCTTGCCTTGGAGAGGGTGATCTCGATGAGGATGCACACCTCGATGGTGAAGTAGGCCTTAAGGTTGGTTGTCGTTGTTTGGTCAGCATCAAGGAACTCGATGCAAGAATAACCTGCCACGCTAGTTGGGAAGCTGGTGGCTTCTTAGCTTGCTTACCAAATGGAGGGAGGTCTCCCGACGTTGGTGTCAATGTCAAAATCTTTCTCAAAGGTTGCGATGTCTTCTCTGTGTCCATGCTTGTCCCGAACAACTTCTCTTGTTGAAATTTGCGGCTCTTGATGGAATATTTCTGCAGGGTAGAACACCGAGCGCAGGATTTTACCCGGTGTTGAGGTCCAAGGCACTGCAAGCACCAACTGTGTGGGTCGGTGATAGAAATTTGCCTTTGGCACCTGCAACACATTTTGAAGCCCGTTAACATCATGGACATGGATGGAAAGACCACGTCAGCCAAGTCAAACTCAATGTTGAGAGAAAAAACAAAGTCCTCGATAGGAAAAAGCCGCGAAGAAAAGAAAAAAAGACTCTTCTCTTTTTTTACTAAAGAAGAAGAAATATTTAAAAGATAAAAACGTGTGAGCAGGAAGGCAAAATGGCAAAAAAACAGAACAATGTTCAGATACGACGTCTTAGCTCCGTAGAAAACTAAAAACTGAGAAGCCATGAGCCTACGTTGGGCGGGATGGCACTCATGCATGCGCTGTGCGGGCAGTTTGCAAACTTTCTTAAGTTCTTAAAGTGGTGATGCACTTTTAAATCTGTCTGTACCGGGGCTCCATTGATGACGTCACCTACATGTGAGAATATGCTGCCTGCTTGTCCTGAGATAAATAGTATTATGTATTATGTAAGTTAAGCACTTACTTGGGAGCCACACTCATGTCCCACCCACACTCTGCTCCTCTGTATGCTCCCCATGCTTTTATGCACACCATTACAGAACAGCGCTTAGGCAGCCTGCTAGCACTAATAGTTAAGTGTAAATTTATGCACATAAATTCTAATATTAATATACATTTACATATAAATGCAGGTACCCACATGATAGAACTGCCTCTCCAATGCATGAAGGCAAGCCGTAAAGGTTGTCAACAGCTCTCCAAAGCTTGAAGGCAAGCAGATGGTGATCAACGTCTTTGGGGCGGGTGGGTTGTGGGTGTTCATATAAATTACGCATACTTTGATACAATATGCCCGATCTGCACAGAATTTAGGCTCAGGCTTTTACACCAAGTTTTAGTTGGCATAAATGGTTGCATCTATATTTTAGTTATGGGACTGGCCACTACTACTACTTATCACTTATATAGCGCTGAAGGGCATACACAGCTCTGTACATTTGATATTTAATAGATGGTCCCTGCTCGTAAGAGCTTACAATCTAACTTGGACAGACATAATATGTAGGGTTGGTGATGCAGAACCCAAGGTGAGAGGAGTTAGGAGTTGAAAGCACTCTCAAACAGGTGGGCTTTTAACGAGGCCTTGAACACTGCCAGAGATGGAGCCCGCCGTAGGGATTCAGGCAGCTTATTCCAAGCATACGGCATAGCAAGGTAGAAGGGACGGAGACTGGAGTTGGCAGAGGAAGAGAAAGGTACTTACTGGCCAAGCAGAGCTTGCGGAGGGGGGGGGGGGACATAGGGGGAGATAAGTGAAGAGAGATAGTGAGGGGTAGCTGAGTGAATGCATTTGTAGGTCAATAAAAGGAGTTTGAATTATATTTGGAAACAGATGGGAAGCCAGTGAAGTGACTTTAGGAGAGGGGTAATATGAGTATAGCGGCTCTCCTGGATTATGAGTCATACAGCTGAATTCTGGGCGGATTGGAGGAGAGTAAAATGGCTAAGCGGAAGGACTGAGAGTAGCGAGTTGCAGTTGTCTAAGTGCGAGCTGATGAGAGTATGGATAGGGGTCAGTGGCGTACCTAGGGTATGTGGCACCCGGGGCCCATCATTTTTTGACACCCCCCCATGTAAAAAAATATTTTTTGTAATGACCATGAAATGGAATAAATGGTCAGAATAGAAACAGGCAGTGAAAATTTTCTTATATTCCAAACATAACATAACATAAATTATGTCTGAATTGTCATGACATCAGAAGTACATATTTGCAGGTGATGCTTGGGACAGTTCTGATTGTGTTAGTTCGGTTTTATGTGTTTTTTGAATAGAAGGGTTTTTATTTCTTTTTGAAGGTTTTGCAGTCTGTGGTTGATATCAATTGGTTGTAGAGTTGGGGGTCGAGTGTTGCAGCTCGAATGGCTAGGAGGTTGTCGAACAGTTTTTTTCTTTTGACGTTTTTGGTTGGAGGGTGTGTGAATGGTGCGTGAGTTCTCCTATGTCTGTTTGAAGTGGATTGAATTATTTAGCTGAAGAAATTAGTTACCCCCTCATCCCACACACATTAATTCTCTTCCATTTTTGTTCCCATTATAAAAAACACTGATAAGTTCCCAGAAAAAAAATACATTAAAATAAGAAGTGAAAACAAAGGCCCCTACAGATGAGAACATAACATAAGAATAGCCTAACTGGGTCAGACCAATGGTCCATCATGCCCAGTAGCCCATTCTCATGGTAGCCAATCCAGGACACTAATACCTGGTCAAAACCCAAAGAGTAGCAACATTCCAAGCTACCGATCCAGGGCAAGCAGACACTTCCCCCATGTCTTAATAACAGATTATGGACTTTTCCCCCAGGAATTTGTCCAAATCTTTCTTAAAACCAGCTACACTATCTGCTTTTACCATAACTTCTGGCCACTTCATTTTTAAGTTTAGATCTTTCCTTTCAAACAGAGACCTTGCTAGATGTCAAATACAGCACAAGGTAACTTCACATGGACTTAGCTGTGCAGGAAATGTGAATCTCCTCATACACCCACCATATAGTGCAAAAATGTGCAAAGGTCTGTTTTTTTCTTTTGATCACTACATAGCCTAATGCCACACAAGCAGCGCTGTTACAAACATATTCTGTAGGTCAATGCTAAGGATAACAAAGTTTCCTTCCTTGGACCAGAAGGAGATACTGATAAACCACTGGAAGAGATCCCAACACAACACCCAAAGACCCACTCAGTGTGTGAACCAATTGAGTGGAGTGGACTAACTGGGGGGTGGAAATGGGCCCGGAGTTTGCTCAGCAGAATTTCCCAGACCACCTCTTCCTCTCAACACATTGACACGCTGCCACCACCACCACTAGGAACACCTCACTGGGTAGGCCAGCTATTCTATAAACTTTATAAAACACATTATTATATTTTCTTATAAAGCACATATTTTAACTGAACTCTCTGACATCCTCAGCCTTTCCATTCACAAAAATAGAAGGAAGAAAAGTTCCCATTTCCTGCTGTTTCATGTCCCCGGCCTATACAATATTTTTTTTCTGCAGACCCTTCAAAAGTCTGACCAAATCCTCGTTTCACTTGCATTATAAAGTACTGAGGATGCCATCTCTCCCCAATCCCAGGTCCTAAAGTCTAAGACAGTAGCGCAAACTAATGCTGCCAGATTCAGGAAAAAAAATTTCGATTCGATTCAGCCTATTGAATTGGTTTTTCAATTCGATTTTCCTGCCCAGTTGGGTGATTTTTTTCAAAACTCCTGGTGGGTTTTATAGCTTTTTCACCCCCTTTGGCTTCTCCTAACCACACTGGCGCTGTGGTGTAAATAAAATAAAGAAACAAAAAGGACTTTTCCTCTCTCTGTTAAATCCTAGCTCACGTTTGCAGTCCAACACCAGCTCTGTCAGGATACATATTTCAAATCTGACATATTATAATCACAAAACAGAAAATAAAATTAATTTTTCTACCTTTTGTTGTCTGGTTATATTTCAAATCTTGTTGGTCCAAGACTCTGGTTTTCTTCTGATAACTTGCTTGCCAGGGTCTCCATCTTTCTTCTTTCTGCGTGCTAACCATCCATCTGCCAACTCTGTCCTCCCTTTCCATTTCCCTTCCCTCCTCAGGAAGTCTGGTATCTTTCCTTTTTTTCATCTCCCTCCACAGATCCACCTTTTCTTAACTACACTTTCATCCGGCATCTCTCCCACCTTCCCCACCACCCCAGAGTCCACCATCTCTTCCTTTCTTTTCCCAATTACCCTCCTATCCAGTATCTCTATCCCTCCTCCACACTATCCCTTGTGTCCAATTTCTCTCCCTTTCAGTTCCTTCCCTCCCTAAATCTCATGGTCCATCATTTCTCTCCCTCTCCTCTATTTTCAGACCCATTATTTCTTCATCCCCCCCCCCCCAAAGTTTGGCATATGCACGTCTCTTTGAACACCCCCTTCCCTCCGTGTACTTCTAAACCAGGGTCCCCCCCAAAGGCCTGTCCCCCCTTAAAGGTCTGCCTGTCCCCCCTTGAAGGCCTGCACCCCCCTTGAAGGCCTGTCCCACCCCCTTGTAGGCCTGTCCCCCCCTTGAAGGCCTGTCCTTCCCCCTTGTAGGCCTGTCCCCCCACCTTGAAGACCTGCCTGCCTGTCCCCCCCTTGAAGGCCTGTCCCCCCCCCTTGAAGGTCTGCACCCCCCCCAAAGGCCTGCACCCCCCTGAAGGCCTGTCCCCCCCTTGAAGGCCTGTCCCACCCCCTTGTAGGCCTGCCTGCCTGTCCCCCCCTTGAAGGCCTGCACCCCCCCTGAAGGCCTGCACCCCCCTGAAGGCCTGTCCCACCCCCTTGTAGGCCTGCCCACCCCCTTGTAGACCTGTCCTCCCTTGTAGACCTGTCCCCCCTTGAAGGCCTGCCTGCCCCCCCCTTGAAGGCCTGTCCCTTCCCCTTGAAGGTCTGCACCCCCCCCGAAGGCCTGTCCCCCCCCCCTTGAAGGCCTGCCTGCCTGTCACCCCCCTCCCCCTTGAATGCCTGCCTGCCTGCCTGCCCACCCGCCCCACCCTGAAGGACCGCTCGCCCCCCTGGCCTCCCCGTATCACCTATGAAGCAGCACTACCTATGCTCTCGGCCTTGCCGTTCAGTCCCCCCCCCCCCCCCCCGAAGGACCGCTCGCCCCACTGACCTTCCTGCACCACCTATGAAGCAGCCGCATCAGGATCGCGACGTCAGCTATCCCTGCGCTGCTTAGGCACTGCTTCCTGCGCCGCGTTCCCGCCCCTCCTCTGACGTCAGAGGAGGGGCGGGACCGCGGCGCAGGAAGCAGCGCCCAAGCAGCTCAGGGATAGCTGACCTCGCGATCCTGCTGCTTGCTGCTTCACAGGTGGTGCAGGAAGGTCAGTGGGGCGAGCGGTCCTTCGGGGGTGTGGGGGGACTGAACGGCAAGGCCGGGAGCACCCCTTCAGGGCTGGCACCCGGGGCGGACCGCCCCTCCCGCCCCCCCCTTGGTACGCCACTGATAGGGGTTTTGGTAGTGTGCCTCAAAGATGAAGGGTCAGATTTTGGTAATATTATAGGTTTTAGCAATATGTTGTACCTGGGTGGTTAAAGAGAGAGAGGAGTCATAGATGACCCCGAGATTATGAGCAGACAAAACAGGAATGATGAGTGTTGTCCACAGAGACAGAGAACAAGGGAAATTGGGAGGTGAGTTTAGGTGGGAAGATGAGCAGCTCCGTTTTAGCCATATTCAGTTTTAGATGGCAGTGAGACATCCAGTTGGCAATGTTGGACAGGCAGGATGAGACTCTGCTATTCTATAAACCGCGCCTAACTTTAGGCATAGTTTATAGAATAGCACTGAGTATTTTTTTGTGCCAAATTTTTTGGGCACCATATAGAATCTATATATAGCATCTGGAATATTAATGACAGCATGATGCTATCCAGAGAGTGCTTTGAATGTTAGAGTGGGTATTCAATGGCACTCTGCAGTTAAATGCCACTGAATATCTTCTCCCAGATTGGAAAGAGAAATTTAACCAGGTAGGAGCCTCTCCTACCTAGTTAAATCACTCTGGCTATCCACCTCTGATTTAGTTGGAGGAGGAGGTTGGTTGGTGCATTGGGCTGAGAACCTGGGTAACTTGTGATCATGAGCAAGTTACTTAACCTTCCATTGCTCTAGGTAGAAAAGGAACAGAAAAAGTACCTCGTAAATGTAAACCTCTTTGGTCATACCACAGAGAAACGGTTTATCAAAACTATAACCCTTTACTCTGTATTTACTTACAGTTCCAGCCAGGAAGCAATGAAAGCAATGGAGGTTAGTTCAATGTAACCACATCTCGTAGAGTTAATCTGACTAGACTAGCAGAAAGCTTTTATCTTGCAAAGAAATACATCGCTTTATTAACAGTGTGGGAACTCATAGCTCCATGGCTGGTAATTCCTGACCTCATATTATTTCCACACAGTGTACAGTACATATTACAAATACAAGTTTTCCCATAGCTGGTGTGACAAGGTCAATCAGAGTATCCATGCAAAACCAAAACTCTTCAGGGCCCAGTGTTCTCTCAAGTGATTCTGGGTCTAAGCTATCTACAAGTTTCAAGTTTCAAGTTTATTAGGTTTTTATATACCGTCTATCAAGGTTATCTAAGCGGTTTTACAATCAGGTATTCAAGCATTTTCCCTATCTGTCCCGGTGGACTCACAATCTATCTGGCTGGAAATGGCTATGAACTTTGTGTCTATCCATTTATATACTCAGGGCCAGATTCTGCAAACAACGCCACAATCAGCAGATGCCTCCAAAAGTTGCATCAATTGCATGTCAATCACGCAATGGCGCCATTTGCAGAATTGCGGCTTATGTCTAACTTAAGAACCAATAATGTAGGCCAGGGTTTTAAACGCCTACATTACCAGCACCTATATTACATGAAAAGCGCGTCTAAGGTCACTTCTGGTTGAAACCATGCCTACTGTGACTTTAAGTGGCACTAGACACCTCTGTAGATGTAGTTCAGGTACTCTTTCGGTAGGCACCTATGGGTGCCTACATTTTTTTTTAACAAGTATTTAATTAGTTTTAAATGACGCAGTCAATTACCATACCAATTAAAATCAATTAAGCTAGGCAGCAATACGGTGCCTACTGCCGCCTAACTTATGGCGTCATTTCGAGAAAACGGGCCTCAGCACGTGCGTAAATGTATATTTATACTATCATTTTTGTACATAAATATACACATGGGGTAAATATTCAGCTGTCAGCAGTGAGTGTTTTGCTGACCACAGATATTCAATGCTGGGCCATGTTCAGGCTTCAGCACTGAATATACAGTTTTTGTGGCACCAGCTAACTCATAGCCAGTTAAGTTGATATTCAGTCCTCAACTGGCAAAGTTGGCATAAAGTTAGGACTGACTTGGCCTGGGGAGATGGAGAGTTGCCGGTACTCCCCCCATCCACTACCACCTTTCTATGCCACTGCACCCATCACCTCCATTCTCTAGTTTAAACATCTGCCAGTGCACATTCAGAAACATTTAATTAAGATACAAACCTTTACTATATTTAGTTCCAATTAATAATTAAAATAAACATCTTCCAAAGATCTGTTTCATAGCTGCTATGTAGGGGAATCCCTTTTAAAAAAACAAGGTCTGCATTCAGTCTAAGCAGGCCCAGGTTGAATTCCAAAAAACTCACAGACACAGGCAGTATTTCCTCCCTGCTAGTTGCTTCTTTGTTTACAAAAGAGCCTTCAAGCTCAAAATCTTCATCATTTTGCATGTTCATGATCTTCATCTTGTTTATGTTCGGTTCTAATCCCATGTTATGACTTTTGGCTTTGACTTTTCTCAGTAGATACAGCACGTCTTCTTTGTTGCTGGTGATGCGTGTTGTATTATCTGCATAGTGCAGGTTGTTTATATTTCAGCCACCAACTTTGATACCAACATTCTCTTCTTCCAAATTTGTTTTTCTGCAGATGGTTTCACCGTACAGGTTGAACAGGTAAGGTGACAAGATGCATCCTTGCCTGACACCACATTTTATTGGAAACCAATCAGTGTTGCCATATTTAGTTCTCTAGATCATTGATAAATATGTAAAAAAAACACACAGTCCCAGCACAGACCCCTGGGAACCCCACTATTTACCCTTCTCCAATGAGAATATTGACCATTTAAACCTACTCTCTGTTTTCTGTCTTTCAACCAGTTCTTAATCCATAATAGGACATTACATCCTATTCCATGACTTTCTAATTTCCTCAGACGTCTTTCATGAGGTACCTTGTCAAATGCTTTTTGAAAATTTAAATACATAATATCAACCGATTCACCTTTATCTACATGTTCATTCACCCCTTCAAAGAAATGCAGTAGATTGGTTAGGTAAGATTTCCCTTGACTAAATCTATGTTTGCTTTCTCTCATTAATCCATGCTTCTTTATATGTGCTGTCATTTTGTTTATAATAGTCTCTAGCTTTGTACCAGGCACTGATGTCAGACTCACAGGTCTATAATTTCCGGGATCACTTCTGGAACCCTTTTTGAAAACTGGTGTCATGTTGGCCACCCTCCAGTCTTCTGGTACTATGCAAAATACCATCCTGCCTCTGCCCGCTCCCTGCTTCCAAAAAGAGAGGGTTGTTTTGGGTTCAAAAGGGGTGAAGGAGAGCTGACAAATATGTTCCTACTTTGGGCCATGACACCAATAACGCTTCTCAACATTCATTCCTACCAGAACACCTGGCCTTGGTCACATATGCAGAACACAGATAAACCCTATGCAAATACAAGACCAGATACCAGTCTCTGCATGCATGCTGTACAACACCAGAGAAATACTGTAGAAACAAATGCATTTCTTCCTGAATAGTGCAAAATACAGACAGGAGATATAAATTCTCAAAACCACATATTTCAATAATTTGAAAATAAAATCATTTTTCCTACCTTTGTTGGCTGGTGATTTTATTTTTCTACACATCTTTTTCCACACTTTGGTTGCACTTCCTTCTGTCTGTGCCCTTAACTCTGATTCCAGGGCACTTCTTATTGATTTTCTGTTTTTCTCTTCTACATCTTCTGCCCTACATCCATCTTTGTCATTAACTTTTAATATTCAACTTTCTTCAATTTTTCTGTTTCCTTCTCAAATCTATCTACTGTTCCATGCCTTCCCTTCCCAGCTATCCACAAGCACCATCTCTCTGCCCTTGCCTTCTCCTCCCATCCATCCATGTGTACCATCTCCTCCCTCATTCTTCTCCTTTCTTTCCATATTTTCTTACACAGAATTTCTTGCATCTCTCTTCCCTTCCCGTCCCTGTGCAGCATCTTCTCCCTCTCTCTCCCCTTCCTCTCCAGCTCTGAGCAGCATCTCCTCCCTTTCTTTTACTCTCTGGTGGTCTGACCTCCTCTTGTTCCCATAGTCTGGCATATCTCCCCCTCCTTTCATTCTATCCTCTCCCTTTGTGATTTCGCATCTCCCTGTCCTTCTCTTCCCCTTCTTACCTACCTCTCTCCATAGTCTGGCATTTCTCTCTCCTTCCCGCTCCCTCCAGTAATCTGACATTTCTCTCCTTCCATTCTCCCTTCTTGTGGTCTGGTATCTCTTCTCTCCTTCCCTTCTCCTCCTTCCTACCATCTATGTCATCCCCTTCCCATTCTCTTCTGTTCCCCCGGAGGTCTGGCATCTCTTTGTTTTTATTCCTCTCAATTCCCACAGTCCAGCATTTCTCTTCCCCTGCAATCCCACAGTGCCCCCCACCCCCTCGTGTTCCTCTCCTTCACAGGATCCAATAAGGCAGCTACTCTTGCACTCTTTGGCCAGCAGCAGTGTAAGTGAAGTAAACACGCTGCCTTCGGCCGCCCTGAAGATTTCCCTCTGCTACTACTTTGTGCCAAAGCTGGGTCAGGAAGCAGTAGCAGAGGGAAAGGTTCTGGGCCATGGAAGATAGCATGTTTACTTCACTCATGCTACTGGCAGCCCGAAGAGTGTAAAAGCAGCTGCAATGATGGATCCCACCATCCACAAATGCACCATCTCTCCTTCTCTCTTCTCAACTACCATTTTATCCAGCATCTCTTTCCCTTCTGCCCCACCATCTCAGAGTCTACCATTTCTCCCTTTCTCTTCCCAACTACTCTCCTACCTAGTATCTCTATACCCCCTCTCTCTCCACACCATCCCTTATGTCCAACTTCTCTTCCTTCCTTTTTTTCCCCTGCCTCTTTTCCCTGCCTCCATCCCATTGTCCACTATCTCTCTACCTCTCCTCTGTTTCCAGGCCATTATTTCTTCCCCTTCACATCCCTCCTCACCTCCCCCTTGCCTCAGTCTGCTATATCCCCCTCTCTTTGAACCCGCTTCCTCCGTGTACTTCAAGAAGAGCCTTTAGGCTTTAGGGAAAACAGGGCAGTTGCCTTCGGTCCCACAACTTTAGGTCCCCCCCAAAGGGTAGCATGCTTCCCCCTTGTCTCCATCCTCATCCGGCATTCCCCTTGCCTTCCTGCTCTAACTTTAAAAAGTAATTATGTCCTGCAGAGGATTGCTGGTGCTGCAGTGATTCTAAAAGGCTGCCTATGGCCTCCGCTGCAAGTTCCCACTGCAGCTGTCCATCCCAGACCAAATCAGGATGTTACATCAGAGGAGAGGGCGGGACTGTGGAAGAGGGAACATGTAGTGGAGGCTGTGGGCAGCCTGTTAGAATCGCTGCAGCACCGACGATTCTCTGCAGGCCGTAATTACCTTTTAAAATTAGAGCTTTGGGGATCCCAGATGAGAATGGAGACTAGAGGGAAGCAGTTATTTACAATGTCTAGTGTGACATGGACAAGGGGGCATAGACTGAAGCTGAGGGGGGACAGGTCCAGGACGAATATCAGGAAGTTCAAGTTTCAAGTTTATTTATTCATTTGATGAATCGCCTATTAAAATTGCTAGGTGATGTACAAAAATCCATGTAGAAAGTAATACAGAGAAACTATCAATTAACAATATAATTACATAAAATATGGACATGAGGAGGTAGGGAAGGATTAAAGTTTACAATCTTAAAATTGGTAGAAAAAGGTAAAAACAAGAGGTAAGGGGCTAAAATCCAAAGCACAGTTAAAAGTATCTTTGAAGCTTGTAAAAATTTTAGTTATTAAAAGCATCGATAAATAAATAAGATTTTAAAAGTTTTTTAAATGTTACGATGTCTTTTTCAGATCTAATGTATTGAGGGAGGGCGTTCCACCATTGTGGTCCCATCACTGTGAACATATCTGATCTCCTTGTACCTATGATTTTCAAAGAGGGTACTGAAAGCAGGTTTTGGCCAGATGATCGAAGAGAACGTTGAGAGTTGTGTGGGATTAGAGAACGGGAAATAAAAAGTGGTTCATTGGATGCTAGTGTTTTAAAGATAAGTAACAGTATTTTAAAGGTTGCCAGTGGGCATCTTTTAATAGTGGAGAAACGTGATCGTACTTTTTCGCGTTGTATATTAATTTAATGGCCGTGTTTTGTATTAACTGCAGTCTCCTTTTTTCTTTCTGGGTGATGTTAAGTAGAAGAGCATTGCAGTAATCAATTTTTGATATTACTAAGGAGTGAATGAATATCTTTATCGATGTTAAACTGAGGAATTTGGCGATTGAGCGGATCTGTCGTAATTTAAAGAAACAGCTTTTAACAGTAAGAGAGATGTGTTCATGATAAGTTAATTTATCATCTATAATTACGCCTAGAATTTTAACGGAGGAAACCAGGTTGAGCGAAATGTTATTAAGAATGAACGGTTTTGACAGGATTATGTCTTTTTTCCAAGTGAATAACATTGTTTTAGTCTTATTGATATTTAATGCTAATTTGTTTGTATTAAGCCAGTTTGGGATTTTTTCCAATTTATGGTTGATAGATGTGATTTCGGTATTATTTTCTGGGTGCAAGGGATGAATGAGTTGAATATCGTCTGCATAGGAGAAGGGAATGAAACCAATGGATTGGCAAATACCTAATAGTGGTGAGAGAAAAATATTAAACAATAGAGGGGACAAAATAGATCCTTGAGGGATTCCAAATGAAGAAGAATAAGATGTAGAGTCTTCATTATTAAACCTAACGGAGGTGGTGCGGTTAACTAGGTACGAGTTAAACCATGAAAGAACATTCTCGTTTATTCCTATTTCTTCTAGTCTAGTAAGGAGCAGATTATGATCTATAGTGCCAAAAGCAGCGGAAATATCTAAAGAAAAAAAAAATGACTGATTTGTGATGATCTAAGTAGTATTCTGTATTGTGAAATTTTCTAAATCCTGTTTGGTTGGGGTGTAGTGCATTAGTGTTTTCTATAAAGTCGGATAGCTGGTTGAAAATCAGTTTTTCTGTCAGTTTTGCTAAAAATGGTATGTTGGCTATTGGCCGGTAATTGGAAAGTTCATTAATGCTGTTTTTATAATTCTTGAGAATAGGAGTGATAATCGCGGTCTTCCATTGAGATGGAACTGTTTCACGCAGCGAGTGGTGGGCACTTGGAATGCTCTCCCAGAGGAAGTAATTGCAGAATCCACCGTTCTAGGATTTAAGGGTAAACTAGATGCACATCTCCTTAAGAGTGGCATAGATTGATACGGGTAAGGGTAAATTAGATGCACATCTCCCTTGAGAAGTATACAGTGATATGGGGACTAAAACTATGCCAGGGTACACCTGGTGGGGTCTCCGCGTGTGCGGATCACCGGACTTCATGGACCCAGGGTCTGATTTGGAGATGGCAATTCTTTTGTTCTTATGTTCATGGGGCCCCCCTAAAGCCACAGGGCTGAGCAAAACTACTGCATCTGTGATCACATGAGGTCCCCAAAATATTGGGTGTGTTCAGGCACCCACAGCACCTACAGAGCTGATGCCTATGAATGGCATGGAAACCTTTTGAGCATTGGGGTCTTGGTCCCAAATTCCAGACCTGACTCCGATTGAGCTGGAATTAAAAAGAAGCAAGTATTTAAATGTCAAACCGCACATTGTGCAGTATGAGTGGTAATTCAGGGTAAATTCTACGCATGAGCTATTGTTTGCTTATTTTAGTGTTTATATAGGTTCTTTTTATTGCTTCTTTGCACAACTGTCTAGTTGATATCTTGCAGTGTCTTTCTGCTTCTATGGTTTTCTACTGCACTCTTCAATAAGTTTCAGCACCCGCCATTGTTGAAACCAAAGTCTTTGTGAAACAATGGCCCCTGGATAAAACAATCCCTCAGACATCTTCTCACAAAGGGCTCTGGAGCCACACTTTTGAATGGCAACCAAAACAACCTTTGAACAATAGAGCTAACACCCTTTAATCCCCAGATAATCTGTTACCATGGTGACACAAGCACACACTGACTGCATAGAAAGAAAGAAAGAGGCCCACAGGTACATCAACCCATTCATACGCTCCTAAAATCCTTTTATCCCTGTTAGCATTTAATGTTCATCTATCACTGCAGGTTTCTTTTTCTTCCCGTTGGGCATAACTGTCAGGAAAAAAAAAACTGTCCCATTTGATGGTAAAAGACAGCTCATATATTAATAAGGTACATTTATAAATGTTGCTTTAGAATTTAGCTTACTTTATTTTTAAATGAGATTCAGAACCTTTGTGCTTTTTATTCCTGCATGTACTATTAATATGATCATACTTTACAGTATAAGGCAAACTTTATACTTTCACACGGGGCCCTCCCCTACAAAGTCTGACTACTTAAAGGGTATTTAAGCCCCAGATAAGGCAGTTTGAAAAACTCATGCAGGCATAAAACATTCTTTAAGCTTGCTTAAGCAGTCAGATATTTATTGATGAGCAGATCCAAGATACAGAAATAGTTTACAGTACTATAGGAAGATTACAGATGATTATTCGTGGAGCTTTTTGATCTAGAAGCCTTTCACAGTCTCACAGGATATAGCCAAACACAATACTTTGCAGTTGTATAGTTTACATGGGTTGACAATAAAGGGATAATTTAAACACAATATTGAAGCTCCCCGATTCTATATATGTCACACGCCCAACTTAATTAAGTACCGAGCCCTTAACTAGCAATAATTGGGTGTTAACAACCAATTATTGCAGCTAATTGGCTCTAATTAGGATTTGTGCATGCATCTGGCTGTGTATTATTCTAACATTAAAGGGGGCATGGCCAGGGGCATGTTGGGGCATTCCAAAAAGTTATGCATGGATTTAAAGAATACAGCCTGAGCTCACCCAAGTTCATCATCAGATTTACATCTGGAATCAATGCTAAGTGCGATTCAATAAAGTGCACACACTCTATATAGAACTGCGCTTAGGCCGTGATTCTATAAACGGCACCATTGTTGACGGCCGCCTTAAAAATGGCCACCGATTGGGTGTCAATTACACGATGGCACCGTTTATAGAATCGCGACTTCAGAAAACGTAGGCGCTGGAAATTTAGGCCAAAGTTTTCAAGACCTACATTTCTGGCACCTGCCTTTTACGTGAATCATGTCTAGGGAGGTGCTTTACGATGGCTAATGCCACTTCTGGCGTTAGCCACACCTACAGTGGCATAAGGCGACATAAAGCACCTCCATAGGCTTGATGCAGATGTCTACATTTTTCTTTTAAAAATGGCATTTTCAATTTAAATTAGGCACTGGTAGGGTGCCTAACTTAAGGTACCATTTATAGAATATAGGCCTTAGAGCCAATCTGCTGGCTGGGTAGTGGAGGGGGTCGGGTTATGGATTAAAGGCTATATTATTTCATTTTCATCATCGGCATAAAATACTTCCACGTGTTAACTTTAGCAGAGTCTCCATAAACAACATTTGTTAACTAATACAGTTATAGTACAATCTCAATAAACTGAGCACAGTCCATATAATCACAAATGATAACTTTTGATCACACAAGAACTTCAAACAGGCTCTTAATGTACTAATATTGTGTCACGGTTATATACTCAAACTGATGGTCACAAAACTTTCAACATGAACTCTACCAGGCTCATGACATACAGTATCTGTGGCGTCATGGTTATATTCTCCAACCAAGACTTCTTTTCACAGATCCCACCTGCTTCTTCAGGGTACAACTGGACCATCTAGAAAAAACTCACTCATTTATATAAGACATCATAGATCTGTGGTCTCATTGAAAATGGACCAGTGATTGTCCAAAAACATTCACCTAATGCAGGATACCCGCAGGAGCTCAATTTCTCCATCCCATTCCCATGAGTTTTGTCGCTGTCCCTGCCCCTATCCCATTCCTGTAAGCTCTGCCTTAACTGCACAAGTCTCAAGCGCTTATGATTTTAAAGTGTTTGAGGCTTGTGATGTGGACAGAGCGGAGATCTTAGAAGAATCGACTGACCATAGAGTACCATATCTCAAGAACATAGCAAGATGGTATTTATAAAAATCCAGAAAACACAATCCCCCATGTACTTTAGGTAGCTTTAATGTAGAGAGAGCAATGCGCGGAGGTTTGTTGAGCCAAATAAATTTAGAAAGTAGGGTTTCAAGATCTTTATAAAAAAGAATGGCTGGCAAGTCTAGGAAACATTCCCAAGATATAATTGATGATAGGAGTAAGAGTCATTTTAACTACTTCAATCCTACCCCACCAAGCTAAATGATATGGAGACCACTTAGAAGTCAAAGCAGAATTTCTTGATTGAAGAGCCTTCAAACTTGGGTACATGAGAGTATCTCTATGCTTGTGAAATAAGATACCAAGATATTTTAGCTGATCAGGAGACCATTTCAAATCAATAAGACCTAAATTGGATTGAAATGTGTTATCATTCAATGGCATAGTTTCTATTTTATTTTATTTTTTACATATGTTTATTAAAGTCGAAAGGGGCACAGAAATCACATAACAAGGCAAGGAAAAACACTGAAACATTGTTGCTTTTGATATTACTTGCCTTTGCGGGGCCTAGATTCTGATTTGTTCCAATTAATACGATAACCTGAGAATATAGAAAATTCAGAAACCATTTGGAGTAGCACAGGGATAGAATTTTTTAAAGTATATATAATGTCCTACACTATCTACCAGTTTAATGCAGTCACTATTTTTTTTTCTTTCAGTAAAGCATATTGGACTCCTAGCAAGTTACATAGAGCCCATTGAACGAATTCAAATAAATGCTGGCATTGTAATGGAAATTTAGGTGACCTTAAGCATATGATTTATGACTGCCCAAATATTCAACCATTTTGGAGATCAGTATGGAAAACCATATGCACTATACTTCTTATTTCTTCTCAGTTATCTTTTGATATTGTTCTCTTTTGTTCTTTTGCTTTGCCTGATATACTGGACAAATGGCATTCTAAGTTACTCAATATTCTTATGGCTCTTGCTCTGCAAATGATTCTCTCATACTGGAAGTCAGTTCAATTATTAAACACCTCTTTTTGGTGGGCTGCGGTCATGATGATTCATAAATATGAATGCAAAGCAAATTCCCTTACTAATAGGAGCTTTAAAACTAACAAAATATGGTTTCCAATAACAAATGTCCAGTGGCGTACCAAGGGGGGGCGGAGGGGGGGAGGTCCACCCCGGGTGCAGCCTTAGGGGGGGGTGCACAGCTGGCCAGGTCCGGAAAATTCTACCGGGCCGATCAGCCTGCCTCTCCCCGACGTCAATTCTGCCGTCGGAGAGGAAATTCGGGCCAGTCAATCGCTGCCTAGCAGGGCAGAACTTCCTCTCCGACGGCAGAATTGACGTCGGGGAGAGGAATGCTGGTCGGCTCAACGCTGGGAAGGAGAGCTTGGGGCAGCAGCGGCTTTGGGGCATGTTACCCAATGGCGGTGACTTGGGGGGCTGTTCCCCGATGGCGGCGGTAATGGCTTGGGGGAGGGCAGGGAGAAAGAAAGAAAGGGGGCAGGCAGGGAGACAGAAGGAAAGAAGGGAAACAGAGAAAAAGAAAGGGGGCATGAAGAGAGAAAGAAAGGGCAGGGAGAGAGGAAGAAAAAGTTGGGGGAGGGAATGAGGTCTGGAGGAGAGGAAGCATACAGGCTGAAAGAAGGGAAGAAAGATTTGATGCACAGTCAGAAAAAGAAAGTGCAACCAGAGACTCATGAAATCACCAGACAACAAAGGTAGAAAAAATTATTTTATTTTCAATTTAGTGATCAAAATGTGTCTGAATTTATATCTGCTGTCTGTATTTTGCACTATGGCCCCCCTTTTACTAAACCACAATAGCGTTTTTTAGCGCAGGGAGCCTATGAGCGTCGAGAGCAGCCCTGGGCATTCAGCGCAGCTCCCTGCGCTAAAAACTGCTATTGTGCTTTAGTAAAAAGGGAGGGGGGGTATTTGTCTATTTTTGTATGGTTGTTACTTGACCTCTTTGAAAAATCCCCAGAATAGGAATGATAATTAACATTTTCTCAGTGTACAGTGTGCTTTGTGTTTTTATTTTATTTTATTGTTGATAGATCATTTTGACTTGGTCATTTTAAAAGTAGCTCGCAAGCCCAAAAAGTGTGGATACTCCTGAGCTAAAGCGTTGAAGCTGCGTGTTTCTGCCGTAAAGGTCATCTCTGACGCAACTGGAAGTTGCATCAGAGACGACCTTTACGGCAGCCATATGCAACTACAATGCTCTGGCTGCTGTAATAAGGCAATTTAGACATCGCCGGCCACAGGGCAGGGAGGTTTGTCGGACCGGGCCTGTTGTCTGGGCCGGTGGGGGGGGGGAGAAAGTGCCAATAAGGTAAGGGGCAGGGAGGGAGAAAGGGAGAAAAGGTGGGGTGGAGAGGAAAACAGGGTAAAACAGAGGGGGGAGAAGGACGCTGAAAACACATGGGGAAGACAGAGTGGGAAGAAGATGCTGAATGGAAATGGGGAATAGAGAGTGGGGAGAAGATGCTGAAGGGAAATGAGGAACAGAGAGTGGGGAGAAGATGCTGCAGGAAAATGGGGAAGAGAGAGTTGGGAGAAGACGCTGGCAGGGAAGAAGACAGAGATGCCAGACTATGGGAGGAGCGGAGGGAAGAAGATGGGTGCCAGACCAATTTGGAAGGAGGGAGAAAGGGAGAGGCACAGTAACAGAGTAAATGGAAGATGCAGAGAGAAGAGAGACAGTGGATGGAAGGAAGAGAGTAACAAGAAGATGAGGAAAGCAGAAACCAGAGAAGACAAAGGTAGAACAAAAATTTTCTATTTATTTATTGCTTTAGGAGACATGTGTCACTGTTTCTGTGGTGTTGCATTGTATGCAGAGTCCAGCTTCTTGCTGGTTCAATTTAACCTTTGTCTATGTATTTCTATTTTATCCCCCCTTTTACAAAACTGTGGAGCATTTTTTAGCGCCAGCCGTGGTGGTAGCAGCTCTGATGCTCAAAATTCTATGAGCGTCAGAGCTGTTACCACCGTGGCTAAAATCCACACTACAGTTTTGTAAAAGGGGGAGGGGTTAGTTTGTGATGACATTCCATACTAGGCGAAGGTGTTTTCTGTGTTCGAAAGACATGATTTTCTGTTAGGATTGACGGTGTAGGATTGATCTGTACCAGTCTGGCTTGTTTAGTTTTACAATGGGTGTATTGATGTTGTACTGTTCACTGCAGTATGTAAGATGCTGCCTTTTCCTAGGTTCCTGGCTTGTTACTAAAAATCATGTTTTTCGTAAAGATTGGGGGGGTGCCAAAAAATGATGGGCCCTGGGTGTCACATATGCTAGGTACGCCACTGCAAATGTCTCTTCTCATTTTTGACGTAATTGTTACATTTCAGTTGGTAACTTTGGGACTCATAATCAAAACAAAAAAAAAAAACGTCTAAAAAGTGTCCTAAATCAAAAAGCCTGATCTTATCTACGTATCTAAAACCAGCTTAGGCCTTTCCCCTGCCTCTAAATGCATAGAGCGAAAAGAGGCGTTTTTAGGGGAGGGGAAAGGGCAGAAGGTGGGCTGACCTAGACATAGGCGTACAGCAGGTATAATCAAAAGTTTAGGCAGGTTGCCTAGTCGGCACTTATACGTTTTGACTTAGACCAAATCAAAACAGGTATAAGTGCTGAAAAGGGGCCACTGAGCTGATCGTAGCAGCTCAGCGTTCTCAACAACCTGCCTATCTACTGCAACAATCATGCCTGAGAGATGGCTCATCTCTCCTTCCGCGATCCACCCCTCCCTCCCGATCGGATCCGGCAGGAGGGAGCCCAAGCCCTCCTGCTTTGCTGAAACTCCACCCACCTGACACGATCGGTGCAGGAGGGAGCACAAGCCCTCCATAAAGCAAACAACTTCATTAAACTACAAAAAGCAAGTCGGGATGCAGCGGATCATTACTGAAGGGGGGACCTCTTCTTGGTAAAGCCTATTGGTGAAACATCGGAGTAGACAGGTCCCTACCCGATGTTCACTACATAAAGCTATAAAAGTTGCAAAAGCTAGGTACAATTTTTGCAAAAAATGTTTTTAACCATTTGTAGCACTTATAATAGCACTGCAACAGCACTTTACTAAAATAAAATGAAGGATTTTATTTTAAAAAGTCTAAAAAAAACCGAAGAAAATAAAAACAAAATAAATAAGTCTGATGAGGATGAATGTGCCAACAAACACCTCAGCCATGAATTTTTAGGCTGGTGGCAGGAAAATACTGAAGACTTATATAAAAACTTTATAGATATTAAGCATGTTGAAAGTTTATAGTTTTGCCTTGTTCATAGAGGTATTTAAAATTGTCTACATAGATGCTTTTAGTCTTCTCTGCTTCTATGTTTTACATTTATAAATCATTTGTTCTGTAAAATCTCATTGCATTTTATTTAATCATTTGTTATATGTTAAACTTAAATTATTTTTTTTTTTAAATAAAAAATATTGTACTGTTCAATCCTGTAAATTGAACTGATCACAATTTGAAAATCCAATGCTGTTCATGTCTTTTTTTTTTTAAATTCTTTATTTTCATTTTATAGTATTGACATAGTATTAGTCAAAACAAAGAAAATAATACAACACCAGTTCAAACTTTAAGATGAGACAATAATCAATAGAAAAAATATACATTAGAAGTACAAAAACAAAACAAAAATTTATTTCCTCATCTAAGGCAAAACATTAGTCCCAAATATAAATTTTTACTGGCTTGTATCATTAGACCTCAATTAAGGGGGGAGAAAGCTATACAATAGCTGAAACCTTTATCAAATAATACAAGAAAATAAAAGATGGTAGCAAGAGAGAACAAGAACCTTATAATTGAGCTGAATTAAGACTGAAATTCTCTCAAGAATTCTAAGTTTGCTCTTTAGCAGAAATAAATTTTGTCAACTGCTGAGGTTCAAAGAAAATAAATCTATTCCCTTGATAGGTCATTACACATTTACAGGGGAATCTAAGTACAAACGTCGCACCTAACTGCAGAACCCTAGGTCTCAAAATAAGAAATTGTTTTCTTCTCTTTTGGGTCATTCGTGACACGTCTGGATACATTCTTATTATTCTTCACCTGACCTCTCAAGGAAATTTGTCAAATCCAAACTATCAGCAGACAAATTCTGCTGGCTGTTCATGTCTTTGTAACAACTTAGGACAATATCCTTTGGGAAACAATCCAGTACAAAACCGCAAATCTTCAAAATTATGATTATAAAGCACACAATATTCTACCAGTGGGGCTTCATGTTTATGCCTCCATCATTATGATTTTGAATTGACACGATGTCTGATCCACATAATCTTCTGGCAAGGACACAGAATACAATATGACACAGCTTGTCTCACAAGGCAAACTTTGTTTAAGAGCAAAAGAATGACAACTCATAAAATGCAATATGGTATTCCATTCCATAGATTTTCTAAACAATGTTATTTCAATTTTGTCTTTAGATTTAAATATTTTACCCCCCCACCATTACAAAACCGCGCAAGAGATTTTTAATGCTGGCCAGCACGCTTAATGCGCTGCACTGCTCCAACGCTCATAGGAGCTCTATGATTGTCGGAGAAGCGCAGAGCATTCAGTGCGCTGTCCGGCGCTAAAAACTTCTTACGCAGTTTTGTAAAAGGGGGTTAGTGTCCAGAAATGAAATTATAGTCATGGTAAATTTAATATTTGGATGATACAAATTGAGCCATTGTACAAACTTATCTATCTTATCTGATCTTTATTAACCTACCCTTTTATGAAGCCGCGTTAGCATTTTTTATCTCTGGCCATGGAGGTAAAAGCTTCGATACTCATAGAATTCCTATGAGCGTCGGAATTTTTACTGTCATGGCCAGTGATAAAAAAATACTAACTATAAAAGGGGGGTGGGGGTAAAATTTGATATACTACTACTATTACTACTATTTATTATTTCTATAGCGCTGAAAGGCGCATGCAGAACTGTACATTTTAACATACAATAGACAGCCAGGACAATAGAATACCAGGACATTTCAGGGTTGGGGAGGTTATAATGGGTTTAGATATCTGACAGCAGTAGGGTTGGGGAGATTATAGTGGGCATAGGTATCTGACAGCAGTGAGGGGGAGTTAAGAGTTGAAAGCAGTTTCAAAAAAATTGGGCTTTAGCTTAGATTTGAACACTGCCAGGGACGGGACATGACATATTGATTCAGGCAACCTGTTCCAGGCATACGGTGCCGCAAGATAGAAGGGACGGAGTCTGGAGTTGGTAGTGGAAGAGAAAGGTACAGATAAGAGAGGCTTGCCTGATTTGTGGAGATCATGGGGGGGGGCATAGGGGGAGATGAGCAAGGAGAGATATCGGGGGGCTTCAGAGCAAATACACTTGTAGGACAGCAAGAGGAGTTTAAACTGCAGACTGGCTTTAAAAGGTATCACAATTGAAATGCAAAACCAAAATGTAAAACAAAGCAGCAGTATGCATCAACATATAAAACAACAATTGAAATCATAAGCAGACAATACAAATAAACGTGAACAAACGACATGAATCACATAAAGCAATAATGTCAGGCTAAAAGAGACAAAAGCTTAGCACCCTAGATCCTCACCATAAAAAATTAAAATCATCAATAAATTTTAACCAGAAGTTTACAGTCCTCGCTTACAAAAAATCTAGAATTATCTGGAGTTATGCTACTACAAGTAAGCACAGTGACAAGAAAGCACACACTTTTAGGGCCAGATGCACTAAAGTCAGCGATCGCTTAACGATCGTTGCTAAACCATTTTTAAAAATTATTATTTATTTTCATTTCAAAATAATTACAAGAATCCACTTGTTACAGTAAATCAAAGCATCTAACCTCAGAAGACATCCTATGATTTTAAAGAAACAATCAAATTTGAAGCTGTTCTGGTATGAAAAACACATATTTAAGTCCAGCATATTTAATTTGACACTTGCAGGGATAATTTAACAGGAAATTTGCTCCTTTTTAACTGCTTCTTCCCACATAGCTATAAAAATTTTTCTGTGGTCTTGGGTCACCTTTATGACATCTGGAAAGATCCAGATTTTTTGTCCCATAAATAAGTTTTGAGGAGATCAAAATAGGCCTTCATAATTAAATTCAGGTCCTGTTCAAACACTAATGAAATTACCAGAGTTCCTCGATATTCAATCTTCTCCTGAGAATTCTCCTATATATCAGTTAAATTGTTGAAATCAATTTGTTGAGCAATTTCTTGTGGGTTATCAGGTAAATTTTCTTTTTTCTTTGGTAAACAGTAAAATCTGTTTATCGGGAGTATCATTTCAGATGAGAATTTCAGATTTTCCATTAAATATTTTTTAAACAGATCTAAAGGAGTGGATAAAGCTGATTTTGGAAAGTTTATCACACGTAAGTTGAGCCTCCTATTGAAATTTTCCAACAGTTCAATCTTCCTCTGCAAAAAGACTATCTTTGACAACGATGGCTGAAGTATTTTGTAAAGAGGAAATTTCCTTGCTCATATGAGCAAGTTTAGAGTCCGTTTCAGTTTTAATATTTTGGACAGAAACATCAAGTTTACTCATAACTCTGGAAATATCGCCGGCCAATTTAGTTGCTGCAGCTTCTAATTTCTGGAGCAGTTTCCAAATGTTAGGCAAAGTCACCAAAAAGGAGTCGGATTCTTCCACTCCTCTACTCGATGTCATCTCAGTTCCCTGGACTGCATGAGGGACACGTTGGGTCCTCAGCATTCCCACCTATCTCTTCGTCTTGAGCCAGGTTTGTCAGTTAACAGACTTTTTTTGGGGAGGAAAGCGATGTTTCAAGCCCTAAGGCTCCATCCACTGGAGCAACTGCAGGGTTTATTCCCCCTCTCACAATGGCTGGAGAGCTGGTCAGAAATCGGTTCATCGGTGTTTGTCCAGGAGTAGAAGGGTCTTCTCGGACAAACCCCTTACGTTTGCTATGGAGCATCTTCAATTTCCCAGGAAAAATTTCCACGGTTGGACATTTCATGACCAAAGGTAATACAAAGCAAGGCAGAGCACCGGCTTTCGGCTGCTACCACGCCGCCACCATCTTGTCTCTCTATAATCGTTGCTAAACCATTTTTGACTGGTTTAGTGATGATCGCATTTGCTGACTCAATGCAGAAAAAGGCTCACCGCGTGGTTTTTCTGCACGATAACTCATTTTCTGATCTGACCATGCAAATAAGCTCATTAATATTGAAATGCCATGTAAACTAGTAGAGCGATTCATGCTCTAACATGGCTTCCGACCCACAAAAAAAGTGATCACTTTTAGCGACTGGTCAAGACCATTTGCTTACCTGTCCCAATGATACAAAAATATTTATAACACACCAAACCTTTATTTTTAATGCGCACAGCTGCTGTGTGTTTGTTACACATGTACAATATCTGCCTCATTAAAAAAAAACCCAAAAAAACAGCCCACCCCCCGCTGATGACAGCCCTTTCCGACATCCCCGATGAACTGGCTCCTGGGACTGAACCTCCCTCCCTCCATGGCAGCAAAAAGATAAGGGATGCGCACTCCCTCTAGCCATGCTGACCCCCCACATGTGAGAAAAAGTTGGCAGGAGGGATGCCCACTTTCTCCTGCCAGTGGAGGCCCCCCCATGCCAAGTGCAACCCCCTGCCTCTCAGCTATTCAGGCTTCCCCTGCCGGCTCTGCACACGTGTGAGGGTCGCTTTCAGAGTGATCAATCGGATGGGAGAGACAGGAATTATGATGAACCTCTACGCAAATCATTTGCATGCAAAACTTTTAATGCATCAATAGCTCTTTTAGAATCCACTCAAAATCCTCTTTAGTGCATCTAGCTCTTTGGTGCCATTGACTCGTGCTCAAATCCTAGTGACTTGATGAATTTCAGATCTAAAAGGAGATCAGTTTTGTGCTAGTCCAGTAAGGTCCTCCAGCATCATCCCCTTAGTTGTTTTCAACATGTCCAGCCATCTGATTGCAGGGTGCCCTCTTCGCCCTCACCTAGTCCCTTCAAGCTTCCCAAACATAATGTCCTTCTCCACTGATCTTTCTCTTCTGATAGTGTGGCCATAATAAGACAGTTGTAACATAATTTAGGCTTTGAGTGACATAGCCGGTTTGATCTCTTCCAGAATCAATTTTAGTCCTTCTGGCAGTCCATGGCACACACAAAATCCTTCTTCAGGACCAAAGCTCAAATGAGTCAATCTTCTTTCTGTCTTGTTTCTGTAGTGTCCAGCTTTCACATCCGTAATTGGCCACTGTGTGTGGACAAGTCTGATCTTCGTTTGGAGTGTTATTTCCTTGCCTTTGAATACTTTGTTGAGAGCCTTCATTGAGGAGCGACCCAGTGCTATTCTGCAGAGTATTTCTTCTCTGCTAGTTGCTTATTTGTTTATGAAAGAGCCCAGATTGAAATCCTTTACAACTTCTATGCTGTCACCTTCAAGTTCAAAATCTTCATCATTTTCTGTGTTCATGATCTTCATCTTGTTAATGTTCAGTTTTATTCCCATGTTATGACTTTCGGCTTTGACTTTTCTCAATAGATGCATGTTTTCGTTGCTGCTGGTGATGAGCATTGTATCATCTGCATAGCACACTTTTAAGAACCAGCATATAAGATATGTTCAATGGCAGCTTTTGATCAGAGCACCGGTAGAATCATAATTTATGTACGAGTTTGGCATAATTTATGAACGAGTTTGGCAGTCATCCCACATATTCAATACTGGGCTGTTTCCAATGACCAGCATTTTTTGGCTGTTTAAATTTAGCCGGCCAAGCTGATATTCAGCACTGGCTGTTTATGTTTAAACAGGCCAAACACATTCCAGGTATTCGGTGGCCTAATTTGGCCACCAAACTTAGCTGGCGATGTGCTGAATATCAATGGATAACTACGGTAGTTCTATCATACGATAAAACCAGCTAATCATCTCCAACTGAATATTGCCAGATAGCCAGTTAACTGCCATTTAATTGGCCAGGAACTATTCATGGCTGGCTAAATTGTTTTAAAAATTGAGCAGCTTGTTTATACAATATGCACCATGGTGAACCTTTGTGTGAACATTTGTGCTTGCTCCCAAACAGGTGTAGTCTCAATCTAGGCAAGACTTCGGTCGGTCTACCTCTTGGCTGTATTGTAGGAAAGCATTAGCATCATACAGTAAACTCTCAGTTAACCGGCACCCATGGGGATTGATAGATGCTGGATAAAAATGTAGCTTCTGATTGCTTGAGAGTTACTACTAAAAATAGGCCTAATTAATATTATACCTTATACTATGCCATACCATAAACTACCAGACATGTGGTAGGCAAAGCGTTAGCAGACTCAGGTTTGGCGTGCCAAGTTTACACTTAAATTTTTGCCAGAAATTTATTTCATTTTTATTTTTATTTAAAGAATTATAGTATTTCTTTGTTTTTTTTTGCTGGCTGCTTGAGAATTATGGTTGCTTGACTTCCAGTTAACAGAGTCCACTGTAACTATGCCATCTGAAAGTTATAATGTGTTCTTGTTAGATGTTTCATTAGTGTTATGCTGATGCCTTAACACTTTTGCCTCTATTACAAAGCCGTGCTAGAGGCTGCGCTGTGCTAACGTCCCCGAAGCACATAGATATTTAAAGGGCTTCGAGGCTTTGTAAAAGAGGCCATTTATTTTTTATTTCGCAAAGCCTTCCAGTTCTATGTGGATAACAAAATAATAAAAACAGCACAAACACAGTCAGCTACAAAATCATAATCAATATAACAAAACATGTCAACCAGTCATCATTACTTCCCAAGAAATTTTTGAAACAAATACGTCTTCAGTAACTTTCTAAAATGAAAATATGAAACAGAGGTAAGTATTAATGAGTGAAACTCAGATTCCCAGCTAGTGGCCTGATAAGAAAGTAATCGCCCATGATGTGTCTTGTAAACACAGCTTTTGAGTGAGGGGAAATGTAAAAAAAAACAAATTATGTTGTAAATGTACAGGAGTTAAAAAAAAAAAAAAAAGATCCATTAGATAATTCGGTAGCAAAACATACAACACTTTGTAGCAAAAACAAACAAGTTTAAAAATAACCCGTATGCTTCCACTGGGAGACCATATAATTCTCAAAGGTAAGGCGTTACATGTTCAATTCTGCCCAAATTTAAAAAAAATTAAGTGAAAAGCTGTGTTCTGAATCAAAGTGAGCCTTTTTAGATTCAAACAATTTTTATTGATGCATACAATATCAAAAACAACATAAGAGTATCACATTATGTATAATACAACAAGTGAGCTTTTTAAAATACAGTACTTACAACTCGCTAGATAAACTATATTACAATAGCCAAGGGCGGACAGTAATAAAGACTGCACCAAAAGCTGAAAAGATGATCTTTCAAAACAACTTTGAATGGAATTTGAGCTCCATAGAGTATAAAAGCATTTACAAACCAAAGCGTTCACTTCATTTTGCATTGTTAGATTTCGATCTAAAAATACCTCTGTTATTTGAATTTCAGTGCTGTTAAATGTGTACATTTTTGATACTGTTTCATGGTCCTATTATTAAGTTTCAATTTGATGATTTCAAATTTATCTCATTTACCCGACCTCCCTCCCCCCCTTTTTTTTTTTCTAATCCACAGTAGAGGTTTCTACCGTGGCTCCAGAGCGCTAAATGTTCCAATGCTCATAGGAATTCTCTGAGCGTTGTGGTACAGTGGTTAGAGCCACAGCCTCAGCACCCTGAGGTTGTGGGTTCAAATCTCCCACTGCTCCTTGTGACCCTGTGCAAGTCACTTAATCCCCGATTGCCCCAGGTACATTAGATAGAGTGTGAGCCTGCCAGGATAGATAGGGAAAAATGCTTGAGTACCTGAATGTACAGCACTTAGGTTATAAGTGGTATGTATACAAATGCTAAAAATAAATACAAATTAAAAAAAATCTGCTGTTTACAATTAGATATCCATATCATGTAGATTTCAAGAGGGCATGGTTTGGTCATGGCTTGGACAGGACTAAAATGTGTGTATGCCCCATTTTACAAAGGGAATGAAAAAATTCCCATGCCAGAATTTTCACCTGCTCAGTCACTTTCAGGCTTTAAAAAAAGCACTTGTTTCAGCCTGAGCTTTACAAGAGGGATTAAGGGAGTCACTCACCTTAATCCCAGGTGGTTTATTTCCACCTCCAAATTGAAACCATGTTAACATTGCAGCCCCACTTCTAAGTTGATGGCACTTACTTGTGTAAGTTTGCACAATGTGGAAAAGGCATGACTTATACCTGGGAGTTGTGAAATCCCCACCTCTACATGTACGTAAGTGCTGTCATCTCCACATTGAAGTTGTTGGGTTAACACTATTCATTTCTTCAACATGCATCTTTGTAAATGCCATGTGGAATCCTGCAGGCATTTCAGAAAAGACTCTACATCAGCAGATGCTTTTTTAAAATACTATTGAAATTGAACACATCCTGACCTGGATGTCTTAATTCCAGAATCTCTGTTTTATGATTTCATGATATTATGCATTAATATGAAATTTGCATGTTAAAACAAAATAAAGTTTCAAGTTTATTAATTCTTTTGATTAATCGCTTAATCATGGTTCTAAGCGATGAACAAATTAAAATACATACAAAGGGGAACAATACAGTACAATACAATACAAACTTAAAACAATACAATAAGGTTAAAAATTAACTCATCATATTCATAACATGAGGTAAAAAAAAAGGGGTATAGAAATACAATTTAATATAGGAAAGCAGAACAAAAAAGGAAAGGTACATGAGGGAACAAAAAAATAAAAGCATATTAATAGGATAAAAACAATCAATGACCTGGGTATTAAGAAATTAAGTATCAAAGGCATCTTTAAAAAGGAATGTTTTTAAATTACTTTTGAATCTTCCCAGGTCCAGCTCCTTTCGTAAATAGATTGGAAGAGCGTTCCAGGTCTGTGGTGCGGTTACAGAGAAAATAAATTGGCGTCTAGTGTTTATAATTTTAAGTGAGGGGATAGTTAATAAATTTTGTTCGTTTGATCTTAAAGATCTGACAGGCATTAAGAAATTAAGTTAAATTTTTTAAAAACAAAGGAAATGAAACAAAAACTTTTCCTCCTGTGCACATCCTAATCTCTTATTTTTCCACCATAATGAAAATTTGAGTAGGGGAGTAGAATATCAAGAAGGCAATTCTATAAGTTGGCACTTCCATTTAGGCAAATCAGTCATAGAAACATAGAAACATGATGGCATATAAAGGCCAAATGCCCATCTGCAGCACCCACTATCTCTTCCTCTCCATGCCCAGGTACACTGCTAGGCACCTGCTCACCCTACTAATGGTTTCATGGAATAATCAATTCATTACTTTTATGTGTTCTAAAAATTCACAGATTTGAGTATCACAAGCCCAGTGTTTGAGCAAATTGAATACGGTTATTTTTTGAAAGGTCAATGAGTCTAATATATATACAGTGACATGTCAATGGAATTCTAGAATCTATTTATCAGCATGCTAAACTAATGTATCTGAATCCAAGGGAATAATCACTCTTAATAGTATTGAAAATATGCTGTTTCAAAAATACATCAACTATTAATAAATTTTATGTTTAGAGTCATGGAGGCAATAACAAGGGAGAACCCCAACACTACTGCCTCACCGCCCAATCATCGCATATTTAAGGAACTTTTGTAAAAAGTACGGTTGTTTGAATTTTTAACATCATATGCCACTTGGGCTAAACTGTTCACTTTATGCATTTATGATTTAAATCTGAACAGCAAACTTATCTTGTAGCTTTCAGGTTCCAACGTGCCACGTTTCGTTCCTGCTTCAGGGAACCAACAATGTTTTGCAAGAGTTTTCTAATTATGGGTGTTAAAGACTCAAAAGCAGGGGTGTCCAAACTGCGGCCCCGTGAATTATTTTGTGCGGCCCCAGTCAAGGGTGATAAAGTGTTTTCCTCTGCTGCCCCTGGGTGATTACCGTCTTGCTGGCTCCCTCCTCTGTTTTGCTGCAGCATTTGTGCAGCCCTAGAAACATTTTTTTTCAGCCAATGCGGCCCAGGGAAGCCAAAAGGTTGGACACCCCTGCTCAAAAGGTTAAACTCCTCTTACATACTAACCGAACAGATCTTAGAACTTCCACCTATTGTGGGATATGATGTTAAAAATTCAAACTGTACTTTTTACAAAAGTTCCTTAAATATGCGATGATTGGGTGGTGAGGCATTAGTGTTGGGGTTCTCCCCTGTTATTGTTTCCATGACTTTGAGCATAAAATTTATTAATAGTTGATGTATTTTTCAAACAGCATATTTTGAATACTATTAAGAGTGATTATTCCCTTAGATTCAGGATACTTTTTCTAATCACTCAACTCTTGGAAGTTTTGAGTTTATTGTTACACTGCTTAGATGCAATTGGTATCAGAGAAGAAGTGTTAGACTGGTTTCGAGGTTTCCTTATGTCCCACACCTATCAAGTACGTTTTAATTACGATCTCTCTGATACCTGGAGCAATCCATCTGGTGTGCCGCAAGAGTCATTATCCCCATTGCTTTTCAATGTCTATATGTCGTCATTAGGTGACCCAGCTGAGGATAAAATTATTTAGTTACATAAGAACATAAGTATTGCCGCTGCTGGGTCAGACCAGTGGTCCATTGCGCCCAGCAGTCCGCTCACACGGCGGCCCCCAGGTCGAAGACCTGTGCCCTAACCGAGACCAGCCCTACCTGCATTTGTTCCAGTTCAGCAGGAACTTGTCTAACCTTGTCTTGAATCCCTGGAGCGTGTTTTCCCTTATAACAGACTCCGGGAGAGCATTCCAGTTCTCCGCCACTCTCTGGGTGAAGAAGAACTTCCTTACGTTCGTACGGAATCTATCCCCTTTTAACTTCAGAGAGTGCCTTCTCGTTCTCTCTATCTTGGAGAGGGTGAACAACCTGTCTTTATCCACTAAGTCTATTCCCTTCATTATCTTGAATATTTCGATCATGTCTCCTCTTTTCAAGGGAGAACAGGCCCAGATTATCTAATCTCTCACTGTACGGCAATTCCTCCAACCCCTTAACCTTTTTAGTCGCTCTTCTTTGGACCCTTTCGAGTAGTACCATGTCCTTCTTCATGTATGGCGACCAGTGCTGGACGCAGTATTCCAGATGAGGGTACAGCAGCATGCATAACCCTCTCCAATCTGTTCGTGATCCCCTTCTTAATCATTCCTAACATTCTGTTCACCCTTTTCGCTGCCACTGCGCATTGTGCAGACGGCTTCATTGACTTGTCGACCAGTACTCCCAGGTCTCTTTCCCGGGAGGTCTCTCCTAGTACTGCCCCGGACATCTTGTATTCATGTGTGGGATTTTTGATACCAACATGCATTACCTTACACTTATCCACGTTGAACCTCATTTGCCATGTCACTGCCAATTTCTCGAGCGTGGTTATGTCACGTTGCAGATCTTCACAATCCCCCTGCGTCTTCACTACTCTGTATAACTTCGTATTGTCTGCAAATTTAATCACCTCACTCGTCGTACCCATTTCTAAATCGTTTATGAATATGTTAAAGAGCACAGGTCCAAGTACCGAGCCCTGCGACACCCCACTGGTGACGTTCTTCCATTTCGAGTATTGTCCATTTTACCCCACTCGCTGTTTCCTATTTGCTAGCCAGTTTTTAATCCACGTGAGTATTTCACCCTCTATTCCATGGCTCTCAATTTTTCAAAGTAGTCATTCGTGCGGAACCTTGTCGAACGCCTTCTGAAAATCCAGATATACAATGTCGACTGGGTCACCCTTGTCTATCTGCTTGTTTACCCCCTCGAAGAAGTGCAGCAAGTTCGTCAAGCAAGATCGTCCTTTGCTGAAGCCATGCTGACTGGTTCTCATTGAGTCTGTGTCCGTCAAGGTGATCAATGATGTGGTCTTTTATCAGCGCCTCTACCATCTTTCCCAGTACCGAAGTCAGACTCACTGGTCTGTAGTCTCCCGGATCTCCTCTCAAACTTTTTTGAAGATCGACGTAACATTCGCCACCTTCCAGTCTTCTGGAATCTTTCCCGATCTAATCGACAGATTGGCTATTAGTTGAAGCAGTTCAGCTATAGTCCCTTTCAGTTCCTTAATGACCCTTGGATGGATGTCATCCAATCCTGGGGATTTGTCGCTCTTAAGCCTATCATTCTGCCTGCATACTTCTAGACTGACCGTCAACCTTGTCAGTTTCCCGTCTTCGCCTCAAGCCTGTCGGGTTCCGGTATGTTGTGTATGTCCTCTTTGGTAAATACAGACACAAAAAATGTGTTCAGTTTATCGGCGATGGCTTTGTCCTCCTTTAGCACTCCCCTTATTCCATTATCATCCAACGGTCCCACCACTTCCTTTGCGGGTCATTTTCCCTTAATGTATTGAAAGAAAGGCTTGAATTTTTTCGCCTCCTTGGCTATTTTTTCCTCGTAGTCTCTTTTGGCCCCTTTTACTGCTTTATAGCACTTGCGTTGATGCTGTTTGTGCTTTTTCCAGTTTTCATTCATTTTTGACCTTTTCCATTCCTTAAGCGAAGTCTTCTTGTCTCTGATCGCTTCCTTCACCGCTACAGTGAGCCACGCAGATGACTTTACGATCATTATCCCATTCACTACCTCTCTCTCGTAAGTCACTTCTAAGGCAACAGAAGTACTAAACTCGATGGAGCAATGGATGACTGAAATCATACTGAAGCTTAATTCAGAAAAAACAAAATTTTTTGTAGCTTCGCCACACCCGCTTGACACTAAAACATCACTGTGCATCAATAAACTTAGTTATCCCATCCAACCCACTATGAAGGTATTGGGTGTAACATTGGACCAGAGTCTAACCATGAAGGACCAGTTGGACTCCTTAGTTAGAAAGGTTTTTTTTTACTCTCTGGAAGCTTCGGTCCATTAGAGCATATTTTGTTGTTTCATCATTTAGAATCCTAGTACAATCCCTTATACTGAGTCAACTAAATTATTGCAATATCACCTACCTGGCAATTTTCCAGAAGAATATGCGGCGATTACAACTGGTGCAAAATGTGGCAGTCAAGTGTGGGTTGAAGAAGTTTTTTGGGTTGAAGAATTTTTGGGTTGAAGAAGTTCGATCATGTAACACCTTCCTACCGACTTCTGCATTGGCTACCAATGGAGGCAGGTGTGAAGTTTAAAATTGGATGCTTTTGCTTTAAGGCACTATTCGGTTTAGCTCCTAAATATATAACTGACCTCTTCTCTTTCTCAAACAACAGACATAAGAGAAGCTCACACTCGAATTTTGTTTCCACACTGGTTAAAGGATGTAAATTAAAAAAAACACCATCAACATCTTCTCTCACATCAAGTGGCATTATGGGGCAATGATCTGGAGCAATTGCTCACGCCTACTACGTTGGGGAATTTAGGAAACACCTAAAAACATATCTGTTCCTGAACTAACCTGTACAATCCTACTCCACAATAACTGATCTCTAGCGCTGTTAATAACTAGCTTCTAACTTTGTTAATTCTACTTAATTTGTAACATCTTTTAACCATTGTAAACCGCATAGAACTTCACGGTCCTGCGGTATATAAACTATTATTATTATTATTATTTGTGTTCATTAAACTAATGTACCCGGCAGGAATTAAACAGTACTATTGAGCTAGGATATGCCACTGCAGTTTAAATTGCCAATTGTCAATGTAGTCATATATATATAATATGTTCAAGAACTGAACATTTTCACAGAAATCTTTTGTGCCCAAATGAGGAAGCACAGAATGAACTGAGCCTTTGGTATGATATCTTAGAACATGACCAATAAATGGCAGTATCCCAGCATAATACATGCTCTGTCATGTTTCATTGCTTAATTTAATCATAATAGAATACTAATGGATTGAGAACAAGCGTATTTACATTGTTGTTCAATGAATTCATCATAATTTACTCTTCTCTCACAATGAACAACTAAAGCATTGGTTATATGCATTAATTGGAAAAGATTGTCTTGACAAAGTCTCCTGGTAAGAACATGATTACTGCGCATTTGTACTTCATGAATAAACTCTTTGTCTGAAGACTCAAGGATAGAGACACCTTGAATTTCTTTACTCAGAAAGTCCTCCTTGCATGATTAAAAATGCGCGAGAAGGTTTCAAATAATGGTATGTGGGACTGTGTAAGTGTCCCACACTGTACTAGTTGCATAGCGTATTCCTCCTGAATCTTTAGTGCCCCCCCTCCCCAATAAAATAGAATCAAATTATGTAAGATTTCACCACTCTGATTTTTGGTCAGTTCCTTTACAATTGCTTTGTCAAAATCTGTGCATTTGTTCTTAATGCTTATATTTTTTATGTTTCATATTTCATTTTTAGTCTAGTTGGTTTATTATATAGCTTGTCTATATTTTGTTTGTCACTTGTTTTTAAAATTGTATTTATTAACATTAACTTGATCAATATAGAAAAATTAAAGCAGATAAAGACCACATGGACTATCCAGTCTGCTTATCCATGCCATCTACTCTCCTTATCACTCCCTTAGATATTCTATGCTTGTCCCAAGCTTTCTTGAATTCAAATACAATTCTCATCTCCACCATCTCCATCATGATGCCATTCCATGATTTCAACACCCTTTCCATGAAGAAACAATTCTTCAGTTTCTATGTTCCCTCTGAGCAGAGCACATGATAAATTGCTCATACAATCTAGGAGCGTCGCTCTTAGATTCTACATGATCGCTCACAAAAAACTAGCAAATCTGATTTTTAGAACTAGTTGCTCACATGAAAAAAAAAATGTGCATACACTCGGTCAATCCTAAGAGAGAATATTGATCAGATTACTTCTATCTCCTTCCACCTTCATCCTTTGCCCCTCATTCCAGAGTGTCCCTTCAATTGAAATAGACTTGCCTCCTGTACATTTATGTTGCGTAGACAGTTAAACATCTCTAGCATATCTTTCCTCTCTTGCTTTTCATACGAAGTATACTTATTGGGCTCGATATTCAGCACTAAGTAGCCAGCCGGAAACACCTCCTGGATGGCTAAATAACAAATAACTGACTATCTCCCGCTGAATATCAAGCTTAGCAGATTGACCGGTGACCAGCTTTGTTGTGACATAGCTGATCACTGCCAATATTCAGTGGTTTGCTGGCCAAGTTCAACAGTCTGACAGAGCTATCTTTGGCAATTAAGACAGCTGGCTAGACACTGAATAATGGAAATTTGATACTGGTCACCAGATATGGTGCTGGCATTGAATTTCCAGTATCGTTGCGGATCATGGGAGATTGCTGGTGGTCTCCCATGGTCTGAATATCAGGGGGATTGAGATCTTTAGATCTGTACCATAAGAACATAAGAACATAAGCATCGCCTCTGCCAAGACAGACCACAGGTCCATCATGCCCAGCAGTCCGCTCCCGCGGCCCCCCCCCCCCCAGGTCAATGACCTGTAAGTGATCTAATGCTCCAAAGCATTTTGTACTGTATAGTAACCCTCTAATTGTACCCTTCAATCCCCTTTTCCTTCAGGAACTCATCCAATCCCATTTTGAAACCCAAAATCGTACTCTGCTCTATCACCTCTTCTGGAAGCGAATTCCAGGTGTCTACCAGCTCTGAGTGAAGAAGAACTTCCTAGCAATTGTTCTGAATCTGTCTCCCTTCAATTTTTTTGAGTGCTCTCTAGTTTTTGTTGACCTCACCAGTCTGAAGAATCTGTCCCTCTCTACCTTCTCTATATCCGTCATAATCTTGTAAGTTTCTATCATATCCCCTCTAAGTCTCCGCTTTTCCAGGGAAAAGAGCCCCAGCTTCTCCAGCCTCTCAGCATGTGGAAGGTTCTCCATGCCCTTTATCATTTTTGTTGCTCTTCTCTGGACCTTCTCGAGTATCACCATATCTTTTTTAAGGTACAGCGACCCAGTATTGAACGCATATGCTTTATGACAAAGACCACTGACAATTTTAGTAGCTGTCCTTTGGACCCACACCATCCTGTTTACATCTTTTTGAAAGTTTGCCCTCCAGAATTGTACACAATATTCTAAATGAGGTCTCATAAGAGACTTATACAGGGGTATCAATACCTCCCTTTTCCTACTGGCCATACCTCTCCCTATGGCACCAAAGCATCCTTCTAGTTTTCACTATCACCAACCTATTTGGCCACCATAAGACCATCACATACTATCACACCCAAGTCCCATTCCTCTTTCGTGGATCAAAGTTCATCACCCCCTAAACTGTACCGTTCCCTTGGGTTTTTGCAGCCCAAATGCATGACCTTACATTTCATAGCATTAAATCTTAGCTGCTAAATTTCAGACCATTCTTCAAACTTTTCTAGGTTCTTCCTCATATTATTCACACCATCAGGGGTGTCTACTCTATTACCAATTTTGGTATCATCTGCACAGAGGCAAATCATACCTGACAGCCCTTCAGCAATATCACTTACAAAAATGTTAAAAAGAACAGTCCCAAGAACAAGAGGCACACCACTGGTAACAACTATTTCCTCAGAGCAATCTCTATTGAATACTACCCTCAACCATTGCCTTCCACTCAACCAGTTCCTGACCCAGTCTGCCAATTTTGGGCTCATACCGAGGGCACTCAGTTTGTTTATTAAAGTCTGTGTGGAACACTGTCAAAGGCTTTGCTAAAATCTAAATACACCACATCTAGCACACTCCTTCTATCCAGTTCTCTGGTCACTCAGTTAAAGAAAGTGATCAGATTTGTCTGACAAGACCTGCCTCTAGTGAATCCATTAGTCCACTGGATTCCAGAAATATCACTATGTGTTTCCAATAATTTACTTACCACAGAAGCCAGACTTACCTGCCTATAGTTCCCTACTTCTTCCTTACTCCTACTTTTGTGGAGAGGGACCACCACACCTTCCCTTCTCCAGTCCTCTGGTAGCACTCTGGACTCTAGAGAAGCATTGAAAAGGTCATCCAGTGGAGCCGCCAGAACTTCTCTAAGTTCCTTCAGTATCCTTGGATGTACACCATCTGGCCCCATCGCTTTGTCCAATTTTAGTTTAGCTAGCTCTTCCCAAACACAATCCTCTGAAAATTGATCAGGGACTAACACACCTCCAGCCCTATGTGTTTGTGATCTGTAGTTCCACTCCCAGCACTTCAGCTGTGAACACAGAACAGAAATATTTGTTAAGCAATTCAACCTTATCTTTATCAGCTTCTACATATTTCTCCCTTTTACCTTTGAGTCTCACATTGCCACTTTTGCACTTCTTCCTATCACTAATATATCTAAAAAGTCTCTCCCCCCCCCCTTCTGTCTGCTATGTGTCTTCCATTTGCATCTTTTCTTTCCTGACTACTCAGTCAGTCTCTCTTAACTTTTTCAGAAATTTTTGCCTGTCTTCTTTCTGCGATCTTTTGTAGTTTACGAAAGCTAACCTCTTTCTTTACCTTCTCAGTACTATTTTTGAGAACCAAAATATACTTCTTGTCCTTTTATTTTTACTTACTCTCTTTGCAAAATAGTTTGTTGCCTTTACAATAGCTCCTTTCAGTTTTGCCCACTGTTTTCCTACTTCTTCCAGATGTTCCCCTCCAGATAGCAATTCCTTGATATAATCCACTATCTGAACAAAGTTGTTGTTTTTTTTTTTAAGGTAGAACTTTTACTTTTGAATGAGTCCTCTCTACACCTCTCTTAATAATTAGTACTGGGAGCCAATGGGGAGTGTGTGGTGCAGTATAGAGAATGACACGGGGAAAAATTCTGTCCCCATCACTGTCCCGTCCCCGGACCACCATCCTCTGCACTGCCCCGTGCAGAGTCTCTCCCCCCCCTTCTGTCTGCTATGGTCCTTTCACTGCCCCGTCCCTGTCTCTGCCGTCCCCTTCACCGCCCTGTCACCGTCCCCGCTGTCTCTTTCACTGCCCTGTCACCGTCCCCATCTTCAGCATCTTCTTCTCTCCATCCCCCCATCCCCAGCACCCTTCACGTGGTCCAGCAGCTCCCTCCCGCCGGCCAGCCGTGCATTTCCCTCCCTCCCTCCTTTTCCCTTACCTTTTCTTCTTGAAACTGGCGATTTCTATAAGGCTACGAGCTATATTACAGCTGGAGCCTTGAAGTCGCGTCGCGTTGCCTGCTGGAAAAAGTCTCCTCTGACGCAACTTCCTGTTTCTGGTTGCATCGGAGGAGACTTTTTCCAGCAGGAAATGTGACGCGACTTCAAGGCTCCGGCTGTAATACAGCTCATAGCCTTATAGAAATCGCCAGTTTCAAGAAGAAAAGATAAGGGAAAAGGAAGGCCGGCCGGCGGGAGAGAATAGGTTGCCGGATAGAACGTTCGTTCACCGCGCGTTCACTACTTGTTCACTACCCCATGCTACCATTCACCGCTCCACGAGGCAGTGAATGGCCTTGTCTCCGAACTCGCGGTGACCTTTTTTTTTGGTCACCATTTTGGCAGGTTACCCGCGGCTAGCCATGGGTAACAACCACTGTGTCATTCTCTAGTGCAGTACTTAAAGCTACAGCCTCAGCACCCACGCTGCTCCTTGTGACCCTGGGCAAGACACTTAATCCCCCCATTGCCCCAGGTACATTAGGTAGATTGTGAGCCTGCCGGGATAGAAAGGGAAAAATGCTTGAGTTCCTTAATAAATTAATGTAAAAACTGTTCTGAGATCCCTTGGGAGAACGGTATAGAAAATTGAATAAATAAATAAATACAATTCTATAACATTATCTGTTAGCGTAAGTTAGAACATGCATTCCTAAGTCAGGCATGGCCATTTATTCCTTGTCAAAAAGGCATATATAAATGAGCATTCCTACGTGCACCAAGGGACTCTTGTAACTGATAATATTCTATAAGTTATATGTATCACTTGAAGAAATGTCTATGGCCTGCAATTAGGCACTACCTTATAGAATAACATCTAGTGCATGTGCAACTACCTGTTATTGTCACCTAAAATACATTTAAGTGTCACACATTTAGGTGCCAATTTATAGAATTACCTCCCAAGTGACCAGATGGGGAAACTAATGAGCAAATCATCTTCATCCTCATCTTTAGGATTTGTTATCTTGGCTAGGGATTGAGATCTTTCATCTCTCCTAGCAGTAGTTTCATTGTACTACCACTAGGGGTCAAGCTACCAAATAAGGGAGCTCTTTTCCTTGTAATCTTGATGAAAGATCTCAGTCCTTCTCTGTCCTACTGATATCCAATGGTTACTAGTGCTGAGCAATATTTCTCTACCAGACTGTCATTGTCAAAGAGTAGGGCTGTATATTGATTACATTTTTTAATCAGAATTAAAATTTTTAACCACACCATCACATGATCTGAATGTAAAAGACTAGAAAAAAATTTAGCATGCACAGTCCTATTAAAAAAGTAAGCGCTCCTTTTACAAAGCCATGGTAATGATTCCCCTTTGGCAAATGCACTGAAGCCCATATAAATTGACTGAGCTTTGTTGCATTTGCCATACTAGGACTCACTACTGCGGCTTTGTTTAAGGGGCCAAGGTCTGTGATTTTATTTTTATAATACCCTTCCCTTCCCTCCCCTCCTTTTTTCCCTTCTCTCCATGAGCCCCTCCCCCCCTTTCCCTCCCCTGCCCTCTCCCCATGGGCACCGTCCCCTCCGCTCCTTCCTTCCTCTTCCCTCGACTGGTAGCCTCCCCTCCAAGGGCACATCTCCTCCCTTCTCTCTTCTCGCACCTTCCTACCACCTCCTCCCTTCTTTCTCTTTTTTTTTTTTTTGCTTTGCCTTGCCTTGCTCTCATTCTCTCTCTCTCTCTCTCAGCTGCATCTGCCTCTTTGGTATACATCTTTTCCTCCTGGCACCTCCTCTTTCCAGGGCTTCCGTAGCCCTCTCTCCTCTGCTGTTCCTTATACTGCTTCTTGTGGCCCTGAATCCAATTCCACCACATTGAAAGCAAGCTGGAATTCAGCCTGCCTGAAGCCTCTCTCTGTAGCATCAGTCACATCTGATATACTCGCTACTTCACTATGCCATTTTTGACAGCCCCACAACACACTCAAAATGCCTGCTGTCAGCAAATCCAGTCTGGGTTTATCTTTCTGGTCCAGACAGCAGTAGATAGTCTGTGGCATTAGGGAACACTGACCACAAGGCAACTTTGTACTTGTACATGATTCTGCAAGTTGACATCCTGGATTCGATCTTCCACATTACTTATGGTCATAGATGAATTGATTTAGACCATTGCTTCCAGTATGAATTTGAAAAATGGAACTGGGGTTTCAGAGGTGATCCACACTGCCCCTACAATGGAACATATCATCAATACATGTCCTCACACACATTTATCAGGTGGCCTTCAGATTTTGCAAACTGCATCTGACATTACTATCGATTGGCCTAGTCAAGTAGTAAGTACGCACTAAGAAGAATAAGATTCCAGTTCAATTGTATATCTGAAGACATTTACACATGCATTTATTTTAACACTTATTGATGACAGAAAAATTATTGAAATAAGTATATATTGTATTTTTCGCTCTATAAGACGCACCTGACCATAGATTTGGAGGAGGAAAACAATTAAAAAACATTCTGAACCAAATTCTCCTTGCCAGGCTCTGCACCCTGTACCCCCTCTGGTGGTCCAGTGGTAGGCCAGGACAGGACGGTCAGGGCAGGCAGGCACAGGGCACAGATATCAAGGCAAATGACTTTTTAAAATATGCAATATCACCTCAGTAACAACTATAGAAAAATAGACAAATATAGTGCAAAATGTAGACAGCAGATATAAATTCTCAAAACTGACACATTTTGATTACTAAATTGAAAATAAAATCATTTTTCCTACCTTTATTGTCTGGTGATTTCTTTCTTTCCTTCCTCAGGCCCAACAATTGTCCCTTCCTCCCTCTCTCCTTCCTATGTCCCCCTCAATGCCTTCCAGCCTTTGTCCTCTTCCTTCCCCTGTTGTCTGGTGATTTCTTTCTTTCTTTCTTTCTTTCTTTCTTTCTTTCTTTCTTTCTTTCTTTCTTTCTTTCTTTCTTTCTTTCTTTCTTTCTTTCTTTCTTTCTTTCTTTCTTTCTTTCTTTCTTTCTTTCTTTCTTCCCTCCCTCCTATGTTTCCTTCACTGCCTTCCAGCCTTTGTCCTCTTCCCCCAACTCAAACCTAACAATTGTCCCTTCCTCCCTCCCTTCTATGTTCCCCTCACTGCCTTCCAGCCTTTGTCCTCTTCCGCTCTCCCCCCCCAAAGCCTGCCCACTTGCCCACTGGATTTAATTACCTCCCACTGCTGCGAGGACACATTGATGAAGCAGCAGCAATGGGGGAGGGAGGGGGGAACTCCTGGCTCAGCAGCACAGCACTGGAACACAAGGAATGGAAGGAATTGCTGGGAAGGGCCAGGCGGGTGCAGCGATTGCATACCGCTGGCCCAAAAGCCTTACACCCGCCATCAATTCTGATGTCGGCGAGAAGGTCCGAGCCAGCCATTTTCGCTGATGTCAGAATTGACATTGGGAATAAGGCTTCTGGGCCAGCGGCGTGCAATTGCTGCACCTGCCTGGACTTTCTCTTCCTCTACTTTCCGTGGCAGCAGCAGCGGCAGCAGGCGAGGGGCAGGCGGCAGTCTAAATAAGGTAACGGGGGGATTTGGGGATTTGCTCCATAGGACACACCCTTTTTTCCACCAACTTTTTTTGGGGGGAAAAAGTGCGTCATATGGAGCTAAAAATACGGTATTTCCGAGTGGCAGAGCATTTAGTGCTTTGGGCCATGGTAGAAACCTCTACCGTGGCTTTGTAAAGGAGGGCCTAATATATTTGATGTGCATGTGCTACTCAATTATAGTCACTTGCTAAAGATGTGTGTATTGGACTGATAACCTGAAAAAGTATTACTTTATCAGAGTTGGTACAACTTACACCACAACATGTTGAATATTCACATAAGGAAGATGAAAAGAGGAAGAACAGAGCTTCTAGTCAGAATATATTGCAATACATTAACTTTTTTTGGTTGGAATACATTGCAATACTTGATCCTTTTGGTTTGACAAAATGAGGAAAATGGTACATTTAAGCTAAATAAGAAAGTACCTCATATAGGTAGAAAGAGTTGCCAACCCTTGAGGAGGTTCTGCTAATTTGCAATGCTGCTTTGATGCTCCTATTTGGAGGACTACATGTTTATGATGAGATAATTCAAGTACAGCTGGGAATACTAGGAACAGGTATTGTACAAGATTTGCTTAAAGCAAATTCCTTTCACTAATTTACTGACTTTTAAACAGCTTCCAAAAATGACTGTTTACAATGATTTCAGTTCCAAAGAATTTTGCCCTCTGGTGCTTTCAATGAGCATGAAAATCTCTGCACTTGCAGCAGGATGTTACTGGATTAACAGCCTAGAGACCATACTACTGGGATGTCATCTGCACAAGGCCCATTTGAGTTTGGCACCCACATTTATGTAGCAGGTAAGGTTTCTTACAAAGAAGTTTAGCCACATCTCCTTTGTGATAGCGACAAGTGAATAATGCTTTGTGGCGTTATTGCCACACTTTCAAAGCTAAACAGCATTCTGTCTAGACATGATTATTTATTTTAAACAAAATTTATAATCCAATAGTTGTATTGCTTGTTTTATGCATGTATTATGTATTTAATGCATGTATTATGTATTTTATGCATGTATTATGTATTTTATGCTTGTATTATGCATGTTTTATTTGCTATCTAGTAGATAGCAAATAAAACATGCATAATAATAAAATGAAAATATAAACCATTCATAAAAATAAATAGCATAACACAAACAAAAATAAAGAAATTAAAGGGCCCTTTTATTAACATGTACTAGATTATGCAGTTATCACAGTTTATATAGAAAATAAGTGCATGGTATATGCAAAGCTAATGCACAACTGTTGGGAGCATATCTAGCATGTAATGTCCAATAATGTATAATATTTAGGTTTCAGTTAGTGAAGAAGTATTTACCCCTGGATTCTATATAAGAACATAAGAATAGCCTTACTGGGTCAGATCAATGGTCCATCTAGCTCAGTAACCCATCCTCACGGTGGCCAATCCAGGTCACTAGTACCTGGCAGAAATCCAAAGAGTAGCAACATTCCATGCTACCAATCCAGAGCAAGCAGAGGCTTCCCCCATGTCTGTCTGAATAACAGACTATGGACTTTTCCTCCAGGAAATTGTTGAAACTTTTCTTAAAACCGTCTATGCTGTCTGCTCTTCCCACAACCTTTGGCAATGTGTTCCAGAGCTTAACTATTCTCTCAGTGAAAAAATATTTCTCTCTATTGATTTTAAAAGTATTTCCCTGTAACTTCATCGAGTGTCCCCCTAGTCTCTAATTTTCAATGGCGTAAAAAATCAATCCATTTGTACCCATTGTACACTATTCAGAATTTTATAGACTTCAATCATATCTCCCCTCAGCTATCTCTTTTCCGAGCTGAAGAGCCCTAACCTTTTTAGTCTTTCCTCATACAAGAGGAGTTCCAAACCCTATATCATCTTGGTCGCTCTTCTTTGAACCTTTTCTAGTTCCGCTGTATCTTTCTTGAGATAAGGTGATCAGAATTGAATGCATTACTCCAGGTGAGGTTGCACCATGGAGTAATATAGAAGCATTATAACATTCTTAGTCTTGTTTGCCATCCCTTTTAAAAAATAATTCCTAGCATCTTGTTTGCTTTTTTGGCCACCACCTCACATTGGACAGAAGGCTTCATTGTACTGTCTACAATGACACCCAGATTTTTTTTCTTGGGCACTAATCCCCAATGTGGACCCTAGCAACTGGTAACTATGATTTGGGTTATTCTTCCCAATATGCATCACTTTGCATTTGTCCACATTAAATTTCATCTGCCACTTGGACCCCCAGTTCTCCAATTTCCTGAGGTCTGCCTGCAATTTTTTACAATCTGCATGCGTTTTAACAATTTTCAACAATTTAGTGGCATCTGCAAATTTAATCAGCTCACTGGTCATTCCAATTTAAGATCATTTATAAATAAGTTAAATAGCACTGGTCCCAGTTCAGATCCCTGTAGCACTCCACTATTTACTCTCCTCCATTGAAAAAAAATGGCCCTTTAACCCTATCCCTTGTTGTCTATCAGATAAGCAATTCCTAATCCACAACTAAACTTTGCCACCTATCCCATGGCTCTTTAATTTTCTCAGGAGCTTCTCATGAGGTTATGCATGGTGTTAGAAAATGGCCATGGGGGTGGAAATATGAGCTGCTATTAGACATAAGTCCCATATCCACAGTTAGTTGCCGGGCTGCCAAAGTCCAGTCCTTGAGATCTACTAGCAGGCCAGGTTTTCTGGATTTCCACAATGAATATGCATGAGAGAGATTTGCCTGCACCGTCTTCTTGGTATGCAAATCTCTCTCATGCATGTTCATTGTGAATATCCAGAAAACCTGGCCTGCCAGTAGATCTCAAGGACCAGACTTGGGCAGCCCTAAAAGTTGAGTGTTCTTTATAGAATAGGGTCTCAGCGTGGATCCTTTTAGTGCCTACCTTTCAATGCTATATACAGAATTCCCTCCTTGGTGTCTGCTAACACCAGATTTCCTTAATGCACAGTTTAGCATGCACCAGGACTTACTGTACACTAAACCACATGTTAAATGCCTAAAGCATGTCCGGCATTAACAGTCTCCTTTTCAGAACATGTTTAGGGGTCCGGATGACTTTTCAAAACCCAGCACCTTGTCCGGGTTTTGAAAAGCCTCCTCTCAATCGCGTTAGGAAGGAGGCAATCCATGCATATGCGGATTGCCTCTTGCCTGACCAAAGCAGGCAGTGTGGGGGTGGAGCTAGGGCAGGCCTGGGGGCGGATCTAGGGTATCTGGATTTTACAGTCATAAAAAACCCTAGTAGCAGGTCCCTGAAAACAGAATCAGTCCTAGATTACTACAAACCTGACTCAAAAAAGGGACACAATTTAATTGAATGCCTGCATAAAACAAATCTTTCATACCATTACAAAAAATTTAAATAAAGCTGCTAAAGTGTTCTACAAAGAAGTACATACTGCTGAGAAGGCCTGAAAACAAATTTCCACCTAATGAGGAATTCTAAATAATGGTATATTTTGTAAATGTGTGTTCTTGAGATCTCAGAACAAGATTGTACATATCTTGTCAAAACTGATAGACAATTTTCCCTGTAATGCCTGAAAGACCAATATCAAAATATATAACATTGTGCATTTAGAAAACAAAATTAATTTTGAATCAGTGTTAGGAGGGTAATTTTATAGGGAAGTACTTTCGTTTTACTGATTCACTGCAAGTGTTTTCGCACAACGGTTTGGACATCATAACCCACCTTTTAGAATCATGGTCTGTGACTTTGAACTGAATTATTTCAATATAAGACCCTTGAGGAATGCCTTAGGGCTGAAACACATGCATGTCAGGTCTTGTACGTGAATAAAAGATTGAACACCACAGGTTGTCTCTTTTGGTTTTTTTTTCTGTGTACCCATTATTAAGACCATAGTCTTGCAGGAGGATGGTTCCTCTATTAACCCCGAATTCTGTAAAGTCTGCCTAAAGTTAGGCACATACATCAGCATGCCTAGCCGATGGGCCAACTTAATTGATTAATAGACTTAATTGGTATTGATAATTGGCATTTAACAGCTCATAATTGATGTTAATCAAAGTTAATTAAATTTAGGCACACAACTTGGTAGGTGCAATTCTATAAAAGTTAGGCGCCTTGTCCAAAGCACCTATCTAAAAGTGGGCATGATTAGGGTGGATCATGGGAAATTTTTTGAGTTATGTGCACAATTAAAGAATATGGGTCAATGTGCACACAACTTAGGTGCATCAATCAAATACAATTAGACTTAGGCTATGTATAGAAAGGTCCCGTTGTCTATTTTACATGTGTTAAAAGAAGCCTCAGCCCCACCACTCCACCGCTATGTTAATTCTTCATTGCGGGAAGAATTACGTGGCACCTCATCATTGGCTGCCTATATGCATTTTTTATCAAAAATTATTAATGTTATTTAGATCTCCATGGTTCTAATATCATCCAATAAATCTTTTTTATTATTTGCAAAAAGCCTGTGTACTTAGCTTATTCATTCAGCCAACGTCCGGGAGTCTGACTCGACATGACATGTTTCGCACTATAGAGTGCTGTATCAAGGGTCTCCCGAGAACGCTCATGTCATCCGACTCCACAATATTTAAGAGAGAATTAACGCATGTAAAACAGACAACGGGACCTTTCTATACATAGCCTAAGTCTAATTGTATTTGATTGATGTATATGCGAGTGGACTCAGGTTAAAGAGACATTGAGTACATATGCCATTGATGCTTGAAGGCACAACTTAGGCGCAGGCATTTAGGTCTAAGTCCTAAGTTCCTAAATTCCGAGTTTATTTGATATACCATCCATTAGCATTAGAACAGCTATCTGAGCAGTTCACAATTGTTTCACAATCTAATCAGGTACTCTGAGTATTTCCCTGAGTATTTCCTGGTGTATTTTAGGTGACAATAACAAGTAGTTGCACATGCACTAGATGTTATTCTATAAGGTGGCCACCTGGAGCAATGGAGCGTTATGCTCGGGGTCACAAGGAGCAGCACTGGACATGAAAACCTGGCATAAATAGGGTGTGCCTAAATGTTAGAATGCATAGCAAAGCCTAACGCTGCTTAAGCGACACTAAGCATGATTCTATGCGGTGCGCTTAACTTTTATAGAATTGCGCTTGGCGCTGCACTAGTTGGCACCGATTTTTTTTTAGGCAATCTTGTTAACTAGTGAGGATGCTAATAATGAGAGATCCAAAACTTTTGAGAGAGGACCAGTGCCCTACAGGATATAGTAGGTATGACTGAAAAACCCGATTGTGATTTACTATCACTAAATTTGGTTCTGTGAGACAAGCCATGATATGAGATTTCTAGTAGCTTCAATAGAAAAGATGCCAGTCCCAATACAATGCTTAGAACCCATATATTCCTTAGTTAGTTCAATGTGGATAACATAAAGAAAGAAAACCTAGGCAAGCCTAGGGAAGGTACAAGATGCAATAGTGGGCTGGAGAGGGCTTCGATTTAGGGGTTACCCCACCTCGTTATTTATTTTTAAACTACCACTAACGGCCTCTTTTACAAAGCCGCGCGGCAACAGCCCCGAAGCCCTTTAAATCGCTATGGGCTTCAGGGCCGTTAGCGCAGCGCAGCCACTAGCACGGCTTTCTAAAAGAGGCCATAAGTTTAACTGTATTTTCTAATTCTTGTGCTCATGTCAAATAAACAATAGTCTAATAATAATAATAATAACTTTATTCTTCTATACCGCCACAATCTTGCGACTTCTAGGCGGTATACAGTCAAGAGAGCTGGACATTCAGCGAGTTACAATATGCAGATAGAGGAAATACAGAGTACATAAACTTTAAGAAAGCAAAAAATAAAATAAAAAGTTTGTTAAGAAAATTCCCGAGAGGACCTGTTTGAGAGATGTCGCGAATTACAAAGAATACAGCGAATGTTACAAAAATGCAGCGAATGTTACAAAAATACAGCAAATTACAACAAATACTATGACTTAAGAGTTGCCTTTGATGTAGAAGGAAACTTCCTTCGGTGGCTGGCTATTAGCCGAAGAACAAATTGCTTCTGTTCTTTATCTTTTGTCATAGTATCATACTTTTCAATGAGGCTTATCCCTTGTTCTGCTGCATCATTAACAACAGTCAGTTTGGATGTCCGATTCCAAAGTTCCTTGAAAATATTTTCAAGAGATCAAAAAACGACTCCGTTCTCTGTGTTACAAGACTTTCATAGGTCACAAGTTCCATTTCATCTGTACTCCTGAGACGTCATGGAATGTCTGACAATGGTGAATGCTGTAAGTTTTGCACTATTTGTAGCTTTTCTGGTGCGATTACACAACACACAAGCAAACAGTGCATCCTGAGGTGACCTTTAAAATATTGTCTCATCATGCTGAAATTTGACACATGAGTAAGACATACCAAGTGGACAAAAATAAGCCTTGTTGAGACAAAATCTGACAAGGTTGATTTTTCTTTGCACACTACATGGACCACTGTACTATACTACTCTCGCATAGTAGTTGCTAAATCTAGTCCTAGAGGCACCCCAGCCAGTCAGATTTTTAGGAAATCCACAGTGAATATTCATGAGACAGATTTCCATGAAGTGGAAGCGGTACATGCAAATCTCTCTCATGTACATTCATTGTGGATATCCTGAAAAACTGATTGGCTGGATTGCCTCCAGGACCAGATTTGGGAACCTCTGCACTAGCAGAATCCTTTGCTTTGGTCAGAAATTGAGAATGATACGTGGACAAATTTTTCCCTGTCCCCATGGGAACTTATTTTCCCATCCCTTCTCTGCGAGTTCTTTTCCTGTCCCTGCCCCATTCCTGCAAGCTCAGTCCTCATCTGCACAAGCCTCAAAAACATTTAAATCATAAGTGTTCAAGGCTTGTGTGGTTAAGGCAGAGCTTAGAGGAATGGGGTAGGGACAGGGACAGCAACAAAACCCACGGGGACAGAGAAATTGAGCTCTAAATACAGGAATACCTTCATCTAATACAGAATAAGGGACAACACATTAGAAATGAATATATGCAGACAGAAATTTAAAGAGACCCTCTTCCTCCCCTAAAAAACCCCTACTACACTGAGAAGCACAATAAGAAAAAGGGGAAACAGAAATGCATTTCCTCTTGCACATTGTAAGATACAAAACCAAAAGAGATGTAAAATTCCCCAAAATGCCATAGTTAGTTCCTAAAAGGGAAAAATAAATATTTTGCTTTTCTACCTTTATTACTTGGGCATTTTATTTTTCAGATGGAAAAGACTGTGGTCAACTGTATACTCCTTATAACAAAAGAAACTCTGTGGAATGACGATGTTCCTAAATGGACTTTATTTGAAAATCTCAAAGTTCCAAAGGTACACTAATATCATCCACCTAAAATAAAATCATCCACATAAAAGTAAAATGATCCACATAAAAATCTTAAAGGACCTAGTCCACTAGGGATGCAGGACCCAATACGGTCCGCGTTTCGACAAAAAGTCTTCTTCAGGGGTCCCTGGGGGTCCTATAATGATGAATACGTGGGAAAGCTAATATTAGCTTTCCCACATATTCATCATTATAGGACCCCTGAAGAAGACTTTTTGTCGAAACGCGGACCGTGAAGATGATGAAGGGTAGATGAAGGCATTACGAAGATGGATGATAATAAAAGAGTGGGAAGGTAATGTTGCATTGGAGTCACTACTGCCGCATAGAAGGGAGCACTGTACTAGAGTTGCTGCCAGTAGGAATGTTGGAGGAGTTGTTACACAAGGCTGGAGAGCCAACTAGACCACTTTATATCTTGCAGCAGCCCTGACCAAAAGGCCACATTTATGCAGTCACATAGATGAACTTAAAGCAGATGAATCTAGTCTATGTTTTTCCTCATAAAGACAAATAACTTGCTACATCTAGTTTCAAATTTAATGAAAAACATTGCAAAGGCCCTTGAAAAAGACTTCCAGTGGAGCTTCAGCAGGAAACACATCACTAATTAAACATAATGTTCCTTAGAAATTATTCACTTATAATGACTTAACTTTGCACGTTTGAAACATAGCATGCCTTTGGCAGCCTTGAATGAAAAGTACCACAAAAGGTGCACTGATCTGTTTCTTGTTGATAGGGGCCATCTTTGTAAAGAGCTTACCTGAATTTCTGCCTATGGAAAAACAAAACTATACATCGTGGTCCTCGTCATTCTCTTGCAAGCTTACCACGGTCTGGAAGGAATACTGGTGTGTGTGTGGGGGGGGGGGGGGCAGGTTCCTTTTATTTATATAAGTGTCTTTTATATGTTGACTAAGTAGAAGATTACCGTTTGCAGAGCACATTAATGGCCACTCTAAACAGGAGAATTCCAGTGCATCGCTTGACATATATTTGCAGTCTGGCAATGCAAACAGCTATTCAGTTTTTCAGTCATTCAGTTTGCTCCACTTTCAAAACCATTTGTTAATTTCAACTACAGTATTTGTATAGAAAATGATTTCATTGATGTTCATATGGTCAATAAAGCTAAAAATGTTGAACTGCAGAAAAAAAAAACCAAAGGCCATTGTGTTGTCTGTATCACTTACTAGCTATCTCAGTTTTTCATGGAAATGCTTGATCCATTCCTGGGTTTACTCCATGGACTCACTGAAAAAGATAATGCATATCACTACTGCATACATTTTGTCCGGCAAAACTAATATTCCAGTTGAATATCCAAAGCCTTCATCACTTTTGGATGAAATTTTACCTTTCCTTACTTATGGAAACGGCACAGATGATCGTTATTCTCTCCTTAAAGCTGCATGAAATTTCTTGACAAAAGTTGGATAATTTTACATATAATTGTTGCACAATGCAATCCAGTCGTTCTATCATTTAAGAATTAACTACACTTACATAAGGCAATTGTAGTAGAAGCACATTCAAAGAGCAATTTTCAAAAGGTGAATGTCCCTCAAGGATAACCCTATTTGTTACATTCCACAATTATACCCGCTGCCATGTCATGTCAATTGAACACAAAAAAGCACAAAGCTCTGGGCAATTCTAATTTAATGATGGACCCGACACTGGCTGTGCTTCAGCATCTCTGCCTGCGTCAGGGCTCAGAAAGTCTTGTAGTTCTCTATAGAAGATCATAATACTGAAGTCAGTAGCTTAAACTGCTGGAAAAGAAACACCGTCAATCTAACAGTTAAGCTACATGCATACGTTCTGCTGTGCAGTTCAAAAAATGTCAATTGACCAGGCCTCCTCTTCCTGGGATATGATATAGCTATAGCCAGTTCTGCTCTCCATGAATGATAGAAGTAACAAATGAACTGGCTCAATCTGTCCACCTGGAGCTATCTGGTAGCCCTAATTAGTCCACTTTAAATTCTTGGTCCTCTGCTCTTTCATGTAGTTGAGCATTAGCAGAATGTGCATATGCTAACAAAACTCCATTTACTTTGGCTTAAATTTTCCCCAAACTCTAGTCAATCACAAAAAACCCCCAAAACCCTCAGTCCAATTAACAGTGTTCCATGATACTTTTTTTTTTCCAACAGGTCAAGGAAGATGACTTTAAAATATGCAATGTCACCTCAGTATCAACTATAGAAAAATAGACAAATATAGTGCTAAATATAGACGGCAGATTTAAATTCTCAAAACTGACACATTTTGATCACTAAATTGAAAATAAAATCATTTTTCCTACCTTTGTTATCTGGTGATTTCATGAGTCTCTGGTTGCACTTCCTTCTGACTGTGCATCCAATATTTCTTTCTTTCTGTCTCCTGCATGCTTCCTCTCCTCTGGACCCCTTTCCTAGGCCAGCCCACATCCAATAAAAGAGGAAGTTGCATCATCAGAGGTGGGTCAGCTTAGCAAAGGCCCCGAGGCTGCCTGATGGAACCGCGGCTAAATTAACACTAGCAACAGCTGTGTGGAGAAGTTAAAAGCACACAGTGAGCTGATGCTGCTAGTCCGGGGTGGGAGGCTGGGGAGAGAAGATGAAGAAGGTGGGAGATATGCGACAGCAAAAGGAAGTTGGGAGACATACAGTGCTGGCACTGCGTACCCCCTGGGGTACACGTACCACATGTTGAGAACCTCTGTTATAGACAACACAGTGGCCTATGAGAATCACACAATTGTTATTTTCTGTTTCAGTCCAATATATTTAACTTTTTGGATCAGATGAACATCTGTTAAATCTGGTCCATGTCATCTCGTTATTGATTGCTGTGGAGCCTGCACAACAGTCCAAGGAGACTTGAAAGAGATTGGGACTTCTATACCGCTTTTTTGTAGTTTTACAACCACTCAAAGTGGTTTATATACAGGTACTTCAAGCATTTTCTCTATTTGTCCCAGTGGGTTCACAATCTATCTAAGGTACCTGGGCAAGAGGAGAATGATGGTGAACAGGCTAAAAAATAGTACTCATCACTGTACAGGCAGAAAACAAAAAGCCCTGATTATGGGACTTGCAACGATGATTTTAATGAGTAGGATCACTGCTTTGGGATGTAAGTTCATAACTAGGACTAGCTAAAAAATCTCTCTTGGAACAGAGTAACTTGACATATCTGAAAGAGCAGGTACTAAAGTAAAAGCATAAATTCTCAGGAGTAATTTTCAAAGCACCTACTTTAATTTTGAAAATTCACTGAAGGCCATAGAGGGAAATGCACTTTAAATGCATTGGCAGTGTTTTGAAAGGCCCCCTAATAAATAAAATTTAAAAGGAAGTAAATCATGCAATGAAGTAAAAATCCCAGTATACAAATTTACAGATCTGACAGTTTGGTGTTCTGATAAAGAAATAAGGCTTGCTTCAGTTTGTGAGCTGATAGAAGTCTAGACAAAATGGTACTGCTTTCTCACAGAAGAAAACCAGTTCACTTTGTAATTGGCATCCTACAGTGCCATCTTCTGGTAGAATGCTCATTAAGAGCTGTCACTGCTATTAAAAAAAGGGGATAGAGACATTTCTCACTGTTGCTGTAGTGTAGATTAGGACAAAATACACACACACATACACATATATATAAGGAGACAGGAACTTTGGTACATTCACTTTTCCAATGTGATTTATTAAAACTCTATTGGCAAAAATTTGGGGTTACTATATGTTCATTGATTAAGGTTAAAGAGGCGTTGACCATAAATATCATTGTGTTGGGTCGACTTTCAATCACAGATGAACAGGCCAAACTTGTATGAATTTTGCTTAACTTAGCAATCAAAATAATTCTTGCTCACTGGAAAGACTTTTCAAGAGTTGAATACATGGAATGGTGGAATTTAGTAAGTCTAACTGCTAAGTACGAGAGAATGTTTGCAGAAAGAAAGGGATATATGCATATTTTTTTAAAAAAAGTTTGGAATCCCCTCACAAAATATAGGTATGTTTAGTCTTAGTGTCAACATTATTTGTATACTGATTATTGTAATTAATCTGTTTTGCCAATCATTTCTGTGAACTGTTTGAGTCATGACTTGTGTATATTTGAAATTATGAATAAAATATATTGAACTTAAAAAATATATATACTCTGTGGCGTAGTGAGGGTAGAAGGTACCCGGGGCAGTAGCACCCCTCCACTGCCCTCATCTCTGCCCTCCCCCACCCGCCTTCCCTGCTCCCTCCTGCCATGTGTGCAACCCCAACCTGCTGCTCGTGCCAGCATCGGCTCTTCCTCTGACGCCACTTCTTAGGTGTGGGTCCAGGAAATGACATCAGAAGAAGAGCCAACGCTGGCGTAAGCAGCAGGTTGGGGTTGCTGCTCCCACTGTGACCATTGAAAAGGTATGGGGGAAATGAAGCGGCACTTGTATGTGGTAGTGGGAGGGGGGGCAGGGAAGGAGCTGGAGGCAGAGAGGACGGGAGCTGGTGCTCCTACCCATAAACACACCCCTAATCTCTATTTCTACCCCAGGTATAACTAATCTAGGCGCACACGTGGCTAAACTATGCAAGACCTTATCGAACAACAATAATGCCTAAAATTTTCCTTTACAAGCCTTGGCTTCACAGTCGTCTCATCTAGAGAGTGACGCGGGGACTAAGATTTATCCCCATTCTCTCACCATCCTCACAGTGAAACACATTTTTTATCTGCATCCCCTCACTGTCCCCACAGTCTTAATTTTTTTCCCTGCATCTCCCCACTCAACCCAGAAATATGATTTTATGCAATTTTATGGGCCTAAGGTATTAGAAATAAACATTTTGGTGCTGATTCTACAAATGGCGCCTAAAAAAAGGCACCGGCTGTGTGTCAATCACGCTTGGGCGCTGTTTACAGGATTGCGGCTAGCAGCGCCTATGTGAAAACTTAGGCACCTGAAATGTAGCAAGGGTTTTAAAGGCCTACATTTCAGGCACCTAAGTTTTTGGAGAATCGTGCTTAGCGGCGCTTAACTCATACTCCGCCCATAGAAACGTCCACTTAGGCATTAGGTGCTGCTAAACACATTGTGATAGGCACCTTTTAGAGAATTGGATAGGCACCTTTCACCCAATTAAAAAGGGTATTTTGTCAATTAACCCCCCCCCCACACACCCTTTTTTTATTGACGGCCATGATGGTATTAGCTCTGACACTCAGGAATTTTATGAGCGTCGGTGCTAATACAGCTGCGGCCAGCAATAAAAATGCCTAACGTGGCTTCGTAAAAGGGGGCCTAAGTTAAGTGCCCTTTATAGAATCAACCCCTTTATGCCAATAGTGTGGGGGTGGGGGTGTACTAACTTTTATTTTGATTGAAAGAACAACTTGTGAGGCATGCTGGATTCTGCACTGTGCACAGAAAACCAAATAGCACAGTACTAGTGATATTTTAGTCCAGCTCTTCCAAAAATTATACTTCTTTTTCAGTTCACAAAAGCACAACAAATAAAACAGGAAGTGATTTTTTTTAAATTGTGGGTAAAACAGGCACAATTGCAAACATATCAAGAAAAGCTCTTAGAATATCATACACAAATAACTTAGGCCTTCTTTTACTAAGCCATGGTAGAGGTTTCTACCATGGCCCAGGGTGCTGAATGCTCCAACACTGCTCTGACCTTCATAGAATCGCAGGACCAGTAATTGACATCAGATGGAGAGCCAAGGCCAGCGTGAGCAGCAGGTTGGAGCTGCCGCTTGTGCCAGTGAAGAGTTAGAGGCTGCATGGGGGAAGGGAAGACGCATGCGCACGTGACAGGGAAAGGGTGGGGAAGGAAAGATGCATGTGCACGTGGCAGGGGAAGGGTGGGGAAGGACCGGGGTGGAGAGGTGCTTGCACCTCCACCAAGACGGCAGTCCGTACCCCTCCCTCCCTTACTACTCCACTGTTCCTGCTGTTACAGTATCCTGTCCTGACCTGAGGAAGGGGGGTTTGGTTTTAGATATTTTTTTGTATGTCTTGAGTAGGGTATTGGTTAGAGGATTTCACTATGAATCTTTTATGATAGCTTTTAATGTACGAGTCATTCCTCCAGATTCTATATATGGCGCCCTAATTTGGGCACATAACTTTGGGAATGATCCTGAGATGTGTGTAATGAGTAATACTAATTAGCCACTATCATCTGATGTTAGTTGCAATCAATTAAGATTTGCGCATGCATCTGGCTGCATGCTATTCTATAATGCTTGGCACCCAAATCCCATAGTGCGCAGAAAGGTGGAATGACCAAAGTAGGGGCATAGGCATTTCAGGGGCATTCTGAGCATTATTACAAAATAATGGGTAGTGTGTTCAACTTGAGCACCAGCATTTACACCAGATTTCAACAGGCATAAGTCCAGCATCCAAAGTTAGGGCACAGGAATCAGTGCTAAGCACAATTCTATATAGGGTGTGTGCCCTTCATACACGGTCGAGTCACATTATTATGACCACCTGCTAATATTCAGAATAATCACCTCTGGCAGCACAGACAACAGTCAGACGCCGTGGGAGTGACTCAATAAGATGCTGGATGGTTGCTAGAGGTATTTGGAGCCATGCAGACTGCAATGCATCTGTAAGTTGCTGACTGGTGGATCCAGTCATCAAACATGTCGATTGAGTTGGTCTCAAATGTGCTCAATTGAGTTAAGGTCTGGGGAATATGGAGGCCAGGAAAGTAGCTGGAAGTCTTGGTCGTGCTCTGAGAACCACTCACAAACAATTCTGGTTGTATGATATGTCGCACAGTCCTTTTGAAAGATCCCACGACCATAGGGAAGATCGTCAACATGTATGGATGTACTTGATTGGCAAGGATGGAGAGATAGCCATATCGACTAAGAGTGCCTTTCAGAGGTATCAAGGGACCCATACCATACCAAGAAAATATTCCCTAGACCATAACAGTGCCATCATCAGCTTGTGTATGTCCAACAATTGTTGCTGGGTATTTGTTCTCAGTGGTTTCACGCTTGATACACCAACATCCATCTGATGGAGCTCAAAGTATGACTAATCGGAGAAGGCAACCCTCTGCCAGTCCAATGTCGGTACTTCTGTGCAGATGCCAGTTTTTGAACGCAATATATAGAATCTGACTCATTGAGACTTTTTTTATGGAGATGATGTGGTTGTGGGGAGTGAATCCTTTGGTAAATGTCTATGTGCTTCATAATATGTTACCTGTGCATATTATAACTTATAAAATACAGAAGGAGGCTCTATTTGGAAGAATGCAGATAAGTCTTGAGATAATTTCTAAGAAACTCTGGCATAGGAATGAGGCTCACGTTTATCATGGTATGCGCAGAATTCACCCACAGAGATGTTCCAAATGACAGCTGCAAGACCTGCAATTAATTGTAAGTAAAGGCACAGTATCTGCCAGTGCTAAAACCACAGAATAGAAGAGTCAGCTAGGACTTGTTTATACTGGACTGCAAATCTGTGCTTTGTGGTTACAACTAAGCTTGTCAACTTGCAATACCTACTGCAGCCACCTCATTGTGGTTTGTTAGGACTGATAATATGGAGTGTGCATTAAAATAAGAAATATTTAACTTACCTGTATTTTACTGTTTCTTTTCCCTTTTTTTCACATCTATTGAAGTTTTACTCACACATTTACTTCTTCGTTAACCATAAATGTAAATAACCATGAGCTGGATTTTCAGCAGCTATGGCCAGCCTATTGCTTTAAATGCCAGTTGTGGTGTTTAAATTAATACATATATTCAGTACCATTGACAATATGCCACTATGCATATTTGGGCCGCTACCCAAATCTCCATCGTTATACAGAACAGTGCCAAGAAATACCACCGGAACAGCGCAGCAAAATAACTTCCCATTGCGTAACACTAAAGGCATGCAAATTATATGCAAATTGTTAGTGTTGAGCATTGGAGAGTTAAGGGGGAGGAATATGCTTTGTGAATTTGCACAAAAGTTGTACAGTAAGCTCAGCTCTTGTATGCATGCACCAGGTAAAACTAAAGGTAAAGCAGATATTGGCATCTGTTTTCAGTGTCTTTAAATATAAGCGTTCCAATTTTTTTAAACTTAGAAGGCTTATACGAGTATTTAGGGTCCCTTTTATCAAGCTGTGCTAGAGGTCTTTAGCATGAGCCAGTGCGGTAAATGCTCCAATGCTCATAGAATTGCTATGAGTGTCAAAGCATTTACTTTGCCGACCCATGGTAAAGCCTCTAACACAGCTTGATGAAAGAGTTACAGTAAGTAGGAAACAGACACCAATGTGTGCTTTAAGTTTTGGTTTGCTTTGGCTTGCATATATTCATCTCACTGCCAGTGTTTAGGGGATTGCACGAGATTTCTTCTGCTTCTAAATTAAATTTTTAATAAAACCTGCAGATTTTATAGACCAAATCATGGGAAATCTTTTCTTGAAACACCCTAATGCCTTCTCCAAGCTGGAATTAAGTTTTCAGAGGTAAGAGTGGCTTTGTCTTCTACACTGTTCTCTGAGCATTGAGAAGGAACAGGAAATGACCTCATCAATATCCATTTGACTACATTTGCATGCTATTTGTGTTAATCTTTGATGCGCACATTATCTCATAGCCCAATAGTCAGTGACATTCATTATAGGTATTAGCCACTAATGATCATTGCCTCTATCTGTTTTGTTTAGGCCTAGAAAATAGAAGACTTGAACTAAACCCACTATTCAGCCCATGGCAGTCAGTGGTTTTTAAGCTGCTGAAAACTGCAAGCTGAATTAAGTCTGGATATTCATTAGAAGGCTATGTCTGGACACCAGTACTGAATTTCCAGGTCAGTGTGATCACCAGACTGGTGCCTAGTGAGGAAGGGGAGGGGAAAGTCCTGTAAGCTCTGGTGAAGACCCCAGAGAATCTCCCTGTCACAGCAGTAGCAGGCCAAAGTAAGGCCAGTACAGCTAAGACCTAAAATGGTTGCTGAAAAAGCAAATGGACTCTCTGACTAGAAATTGTCAACTCTGAAAGGGGCTGTGAACTCTGGAAGACACTTCTGCTTTTTCCTAGAAACAGAGAGTGTGGTTATAGAGAAAAACAGTTCTGATGAAAAATATAAGCAGCATGATAACTTTATGAAAGTTTTACCAGAGGAAAGACGAACCACGGACAGAAGTGTACAAAAAGGCCAACCACAGAGCCGGAAAACCGTTAGGCCCAGGTGCTCAAAAGAGAAACTTGGTATATTAACGGGACATTTACGGGGAAGTGAGGGAGAAACTTATGAGGAAAGGCGTGGCACAGAATCACTCAATTTATGTTAACCAATCCATAGCTTAATATATGAGATAAGAATATGATTAACCAATGAAAGTGTGAAATGTAACATGCACCAACGTGGGTCAGAGCTGCCAGAATCATATAAAAGAAAGCTCCCTGAACCATAGTTTCAGAACTCATCGGAAGTTCTCCATCAGTCTGGCCAGCCTGATATATGCTCTATCACTCTGTATGCTGTGTGATTTATTCCTGTAAGCTATTACTATTTGATTATTAAAACTCATATTATTTGATCAGCATAAAGAGAGTTAAGTGGTCTATCTGTGAAGGCCTAGGGTCTTCAATGGTGACCCCAACGCTTGATAGAGGGGATATAGTAGCCTTTAGACCACTCTCTGGGTTGTACACGGGTTGTAGGCTTCTGCCTCCCCGCAGGTATCTTGCCTTCCTGATTATCTGCTTTGCTAATAACTGATTTTTAATTGTATACCTAACCTGTTTATTTTTTCCCTCATAATTTTAACCTTGGGGTTTCCCTTCCAGAGGTGGGTTAACGAAGGAGCTACGCCGAGCTACGGGGTCAGCGGTGGGCCTGATTTCTTTATTGCAGAGGCGGGGACCGGGAAGGATGGTAGCGGGTGTTAGGCAGGGGTTCATGTCTTGCTAATCTTTTTATTATGGTAATGGTATTCCTGTGAGGGTTGAACCCTTTGCCTTAGGCGGACTCTGTGACCTCCCGTGGGGCCACGGAGCCCAGATCTACTGAAAGTGGTTCAGTTAGACCCAGAGAAAGATAGATAAAGAGGTGCACCTCTGAACAACCCGGCTGATTGTATACGGCTTGGGTTATCCCTTTGCTTAACCCTAGAAGGCCTAGGGGCCTGGAGGCCCGGCTTAGAGCCGTTGGAGCTCTCCTATAGGCACGACCGGACCGGAGTCAGCGGCTACTCCACTGGCACGTTGCTAAAAACGTTATCAATGGTTGGGGATATCAGCCGTATGCGTATGGGTCAGACTAGCTGCTTACAGGTGCCTTAGGGGCAGGTGGCACGCGTCCAATGGATGAGACATTGTGGTGGTTGTTTCAATAGGACATCCCTGAATCCTCAGGACTCAGGAATAGGGCCTTATTGTATGAATCTTGTCTTGATGTATCTCTTCATCTGATTATTCTTTTTCTGTCCACAGGTTAACCAATTTTTTAATATTACAGTGTATAGTGTTATTGTATTTTGCTGTTTCTATGAATCCGTTGTCTTACATTTTGATGTTTCTCTGCATCCGCATCGTTGGTGCCATGTGAAATCAGTCACCTACATAGTTAGCTCAATAGATAAAGTTGGGATAGCTTTTGCTATCCTAACTTTATGTTCTTACTTCATAGATATGGTCTTCAAGCTAGATCTGTGGGAAATGGAAAAGGGGATTGCACTGTGTGAATCTCTGTATAATTCTATACAAAATTTCAGTATGTATATGTTCTAAAACAACCAGGAAATTGAGTAGAGGAATAGCTGGAGGCTGTAAATCAAAGAGACCAGCATTCAACTGTAGCTCATTGTGGCCTTAGTCAAGTCGCTCAACCCTCCATTGCTTCAGGTACAAATTTAGGCCCCCTGTTATGAGCGTCAGGAGCAACATGTAGCATTCAGCGCGCCAGCCTGCGCTAAATACCACTATCGTAGTTTTGTAAAAGGGGGTTATATCTTCAGATTGAATCTAAGTACTTATGAAGCATTGTGAAATTTAGAAATGTCAGTTATATTTGCTGAGGTGGAATTATAATTTATAATTTAAACTAAACTAAACTAAAACTTAGGTTTATAGACTGGGTCATCAGCAAAATTAGGAGCTCGACTTGGTTAACAAAAGAATAGAATTAAGTAATTACAACAAAGAATAAAATGAAGAACAAATATTAATCAAATTATAATTTAAATAAATCTAATCTAATAATAATCTAAATATTAATCAAATCATAAATCTAAATAAAACTTAGTAGGAATGGCTATCTAAATATTTTTAGGCAGATATTCAGCCCACAGTGATGAATGTTTTCTAAGCTGCTTATACTCGTGGGCATAATTATTACTCACTATTCAATGTTGAGCCATACAAGCTCCAGAACTGAATATCCAGGTATGTGTGGTAACCCGGACGTTAATCAGGCTCTGGTCAATATTCAGACCGGTGCCCAGTTTGTTTGAAGGATAGTTTCAAGTTTATTTAAAATTATATTCAACATTCTAAGCGGTGTACAAAACCCTAAAAACATAAAACATACTTTAACTAAAATACAAGTTTAAGCTGACAATGCATTGCCAAACAATAACAATAACTTACGAAGATTTTTAAAAACTAAGACAAACATGAACAAAAGGTAAAAAGGCAAGAACTATAATAGTCAAAGTAAAAAAGAACAATTAGGGAAAAAAAACAATAGGAGGGGCTGTTATAAATAATGTTGACCTCAATTGCCCTTAAAAGGACAGTTAGGTCTCGAAGGCATCAAGAAAAAGAAATGTCTGTGTATGGCCGTTTGGAGGAGGATGGGCAGGGGAGGGCTTCAATGGCTGGGAGGGTGTAGATGGGCTGGAGTAAGTCTTAACAGAGATTTCGGCAGTTGGAACCCAAGCACAGTACAGGGTAAAGCTTTGGATTCTCGCCCAGAAATAGCTAAGAAGAAAAAAAAAAAAAAAAAAAAAATTTAAAATTGAATCAGGTTGGGCAGACTGGATGGACCATTCGGGTCTTTATCTGCCGTCATCTACTATGTTACTATGTTACTATGTTACTATGTCTTTAGCTTTGTCTTAAAATTATTAAGAATTGATTCTTTGCATAAGTAATTTGGCATACTATGTCAGAGAGTAGGGGCAGTGACAGAGAAGATAGTAGACCTCGTTGTATTTATATATTTCAGTGACGGAATAGAAAAAAGGTTAGTGGCTGTCGATCTTAGAGTCTTAGAAGGATTATAAGGGGTAAGAGGGTTATTAACAAATTTGGGTTGATTGTTTTGTCTGGTCTTAAATGTTAACAGAAGAATTTTGTTCCACTGGCAACCAGAATAGAGTTGAGGCGGCCATTTTTGCTGTTTTAACTTTATCCACTTATTAGCAACTGAATATCACAGCTAACCAGTGAAGTTCCTGCTCTGCCCCCAAACCATCATGGCATGAACTGGACGGTACCTGGATGCTCAGAGGCAATATTGGATGGCACTAAGTGCTCGAATGCTGCTCAATATTGTCAGATGGCCAGCTCTGTGAAGTTTAAATGGGCTGGAGCCTCTCCTGCCCAGTAAAACCCCCAGGCCCATTGATTTTATTTATTTTTATTTATTCAATTTTCTATACCGTTCTCCCAGGGGAGCTCAGAACGGTTTACATGAATTTATTCAGGTACTTAAGCATTTTTCCCTTTCTGTCCCGGCGGGCTCACAATCTACCTAATGTACCTGGGACAATTTTAAAGTTATTGAACATTTTATCGAATAGTATTGAACATGTTGTTAAAAGAGAATACAAAACAATGGACAATTTCATCGTGAAAGTTCAATTTTGATTTTCTAACCAAGGTACTTTAGAGCTCCTCAGAGAATGACACAGAGACAAAATTATCCCCCTTCCCACAGGAACTCAATTTCCTTATCCCATCCCTGCAATTTTTGTCCCTGCCCTATTCCTGTAAGCTCTGCCTTAGCCATACAAGTCTCGAACACTTATGATTTTAAAGTGTTTGAGGCTTGTGCAGATGAGGACAGAGCTTGCAGGAATGGGACAGGGACAAGAACAGAACTCGTCGGGACGAGAAAATGAGTTCCTGCGGGGACAGGGAAAAATTTGTCCCTTTGTCATTCTCTACTCCTCATCTTCCCTGACGTATTATGGTTTCAAAAGCCTGGGCATAGTATTATGTTTTGGTAGCTTTTATATTGGTATAATGAAAATCACTCCAGCTTGGTCTCCATTTAATTTTGTTTTGAAAAACATGACACCAAGCTTTCGCTCGGCTTGTGCAGCAAAAGCATTTTGAAAATTAGCCTAATCCATTGCCTGATCCACATAAGCATCTCTCACCATTCTCTGCAAATGAGATAACTCCCACAGGTTGCTCTGCTCAAGTCTGACAAATAGCTTGAGTCAAACCAACAAATGAGTTTGCAGTTATCTTGGCTGCACATTTTAATTGACTCTTTTTCTTCAAATTAAGGCTTATGATTCGCAGCCTGCCTTCTCTCATTCCTAGCCATATCACTACAACAGTTGATTGACCTTGAAAAGCTGAATGAATGCATGTATCCTGTGAGACTTCTGATAAAGTTATGAATACGCTACCTATTGAAAAGGGCTGATCAAAAACACATGCTTTTTGTTTCTGAATGTGCTCGAACAGACTGAATTTTGCTGTTCTCAGACCAGTTCTCAGTCAGCAAGTGCTCAGAACATAACAGTTACTGTCATAGTGGATAGGTGATTGGCAGCTCGGTCAACAAAGTTATAGACACAGAGATGCATTAAAAAACCATCACTCCACTTAGCCCTTGGGGCAAGATTTTGTTGAAATTATTTTGGTTATATATCAAGGGGCGTCTTTTCTCTTTTATGATCCTAAACAACATACTGAATTCCAGTGCAATAGGTGAGACATTCTAGACCAGTGGTCTCAAACTCAAACCCTTTGCAGGGCCACATTTTGGATTTGTAGGTACTTGGGAGGGCCTCAGAAAAAAAATAGTTAATGTCTTATTAAAGAAATGACAATTTTGCATGAGGTAAAACTCTTTTTTAAAAAACATCTTTATTCATTTTTAAACATACACAAAGTGCATTCAAAAAATACAATTGATACAATAAAACATCACTTATAACTAACAAATATTAATAAAAATATATTTTCCCCACCCTCCCGCACATCCCGGATGTGTATAAAACTATATTAAAAATGGAAGGCTTGTACTATTGATTGGTGGTTACAAAATTTGCTAATGGGCCCCAAATCTCATTAAAGTTTTTACAATGACCAGTTAGTTCCAAATTCATACGTTCATATCGATAGAATAAGCACAGGGATTCCCACCAAAAGATATGATTCAGTCTATCCCAATTCTTCCAATTTTTTGTGATCCCAGTCATAACAAGAAGTAGTCTATTTTTAGCTGCAGAAATTGGAGACTTGGGTTGTAATATAGTTCCAAATAGAACAGTATCATTTGACATTGGAATGGAAGTATCCAGTATCTTATTAATTGTAACTCATATTGACTTCCAGAAGCTGGGTAATAAGAGGTAATAGTAATATTGTAATTTATAGCTAAAGAGACATATGATGAAGAAACTGTTTTATTTTACTTTTGTGCTTATGATAAACATACCGAGGGCCTCAAAATAGTACCTGGCGGGTCCCATGTGGCTCCCGGGCCATGAGTTTGAGACCACTGTTCTAGACAGTATGGTTATTTTCCTTTAGTCACATGGCTGCAGAAGGAATCCACTCCAGATTTAGTACTTCCTCCATAGTACTTCACTGTGCAGTTTAGCGCCCTCTACAATTTTTCCCTTCTGCACGCATGGATGCAATTGGTGTGTTCTTCTCTCCCCATTTTATTGTTTTAATTCAATGTAATTTCATCTCCTTTTCGGGTAATTTAGTGCTTGGAGCAATTTTAAAGCTCTGCCTGCTTGAGAATTCACAGACTTCGATCCCTCTGGGTACCTGTTGACCTGCCTGCATAGTTTTCTCTGGTGCTCAGGACCATCCCTGAGATGGTCCCACCTTCTGTTAATCAGGGGTCAAGCGCAGACTGTTGGGTGACCTTAGGAGGCTTAGTGGTAGTGGTGTCTCGTAAGGTGCCGGCTGTGTCAGAGAGAGCGAGAGCCAGAAGGCCTTGAGCATGCGCAGATGCTCAAGGCCTAGGCAAGAGGCAGGATCTTCATTCACCGGCACCGGCACGTCCTGTGGGCTGCGTGCTGGTGCCGGTTCTAAATGGGATAAGGCTTCTGTTTGGGCAGGCGTTCGCGAGGGGGGGCGATGCTGGTTCTCAGGGGAGGAATTAAGGGGGGGGGGGGTCATGCCTTAAATCCTCAAGTGGTCTTGTTGTCAGTTTGGGCACCGTGTGGAATTTAGATGCAACTCAAACAGGTCTAACTGCTGGTGTCTAAGTTCCCTCTAGGAAAGCTTTGATTAACAAAATACTTTGGTCAACAACAACAAAAAACAATTTCTTTGATACTGAGAACTTAAGTAGTGTTCTTGGTTAATTTAATGATGCTGATTTCAGATCTGTAATTGAAATTCAGGTAGCACATCAGGTTTCTGAAATACACGTTACTGATTTTTTTAGACAGTTTGCCATATCGGCTCAATATTGCGAGTATGAACTATGTTTCACCAAACTTGTGTTAAGGAGTTTACTCTGAAAACAAACATGAAGACAATAAGGCATGTTTCAGCATATATTTACGCCTCTCTTAAGTCACACAAAAGTGATGTCAGCATGTTCAGAAATGTTTGAGACAATTGGTCTCTGTTTGCAAGAACAAAAAATAGTCTCCCATCATACTGGGATTGAACTTTCCCTGATATCTGATTTCCATCACCTTGATATCTTGATGAAATATTTCCCCATGCTCATCACTGACATCACCAAGATTGGGTGGGAAGAAGTTGAGGTTAGAATGTAAGAAGTGCATTTTAACTGACATTCTGGTACCTATTAGCTGATATGCTGTCAGCATGTTCTCTACAAGCTCAGCATGATTACCAAGAAAATTCTGAACAACCAGAACAAATGCTTCCCATGTTGCTGATTCAGCTGGGTTCAGCTTCTGTTTGAACGCATCATCAAGGATCAGTTCACGGATTTCAGGTCCAACCAAAACACCTTCTTTGATTTTGGCTTCACTTTTCTCAAAACCAAACGTACTTCTTAGGTGCTGAAACGCATCACCATTTCTGTCCATTGCCTTGACAAAATTTTTTAGCAGACCCAGTTTTGTGTGAAGATAGATTTTCTCACGATGTACTAATGGCAGGTGCTTCACATTGTATCTGTCAGATACAGATTCATCTCAGTTTGGCCATTGTTTCTGCCTGTAGTGATTGGCATTATCATGCCTGTTCCAAAGACACAAGAAGCACATGTATTTGGTGTACCCCAGTTGCATACCCAGAAAGAGTGACACAGCTTTGAGATCACCACAGAGGTTCCACTGGTGATCTGCATAGCGTGTGAGTTTTAAAAGTGTCTCCATCGACTTGTACATTTCCTTCAACCTAACTGCATGAGCAACAGGAGCAGATGGATTCTGGTTTCCATTGTGCAAAAGTACCGCTTTAAGGCTTGCTTTGCTTGAATCAATGAATAGTCTCTATTCTTCAGAAATATGTTTATATCTCAGTTAACGCATGAGACCATTAATATCAGTACAGAAACAAATATTTCCTTCCATTTGATAAAAGGAAGCCAGGATGGTGTGACGAGCACAGAAAAAAGATGGAACATCCAGTGAGATCATCAAGTTTGCAGACGACACAAAACTCTGCCAGGCAATCAGATCGCAGGAGGACAGTGAGGAACTCCAGAGCGATTTGTGTCGGTTAGAAAAATGGGCGGAGAAATGGCAGATGAAGTTCAACGTGGAGAAATGCAAGGTAATGCATTTAGGCAGTAAAAATAAGGAATACGAGTACAGAATGTCAGGTGCAACTCTGGGGAAAAGTGAACAAGAAAGGGATCTGGGTGTACTGATAGATAGGACCCTGAAGCCGTCGGCACAATGCGCGGCAGCGGCAAATAAGGCAAATAGAATGTTGGGCATGATAAAGCAAGGAATCTCGAGTAGATCGGAGAAAGTTATAATGCCGCTTTATAGGGCAATGGTCAGACCCCACTTGGAATACTGCGTCCAACATTGGTCTCCCTACCTAAAGAAGGATATAAAACTGCTGGAGAGGGTGCAGAGACGAGCAACTAAACTAGTGAAGGGTATGGAGAAACTGGAATATGAGGATCGACTTAAAACACTGGAATTGTTCTCCCTTGAGAAAAGGAGACTGCGTGGGGATATGATCGAGACCTTCAAAATACTGAAAGGAATTGACAAAATAGAGCAGAGAAGATTATTTACAATGTCCAATTTGACACGGACAAGAGGACATGAAATGAAGCTAAGGGGGGGCAAGTTCAGGACTAATGTCAGGAAGTTCTGCTTCACACAGAGAGTGGTTGACATCTGGAATACTCTCCCAGGGGAGATTATTGCGGAATCGACAGTCCTAGGCTTCAAAAGCAAACTAGATGCATATCTCCTTGAGAGAGGCATATAAAGATATGTTTGGCTATAAAATAAGCCAGGTGAATACCTAGCAGGGCCTCCGCGTGTGCGGATCGCCGGACTTGATGGACCGAAGGTCTGATCCGGAGATGGCGCTTCTTATGTTCTTATGTTCTTATGATGTCCTGCCTTCAAAGATTCCATTGCTTCAGCCTTGAACCCAACAATTCTGTTTTCTCCTTTGACAGTGACAAGTATCTAACCAGATCATTAAGATCTTCTTGAGTTAGCAGGTGAGGTTGATTTTCATCCACTTCACGCTCATACAACTCCTCCACAGTAGCAAAGGCACATTCTTCATCTGAACTTTTGGCACATTGTGCTGCAGATGTGGAAGAAGGAATTGGAACTGGATTTTCCGAGTCATGAGGAACAGGTTTAATTGCTGACAGGCAATCAGGATACACAATTTTTGATTAATTCTTCTTTGTGAATCCAGCAATTTTTGTCATGCAAAAATAACAGTCTGAGCGATGATTGGTTGGTTCATGCCACACCTTGGGTACAGCGAAAGACATCTTCTTCTGTTTTCCATTCTGCCACTGTGTTAATTCAGAATAGCAAACGGTGCAGGACACATGAGGTGCCCACGCTTTATCTTGGTTGCCAACTTTACACTTGTATGCACTTTGAAGCCTGCTGGACAGATTCTTTTGCTGATCTTGTGCAGTAAATTGTCCACAGACATAACAGAAATTAACAGAATGGTTAACACAACCTCATCTGTTCATAATAATTATAATATCTTAGACAAAAACAAACAAAATATAAAAATTCACAGGTAGAAAAGCAGCACCATCACTTTTTTAGTATAAACTTTCAAATTACTGGTATATGTGATCGATGAACTGTCCTAAAATGCAACATTGTGTTACAGAAACAGTAAAATACCGACGCTTCACAGTAGTGTTACTGATAAAAATAATATAAACACAAACTGACACATAACTTAAAAACAGGATGTGATAGACGAAAACTGTTTTCAGATTTAGAGTCAGTATGTGGCCCTTGTTAAGATACAGGTGACAGAACTCCTGTAGCAAAATTCATGTTGACCAGTGTCATGGCTGCAGTACGTTCAGGTTGAAGCCCGCCCGTTTCCTGCCCATAACACACCTCCCAACAGGTCCCTTTGACCTCTGGATGCACAACAGCTTAGAAGTGCTGCTGCATGTCTAGAAACTTGGTTTTGATTATCGACACTTGAGCATCCCTGCTATTAGGACACCCAACTGCCGACTTAGGTTGGTTTTTGGATGTTTTAAAGTTTTGATTATGAGCCCCATACTGTTTATCTGTGTACTGCACATGTGATCAAGGCCAGATGTTCTGGTAGGAATGAATGTCTTGAAGCATTATTGGTGTCATGGCCCCAAATAGGAAGATGTTTGTCTGGGTTTTGGAAGGCCCTGAGCTCAGGGTCACATCTGGAGGGCCTCTGCACATGCACAGACATCAATGTGATGGCATCACATACATTCAAGAATGAACATAATGTCATTGTTTCAATGTCCACAGATGTGTAGAGGGATTCCAGATGTGGCCCGGAGCTCAGGGAAGGAGCCATAAGGTTTGTGTAGGGGTGATACTGGGGACAGAATGGGGCAAGGCCAGGGCAGAATGGGGGCAAGGCTGGGGGAGGAATGGGGTGGTGTCACGTGTGCTCTTTTTTTTTAAAGAGGAAATCTGGTAACCCTATGTAGGACTCCGGGGAATTTGCCTGCCCCTATAGATTGAAAGCACAATATTGAAGCATCACAACCCACTGCCAGGAATGAGGTTGGAGGACTCCTGCACATTTTAGGGGGAACATCGGCTGTGGGATTTGAAACTGGGCCCAATATAAGCATCAGAATATTGTAATCTTACACCCAAGCCACCAGAAATATTTGAAGGAATTTTTTTTTAAATAACTGGAAAAACTGGGATCGGTTAAATTATACTTTCTGGTGGGAATCTCTATGCCACACTTTTAAAATGGAACGTATGAAGGCCATACAACAGGGACATTATAGGAAATTTATGGATGTTTGGGAACCATTGACAAAATTCTGTAAGAAATGATAATTGATCTTATTTTTGGCCCTTTCAACATACACATCCAGAGTGGGCGGGTAGAGGGGGGAAATGTACTATTATTTCAAATTGGGAAAGGTTATTGAAAGATTCTATAGCTTTGTGTTTTCTTGTTAATTATTGGGTGGGTGGGAGGGTTAAAACGATTGCTCATGTATGTCTGTAAGATGAATGTGCTTTTCTTGGTATTGTTATATGTATATATATTTGTGTTTTGCACTGTTGTTGTTTGGAAAATCAAGAAAGATTTTTTTTTTTTAAATGACTCTTTCTAATAATCAGCAATGCTTTCTGTACTCTGTACATTTACAATGGACAGCAAACCTGCATATAAAGTATACAGTGGTGAGCACATTTACTATAGAAACAGAGTCTGACTTTTTTACTCTGTAGATAGCAGAATTTCTTACCCCATGACAACATGGCATTTTGCTCTGTAACACCTGCTGATATTCCATGTGTGGATTTCCATAATTACTGCTCTGTTTTCACTAATGCTGTCTTCTGAGAAAGATTCATAAACAAGAAACTGTCCAAGGAGAATTCACGTGTACATTTCATTAGAAGAAATGCTACAGTTTTAGCAGTTAATTGCCTGCACACATTCAGCCGTGGTGTATACAAGAAGCTATACTAACCCTCTGCATATTTGTAGCCCCGACTCGCTCTTTTAAATGTGATAGTTACAGGAATGTCTGGTGGGGTGTGAAGAATAATATCCGGGTTGCACATCAGATGAACACAAGCAAAATGCTTTCATTCTGTTTGATTTCCCATGTGGTTTATGTTTGTTTGTTTTGGATGGGTGAAGGGCAGTGGAAGTGATAGTGCAGTTCTTCAATTGTTTGCCTTTTGATAAACAGTGAACATTATTGTGCATATCACTAGTACATATTATTGATTAAAAATACACATTATTTGCGCTCTATCCCTGTTTATAACAGGGACGATTAATGATGATAAGATATGTCTAGGTTATATGTGATAATCGTAGAGAAACAACATTTTATGTATGTGATATGGAAACCGCATAGTTTTATGCGGTATATACATTTTTTAATAAATAAAATTAAAAACATGATGTCGTTGCAGGAGACTCCTACTGCAAAAGAAATACTGAGGTTCCTATTTGCTGAACTGACACTGATCACATCTCATAGCAGGGATTACGCTAAAATACTGTGCAAAGGCAGCTTTTGAGTTGAATGCATTTTTTGTTATAGGATACAGTTATTTTTATTTGCCAAATCTGGTTAATAACTTTATGCTGGCCATTTTCTCTGATTGTGGATGAATCATGCACTCAAGGTAATCTGCGCAGGAAATTCTTGGATTGCTCAGATTGCTATGGCTTGCACTATTGATAGTGCTGTGTTTCTGTCCCTTTATAGCAGTGTCTTGCAAACTTTCTCGAGCCACGGCACACTAAAGGTAGTGGCTGTGACTCGAGGCACCCAGAAGTGCTTGGATGTCGCCGTGATGATGTCATCTGCACTTATGATGTCATCACATCAACGTCCGCACGTGGGGGGTGCCAGCAAGAAAGAGGGCTGGATAGAAGGAGAGGCGCTGGCACCTGCCAATTGCCTACATGATGTGCCTTTCGCTGCAAGAGGCACATCCTGTAGGCAGTCAGCCGGCCTCTCTATCTCCCCAGTGTGCCATGGCACACCTGAAATCTCAGGAGGCAAACTAGTGTGCTGTGGCATACAGTTTTGTGATGCACTGCTTTCTAGGCTCAGAAATGCTGATTTTTCTCTCTCGTCTCAGCACTCTATCAATATCTGTTAGTCTGACAGTCTTGCCCTTCGATGCAGATCATTCTCACTGTGCTGTGCTGTCAGTGTAGAGGCCAGGGAACGCACATCATTTATCCAGGAAATACTGTCAAGGCCAAAAGGTCACAGATATTCAATGTTGACTTAATCACTTAAAATCTGTCAGTTGTCCTGATGCAGTGGTTGAGCCAAGCATGAACAGAGCAGGGATTTCTAAGTGAGAATTGTTTATTTTCATGTCTTACTGATTCAGTCCACTAGGGGGCATTGCTTGATAATTTTATCAAGGAAGAAAATAAAATGCCAACTATTGCTGGGTATTTTGCATTTAAATAGTGATACATGAAATATATGTATCCAGCCTTAAGAAAGTCTCATATTAAACTGCAGAGGTATCCTTTTAACCTAGATAGTGGGAATAAAACATTGGATTAAATTTGAGAGGTCCGTCATTGGGATTTAGTCAGCTAAATAAGGACATAAGCAGCCAAATCAGTCTCTGAAAATTGACTGGACTGCACAGCAAAATTTAGCTGAATCATGAAATTTCAATGGTTAAATTCTGGGTAAGCTTGGTGGCTGAGGTAAGGGTGAGGATAGAAAGTTAGGAGACCAGTGCTATTTGTCAGCACCAAATCTAGGTGATGCAATGGAAGGCCCAAATGTGACTAGCCAGTCTCCCCCTGAACTGCAATTACATTTGTCTTCTCTGTCTCTTCTTCTTCCTATCGTACTGCAGAGTCACAGCCAGACCTCACATTTCTGCTGTGCACCCCCCCCCCTCCCAATTGCACTGAAACAATAAAAATGAATACCTTGGCTAGTAGGGATCCCTGGGCCCCACTGGCTGAAGAGTCCTTTCTGAAGTCCCGAGTCTCCTACTTCCCAATGTATCCATCTCATAAAAATAAAAATATTGGCTCACATTGCCCTCTTCCCCTTTCCAGTCTATCTGAAAAAAAATATAATATATAAAAATATTAAAGATGATTCTGTAAATCAGGTGTTTACACTTGTGTATTATATAGTAAATATACAGAATACTGACATTTAAGCATGCACGTGTGCACATATGCATGAAAATGTCAATCACTCAACACTATTCTGAAAATATCCACTTCTTTTACACTACGAATGCTATAGATGTGGTGAGATAAACATCACTGGCAATTGGAAATACACCATGCAAAATTTACAACAGCAGTAGGGGTCCATACATCAAGACAATATCAGCTGCAACAGCAGGAAATTCCCTCCACGTGCAAAACATGCATATATATACTGTGGAAGAATGTTCCTCAGGATTCAGGCAGTGCACATATAGTATTCCCATTAAAAAATTAATAAAAGATTACTGCGTCTCAATGGCCACGAATTTGGACTTAGAGGATGAGATGTATGGCGTCTGCATCTATGAGACAAACATGGTTTTTCTTGTTACATAAAGCATTTTGGAACCCGGTTCGATTACAGAAATTAGATAGTTCCAAGTCTAATAAATGCTGGCACTGTCGTCTCGAAGTTGGGACATTGGATCATCTATTGTACTATTGTCTCTTGATACTTAAATTTTGGAGATCCATCTGGGATCAAGTGAACCCAATATTGGAAAATCCATTGGCACTGACGTACGATATCATCCTATTTGCTACGTTAATGAGGGCTAAAAGCCAAATATTTGCTCGGAATAACAAACTTCTCTTTATAATGACAGGGGTTGCCATACAACTTATTTTGAGGAACTTGAAAAACTGGGATCGATTAAATTATACTTTTTGGTGGGAATCTCTATGTCACACTTTTAAAATGGAACGTATGGTGGCCATACAACAGGTGAGCACCTTTTATATTGTTTAAACAACATTTTTTAGAGAAAATCTACAAGCCTCAGCCTCACCACTCCACCGCATCAACAGACTTTCGTCGTGGCAAGCTTTACATGGTATTTCATCCTTGGCTCTTCGCTATAATTTATAAATCTTAAAAGTGCATTGTGCTATTGCTACAACTCCCTTATTTAAAGTGCTTAGTGCTTCTTTTCATTCCATATATCATACTTTTCATAAATATATAAATAACTTCCAAAACAGCTTTTGTTTCATATCATGCATAGCATAATGAATTCTTTTCGGTTTAGAATTCATTATGCTAAGCATGAAATGAAACAAAAGCTAAGTTTTGGAAGTTATTTATATATTTATATATTTATGAAAAGTATGATATATGGAATGAAAAGAAGTACTAAGCGCTAAGCACTTTAAATAAGGGAGTTGTAGCAATAGCACAATGCACTTTTTTTTTTTTTTATAATTCTTTATTGATTTTTAAACAAGAGCAGTGTTATATAAATAAAAGAACAGTATATTATTGCATTCAGTCATAACAGTAATATCTATATAGATAACAGAACTATCATTCAATAATTACATTATTTTGCATATAGTAATAACATAAGAACCAAGTAAATAATATAATATGAAACCAAGTTACCTAAAATATCATTATCAATATTTCCTCCCAACCACCAACCCCCCACCCTCCCTGGATGTGTAAAGATAAATAAACCAAGAAAAAAGTAAGACAAAATACAGTATTATATTTGTACAAATGTAGTCAATGGGCACCAAATTTTGTTGAATATTCCACTTTTAAGATTTATAAATTATAGCGAAGAGCCGAGGATGAAATGCCACGTAAAGCTTGCCGCGATGAAAGTCTGTTGATGCGGTGGACTGGTGGGGCTGAGGCTCGTAGATTTTCTCTAAAAATTGTTGTTTAAACAATATAAAAGGTGGAACAAATGCTCAGTTGTTGGTGGAATAGGACGAATATACTGTGTTCTGAGCATAAGATCATTATTCATCATAGTTTTTGAAGAGGCCATACAACAGGGACATTATAGGAAGTTTATGGATATTGGGGAGCCATTGACAAAATTCTGTAAGGAGTGATTGCTGATTTTCCCCTTTTGATAATACACGTCCAGGGTAGGAAGATTTTTTTAAATTTTGAGTGCAAATTTTTAGATAAGTAGAAGGGGGGATGATATATGTATTTGTCATAGAATATAATTCTGATTGAATTTAAGTGCTGTTAAAGTATAAATGATTGTACAATATGTTGCACTTATTTTTGGCTTTAAAATGAATAAAGATTTACAAAAAAAAATTTAATAAAAGCTAAAGAACTAAAAAAATAATAGAAAAGCCTTTCTCATTCATCCAAGAGAAAACCACTCACACATTAAAAAAAAATAAATTCATAATACACTGTTAAAAATGATGCCATATATATAACATGGGCTAATTTGAATTCCCACCAGAAAGCATATTGAGAGGCCACTGCTCCCTTAAGTTGCATTAATTGATGCTAATCGGCATTAATTTGTAGTTTTGTGTATATAGTAAGCACAAGTGTGTGCTTACCACAGCTTAAAAGGGCTTACTACAGTTTGTTCAGGTATCACATGGTCCATTTGCAATCTGTGTGTGCAAACTACATGCTAAAAATGTTATACTTTTTTTCATGGAAGGGGCATGTCTGGGGGGGCAAAGAGTGGGCATTTCTGTGTTAATCAGTTAACACAGCTACATTACTGTGAGCTAATTGATTGGTAGGATTACCGCATGACCTCTTACCACCTTTAAAATAGGTGTCAGTAAATGCTCACATGGTAATTTTTTTAAATGGCTACATTAGTGTGTGGTCGTTGATTCAGAAAAATAGAAATTTGTCCATTTTCTAGCTGCTGTAAAAATTACCATAGCCTGCAGGAAAGACCTGTGGGACCCCATAGTTTGTTATTCTGACAAATATTGAGGCATGCAAATTTTTTAAAATGTTTTTGAGAGACAGAAAAACATAAATGGTCATGGGAGAATTTTTAAAAATATTGTGCTCAGAATTGGCATTATTTGTATACAGAAAATCCCCAGCAGTAAGGTATGTTGTGTTAGTAGAGGCATGTCATTAAGAGACACAAAAGCCAGTAGGCTATTACATCAGTTAAATGTGAAATACATCTTATTCTGTATGTCATATCGGAGATCTTACTATTTTCTTCAAATCAATGAAAGGTTGAGATGAGATAAAAACTGAAACAGATGCAATATATGTCTGATTGATGTCAATTTTGTAGTAACATGACAGCTGCAGTATAGCTGCAGGATTGTTAGAATCACTATGGGGATTAATTTAGCTTGAATATGCCTGCTACCAAATCTGGGTGAGTACTTTCATAATTTAATGGCACATGATGTCAACTCAATTAAAATAAGCACTGAAATGGATGCTGTAGGCTAGCTTCAGTGTTATGGCTTTCCTGCTATGATACATCTTGCAGTTCAATTACAAATTAGAGTGATGTAGGCACCATTACCACGGTAATCCTGTGGTTACCACGGTAATGGGAAGCACTTTTGCAAATCCCCTGGGAATGCTGTGGGAATGGTAAACTGTTCTGTGGCCACCCCCCAGAGGAGGGGCCTAGGGGATCTGGCCAATCAGAATCCTAGGCCACTCACAGTGCATTTGCACTGGGAGATGGGCCTAAGATTCCAGGAATGAACATCCCTTCTGCTGGGGAATTTGTCAGGGGGGTTCGAGGGTGGCAGCGGGAGAGAGTACGGATCCTTCCTGTCATGCACATTCTCAAGGGTTCAGGGGTGGCAGTGGGAAGGAGTGGGTATCCCTCCTGCTGGCCAACTTCAGGGGGGGTCCTGGTGGGGATGGGGGGGTCTGGGTGGGATTAGGGGGGTAAAGTTCATAGCAGTGCCCTGTAAGGTGACCCTCTGCTCTGTTGCCATGTCTGGGAGGCCAGTCCATCACAATGCTGGCCCCTCCCACATCCAAAAGGTCTTTTTCTGAGCGTTAGGGACTTAGAAAAATTTTGGGTTGAGAATGTGATATAAAGATAGATGTAGTAGCAGTCTGGACAATCAAATGCCTGGACATACAGATAGACAATTAAAAAAAAAAAATTTAGACATACTTTTCAAGAATGCACATTATGCCGCTGACGACTTTGGTCGACTAGCACCCTACGCCCAAATCGGACTTAGACATATCTTTTGATTATGGCCCTCCACGTGTATAGCTTTTGATGGAGACTAGGTTGTTTAACTTGCTTTTTTCCCCAAACCTTTCAAGCCACTTTCATACTGTTTTCTCCAATGCCACTCCAGAAAACACACTGTCTTCCTTCCATGCTGCCCTAGACTGTAGCAGCTGGCCAAATCTCCATGGGTTGGATCAACCCTGCTTCAGGACTCTCAATCTCTTCTTCAGAAGAGGAGGGGCCCTCCTGAGTCTGATCTCTCAATGTAGGATAGACGGCGGGATCCATTCTTCGAGGTTCAAGATCATTTCCATTTCAAGCAGCAGCAGTGGTTCACCTCCCAGTGCTACAACCTGCAGCAAAGCACTATGTCCCGGATCACCAGCTGGAGCTTTGTAGTGCTCCATAGGACCTATCATGGAGATGGCAAGCACTGCAGGGTAAGTACGCTGCTTACCCCTCCTTTTAGGCATTGGAAATTGAAGACAAAATTGATTTTAGCAATAGGACAAAGACAGCCAAGGAGCAGGCACTCAGCACTTCTTTCCGGATACCATCTTGACATCTCCATTTAATAAACGACTGTGAATGTCTGCTTAGGAGCTTAAGCCCAACTATCACTTTTATCTATTCTTTTCCTGTCAGTTGTTTTGGATTTCTGTAGCCCGTAGTCCTTTGGCTACATTTTATTCTCCTAATAAATTTAGGGCAGGTAGTGAGCTTATTTTATATAAGACAATAAGAAAAAGAATAAGAAAAGAATAAAACTAAAATAAAATTTTGATTTGGTTTAATGGGTTGCAGTCAGACACGGGGTTTGGATTCGTGGTGGGTTGTTTATTTTGTTATTGTTTCTTAGTTTTTTCACCTATTTTTCTTAGTTTTTATTCCCCTAATTATTATTTTTCAGTTTTCAGTGTTTTTGAACTTTTAAGATCCCCCTGTGTGTGTCGAGGGGTTGTTTTTCAGAGCGTCTTTATGACGCTATTTCACTTCCGGTTTCTTTAATGAGTTCCCGGGAGTATTTAAATCCAGTTAGCCTGCCGGGGAGCCGCTTTTTGGATGCCTGAGGCGCTTTTGCGTCCATTTCTAAGTTATGTCTTTTAGTGGTTTTTACCATTAGTTTGAATGATTTTGTTGAGATTTAGTACTGTTTTCTGTTTTAATCTGCTGGTTTTGTGATTGCAGTTTTGATTGGAGACGTTACACCCTGAGGTAGCTGTAAAGTGAAACGCTGGCCACCGTCGGTGTACCGATCATTTAAAGCTAAGTAGTGATAAGATATTTTTTATCTATCATTTAGTATTTCCATTTAAGAACTTTTTAATAGTTATTTCAGGAGGTTTTTTAGCCAATGAGGTGAACGCCTTACCACCGCTACTCCACCATTGTGGAGGTGGGAGGGCCCTTGTCTGAGGTTTTTTCCTCCGTTGACATCTACATTGAACCTGCACTTGTCTTCATTCCATCTGTAGACAACTTATATCCGACCATCATAGAAGTTTTTCTCTATTATTATAGTATTCTTTGTGTAAACCAGGCATTGGCACATCTAAACGTAGGCACAAATATTTACGCCATATCTATGGCTAGAATAAAGGGGAACACCTAAATACAGCAAATATGTGTGTAACTTATAGTAGTAAGCGTTCAAATCCTGACACGACATGGTGCCAGGCGACATGACAAACTTCCTCTGTACATGCCAAACAGGTCCCTCCGCTCCCAGGATGAAATATGCCCTGGTCATACCCTTCAACTGCAAAGCGCCAAACAATGTTCCTACTCCCACTTCATACCAAGCCAATGGAATCAACTGCCCCCACAGTTTAGATCCCTTGAAGGACTCCTCAACTTTAGGAAAGCAATAAAAACATACCTCTTCACCTAACTCCCCCGTCCATGACCGTTAAATTACAATGAAATGTATATGGATGCAAGATCCTCGGAATCTGTCACATTAGGACAAAAACTTGTATTGAAAAATCTTGCACTGTAACTATGACAAATTTTAACCTGTAAACAATATATTATGTATATTGGTATTAGATCCCTAGTATGTGTCAAGTTAGGATAAAAAGTTGTAGCTATAGCAAATTGTAACCTGTTAACTATATGTTATGCGTGTTAACCTGTAACCCGTTCTGAGCTCTTTGGGGAGAACGAGATAGAAATGAATTAAATAAATAAATATTCTGTACGCTGCCATGTAATGTTTGGCTCACCTATGGCTTCTCTATGCTCCTCCCATATGAACAGTATTTAATTGCCGGGTTGAGAGCGCGCAGAAAGTACTTAAATTTAAGCAACCTGTTGTAGAAAGAGGGAGCAACTGCTTGCAGTTTGGCAAGCCTCATACAATTTCAAATGGGATCTTCTTTGTGACAGTTTTTGGTGTTTTTTTTTTTAATGCATCATTATTTTATTTATTTAATTCAATTTATATCCCATCCTTCCCAGAGAGCACAAAACGGGTTATAAGGTAGCATGCATAATTACACAAACGAGATGCAGACAATTAAGGCAATATGGATAAGATAACATTGCCAAAGGAGACCCAGTGTTGGGACACATGTTAAGCGACTGAAGCACTTACTTTTAGTGTGACACTGCATGAGGAAGCAAATCTGAACAAAAGACAGGTCCAGTAAAAAGCTTAGACTTACATAGGGCCAGCAGAAGAGAAGAGCACTCTGGATAAGAAAAAATATTATGCTCCTGAACAGGGCTTTCAGACCTGCCCCCCCGCCATCCCTGAGAGCTGGCAGGGAGCAGCAACTCAACAACTCAGTGTGAAGCTGCCCCCCCCCCCCCACTACCTTGTTCATCAGCTCAACTGAAATTTCAGCTCTGGACTGAGCAGGTTAAGTGAGGAGCAGGAGGAAATGTTTAACAACTGTTGGGTCACTCCATAGAGATAGCTGAAGAGAATCAGTTCATGCGTAAGCTTCTTACCCCCCTTTTATGAAGCTGCATGAGGCTTTTAATGCTGGCCTCAGTGGTATTAGAATTCCTATGAGCGTTGGAGCTAATACTGCCGCAGCTGACAATAAAAAAGCCTAATGCGGCTTTGTAAAAGGGATGGGGGGGAGGGTGGTTTAGTTTTTTAATATATTGCCTAATGGGTAGGCACACATGGTGGTTTATAGACTAAAATAGAAAAGAACTCCAAAACAATTGACAGGACAGGAGAAACAATGAAGAAAAGAACAGTTATCATCTTTAATACACGTAGAAGTTATAGAATACAATGGTACCTCAGAATATGAACACCCCAGAACTCGAAACAACTTGGAATCCAAACTTTTTAATTAAATTTTGCCCCGGAATCCGAATGCTGCTTTGGAATCCGAACGTACAGGAACTGCAGCCTCTGACGCAGCTTCCTGTTTCCGCCTGGGAGGGAAACTTTGGGCTGAGCACCGCTTGCAGTTGCCGTTGCCGATCTTGCTGTCTATGCCTGGGGGGCCCGATCTTGCTGTTTCTTCCACATGGGCCCGATCTTGCTGTTAAATTTATTTGAAAATCTGAGTTTGTGGGACCAAGGAACAGATTAATCCAGTTTCTATTATTTTCAATGGGAAAAATGGTCTTGGAACTTGAATGTTTTGGAACTCGAACAGGGTTCTGGAACGAATTAAGTTTGGATTCCAAGGTACCACTGTATTTCTATAATTTCTATTGTTTTTTCTTCTACCATGATGTAGACTTGTTTTTGCTTTAATTGAGTATATGTAAAATGGAAAAAACTATACAATGGCCTCCTGGCCACTCAAGCAGCTAAACTGGATAACCAAATCTCCAATCTACTGATAACGACACCAGACTACAAGACATTCAGAAAAGAAATAAAAACTACACTCTTCAAGAAATTCCTGAAACAGCCCTAACTTCAAACTTACCTCCCTCTTCCCTCCACACAAAAACTACATAACCTACTCTTTACCTCTCTAGAAAGGACAAATGTTCTTCCATTGTAACCCAACATTTTTTATCTCATTTGTAATCCGCCTTGAACCGCAAGGTAATGGCGGAATAGAAATCTCTAATGTAATGTAATGTAATATGCTTATTTGTTAAAATTTATAAAAAAGAAAACAGTTTGGGGGAAGTAAGCCCAAGACTGGCATTAATGCCAGCATAACAGCCACAGCATCCTTAAATAATGAGACTACTGAGCAAGCAGGGTGATCCATGAGCCAGAAAGAAGTGAATAGATGGCCCTTCTTGAAGATGGGCGTGACATTTGCTATTTTCCAGTCCTCCGGGATCTCTCCAGTTTTTAAGGATAGGTTGCATATTTGTCGAAGTGGCTCTGCTATTTCGTTCCTTAGTTCCTTGAGTACCCTTGGGTGAATGCCGTCCGGTCCTGGCAATTTGTTGCTCTTTAGCCTATCTGCCTGAGGACATCCTCTTGGCTTACCTCTAGTTGGACCAGCTTATCATCCTGATCTCCATTTACGATCTCTTCGGGTTCCGGAATGTTTGTTGTGTCCTCCCTCGTGAAGCCTGACGTGAAGAACTCATTTAACTTGTCAGCTATCTCTTTTTCCTCTTTTACCACTCCCTTTCTGTCTCCTTCATCCAAGGGTCCCACTTCCTCCCTTGCTGGTTGCTTCCCCTTAACGTACCTGAAGAATGATTTGAAGTTTGTTGCTTCCCCCGCCAGTCTCTCCTCATATTCTCTTTTTGCTTTCCTAACCACTCAGTGACACTCTCTTTGGTGTTTTTTGTGCTCTTTCTGGTTGTCCTCTGTTTGGTCCTTTTTCCATTTTTTGAATGATGCTTTCTTGTCACTTATCGCCTTTTTCACTGCATTTGTTATCCACACTGGGTTTTTTGTTCTATTTTTTTTGCACCCTTTTCTGAACTTGGGGACACACAGGTTCTGTGCTTCGTGCACCGTGCCCTTGAGTAGGGTCCAGGCTTTTTCTACGGACTCCATCTTCCTTGTGTTGCTATTGAGTTTCTTTCCACCATTTTCCTCATGGCATCATAATTCCCTTTCTTGAAGTTGAGTGCTGTCGTTGTGGTTCTTTTCACCTTTGATGATCCAAATTCTAGCCTGCACTGTATTAGGAAACTCAGAAGTAAAAATCCGAATTTAAGAGGGGGACTGGTTAACATATTGCTTGAAAGCCCAACCAAAAAAGAAAACAGGCAAATTTGTAATGAACGGAAGCGTTCCAGTCCTGATGAAATTAAGGTTCTTGTCGACAGTGTTGTGCTGGCCATTAAGATGAATATCTCAATGCTCTCTGTTCAAGATATCAATGAGCACATGGCAAAGTATGTTAGTATACCTGATAGCTGGAGAAGCAAAAACTATACATTTGAATTTCTTGGAATTATCAATGGCATTGTGCAAGATGATCGTATGGCAACAAGTACTTAATACTCTACTTCAAGTATCGGCCAGTCAATTCAAATGAGTATAGGACATCATTTGGTGGGATGCTACAGTTGGAAGCATGTGATGCTACATGAATAGTAACAGCAATTAGGGAATTCTATAGGAAATATGAACTTGACCTGAATAAAATGGTTATGTTCACTTCTGATGGTGCCTCTGTTATGTTGGGCAAAATAGATGGTGTTGCAGCACAGCTGAGAAAAGACATTCCACATTTAGTGCAGCAACATTGTGTTGCACATCGGGAAGATTTGGGACTTTCTGATTCATGGAAAGAAGTAAAATTGATGAAAGAAGTAGAAACTGTAATGAGAACTGTGTACACGGTGTTCTGTTGATCTTCTACTAAACGATGCAAATTTCAAGAAATAGCAGATGCATCTGAATGTGAATCAATTGCTTTCAGACCTCTGAATGAAGTGCGCTGGTTATCTAGACACTTTGCACTTAAAGCAATTATTTGAAATTATGATCCCCTGTTAAAATATTTTGAAGAAGACAAAGATAATGATCCTATTGCAAAGTACTGCTATAAGAAGCTGAACAGTGAACAATTTCAGATTATACTTGAAATTTTGAATGATGTCTTATCAGAATTGGCTTCCTTAACCATGGCATTTCAAAAACGTGGTTTGACACCATTGGAAGCTTATCATCTTGCACAGGGTAAATTGAACAAACTTCGAATGTAATACTTAGGCGACAAGGTTAAGTCGAGTGATAAAGTCAACAGTCTTCTTGACAACAGGATGAGGTCTGGAGAAAAAGTTTCAGTGGATACTAATTCCATATTAACCTTCATCAACATCCTATGTTTGCATCTGGGTGAAAGATTTCCTGAAAATGAAGTTGAGGAATGGTCTGCTTTTGACTGTACAGCAATATCACAATGCGACTTTGACTTTGGAAATGGACATATCAGATCTCTTTGTTTAAAGTATAAACAATTTCTTCCGGAGGAAAGTGTTATTATTCAGCAATGACTTTAAATTCCTTGTTGCAGAAAAAATCAAAAGCAATGACTTTAAATTCCTTGTTGCAGAAAAAATCAAAAGCAATCTGATAAACAGCTTTCCAGATATGACGAAATTTGCATTTCAGAATGATCAATTTGCAGATTTAGCAAAATTGATGGACATTGGTGCCACATTCTTAGCATCTAGTTCAGATTGTGAGCGTGGTTTTAGTCTAATGAACAATTTGAAGACTAAACAAAGGAATCGTTTACATTTAGAGCATTTGGAAATGCTGATGCGTGTTAAGAGTCACCTTCAAGATGGAGGCTCAACAGATCTTGACAGAATTTATTCGGACTGGATAAATATGAAAGATCACAGGGAAAAACTTTGAAAACTAAATTGCTGTTATTTTCTAAATTTTAAGTATAAAGTACAATGATACCTTATTTATAGGTAGCGCTCAATGAAACATTTCAATGAAACATAATTTATGTTCATTGAAATGAGACTTTATGTTACGTAAGTGTAACTAAAATTACATTATGTTTTCGTTAATTCAGACTAAACTCAAAGACCTGCCCATAAATGCCCACTCCGGGCCCTCTGGCAATCATTTTTATAGCGCACACAAATTTAGTTTTTCTTTAAAATGCGCACAGATGAAATTTTTTGCGCACACAGCCTATGAAAAATTAGAGGGAACATTGCTGGTAACTAGTGAATTCAGACACCATCTCTGTCTCCACCACCTGTTCTGGGAGACTGTTCCATGCATCTACCACTCTTTCTGTAAAAAAGTATTTCCTTAGATTACTCCGGAACACATCACCTCTTAACTTCATCCTATGCCCTCTCATTGCAGAGTTTCCTTTCAAATTAAAGAGACTTGACTCATGCACATTTACATCACATAGGTATTTAAGTGTCTCTATCATAACTCCCCTCTCCTGCCTTTCCTGCAAAGTATACAGATTGAGATCTTTAAGTCTGTCCCCATATGCCTTATGATGAAGACCACATACCATTTTAGTAGCCTTCCTCTGGACCAACTCCATCCTTTTTGAAGGTGCGGCCTCCAGAATTGTATGCATTTCATTTTCTAGTGAAAACAATACAAAGACTTCTGATATGCACATTTCCAAAAGCTAACATATTTCAGTTAATAAATTAAAAATAAAATGCTTTTTTCTACTTTGTTGTCTGGACCTTTTATTGTTCCATCTTGTTGGTTTCAATTTCTCTTTTCATCTTTCCTGTCTTTCCTCTGCTAATTCTCGTTCAAGTGCTATCCATTTGTCTTTTCTCATCTCTCCTGTCTTATTCCATTCCCTCACTACACAAGCCTCTGACATACTGGTCTTTCCTCTATTTTCTTTAATGATCTCTGTTCACTCAAATTTTATCATCTTTCTTACCCTTCTTCTTTATACTTTTCAGCTACAGACCACATTATATCCCCTACTCTCACCAATTATCTCTCCCATTGCCCATCTCACTCCTTTGCCAGCCTTCCAATCCCTTTCAACTTTAACCTACTTCTACCCCTTGTAATCACTATCTTCCTCTCATTCCTTACGCTGCTCCCCCCCCCCAGCATCTCCCACATGGTTCTACTATTCCCAGCATCTTTTCCCTCCACCCTTCTAGGTCAACATCTGCTTCCTCTTTCTTCCCTTCCTGATAGCATATCTTCCTGTTCCTCTCATTCTAGCATACCCTCCCCTGCATCTTCCAGTTCTCTTTCTCTTTGTTCATGACCCCTTCTCCCATGGTCCAGAATTTCTCCCTCCCTCTCTCCCATTGTCCAGCATATCTCCCTCTGTTCCCTCCAGTGCCATATCCAGCACCTCTCCCTCTCTCTTTCCTCCTTCTCCCTCTCTCCCATTGTCCACCATCTCTCTCTCTCTTTTCCCCTCTCCCTTGCACCCTAGCTCCAACATCTCCCCACAGCATCTCTTCCCCCTGTATACCATCTCCTCCCTGCAGCATCTTTCCACTCTCTCCCTCCCATGTCCAGAAATTCTCTCTCTCTCTTCTTTTCTTCCCTCCTGTTGCCCATCCTTTCCTATCCTGGTCTAGATATCCCCACCCCCACACACATGTCTACCTTTTCAAGCTTCCCAAAAATATCAGGCCCACCCAGCAACAGTGCAACCTGACAGCCACCATTGTGGGAAGCTCCGAGGCCATGCACCTCCCTCTCTCCTTTCCTTCAGCAGCTACCTTCTTCAAAGAGCCAGCAGCTGACCTGGAAGCCTTTTCTCTGCCACATGCTGACTTTTTTCAGTTCTGATTGTTTAGAATTTATCCCTAGACATTTAGGGGGTTTAAAAACATAGATGTACTGGGATATCCACATTTACAACATGAGTAGCACTTTTAAAATGACCATCATATTTATTCAGTGCTGGATTTACCACGTGTACCAAACTATACTGTTGTAATATTATCACTATGTGCCTTGTTTCATTTTAACTTATTTTTCTCAAGTGAATTACATTAAGCAGCAAATGGGTTAAGTCAAGGTTAGGGCAGATGGTTTCCAAAAACCAAGTACCATCGATTTTCTGGGTACTATTTTGTTTAAAAATGTATGAAGGACTTTAGGGCAGCTGTGAACACAAATATTACTAGCAAATACACGTATTGTGGCTTAATGGAACTGAAAGTTGTATTTTAGATAGAGATCAGTAGGTTGTGTAGAGATATTCCTTTGAGAAAACTGTTTCTAAATGGACTATTTTATAAAGAGTGCACAGTCCAGAGTGCCTTTTTGGCCTTCCTTTCTGAGTGCACTCCTAAGACCCTCATCCATACCTTCATCACCTCTTGCCTAGACTGCTATGACTTGCTTCTCACTGACTTTCTGCTACATCATTTCTCTCCCCTTCAATCTGTTCAGAACTCTGCTGAACGCCTCATAGTCTGCCAGTCACTATATCCCACCTGGTTCCCCTCTGTACATGATAGATAACATGTTAGCCTCACCTTGTACTTAGATCCACTGCCTACAGAATCTGTACATTTCTCTTTGAAGATAATTTGATAGCCTTTAATATTGTACCTAGGTTCCCTCTATTTTCTGTAACCCCCCACCAGCCTTCTGTTACCCCACTCTCGGAAAATGTTATTGTTCCACTGTTACCCACCCTGAGCTTTCTGGGAGGGCGAGAAATAAATAAATAAATGCCCACACAAACACCCCCCCCCCCCCAAGTCATTTAATTGGCTCCCTATCCATTTCCGTATACAGTTCAAACTCTTCTTACTGACCTACAAGTGTATTCACTCCACAGCTCCTCATTATCTCTCCTCTTTCATCACTCCCTATACTCCTCCCCAGGAACTTCACTCATCGGTTAAGTCTCTCTTATCTGTACCCTTCTTCTCTATGACCAGCTCCATATTGTCCCTTCTACTTTGCTGCACAGTATGCCTGGAACAAACTACCTGACTCCATACGTCAAGTTTCTTCTCTGGCAGTATTCAAATCCATGCTCACTTCTATGAAGCTGCTTTGAATTCCTAACTCTTCTCCGGCAGTGCCTTAGAAATTATAAGTAGTATTTACTGAATCCGGCTCAAATGTTGCATGCTGGATACATCTACTTGATTAGAATACTGGAATATATGCATACACGTACATTTATGCACATACCTACCCGATGTGTGCTTAGGTGCTATTCTATAAATATGTGCATACCTTACATAGTATGTATTTGCGTGTTAAGTATTTGTATCTAAATGTTAGGTATGCCAATACTGATTTATGCTAGTATTCCATAATGGAGCAGAGGCTCCCACTGCATGCCCTTGGGGCACTGAATGGAGACCTACTTACAGAATCATCCCCTTAATGCAGTTTTGTTGTCTTCTTTACACCATGTCATAATTTTTAAAGCTCAAATATCGATCATATAACCATTTGCTGCTATCTGAATTTAGCCAGGACCAAATGTGTAAGTCCCCGTGGCATAATTTTGATGTAAAATAGTTAATAGAAATAATTTTTTTAAAAATATGAATACACTAGATATGACTTTTCAATTTAGCTTCCTTAGTTATCATTAGTGCAGTGCTTACTACCATTACTTTCTGTGAGAAGGTTAATATGTCTCCAACATATCTGGATCCCGTTTTCCTGCTGGGAATGGTGATACTCCATACAACAAATTTGCCCCTTCGTCTCACTGCTGTGCTCTGACATTAGGTTTCTGGCACCATCAGATTTTCTTCATTGATTTCTCTGGAGATAGATAGTAATAACACAATATCTTTTTAGTGGCAAGGTAGGAATGAAATACGGTGTATGGGGAAAGACCAGAGATGTATGTAATAGGGAGGACTGAATTTCTGACCATAATGCTGAGAGGAGTCTCTCTAGCAATACAATTTAATTGTTAGAAAGGGGATACTAAAACAAATACATAATTTTCTCAGCCTTGATTTATATCAGATGCACTGCCCTGTGAATTAGTCTTGCTCAAAACTTCAATAATGCCAATATATCCTTTCTATATACTAGGCAGCTCCAATTTATTTTTGCTATGAATTCCTAATTGGCATTAAAATGTCCCAAGTGTACAGTGACTCACAATACACCAGACAATGGAGATCTAACTCTACAAGTTTAACAAATGTGTGGGGAAGTACACCTTTCCAGGGAAGTGGAATCCATTGTCCATACATGGAATGTCATTTCTTAGCCTCATTTTTTTGCTTCAAATATTTCTTTGTGAGGGAACCTCGCTATAAAGAGGTTTCAGACCCACTGAGCTTATAAAGAATTACCAGATTCTGGAGGGTTCCTTTCCTGGTTGGAGTGAAAACCAAGAAACAGAGTTATTGCCTCTTGCTGTAGGATCCAAGAAAAGCCTGAAGGCAGTTAATGGCAAAACCTGGAATGGACTCTTTTTGTTCTTGCCAGCTGAACACTCATTAGGGTGCTATACATGTTTTGCTCCTGCCAGGGGTTTTTCTCGTGGTTCTTTATTCATATGTTTATTCACACCCTCAAAGAAGTCAAGCAAATTAATGTGGCAAGATCTCCTCCAGTACTGAGCCTCTAGTCTATACAGTGTATGCAAATTTATCTCATGCATATTCATTGCAGTTATTCTGACAACCTGACAGGCTTTGGGTTCTCAGGACAGATTTGGAAAGTCTGCAGAGTGTCTTATTTTGTCATTGGTGGTTTTGTTTCAACTAGTCAGCCCTGGTGGTCTCAAAGAACCTGCCATCATAAGAGGAAATGGCAGTGTCTAGGTATTGGTAGAAACTTTAAAAAATAGGAGGAGAAATGAATCTGGAGGGAAGATGCAGAAAATATAAATTGGAGACCCAGGTTTTAACTGTTTGTCAACTTTAGTCTTCTGGGCCCTGATCACAAACTACAGGAGAATATTCTAACCAGATGCTCTGAATTTATATTTATTCAATTTTATAGCCTGTCCTCCCCAGGAGCCCAGAATGGGTTATAAGGATACATACACAAAGTTTTCAGGAACAGAGTCAATAACATGCTACAGGATCAAAACACAAAGCTATAGAATCAATAACTTACAACTTATAGAGAATGTGACTAAGAACACATGCTTTGCAGAATCTAAGAAAACAAATAATAGAGTTACGAATGGTATTAACATATTTGCAGTGAACGGTAGAAGAACTGGTTAGCAGGCACAGGTGTTCTGAGGTAATAATAATAATAATAACAACAGTTTATATACCGCAGTACCGTGAAGTTCTATGCGGTTTACAAAAGATTCAAAGAAGGATACAAATTGATTGAATTTAAAAGAGGTGAAAGATGGTGGTTAATAGGTCAAAAGAACCGTTATTGAGGAGAAGGAGATGTACGGGTCAGCTGTCTAGATACTTCAGGAACAGATGTGTTTTTAGGCGCTTCCTGAATTCCTCATAAGTAGTGGGCGAAAGCAATTGTTCTAGATCTTTACCCCATAATGCTGCCTGATGTGAGAGAAGGTGATCATGGTGTTTTTTCAGTTTACATCCTCTAACTGGGGGGACACGAAGTTCAAATGTGAGCTTCTCTTGTGTCTGTTGGCTGAGAAGGAGAAAAGGTCAGTTATGTATTTAGGGGCTAGTCCGTATAGTACTTTAAAGCAGAGGCAGGCGAACTTGAACTTTACGCGTGCTTCCATCGGTAGCCAGTGCAACTGTCGGTAGTAAGGTGTCACGTGATCAAATTTCTTTAGCCCAAAGATTAGTCTGTCTGCTGCATTTTGCATCAATTGTAAACATTGCATATTCTTTTGGGAAATTGCTAAATAGGCGATATTACAGTAATCAAGTTGGCTTAGTTCGAGGGATTGTACCAGGATTCTGAATGCTGATGTATCAAAATATAATTTAACGGATCTAAGTTTCCAGAGAGTGAAAAAACCCTTTCTGATTAAGGAGTCCACCTGGTCTTTCATAGTTAGACATTGATCCAGGGTTACACCCAGTATCTTCATGGTAGATACTGAATAGGGTAACTAAATTTATTGATGCATAGTGGTGAATTGGTGGAGAAGCAACAAAAAATTTCATTTTTTCTAAATTAAGTTTGAGCTTGAAATCAGTCATCCATTGCTCCATCAAATTTATAGCTTCAGATGCCTTGGGAATAGTTTCCGAGATAGAGTTAGCAAATGGGATGATGATTGTAAAGTCATCTGCGTATCTGAATAATTTTATCCCTAGCTTGGTTAATTGCACACCCAGTGAGGACATGTAGACATTGAAAAGCAATGGGGATAGCGATGACCCTTGCGGCACAACAGAAGGATTGCTCCAGGTATTGGAGAGATCATAATTGAAATGCACCTGATAGGTATGGGACATAAGGAAGCCACAAAACCAGTTCAACACCTCATCGCTGATACCAATAGCGTCTAGGCATTGTAGCATTTTCCCATGGTCTACTAGATCAAAGGCAGAGCTCATATCAAATTGCCTGATCAGGGCATTGAGGCCCTTGCTAAACAATAGACGCAGATTATCTAAGATAGCCGCAATTACTGTCTCCGTACTGAATAAAGGTCTAAAACCAGATTGTGTTTCATGTAGGAGAGAGAACTGATTAAGATATTCCATCAACTGGGTGTGTACCAATCCTTCCATGATTTTTACAATAAATGGAATGGATGCTACTGGTTTATAGTTGGTTACTAGAGCTGATGATTCTTTACTATTTTTTAGGATTGGGGTTATTATTATGTGACCGTTATTAGAGAGGAACTTCCCATTTTTTTAGGTTATGGGCTAAGTAGTGCAGCAACGATAGTTTAAATTCTAATGGCGCTACTTTCATAATTTCCAGGGGACATGAGTCCAGAATGCAATATGATTTAGAGTATTTGTTATATAGTTTGGTATAGTTATTCCATTCTAAGTCTTGAAAGGAACTCCAGATCATATCTGCTGATATTTCATTTCCTTGCATGTGAGTTATTTGATGATCGCTAAGGTCATTTGTTGGACAGTTGTTTCTTAGGTTTTTAATTTTTAAATCGAAATGTAGTGCTAAATCATTCACAGAGGATAACTTAATGTTGTGTACGGGTGAAGTGTAGCAAGTGGTGTCGAATAAATTTGTGATCAAGTTAAACAGCTCTTTTGTAATGATTCCTTGAGAACCGTTGCAAGATAAGTTGATTTTAGTGGAGTATAATGCTTTACGTTTGTCTTTTATTAGTTGTTTGTAGATTTTTATGTTAACTCTCCATTTGTTGCGGTCTGCCAATTCTCCTGTGTTTTTCCAAATTCTTTCCAGTCGTCTAGCTAGTTGTTTCGTTTTTAGAAGTTCGGTGTCAAACCATTTGTTATATTTATTTGCACTACTTTTGCTATTTACGTTTAGGGGCAATTTTATCTAAAATGGATGTGCTGGTTGTCGTCCAGTGATCCCAGAAATCGACTCCTTCATCTATCTCCGCTTGCAGTACATATTGTGACCAGTATTCTTCTGGATTAATATAACCTCTTGTTTGTTGTTCTCTTTTTATCATCGGACGTGTTTTAGAGTTTCGATGAGACCAGATTAACTTGAAATAATAAGTAAAATGGTCAGACCAGATATCGTGACACCAGGTGCCTTCAGGTAGAGAGATGACAGGGTCTAGGATTTCCTTTGTGGACAAGGCTACCACATCTAAATGATGGCCTTTTTCATGTGTTTGTGTGGGTAAAGGGAGATTGTAGTTGAGTAGGGATAGAAAGTTTTAAAACTCTTTCATGTCTGTATTGTCCTCTTCATCTAGGTGTATGTTTATGTCTCCTGCGATGATATTATAGGAAAGTAAGGTATGTTGTAGCAATGAAAACATCGATAAATTTGAAATGAATTTAAAAACATTCATGTTTAAGGAGGCTTATAATTTATGATCTTCTACCCGAGGAAAAAAAGAGGATACCACTGATCTTACACAGATAATTAATAACTAAGGAAGGGCATAGCTCCCCTATCCTATCGTATTATCCCCTCCTCTTTCCTATAAACGATTGTAGTTCTACCCCTTCCCTTATGCTTCAATTTGTCATGTAATTATCCAATGTCCTATTGATATGTAATTGATATATAATTGAATTTTATTGTAATGTACATTGCTTTGATAATTTTAAGGCAGTATATCAAATTTTTAATAAACTTGGAAACTTGGTCTGTCAGAGTTTGAGACCAGAATTGATCCAGTCCATGAAAAGAAGCATCTTTACTACTTTCCGGAAGGTCAGTGGGTTATCATTTGCCCTAATGGCAGGAGGGAGTTGATTCCATAATTTAGGCATGCTATAGGAATATAATCACTTTTAGGCTGTCTCACGATGGAGGCTCTTTGCTGGAGGGTTGGAAAATCTGAGTTTCCATTGTGAACGGAGGGTCCACTGAAAGTGGTATAGACACAATCATAAGGAAAGCTGTACTTGCTAAACTAGCAAACACATTAATCCCAGTTTTCTATATAGGTTGTCCAAATTTGGATGCCAGGGCAGATGCGTGTGCAAATTAATTAGTTAACAAAGTGTCAACAATTAATAATTGGAGTTAATTGGCAACAATTTGGATTTGCATGTACATCTGTCCTAGTCGCTATTCTATAACATCCATGCCTAAATTTCATAGCATGCAACTCAAAAGAGGTCCAGCTATGGAAAGCTGATCTTTTTCTATGCCAAATTTGAGCGCCATTTATAAAATCTGGCCTTTGTCACTTATACTTGCCATTACAAAATAGCACTTAGGTGTGTTTCTGCTGCTTATGTGCACAAGTGTACAGTTAACTGTGAAAAAGATGGTATTCTGTAGATTTATATATGCAAATGGTATGTAGATGCAGGTTCCCAGTTATAGAATCACCTTTTATGTACCGTATTTTCACGCAAATAACGCGCACCCGTATAAAATGCGCACACGGGTATAGCGCGCAGAAATCACGATGATATGTACAAAAACTTTGGTATACCGCGCTCACGGGTATACCGCGCATGCTGCCCGACGCTCCTTTCGCCCGCCCTGACTTTCCGTGCGCTGTTCCGACTCTCCGTTCACCCCCCCTGACTTCCGTGCACTGTCCCCCCTTGAAGGTCTGTCCCCATCCTGAAAGCCTGATGCCCCCCCCCCCCGACGTCCGATACATCCCTCCCTCCGAAGGACCGCCGACTCCCCAACAATATCGGGCCAGGAGGGAGCCCAAATCCTCCTGGCCACGGCGACCCCCTAACCCCACCCCGCACTACATTACGGGCAGGAGGGATCCCAGGCCCTCCTGCCCTCGACGCAAACCCCCCTCCCCCCAACGACCGCCCCCCCAAGAACCTCCGACCGCCCCCCCAGCCGACCCGCGACCCCCCTGGCGACCCCCACGACCCCCCACCCCCCTTACCTTTGGTAGTTGGGCCAGAAGGGAGCCCAAACCCTCCTGGCCACGGCGACCCCCTAACCCCACCCCGCACTACATTACGGGCAGGAGGGATCCCAGGCCCTCCTGCCCTCGACGCAAACCCCCCTCCCCCCAACGACCGCCCCCCCCAAGAACCTCCGACCGCCCCCCCAGCCGACCCGCGACCCCCCTGGCGACCCCCCCACCCCCCTTCCCCGTACCTTTGGTAGTTGGCCGGACAGACGGGAGCCAAACCCGCCTGTCCGGCAGGCAGCCAACGAAGGAATGAGGCCGGATTGGCCCATCCATCCTAAAGCTCCGCCTACTGGTGGGGCCTAAGGCGCGTGGGCCAATCAGAATAGGCCCTGGAGCCTTAGGTCCCACCTGGGGGCGCGGCCTGAGGCACATGGTTGGGTTGGGCCCATGTGCCTCAGGCCACGCCCCCAGGTGGGACCTAAGGCTCCAGGGCCTATTCTGATTGGCCCACGCGCCTTAGGCCCCACCAGTAGGCGGAGCTTTAGGATGGATGGGCCAATCCGGCCTCATTCCTTCGTTGGCTGCCTGCCGGACAGGCGGGTTTGGCTCCCGTCTGTCCGGCCAACTACCAAAGGTACGGGGAAGGGGGGTGGGGGGGTCGTGGGGGTCGCCAGGGGGATCGCGGGTCGGCTGGGGGGCGGTCGGAGGTTCTTGGGGGGGACGGTCGTTGGGGGGGAGGGGGGTTTGCGTCGAGGGCAGGAGGGCCTGGGATCCCTCCTGCCCGTAATGTAGTGCGGGGTGGGGTTAGGGGGTCGCCGTGGCCAGGAGGGTTTGGGCTCCCTTCTGGCCCGATATTGTCGGGAAGTCGGCGGTCCTTCGGGGTGGGGGTGCGAGTGGTCCTGCCGGGGGGGGGGGATGTATCAGACGTCGGGGAGTCGGCCGGGCAAGAGGGCTTGGGCTCCCTCTTGCTCCGATCGTGGATGCGGGTGCGGGTGGGAGCGCGTGCGAGCGGTCGTTCGGGGTGGGGGTGCGAGCGGTCCTGCTGGGGGGGTGAATCGGGCGTCGGGCGGGGTGGGAACTATGTTTTAAAACTTTTGTATACCGCGCTCACGCATATAACGCGCGAGGGGTATGCGCGGTAGGTAAAAACGCGTATAACGCGCGCGTTATATGCGTGAAAATACGGTATATAGCTAATGGTGCAGTGTAGGCCTGTACCAACACAGAGAAGAGAAAATCTGCAGACTGTACAGGAACCCAGAAAGAGCAGAGATGGCCAAAAATGAAGAGAAAACTACAGGTACAAATACAAATGGGTCAGTCGATAAAGGATTTTTTTTTAAGTTCAAATATTTTTTATTGATTTTATAACAAAGTATACAAATATTAAATAAAACATGAAACAATCTGATTATATAAAGCATAAGTATATATATATAATTATGAATAAGACAAGTGTACATGGCATTACCAGCGCACACATTATCAGCCAATGGCATACTTGCAATCATCCATATGTATAAGAGCTTCCAACGAGCATCACATATTAAATTAAGTTAAGGGGAGGTGATCAATATAATCTTTTAACAAAATATTCTGAGAAACTTTGTCAACGGTCTAAAGCACAATATAATTGAACCAGGCTCCAAATTTTAAGGAATGAACTAGTGGAATGATGTTTTTCTGCTATTACACTTTCAAACTTGGTAATATTACATACTGTATTCTACCATGCAATGAATTCTACCTTAGATAAATTCTTCCAGCAATGCAATATATTTTTCATAGCCAAAAACAATAGGATATTAAGCAAATGTGCATTAGGCTTCGATAGAGATTGTGTAAGACCCAGTTGTCCTAGAACGATAATTTTAAGATTTAACAGTTCTTGGATCTTTAATATAGAGGAAATGGCGTTCCAAACCTTCTCCCAATATATCGTGAGCTGAGAGCATTGAAATATCATGTGCGGTAGTGTACCAACAAATTTCTCTCAGGACCAGCATAGAGACTTTATGTGAGAATTTAGCAAGTTTCTGTGGAGGCCAATGAGCCTGATGTGAAAAAAAAATATATATATATATAGATTGAAGCACTGCAGCTGATCGGATAGACTTAAACATTCTGGTCCACACTTCTTACCATATTTCATTATCTGCCGATATATCTAGGTCGAGATGCCAAGCTCTCATCAGCAGTGATATTGACTCTGGTAACGCTTGACACAGTAGCCCATATCATTTGGAGGCTACACCTTTGAGATAAAGTATTTTTATTTGGAGCTGTGGTTTTGTCTTCGTTTTTGGCCACCTCTACTCTTTCTGGGTATTTTGGGGTCTGCTTCAGGATTTCCTCAGTCAGAGGCAGCCAAAATCTTTGTGACATTTTGGCAGCAGTTCTTACATCCTAGCAATCTTTTCTACCATTTTTCTCATATACATTTCTGCTATTCTGCTCTAAATTGTTTTTCAAGCAGGTGTTACTAGTTCATTAAGAAGCACATTTTTTGTCAATTAGAAATTCTGGAGATATCATCCAATAACCTCTAGGTAATACATTTCTTCTGGGTTACTGTGTCATAAATCTAGACAGAATGAATCACACAATAGAATGTGAGCTAATAATTTCTAGCACAACCTGCAACCAAATACTGTACCAATATTTAGGATAAGATTTCAAGGATTTTTATTAAGCACTGTTTTCCCCAAAGATATAGGCCCCCCTTTTACAAAGTTGCGGTAGTGATTTCTACCACAGGCCCGGATTCTATGATCATCGGAGCATTTACCTTGCCAGCCCAGGGTAGAAACCCTTACTGTGGCTTTGTAAAAGCCTGTGATAATCCTGATTTATCAAGCATGTTCTTAATCCTTGTGTCCATTGAAAATAAAATTTATTTTTCATAATCAGACTCTGAAGAATAATTTGTCAATTGCAGTTGCAATTATACAGGAAAAATGTGTGCATTGATTCCATGGAGCTGGACAACTTTATCAAGGGAAATAAGATCTAAAGCCTGGAATGGTGATGAATCTGCTTTGTAGCATGGCTCGGTGAAACATTTTAGAAATGTTAATGGCTCCTGCTACAGGTGTTTTTCATCCCTCAATGTTCCCGTAATCATTATTTTGTAACATCTTTACAGTATTATGTTCAGCGACTCATCAAGAGAGGGAACAATGTCATTTGAGAGACTATACAATAGGTAGGGTCATATTTAAAGCCTTTTCCACAAATACAACACTATTTTACCCCCTGAAAATGGGATTTTTGAACATTAGTTTGTGCACAATACACAGATATTCTAGAATGTTCCTCTTATTCTAGAATATTCCATGCCCAAATTTCTGACTCACACACAAAATTTGTAGAAGCAGTTTATAGAATAGTGCCAGTTGTGCACCTAACTTATTTGTTTAATTAGGTGTCAATTGACCTTAGGTACTAATAATGGCCTTTAAGTGGTGTTAATTAGCATCAATTTGGAGTTATATGCATAACTGTGTTTAGGCACTATTTTATAAATGTAATGTCTAAATGCTATAGCGTGCAGCTACAAAGGGGATGTGCTCATGGGTAGATCAGGAGTGTATCTTGCAGTTGTGCAAAAGTTATAGAATTTGTGGGAGCCATTAAGGAAGCCGCTCAGCACTGAGCAGCAGCGCCAAATCGCGCACCTGCTCGTGCTTCTCAGCGTGGCCGAAGCCACTCACGGAAGCCTGTTAACAGCAGGTCAGGAACTTGGAAAGTTCGCTCCTGCTTGCTGCACCTCCACTGGGGATCGGCAGTATAGGTATGAGGCTAGGAGGAGGGAGGGGGGCAGGGTGCAGAGCCTGGGAGGGAGGGTGCAATGGGTGCAATGTCTGACAGGAAGGGAGGCCTGGATGCAATGCCTGGGTGGCCTGGGTGCAATGCCTGGGAGACCTGGGTGCAATGTCTGACAGGAAGGGAGCTGGGTGCAGTGCCTGACAGGGGAAGGAGGGAGGGAAGGAAAGGTGCTGGGTGCAATGCCTGACAGGGGAGGGAGGGAAGGGTGCTGGGTGCAGTGCCTGGCAGAAAGGGAGCTGGATGCAGAGCCTGACAGGGCAGGGTACTTGAATATTAAACTGCCCGACTTATATTTGAGTCAACCATTTTTCTTCCTTTTGGGGGGGGGGAAAGGGGGGTCTCAACTTATAGTCAGATTGACTTATATTCCAGTATATACGGTACATACAGGATGGACAATTATCAAAAAATGTTCATTTGCACAAAGGCCTTTCATTATTGTCCTCCCTGTCCTTGATTTTATAAAATGCTTCTCCTATTCTGTATCTGTGGGAAAAAGCACAGTAAATCAGGACCTAAATGTTATATCAGTTTTCAAGGGCAAGAGTCCACTTCATTAGAAACATTTGATGAAATGGATTCTTGTCCTTGGAAGATTACCTCAATAAATCTGTTAGTCTATGAGGTTCCACCAGCTTGTTTGTTACTTTTGTTGCTCAAACTAACACTGCTGCCCCTTGAAAGCTTTCTAATACCTCAGCTAGGTCTCTGTTCAGAATAGATACCAGCATGATGAAGTGGGCTAATAAAAGGAGCATAAGTAATCATTGATCACTATTGTCTTCTTAAGGAACATTTAAGATCTGAGGAGGGACTGATATGCTTATAAAAGAAATCCTTAGCATGGATGTAAATGACTACTTACTTGCTTTGAGCTTGGATTTCATAAGGCATGAAATTAAATCTAAACAAAACTCACGAAAGAACAAAAATCAAAATTACAACAGATAGCTGTTATTCCAGATGTGAAGCAAGACAGATTGTTCTGATAAAGAGAACATCCTTTGAAAATAATGAAACAAGCCAAGCTCATGACCAGTATAAGTTCTTTAGTTTTCTATCCATGTGTGGGAATGACCCGCAGTATTTACAGAATAGACTAGAGAAGTAAAAATAAAATAAAAATGATTCTTGTATCCTGCAAAGTCCCGTCAAATGACAGGTCAAAGAGGTTAACAAAATAAAATGAAGAAAAGAGTTAATGCTAGGTAAATCCCTGCATTTCAATCAGGATGGTTGCCCCTTCAGGGAGGAATATGAAAAGGGAAAACTTAGGACTAGATGCACTAAAGATACCGACTGGATCGCTGTTGGCCGATTCTCGAGCATGGAGGTGCAAATCATTTGTATGCAAATGCAACCAATCAATCATTCAGTAAGCAATTGACACATGTGCAGAGCCCTAACAGCAGTGACAGGGGAAGCAGCCTCCTGTCACTGTTGTTAGGGCTTCTTCATTTTTTAATGGCACAGATGTTGTATGTGTGTTACACAAGCAGAATGTACCTAAAAAAAAAAAGAAAGCCCCTCTCTGCACAGACCCTCTCCCCCACACCACCAGCTCCCCCAAACCAGTCCCTTCCCCGTCCCCCCAAATAGGCATGAGGGATGCTCACTCCTTTCTGCCACACTGAACACCCCTGCACCATGGCTCCCCCTGCGCCAGGCACCCCCAAGTCACTGTCCCCACCTAACCAAAAAAAAAAATCACAGGAGGGATACCTACTCCCTCATACCACCTCCTCAAACCTCCCCAAACCTTTTTAAAAAGTTGGAAGCAGGAAGCCCGCTCTGAGGCTCCTGCTTCGGGCCGCCAGTCCTAAATGACTGTCCTTCCCTTTCCCCAGTGCTTCATGTGATGCATGGGGAGGGGCCAAAGGCCCTGATTGGTTCAGATACCTAATGCCCCTCCCAGGATACTGAAGGAGGAGCCTAAATCCCTGATTTGTCAAGCCAATTGGTCAAGCCAATCAGGGCCTTATGCTCCTCCCTCTGCATGCAGGATACTGAAGGAGGAACCTTTTGCCTTGATTGGTCAAGCCAATCAGGGCCTTAGGCTCATCCATCAGTATCCTGGATATAGAGGGAGGTGCCTAAGGCCATAATGATTCTGACGTCTTGGGAGGGGCCTTAGGCAACTTAACCAATAAAGGCTTTTAGGCCCTCCCCATGCATCACATGGGTCCTCTTGTCAATAATGATCATAATACGATTTTAATCTGATTTAAGGTTCTTGATATACCGCTATGACATCAGTATTAAGTAATTTACAATGGTATAATTCAGTATTCTATATAGATTTCACAATACTACAATTCAGTGGTCTACATAAGTTACACAGTATTCAAGATAACAACATCATTAACAGTCTGATAAGTACTGAGTTTAAAAACTGACAAGATTCAATCAAAGATTTGCCACTCCATAATCTGTTGAAAAAGGATGGTCTTAATCAGCATGTGAAATGCATAATAAGACAAGTTCTCATGAAAACTGCTTAACAAAAAATTCCACAAAGTTGGACCTACATATGAAAAAGCTCTACTTCTGATTAAATTTGAATTAACTGGGTTGAAGACACAAATGAAACCTACGAGTACAGCATCAGCATTTAAGGGAAAGAGAAAGGGAAAGGGGAAAAGAGATGTGACTTGATATACCACCTCTCTGTGGTTATAATCAAAGCAGTTTAAATATTAAACTTTCAAAAAGGAAGCTATGATAAATAAGAACAGCTGTACTGGGTCAGACCAGTGGTCCATCTAGTCCAGTATCCTGTTTCCAACAGTGGTCAACTCAAGTCACAGTACCTAGTAGAAACCCAAACAGTAACAACATTCTGTACTACTGATCCAGAGCAAGCAGTGGCTTCTCCCATATCTGTCTCAATAGCAGACCTTGGACTTTTCTTCCAGGATCTTGTCCAAACCATTCTTAAACCTAGCTATGCAAAAAAAAAAAAAAAAAATAAGGTTTATTTTTGATTAATATACTATGATTACTCCAGTCCTTCCATAGTCGTTTTTTTGAGTAGACACACCCTATTCATGCCAGAATTTTCTTGGCCTAATACCGTAGTCTAAGTAAGGACCTACTGGTGCCTACATGCAAAACATACCATAAAAATCATGTTTTGCTCCTGAGTAATTTCACTAATGGAAGCAGATGCAACTTAAACAGAGTTGAAGATTGTGATTACCCCTGATGAACCTCCCATAACAAAGGCTGGTGAGAAGAAGAAATGTTCCCCACAATCTTTCTCTGCCAGTTATTATACAAATACAAAGAGAATCATTTCAACCATGCACTTTCCTGTTCTTCTGAAGATCTGTATTAGAATCTGAGGATCTACTCTGTCACGTGTCACAGACAGATGAAAAGAGTCTACCATGTCAATTTTAGGGGTAGATTTTTTTTTTCCCTAAACTTTACAAACTACTAGTGATCAAATCGTATAGTTTTGCATGAATCTAAAGCTAAACTGCTTAAAGTGAGTCTTAATCTACATGAAATCACAGTTGAAATATGTAGAAATTAAGTAATATTTAATTGAATGCACAAGTAGTCTGAACTACATCGGTAGCCACATAATTGTCTCTAAAATGTCATATAGGCAGTTAATATTAGTTAATGCAATATACAGAAATAAAACAAAAATATATAGGAAATAAGGTGATACCTTTCTATTGGACTAAATGCATTTTCGGATTCCTCTTATCAAGCAGCAATAGAGCTTTTTACCATAGGCTGGCAAGGTAAATGCTCTGATGCTTATAGGATTTGAATGAGAGTCAGAGCATTTACCTTGCTGGCTCACAGTAAAACACTCTACTGGTGCCTGATAAAAGGAGCCCTTTATGATTAGCTTTTGAAGGTAACCTCTTATTTTTCAGATCAGAAGTAATTAAGGGCTATATTCACTAACCTGCCTATCGTGCCCGATCCGTGGCTGATCCTTGGCAGGCCGACTGATCCACAACGAGTCAGTATTTAAATGGAGGTGATTGGAGGAATGCTCCCCTCCGACCACACGGATTGCTAGTTAGTGATTCTGAAGTATGCGCAGACCATCTTCTTTGCCTGTAGATGATCTGCGCTTGCTTACAAAAGCAGAAGTTTTTTTCTTTTCTGTTAACTTCACTTTCGAGCCCGTGGTTTTAACCTCCTTTAAACCCGTAGGTTAAAACTACGGGCTTGCACTGCGGGGAAGGGCAGGTGAGTCGGGGCAGAGAGCAGGAGATGGGGGCAGAGAGCAGGGCAGTCAAAAAGGACCTGTGCAACTGGACCTCAGCAGTCGCTTATTTTTGATCGGTGTCCCTCATTTTTTTTTTTTTTAGTGAATCGCTGCCTGCCGTTCCCTCTCATTTGCATGCACAGATCGGAGGATGATCGGGACAGAGGTTAGTAAATTGGGTCGGAGGAAAATCGAATCGCAAAGGTTGCTAAGTGGTCAGGACTTGATTGGTGGGCTTAGTGAATCTAGCCCTAAATTTTTGGAAATATCATTATAAGTAAGGAAAACATGAAAGCATTCCAGTGACAGTCTCACAGGAAGAGGGAGTGGTGTGTGGGTAGGAGACAGAGAGAGGTGACAGCCAGGGCCGCCATCACGGCAGTACTACCAATCCTGCATTCAGGGGCCCGGAGGTGACAGGGGGCCCGGGCTCCCCCAGGGTCCTAGGCAGTGTTCCCCCTAAGGCAGCGGTCTCAAACACGCGGCCCGCGTGTGGCTCTCCAGATTTTATGGAGACATCATTGTCTTCCTTTTGGAGCAGCAGCCGGCTCGTTCGTTCAAAGCCGCGGGTTGGCGGCTCCTTGCGCTATCCACTCCTGCATCGGAAGCCTCTCTGATGTCACACCATCAGAGAGGCTTCAGACGCAGGCGCGGATCTCGCAAGGAGCCGCCACCTGCGGCTTTGAACGAATGAGCTGGCCAGACACGCTGCTGATCCACTGGCGTACCAAGGGGGGGCGGTCCACTGTTCTCCCTAGAATGCGGCTCGTCTAGAGCAGTGGTGCCCAACCTGCTTCCCTTCCCTTCTCACTGCTGCCATCGGGGATCAGGCTGGCACCGTGTCTTTGATCTCCCTGCTTCTCTTCCCTGCTGGGCCGACCAACTCTCACGGCGGCCCGACGTCAATTCTGACGTCGAGAGGACGTTCTGGCTAGCCAATCGCTGCCTGGCTGCCCGGAACGTCCTTTCCGACGTTAGAATTGACGTCGGGCGGCGAGAGTTGATCGCCCCATGCAGAAGAGAAGCAGGGAGATCTCTGCCTGTTCCCGATAGCGGCAGCGGCAGCAGCATATTCTGCGGTGGTGGTGGCATGGGGGAGGCAGGAAGGAAGAAAGAAAGAAAGAAGGTGTGTGTGTGTGTGTGGGGGGGGGACAGGGAACCAGAAACAAAGCAAAAAAACGGGGCACAGAATCAGAGAAAGACAGACATAGAGAAAGAAAGAAAAAGTTGGGGGAGGGAATGAGGTCTGGAGGAGAGGAAGCATACAGGAGTCTGAAAGAAGGGAAGAAGTATTGGATGCACAGTCAGAAGAATAAAGTGCAACCAGAGACTGATGAAATTACCAAACAAAGGTAGGAAAATGATTTTATTTTCAATTTAGTGATCAAAATGTGTCTGAATTTATATATGCTGTCTATATTTTGCACTATGGCCCCCTTTTACTAAATCGCAATAATGTTTTTTAGTGCAGGGAGCCTATGAGCGTCGAGAGCAGTGCTGGGCATTTAGCGCAGTTCCCTGCGCTAAAAACTGCTATTGTGGTTTAATAAAAAGGATGGGGGGTATATTTGTCTATTTTTGTATGGTTGTTACTGAGGTGACAATGCATAGAGTCATCTGCCTTGACCTCTTTGAAAAAAAACCAGAATAGGAATGATAATTAACATTTTCTCAGCATATAGTGTGCTTTGTGGTTTTTAATTTTATTTTTGGTAGATCATTTTGACTTGGTCATTTTAAAGAAGCTTGCAAGCCCAAAAAGTTTGGGCATCTCTGAGCTAGAGCATTGAAACTGTGTATTTCTATTTTATCCCCCCTTTTACAAAACTGTGGAGCATTTTTTTTAGCAGCTCTGATGCTCAGAATTCTATGAGCGTCAGGGCTTTTACCACCGTGGCTAAAATCCACACTACAGTTTTGCAAAAGGGGGAGGGGTTCGTTTGTGATGACATATTCCATACTAGGCGAAGGTGTTTTCTGTGTTCTGTGTGTTTGAAAGGCATGGTTTTCTGTTAGGATTGACGATGTAGGATTGATCTGTGCTGGTCTGGCTTGTTTAGTTTTACAATGGGTGTATTGATGTACTGCTCACTGCAATATATAAGATGCTGCCTTTTCCTAGGTACTCATGTGTGACATGTGGTTTGTTACTAAAAATCATGTTTATCTTACAGATGGGGGGGGTGCCAAAAAATGATGGGCCCCGGGTGTTACATATGCTAGGTACGCCACTGTATGTAAAGATACCAGAAAGCTGGCGTAGCAAAAAGTTTAAGTAAATTGTTATTCTTCTAAGTTTTGAGTATTTAACCCTCCCACAATCTCACGGGCACTCGTTTCAAGTTTCAAGTTTATTGAGATTTTGATTTAAACGCAATATCAAATATTTTCAATGCGTATAACAAAAATTAATTTGGGGAAATAAATAAAACCATTTGAACAATAAACATACAAACATATCCATAGATGATTAAAATTACATAAGGAGTACAAGGATAAACTACATTTGTTTAAAAATGCGTCCTCCGTGCCTGCTCATAAATTTGTGGAGTATGTAACTTGTTGCTCATACATATTTTTTTTTGCACACACCTCATCAATCCTTAGAGGAAACATTGGTCCTAGGCCACCATAGCACAAATTCCTGTATTATGCTTCTGCTGTGCACAACAATAAACACTGCTGTCATACTTTTTTTTGTCCCCTGCCGATTTCCTGATAGCACCCCCTCCGGACAAAAGTGGGGGGGAAGGGGTACGTGGGGGGGCCCAATAGGATTGCTCAGTAAGGGGCCCAGAAATTTCTGATGGCGACCCTGGTGACAGCAGTTTAAATTCCTTTGTAGTGCAAAAGAAAGCCAGGGTCTTTGTTAAGTCCTGTCTGGTGGAAATCAAAATATTTTATCATTTTCATTTCAAAGATCTTACATTCTTGGATTGTCCTAAAATTTCCTTTTAGTATTCTCACCGTAGTCTTTAGAATCCTAGATCCTAGTCTTTAGAATCTGGCTTGTTTCACCAATGTAGTACTTTCTTTGCACTTTATGCATTGAATGATATACACCACTTAAGAAGATGAGCATGTGATGGATTCCCTTATGTTGAATGTTTTTCCCATATGAGTTGACTGTGGAATCCCAAGAGATGTGTTTGCATAGTTTGCAGCCTATTATATTGCATGGATTTGTGGCATTCTCTTCTTTGTGTATTTGTGTAGGGATTTTGATTTTTACCAGTTTATGTTTCAGTTATGATTATTAACAAAATCCAGCAAAGAGGTCATATCTTGATCGCTTCTGTTTGGGTTCATGAGCTTCCTGCTCACCATCCAACCCCTATTATAATGTATCCTTCTCTCCTGATTATACACATGACCAGCAGCTTGAGTTGTCATATTAGACACCTTTCTATGGACTGGGTGTGTGATGGCCAGTCTGGACTCACCATGGGCTTGCTCAGAAATGCCTTGATCTCCGCTGTAGTCCTGGTATAGGTAAGAGGAGGCTTAGAGACTCTGGAGCTCCAGTCAAGTCATTGGGTGAATATAGCTGCCTCAGTGTTGATGAATGGTATTTTCCTGGAGTTCACCCTGCCATCTCTAAGCTGTGTCTTCTCATCTCCTTCACCTCTGATCTTCAATATCTTATCCACCCCATCTTTTCTCTCCTGTTCCTCTTTACTGCACAAGATACCAAAAATGAGGCAGAAATGATCACACGGTTCTCGGAGAGGCTGCTTGCTGACCAAACAACTGTGAACACACAAGAAGATAGTGTACAATCAATATATTAATTGTTATAATTTAGTAATGGAGTACCCTCAGTGTGATAGAGCAGTGAAAGGAGCAATACTCCAACGCTTCACATCATGAGACAAGGACCAGCCAGTCCCTGCCCCCACACCATCATGGGGTACTTCCAGGGTGTGTCATGTAAATCAAAACAAGTTCAAAAAGTGCAAAATGAAGCACAAAGAAAACACAAGTGAGGTCAATCAAACAGTCTCTCAGAGAACCTCCCACAGAAAACTCCCATACTCAGCCAAACAGCATACCAGCCATCCCAGGGAAGCACCTGAGGGCACACGGTATCATCAGCTAAATGAGTTTAAGACCAGACTTCTGGCCCTAGGGGAAAGCGATTAAATATAGGAGTCCCAGGTCTGCAGGAAAACTTTCTTCTGCTTGAAGGATAAGTGGGCATGGCACTGCTCCAAGAGCATCAAATTATGAAAGTGATTCCTCTAAGCCCAGTAAGCAGGTGCAGTCGCTTGCATCCAGACACTAAGTATGATCTTCTTTCCTATAACAGCAGCCTTCCGGATCAACATCCGATGTCCCCGAGCAGCCACCCTCAAAGATTCATAGCGATCCAAAAGCAAGCCCACCGGCGACATCGGAAGAGATTGTCCAAAAAATTTTCACATGAGGGCAACCCCAAAATGCTTGATAAAATGGTGACATTTAGGGCAGGTGGAGGAAAAAATACCCCCAGCTTTATGTACCCGCTCTTGGGAAAAATATGCTCGATAGACCACTCGAAATTGGCATTCCCTCAATTTGGCGCTGATAGAAATAGAAGAAATACGATTAATAAGGGAAGGGAAATTCAAAGACTCAACAGGTATGCCCAAATCTCTCCCCCAGCGATGCCCCAAAGCAGGTGCGCTAATGCATTTAAGCCCATATTCTATAAACGGCACCTTAAGTAAGGCGCTGGTATGCATCCCACCAGCGCCTAACATAAGTGCAAAATGCCATTAAAAAGTAAAAATGTTTTACAAAAAAAATATTGCTAGTGCCTACTGGAACCTAAAAAAGGCACCTGCATTGTGGCCATGGAGACGCTTTACGACGCCTAACACTACTATAGGCATGGTTAATGCTGGAAGTGGCATTAGGCATCGTAAAGTGCCTCCGTAGCCACGATTCATGTGAAAGGTAGTGGCCGGGAATGTAGACCTTGAAAACCCTGGGCTACATTTCTAGCGTCTACCTTTCACAAAGTCGCAATTCTATAAACGGTGATTTTGCATAATTGACACGTGATTGGCGGCTGTTTTGGTTTTGACAGTCGCCAGTGCTGCTTATAGAATCTGGGCCTCAGTTTGTGCTAATGATTAATATGCTCTAAATACTAAGAAATACATTTTATTCCTAAGGGCTTTTTAGCGTTTAACATGTGCTAAATGCATTAGCATACCTTAGTAAAAGAATCACTGAGTGCACAAAAAAGGAGAAAATAACCTGAAAAAAAGAACAGAAATGAATCTACATGATAATCAATTCGGTTTGCTTTTTTCATTCCTATCTCCTGCATGTTCAGCAAAGTGGTATCTTTTCTGTGTATATGCCAGTGCCAGCAGGATAGCTATCTTGAATACATAATCTAGCTACATTATATGACCAGGAAAATGTTTTGATTTTTAAATATCTCTAGCTCCCCATGAAGACTTGAAAATGTCGGCCCCTCAAAGCTCTTCCAACACCTTGAGCAATTAACCCAGTCAGCAGCACCTTGGCAGGAGGCCTTTGTTAGATCATTTCCAGCTCTAACCTGATGGTGAGGAATATTCACAGCAGAGGGACTGGAGCATGTCTTAAGGTCAGTTTGCACAACTTAGAGAGAAGAGACAGAGAATACATATTAAGGTGTTTATTTTCCCCTTCTTTGGAAGATTTTGTAATTTTGGAACTGGGAAAACCACTGCACTTTTACTGACGATTATTAATTTAAATAAAGTTTAGAGACTATTAGCATATAAGATTGGAATTCTGGAAAAATACCTGTTTTAAAAATCCAGTCCCTTTTTATGCAATGTTTAATTTTAAAAACAACAACATTTTATTGAAGGAAACATAATTATTCCTGTAAACCCCCAGGCTGGAGTAGAGACTATTACAACAGCAACTTTCTGTGTACATCTGGCTGGGGGGTATAACTTCATGGAGGTAACACCGTGTGTGGTGCAGTGGTTAAAGCACCCTGGGGTTGTGAGTTCAAACCCACGCTGCTCCTTGTGAAACTGGGCAAGTCACTTAATATCCCCATTGCCCCAGGTACATTAAATAGATTGTGAGCCCACCAGGACAGATAGGGAAAAAATGCTTGAGTACCTGAATAAATTCATGTAAATCGTTCTGAGCTTCCTTGGGAAAATGGTATAGAAAATTGAATCAATAAATAAACAATAGGCAACAAATGGCAATAACCAGTAGCATAGCAAGGAAGGTTAGTGCCTGGGGCAGTGGTGCCCTAAATTGCTGTGTCACCACTGCTTGAGTGTCCCCACTCTTTCCTACTGCTTGAACACCCCCCCCCCCTCCATCCTCCCACACACATACTCTTTCTTCCACTGGAGCTCCTCCCATCCCCACCCCAGTACCTCTTGAAATGTTCACCAACATATGCAGTATCTTCCACCTGCTGCTCACCCTGGCCATGGCTCCATTCTGAAATCACATCCTGGTCCCGCTACCAGGAAGTGATATCAGAAGGGAGTCGAGGCCAACACAAGCAGCAAGTGGAAGATGGTGCTCATACTGATGAATGTTTAAGGAGGTATGGGGGGGGGGGGAGGAGAGAGAAGAAGAGGTACTGAGCCCCCGTGATTGCATCTGGAGCCGTGTGTGTGCCTGAAATTGTTCATTGACCCCCTGAGGCTTATTTCCTTGATTATGAATAGCTGTTGGATGTATACATGGTTTTAATAATACTGAAGTGGTTCACTTTATTGCTGGTTGTTACAGTTCCTCCAGCCCTTCAACTCCTTGTTTTTTTAATAGATAGAGATGCACCATCCATGCAGGTTACACTCCTTTATGATGAAATACAGCATAACAAATAGGGCAGAGACATACTCATGGAAGAGTGGTTTAACAATTTCAGTTGCACCATAGTCACATTCATTGCCAATACAGTACTTGATTAAACTAGCCATCGAACAATGTTGCAAACCCTTCCATACCAACCTGCCCCCATTCTCTCTCTGCACCACTCTTTCATTCCAGCAGTCCTGCTCCTTTCTCGCGATGACTGTAGCTGCCGGATGCCGGTCCACCCCACTCCGACATACTAGCTCTGGAGTAGAGTTGGCAGCCACGTGCTGGAAGGTCCTGCGATGACTCCAGGCTTTGCTCCGGAAGAAGTAAGTTACATTGGAGGGGGTTGACCCAGCAGATGCAGGGAGTTGCGGCAAGGACCCGTGATGATTGCATCTGCTGGTTCCCCCCCCCTCCGACATAACTTACTTCTTCCAGAGCAAAGCCAGCAGACGAGTCATCGGGGCACCTTCCTGCACCTCAGCGCAGCTGCCAACTCTGCTCTAGAGCAGTGTTTTTCAACCTTTTTACACCCGTGGACCGGCAGAAATAAAATAATTATTTTGTGGACCAGCAAACTACTAAGAATGAAATTTTAAAAACATATTTCTGCCACGTCTCCGCAAGCTCAGTCCCCGCAAACCACCTGATCCCATCCGCACAAGTCTCAGTTATGATTTTATATTGAACATATTTTATTAAAGTATAAAAAGAAACAATATTCTATACAATTGTCATTTTATAAATATAAATATACAGAGCATGACCAACAAAACCCCTGTCTCCCCTCCCCTTCACATATATCCCCTCTACTATCAAGAAAACTGAACAAGCCAAATTATTATAGAATGCTACACAGAAATATCATGCTAACAGAATACTGCAGTCACACATGACAGGAATAGTGTTAGGGGAGTGCAACTAGGGCAACTGCCTCCTGGTCCGAGAGAGCCCTAAGCCAGCTAGAAGCTAAAGAAGCACTGCCTGGGCCTTGCAATCCCCAATTATGTCTCTAGCAGGATATATATTTCAAATCTGATATATTCTAATGACAAAATAGAAATAAAATGATTTTTTCTACCTTTTGTTGTCTCTGGTTTCTGCTTTTATCTTCTTTTCATTCTTTTCCTTCCAGCGTCTGCCCTGTCTCTTCAATCCAGCATCTGCCCGTTCCATCCACTGTCTGCCCCTTCCAGAAACTGTCTGTCTCCCCCTGCCATCTCTCCTCTAGACCCCCCCCCCCCTTTGGTCTGGCATCCATCATCTTCCCTCTGTTCCCTCATGGTCTGGCATCTTTCTCCTTTCATCTCTCTTTCCCTCCCCCCTGTGGTTTTTAGCATCTCTCTCTTCTCATTTCCTCCACTCAGATCTGATATCTCTGTCTCCTTCCCTGTTCTCTGGCATCTCTCTCTCTCCTCTCTCTCTTCCCTTCTCTGGTCTTCCTTCTTTATTTTCTTTCTCCATCTAAATTAAATTCTTTCTTACTATGCAGTCCTCAGTTTCCCTCTTTTCACTATGTCTACCCACAGCATGCCACCCCTTTCCTTCACCCCTCCACTATCTCACTAACTCTATCTTCTTCCCCCATCCAGAATATGTCATTTTTCTTTATCCCTCTTTCCATCCAGTATGTGTTCTCTTTCTCCACTTCCATTCAACATTTGCTCTCCCTTCTCTCCACTTCCAACTTCTTTGCCTTCTCTCTCTTTCCCCCCACTTCCATCATCTGCCCCTTCTCTCTCTTTCCCCTCACTTCCATCATCTGGCCTCTTCTCTCTCCTCACTTCCATCATCTGCCCCTTCTCCCTCCCCCTTCTCTCCACTTCCATCATCTGCCCCTTTCCCCCACTTCCATCATCTGCCCCCTTCTCTCAATCTCTCCATCCACCATAGGCCCATCTTTCTCCCTTCCTCACCTTTCCGATTTTAGCAACAAGATCAGCAACGCCCCCTCCCCCCCCCCCGCAATGACACTTAAGATCAGCAATGGACCTCCTTCTACCCCCGGCATCAACAGAACTTCAGATCGGCAAAGCGGTGCTCAGTCAAAAGCAGAAAAAGGAAGCTGAGTCAGAGGGAAGCTTTTGAAGTGAGCACTAGAGAATGACACGGGGAAAAAAATCTGTCCTCGTCACTGCACTGTCCCCTTCACCGCTCCGTCACCGCCATTCCCTTCACCGCCCCATCACCATCCCCGCAGCATCCATACAAGCCTCAGTACTGCAATATTTAGCTTATTCCTTCCTTATAAATCAAACTTCTGGCTGCTGAACTGGTGAAAGAAATGTTCAGAGGGCAAAGCTTTGTTTATAAATTTTTATCAACACAACTAATATACTACTTTATCCTGAAGCAAAAAAAAAAGAAAAAGAAATAGAATTTTTTTTCTACCTTTGTTGTCTGGTTTCTGTTTTCCTCATCTTCTCATTCAATTCCTTCCATCCACTGTCTCTCTTCTCTCTGTGTCTTCCATTTGCTCTGTTACTGTGCCTCTCCCTTTCTCCCCCCTTCCAAATTGGTCTGGCACCTATCTTCTTTCCTCCTCCCCCCCCATAGTCTGACATTTCTGTCTTCTTCCCTTCCAGCATCTTTTCCCCACTCTCTGTTCCCCATTTCTCTTCAGTGTCTTCTCCCCACTCTGTCATCCCCATTTCCCTTCAGCGTCTCCTTCCACTCTCTCTTCCCCATTTCCCTTCATCGTCCTTCTCCCCCTCTGTTTTCCCCATGTCCTTTCAGCGTCCTTCTCCCCCTCTGTCTTCCCCATGTGCTTTCAGTGTCCTTCTCCCCCTCTGTCTTCCCCATGTGCTTTCAGCATCCTTCTCCCCACTCTATTTTACCCATTTCCCTTCAGCGTCTTTTCCTCTCCACCCCACCCTTCCTCCCTTTCTCCCTCACTGCCCCTTACCTTCGTGGCGCTTTCACCCCTCCCCCCAACAGGCCCGGTCCGACAAACCTCCCTGCCCTGTGGCCGGCGATGTCTAAACTGCCTTCTTACAGCAGCCGGAGCATTGCAGTTGCATATGGCTGCCGTAAGGGTCGTCTCTGATGCAACTTCCGGAACCGGCTGCTGTAAGAAGGCAGTTTAGACATCGCCGGCCACAGGGCAGGGAGGTTTGTCGGACCGGGCCTTTTGGGGGGGTGGAGAGGAAAAGACACTGAAGGGAAATGGGTAAAACAGAGTGGGGAGAAGGACGCTGAAAGCACATGGGGAAGACAGAGGGGGAGAAGGACGCTGAAAGCACATGGGGAAGACAGAGTGGGGAGAAGGACGCTGAAAGGACATGGGGTATGTCTGACTGGGCCTGTTGGGGGGGGGAAGCGCCACAAAGGTAAGGGGGGTGTAAAAGCACCATGAAGGTAAGGGGCAGGGAGGGAGAAAGGGAGCTGTTTCAACTTTTGTTTTGATTTGTGTAACCATTGGTTGTTAATTTTTTTTATTCTTGTTTTTGGATTGTTGTTGACATTCATTTGAAATAACATTTCCAATGTCAATTCACACTATTTTAGCCCCAAATGACAGGAAATAGTGTGCACTATTCCCTCTAAGCTGAGTGGGAGTCTTCCAACTGCATTGCTGCCAGGGTGGGGTAGGGGCAGTGCTTTAATATTGTGCTGTCAATTGCTAGAGACAGACAGGTTACCTGGAGGTCTTGCATAGCTTGCCGTCTCTCGCTATTGAAATGTTACAGTATAGTGAAACAGCACCCCCCACTGGCCAGACTGTAGGTAGATGGCTCCCACTCAGCTTAGGGGGAACAATGATCACAAGGTTCATATTTTGCCCAAATGAGTAGCACCATGTGATGACATAGCATAACATAAAACTCTACTTTTTTATTGTCTCTATCAGCTGGAAACGGTGATCAACTATTTCTGTGAATTCTGAGACACTATTAACTCCATAATGTGTAACGCTCTCTGGCTGTAAAATAACTAGTACCACTACAATATCTTAGTTCACCGCATGCAAAACTAAACATTAAATAAATAAAATGCAAATCATATTTTCCAAGACACTGCTATTGTACCTTGCCTACGGATGTTGCAGAGTAGAAATTGCAATAAATCTCTGTAGCGAAACTGTGACCAGCTGCATTAAAAAAAAGTACCCTAGGCATTAGTTATGAAAAATAAGGTTAGCCTTTGAATAAGTAATAAGCTGGGGTACGGGAACAATTTAAAAGGAAACAAATTGACTTCCTCTGGAGGGTGCTTTGGAAATCTGCTCTTAGTTTATAAGTGATTTGGCACTGCAAAGTTTAACAAATTTATTCTGGCTTCTGCCATAGTAAGCAGATTTGATGACAATCGCTTGGCACAGGGATATAGAGGGATTACAGTTCTATAGTGTGTAACTAGCTTCAAGCACATACCAAGCTGGTATTTAAAAATCTTGCCATCAGGCTGACAGTCTTTACTCAAGGACTGGGCTATGGGCAAATGAATGATATATCAGAACATTTTCAGGTAAGAGAATGTTCCTTTCGGTGCACCGATTGCCTATTGAATGTCTGTAGTGTTGCGTCCATGATCCTCAGTTGTTGCTTCTGTTTTAATGCATGCTAGCATGGTGCCCATATATCAAACCCAATCAGGTGCTATCCACCTGATTAAAAATTCCTAAGCACACTTTGATATGTTGTCTGCATATTTTACACTTTGATACAGTGTAAGTTCCGAAACAAGAACTAACCTAAATCGGAGAGAAGGAGATCATTTCCAGTATATCCTGGCATAGAAGTAAGGCTCATTCCTGTGATTGTATGTGCAAAACTAATACATTTGGAGACATTGCCCTGGTAGAAAAAAAAACAAACAAACACTGTGGGGTAGAGGACAATTTAAACCAGGCTTTTAAGTTTGTGCTGAAACCAAATCTACACAATTTGCCACTTGGTTTTAGCTAAAACCAAATCAGAACTGAAACTTATCAGGCCCCGTCTCCCAAATGGCACCAACTCCCTCCCCCTTTGACCAGACAGAGCCTCCCCCCCTGCCATTGCTACTGCCACCAAACGGATCTTTACTTCTTCTCTCTCACAACCAAGGACCCCTCCTGGACCTACCCTTTAGTAGGCCTACTTTAAATCCTGGTGATCTATGATCTAGTGGCCCAATCTGGGCATGAGCAGTCACCAGTCGCTCTTATCCCTGCTGTCTATGCCATCATAAATGGCTGCTAAAAGCAGTAATACAGTGTACAATAGTTGCCAAACCTCCCCCCCAATGAAAGACCCCCCAAAGCCCATCCTGATCACCCCCTCCCATCCCATTCCCATCCACCCTCCTGCCCTTCCATCCCCCAAAGAACCAGCTCCTTTTCTGTGTGGATTCTGTGGTGCATCTGGGTTGTGCATTTAATGTTCCATTTTGTAGTGTGCGAGTGCGCAGTGTTTAAATAAAGAATTAAAAAAAAAAAAAAAGGCTGCTAAGACCTCCAATGGCAGTTTTGCAAGACTGGAGACTGGAGCCAGCGTAGGCAGGAGCCACTGTGAATCACTCCTGCCTATCATGGATTTAGTTTCCAAAATGCAACCTTCAATAGCAGTGTTGCAAGACTGTCACTGGAGGCATTTTGACAGGGGACTGTGGATCACTTCTACCTTGGTAAGGCTACTAGACTACCAGGTCCTCTATGGTAGGCCTAGGGAAGGCCTAAAGATGGTAGAAGGACATCTATGGTTTTGGTCAGGGGGGCGAGTGAGTGGTGGTTTTAGCCAGTGGGAATTTTGATTTCAGCTAAAATTGCCCTGGCATTTTCAGCCAAAGCCAACACATTTCCAGGCCTGTTTTGGCACTAATGCCAAAACCGAAATTCAATCAGCCTCTTCTATAATGGTGTCCCTAGTGTGTCACCTTTTGTGCAACCGAGGCCTATAATCTAAACTCTGACTAGTCCTGAACCAAACTGTCATGGCTGCCTACCTGCTTCCTGCATCTACATTCTGACTGCCATCCCAAAGACACTGGCATACCAAGAAACATCTGCACTTCTTCGCATTGTGCAGAATTGTGAAGAAAACAGATTTATAATGACATAAGAATGTGATAAGACCCTTTAGACTCCTTTTGTGGCACCTGTAACCAGAAGGAATTGTGTCTGAACCAAAGTGTACTAGAGTGTTCTCCAGGTCTGCTTTTCATCTCCTTGACAGGAAGAATGTATGATCTGATTGAGCAAGACAGTCACCAGAGGACACTGGACTGAAGTCTGGGACTGAGCTTTGGTCTGAAGAAAAAAAAAAGGAACTTTGGCATTTGGAGAAAGTAGACTCATGATCTGCTATCTCTGACTAAGAGAATACAGTAGTTAGTGCCAGCCAAGTACTGGACTACTCATATCCATTCTGGACACGGCTGGCCTGCCGGATGGGCGGGCTTGGCACCCGTCCGTCTGGCCAACTGAACAGGTATGGGGAAGGGGGTGGTGTGGTCGTGGGGGTCGGCCGGGGGGATTGCGGGTCGGCGGGGGAGCCGATCGGGGGTTCTGGGGGGGCAGTCGTTGGGGGGAGGGGGGTTGTGTAGAGGGCAGGAGGGCCTGGGATCCCTCCTGCCCATATTGTAGTGGGGGGTGGGGGTAGGGGGGTCGCCGGGGCCAGGAGGGCTTGGGCTCCCTCCAGGCCCAATCCAGTGAGGGGGTCGCTGGGGCCAGGAGGGCTTGGGCGCCCTCCTAGCCCCTTCGTGTCGGAGGGGTGGTCGCCGTGTCAGAGGGGGGGGGTCCCCGGGGCCAGGAGTGCTTGGGCTCCCCTGCTCATACTCAGCGGGGGGGGGGCACGATCGATGGGGCAAGAGGGCTTGAGCTCCCTCTTGTCCCGATGTTGTCAGGGGGGGCCGCGGTTCGATGGGGCAAGAGGGCTTGGGCTCCCTCTTGCCCCGATATTGTCGGGGGGGGGGTGCAGTTCGCCGGGGCAAGAGGGCTTAAGCTCCCTCTTGCCCCGATGTTGTCCGGGGGGGGGGGGGGGTTCGCAGTTCGACATGGCAGGAGGGCTTGGGCACCCTCCTGCCTGGATCGTGTGGGGGGGATTCTGTAACCGATGTTGTTTTTGACAGACACCGGTTATAGAATCCAGCTTTTAGGCAAAGGACTGGCTCCTCCTTCGCCTAAAAGCCCTTCTGTTGGACGTTTGGGACTTAGGCGTTTTTTTTTTGTTTTTTATGGCCAAAAAGTGTAGACGTCATGAGGGTGTACTTGTAGACGTAGTGGTGATCTGGGCGTTTAGCAGAGGCAGGCCATAATCAAAACAAGGACATTTGTTTTGGTTATGGACACTTTCCCTACTTCTGCTTTGAACGTTTAAGGACTTAGGCCAAAAGGGGACTTAGACGTTTTTTTTTTTATTATGCCCCTCCACGTTTTTTGGTGTGCTGAATCCGAAAATGATCTACATTTTGTCATAGGACATCATGTTTCCTGACAATTTAGGTAACTATGTTAAATAAGGCAATACCTCAAAATAAGTGGAAATAAACTTCTAAAATTAAAGTTTTATTACAATTTTTTCATGAAAATCCTTTTTTGAACTGAAATGAGCTCACCTACACACACTAAACTCAATTCTTCTTCCCTGTGAGGCTCCTCTTGGTGCATTTACGCTTGTGAGTAGCATCTGGAATGTCTCTTTGAAGCATCCAACAGTAGTCTGCCATCATTGTAATGCTCCATTTTCCCTTGTATCTCCTTTCCATCTCTTTAATGTCTTGATGGAATCGTTCACCTTGTTCCTCACTCACAGCTCCCAAATTTTCAGGAAAGTAGTCAAGGTGGGACTGGAAGAAATGCACTTTCAAACTCATCAGGCAACCTAAAGCTTGAAATGCTTTCAGCATTCGTCCGACGATCTTTTTGTAGTGAGGATCTTTGTTATTGCCTAAAAATTTCTGTATGACTTCTTTATATGCAATCCGCCCTTCTTTTTGAGGATCCATCATGGTATTGACATACTCTTGATTAACTATTAGTCTTCTAATGTCTGGTCCAATGAACACACCTTCTTTCATTTTTGCCTCCGACAAGCCTGGAAACTTGATGACCAAGTATTTGAAGCATTCTCCATTTCTTGGAAGTGATTTTACAAATTGCTTCATCAATCCCTATTTTATGTGGAGATGACATCATGTGGATGACGACATCATGCAGGAACTCAGGAGCCTCAGGGAGGAGGTGAAACGTCTGAGAGGCATTAGAGAGGATGAGGCCTATATCGATGGGATAGTGCAGGAACTGTCCCAAATCACAGAACGGGCCCGTGACGGATCTCCCATGGTGACGCCAGGGCCGTCACCACAGAAACCAACTGTTGGAGTTCAGGAGATGGATGGAAACACTGACTCCTGGCAGTTGGTGACCTCATCCACAGGTAAATGTAGGAGACCCCGCCCCCCATTTACAAACTCTTCACCTTCTTACTCTTTCTCTCACCAGGACAGCTTCACATCGACTCCACATCTGAACCTGAAGAACAGATTCCAGGTCTTGCAGGAGGAGACTACCGACGTGGAGCAAGACCAGGATCAACACATAGCTCCTTCTCCGGGGACAATGGATCGACACACCCAAAAGAAGCGTAGAGTCATAGCCATTGGGGACTCCATGTTGAGGGGCACCGAGGGACCAATATGCAGACCAGATATGCAGTCGAGGGAAGTCTGCTGTCTTCCTGGAGCCAGAATACAAGATGTGACCACCTGTCTTGATAGACTTCTCAAGCCCCAGGACTACTTCCCCATGCTGCTCATCCACGTCGGAACAAATGACACTGCCAAGAACACCCTGGAGGACATAGCCAGAGACTTCAGAGCTCTGGGAAAGAGGCTGAAGCAGACAGGAGCACAGGTAGTATTCTCTTCAATTCTTCCTGTTAGGGGCAGAGGAAGGGACAGGGACGAACGTATCCTGAAGACGAATGAGTGGCTACAACGATGGTGCCGGGAGATGAACTTCGGATTCCTGAATCACGGAGAGACACTACAGGGACTACAGGGACCAGACGGACTCCACTTGACCAACAGAGGTAAGAACGTCTTCGGACACCGACTAGCCCACCTACTTCGAAAGGCTTTAAACTAGGTAAGTCGGGGGTGGGTACCCACTTTTACACCAGAGCAGTAAGTAACAATCCTGATGTGGCGAACCAAAACTCTGCTTCTAAGTCTAAGGTAAGTACCCTTACTGCAAAAGAATTGCTAGGAGACACTTTAACTCAAATGGGTGGTTCTCTGCATGAGCTTAGTAAACAAAAAGAGTGGAGAGCTATGTATGTTAACGCACACAGCCTAGGGAATAAATTTCTAGAACTGGAAACAGAAATAGTTAATGCAGACCTAGACGTAGTAGCAATTTCAGAAACATGGTTCACAGACTCTCATGGGTGGGATATAACTATACCAGGATACAACCTGCTTCGCCAAGACAGAGAGGGTAAGTTAGGAGGAGGGGTAGCACTTTATATCAAAGAAAACATCAAGACAACCAGAATCACAGATATCAAGTATACTGGGGAATCCATCTGGGTAAACCTGGCCAGAGGCGGAGAAAAATGCCTGTATCTTGGTGTGGTGTACAGACCTCCAAGACAATCGGAGCACAAGGACATTGAATTAATTGAAGACATTGAGAATATCACCTTACGGGGAGACGTTGTTCTGTTGGGAGACTTTAACATGCCTGATGTAGATTGGAACACACTCTCAGCGACTACTTATGATAGCAGGAGGATATTAACGTCCATGAAGGGAGTACGACTCAAACAATTGGTATTAGAGCCCACTAGGTCCCAGGCCATCCTGGACCTGGTACTTACGAACGGGGAAAGCGTCTCAGAGATCTCGGTGGGAGAACCGCTAGCCACCAGTGACCATAACATGGTATGGTTCAACCTTAGGAAAGGCTTCCCTAGATCACAAACAAAAACAAGGGTACTCAATTTCCGGGGCACTGACTTCACACGCATGGGAGACTTCGTCCATCAGACGCTTCAGGTTCAAGAAATAACGGAGAATGTGGAGGTTATGTGGTCAACCTTGAAATCGACCCTTCATGAGGCAACTATCCGCTACATAAAATCAGTAACTAAACAACAAAGAAAAAAGAAACCCCAATGGTTCACTGATGAGGTCTCGTACCTCATCAAGGATAAGAAAAGAGCGTTTCTCTTGTACAAACGCACGGGGGAAAAAGAAGCAAACATTGAATACAGGACAAAGTCTGCAGCGGTCAAAACAGCAGTCAGGGAGGCCAAACTTCGAATGGAAGAAACTCTAGCGAAGAACATTAAAAAAGGGGACAAATCCTTCTTCAGGTACATTAGCGACAGGAAAAAGAACGCAGACGGGATAGTACGCCTTAGAACGCCAGACGGGAATTATGTGGAAACAGATTCTGAAAAAGCCAAACTACTGAACGATTACTTCTGTTCAGTCTTTACCTGCGAGGCGCCAGGGCACGGGCCACGGCTGGAAGCAAAGGAAAGCAAGAAAGACCCATTTCTGAATTTTGAGTTCACACCAGCTGATGTTTACAGAGAACTTTCAAGACTCAAGGTGAACAAAGCCATGGGACCGGACAATTTGCACCCAAGAGTGCTCAGAGAGCTGTGCGATGTTCTGGCGGAACCGTTAGCCATGCTCTTCAATCTCTCCCTAAATACGGGGAGAGTCCCCCTGGACTGGAAAACAGCTAACGTCGTTCCTCTGCACAAAAAGGGTTGCAGAGCTGAGGCTGCGAATTACAGACCGGTGAGTCTCACATCAATAGTGTGCAAACTCATGGAAACTCTACTCAAAGGTAAATTAGACACGATAATGGATGAAGGGAATCTAAGGGATCCCTGTCAACATGGATTCACCAGAGGCAGATCATGCCAATCCAATCTTATAAGCTTCTTCGATTAGGTGACAGGAAAGCTAGACTTGGGAGAGTCTCTGGACATAGTGTACTTGGATTTCAGTAAAGCTTTCGACAGTGTCCCACACCGTAGACTACTAAACAAGATGAAATCAATGGGTTTGGGTGAGAAACTAACTGCATGGGTCAGTGATTGGCTGAGTGGAAGACTTCAGAGGGTGGTGGTCAACGGCACCCTCTCTGAGACATCGGAGGTGACTAGTGGAGTGCCGCAGGGCTCAGTCCTGGGACCATCCCTTTTCAACATATTCATAGGGGACTTGACCCGGGTGCTTCAGGGTAAAGTAGCACTGTTCGCCGATGATGCCAAACTGTGTAACATAGTAAGTGAAAGCAACCTACAGGATAGTATGACACAAGATCTGATCACGTTAGAAAACTGGTCCTCGACATGGCAGCTAGGCTTCAACGCTAAAAAATGTAAGGTCATGCATCTCGGCAGAGGAAATCCATGCAGAACATACTCCTTGAATGGAGAAACGCTAGCTAGGACCTCAGAGGAACGGGACTTGGGGGTAATCATCAGTGCAGACATGAAGGCTGCCAAACAAGTAGAGAAGGCCTCATCAAAGGCAAGGCAAATGATGGGATGTATCAATAGAAGCTTCGTCAGCCGGAAACCTGAAGTCATAATGCCACTTTATAGAACCATGGTGAGACCCCATCTGGAATACTGTGTGCAATTCTGGAGGCCGCATTACCGGAAAGATGTGCTTCGAGCTGAGTCGGTCCAGAGGATGGCCACTAGGATGGTCTTGGGGCTCAGGGGTCTCTCATACGAAGAAAGACTGGGCAAACTGCAGCTCTATACCCTAGAGGAGCGCAGGGAAAGGGGTGACATGATTGAGACATTTAAGTACGTCACGGGTCGTGTCGAGGTGGAAAACGATATATTCTTTCCCAAGGGACCCTCGGTCACAAGGGGGCACCCGCTCAAACTCAGAGGAGGGAAATTTAGTGGTGACACCAGGAAGTATTTCTTCACAGAAAGGGTGGTAGATCACTGGAACAGACTTCCGGTGCAGGTGATCAAGGCCACCAGCGTACTCGACTTTAAGAATAAATGGGACATCCACGTGGGATCCCTACGAGGGTCGAGTTAAGGAACTAGGTCATTAGCATTCAGACTTAATGGGGTGGGTCAATAGAGTGGGCAGACTTGATGGGCTATGGCCCTTTTCTGCCGTCATCTTTCTATGTTTCTATGTTTCTAACTTTATGGGAAGGTACCAAAGTTTCTCGGAGGACATTTTTTTCACCGAATGTTAGCACCCTCAGCTGCCAACTTTTCTTGGTCCAGTGATTTTGTTGGTCTCGATTGTCCCATAGACACAGAAATCAAGGGTATTTGGTATACCCAGCTTGTTGCCCGAGCAGCATGCACAATACCTTCAAGTCCCTACACACTTGCCAACCATGGTCTTCATATTTAAGTTTACGAAGAACCAATTCCAAGTTCTTGTAGGTTTCCTTCAAGTGTTCGGAATAACCTACAGGTATGGAAGTGTAAAAACCACCGTTGTGGAGTAAAACTGCTTTGAGACTTCTTTTTGAAGAATCTATAAAAAGATGCCATTGCTTTGAATCATATTGGATTTTAAATTGGCCTATCAGACCTTTGACATTGATGCAATAAACCAACTTGTCTTCCTGGGCGAAGTAAGGAATGAACTCCATTTCACGATGTTTGAACCATGAAGATGGCACTCCTGGCAACAATAAATTCCTGCTTTTCAGCCTTGATCTGAGTAACTCAGCGGCATCTTTGGGAAGATTCAAGTCTCTTACCAAGTCTCCTCCCTAGAAAACAATTTTGGTCTTGTATCATCTTCAAAGTAAGAACTTGATTCATCTGGTTCAGGTATCTGGTTCAGGTATCCAATGGTTCATTGGAGCTAGGTATCTCTTCCAAGGTAGCAGGGAACTTGGGTACTGATATATCTGTACCATGGGAGATGGGACGAATTGCTGAGTGAAGATTGGGGTATGAAATGGAATGCTTCCATTTGGAATCCCTTTCACATCGCATGAACAAAAGTAACAGTCGTCACTATGGTTCTTTTGCTCTCGCCATACTATAGGAATCCCATAACGGAAAGATTTTTTCTTACCCTTGAACCAGTTTCGTAGGTCCTCAACACACTGTTTGCACACTTTATGAGGCGCCCAAACTTTATCTTGATCTCCAATTTTTAGTCCAAAGTATGTGAAGTATACTTTTTTCCCAAAGTCTATAATATTCTGCTGTTGCTTCAACACTGTATATTCACCACAGATGAAACAGAAACTGTCTGGCGAATTAATACACTTTCACGGAGCCATAACGGTTGAAGAATGACGAGCTAACATGAACTGCGATAAAAAAGTGTGAACAGCCTAGAACCAAGAACCTGATGATGATTCGTGTACTATTGTGGACTGCAGGAGAGAGTAGCTCTTTGTCTTTATACGAGTCGTCACAGTGCTGGCCACGCCCCCCTGCACTGACTTGAGCTGCTGCTATCTGCCCTGAGTCTTCCTCCCACTGGATTCTTCTGGATAGATTAACCCCTTCTACCATTAAAAGCACAGACTCAGGGCTGAGGCTTACACATACAGCATGCTGCTGAGTATCCCAGTAGTCAGTCATGTCACTCAGAGCAGCACTTGTATTCACCCCCTTTGCAGGGGGGAGGGGCAGAGATTGTTTACCTGCAAATAACAACAAAGGGCCAGAATAGAACTCGGAAAATGAGAAAATAGAATTTTTTCCCCTAAAACTTGCTTAGCTTATGTATATATTGCTGACCATCAGATTTACAGTGCTATATTTTTTTTTACCTAACTCGGACAACCCCTTTAAGGTTTTTTGGGCATTTTATATCTTAAATGCACTTATGTGAATTAATTAATAGTAATTTGGACTTTAAATTTGGTTAAAACCCATAATATAAAAAAATTGATAAATTTGAAGACAATTTTGCATTTTGTGGCAAATCATGATGTCTAGGAGTTTTTTTCAATATTTTATTTGTTTTCAGCACACTAAAATACATAGAAATTAGTTGAACATAATCAAACAGCTTTTAAGTCGCAGACTTGCGTTATATTCCTTTTGCTCTTGGTTTTTCTCATATTGTATGCTTCTGCATGCTTCCCTGACCCTGGACTGCACATACACAGTAGCTTGTTCGGGATTCTGTTTTATCTCCTATAAAGTGTATCTCAGCCATAGCAGAGATGACAAACATTTTCTGGTTGCAGGGATTTATGTTCTTATACTTTCATTAATGGTTATTATTTAATCCACCATCCTCGACACTAGGAAGATTGAATAGAACATCTGTTCTGTCATCTGATTATCACTGTCTCATTTGATACATTTTTAAAAATGTGATCTGAAGCATATTTCTTGCAAGTATAAGTTTGCTATTACTGGTGATATTTAATACAGATATCTTTCTGAATGTAGTTTGGTGCTCAGCATTATAGTCTCACGAGCTCTGAATTTTCCATCCCTTCCTTGGATTCATTATTGCTCTTCACAGCTGGCTGACACAGAACCGTGAACCACTTTATTCTGTTATATTCACCAATATGCAATATACTGTATACAATATACACCCAAGTGCAATGTAAATATTTATATATTTTGGATTTATCTCATACCTTTTTCAGTAGTAGGCCTGGAGGACTTACAATCTAAGGGACCCTTTTTTTAAGCTATGCTAGTAAATGGGCTTAGCATACCCCAGTGTCGGTCTTTACCATGTGCTAAGCTTATTTCTAGAGTTATCATAAGTTTTTTTTTTTTTCTATAGGTTGAATTTCTGGCCATGCGCTGTTAGCATTAGTGCATGGCCATTAAAAAAATTAATGTGTCAGCATGCCTAGCTGATCTAGATACCTAAACTTACTCCCTCTTTTATCAAGCTGCACAAGTCTTTTAGTACAGCTGTGACTCTCATAGGAATTCTATGAGCATCAGAGCATTTATCCCACTGGCCAGCACTAAAATCCTCTATCTCAGCTTGATAAAAGTTGGCCTTAATAAAAAGGCTTAATTGAAGCTGATAACTGACAATTAGCACCTCATAATTGATATAAATTGCACTTAATTGGATGGTAGGCACCTACCACTTTGAGGTAGGTGCCTAGTCCAAAACGCCTATCAGAAATTAGGCATGGTTAGGGGTAGATTGTGGGTGTGGTTTTCATGTAGGTGCCTGTTTTGGATGTAGGTGCCGGTAGACACCTAACTAAGGCACATTTATTTAGGCCAAGAAAACCATGGAATAAATATGATGCACCTAAGGTTAGGATGCCTATCAATGCCTATGCCCACTTTAGACACAACTGCGCATAATTCTACTCTTACCTAAGGCCCTGTTTTACAAAGGCGCGTTAAACGTTTTAGCGCTAAATCAATGCATGCTAATCGCTAATGCGTCCATAGGATAACATGCACGTGATAGCATTTAGCGCGTGTTTAGCATGCGCTAATATTTAGCGTGTGCTAAAAAACAGCACACCTTTGTAAAACAGGGTTTTAGGTGCCATTTATTGAATCGGGCCCTTACTGCCTCCTTTTTAGGATTTGCTAAGAGCACCTGTATTATGGTCATATTAACCACTTAGCACCGCAGTAATGTCAGTATATTAAGTATATTAGTTGAATAGTGCTTCCACGTTCATTCTCCATTCCTGGCAAGCGCTCCCCCCGCCCAGTCAATACCATTCTACTGATATTCAGCTGTTGGTGATAAACATTTTTCTGTCTGCCACTGGTGTTACTCCTGGATGTTCTTTGCTGAGACTGAGCTTAGTTATAGTTTATCATTTGTAGCTCGCCCTTATCCAGAGCAGAGAACAATCATACATCTATATAATAAAACCCTAGCCGCGCATGCACACTCTTAACAGTTAAGAGTGCGCATGCCATCTGTAGGTCTGTGGCCGCAGTAGTGCGCATGCTCGAGTCCCCAGCCTTCTTCCCAGCACCTACCTACACTGCCGACAGGACTGTCCACCAGCGCTGGACTCTCCTCAATATTCAGCTCCTCTCACCAGCCGCACCAGCGTCGGAGAAGGCTTCCGACGCTAGCGGGGATCAAGAAGAGCCTCGGCGACTCCTCGCGGGGCGGGAAGGGAAGCGCCGAAAAACCACTCCAGCCACTACGTTCTTCGCAGTCCCATCTCCAGCAGTGTGTGCAGCACTCTATACATGCTGCTTCAGGGCCTTCTACTGCCCTGATTTGCTCTGCCGCATCGCTGATGATGTCATCAGGGACGTGCCAGAGTAAATCAGGGCAGTAGAAGGCCCCAAAGCAGCGTGTGTAGAGTGCTGCACACGCTGCTAGAATCAGCAGATTTGTCAGGACCACGGGAAGGGAAGAGGGGGGGTAAGGGAAATGCTACTGCTGCAAAGAGAAGTGGTGTGGGGGGAGGGAATGCTGCTGCTGTGGCTGCTGCACAGGGAAGTGGGGGGGATCGAAATGCTGCTGTACAGGGAAGTAGGGTAGGGGAAATGCTGCTGCACAGGGACATGGAGGGGGAGGGAATGCTGCTGTGGCTTCTGCACAGGGAAGTGGGGGGAGGGGGAAGAAAGACAGACAGCTAGCACCCGTTAATGTAACGGGCTAAAATACTAGTATATAAATAAAACATGGCATAAAACAAAACTGATCAAATATACAAATACACTAGTGCTCTATCGTGCTTCCCTACTGTGATCCAACACAGTTTCTATGAACCAAGCATCAGTTATAATTGAGCAAAAGCTTCACGCAACAAGTACTGCCGTAATTGTTTCTTAAATATAGATAAGGTTGTCTGTATTTTAAAGTCCACAGGCAGTTTGCTCGACTTATAAGGGCCAGCAATTGAGAAAATGCCAGTCTATGTTTTGTTTAATCTCTAGTGATGGTACTGAGGATCATTAAATCCTGGGCTGCTCCTGAGAGCAATGTACACCCTGGGAGGTAACGCTGCAGATTCAATTTCAAATAATTTGCAGTATCCTGATAAAGCCCACAATGTACCAACATCAATAATTCAAAATGGATGCGGAAAGCAGCAGGTAAGCATTTCAATTGTTTACAATATGGTGTCACATTCTCTATTTTCTTCAGACCATAGAACAAATGTACGGCCGAGTTCTGCACAACTTGCAAAGAATGTAAAGCAGAAGTGGTCAAACCTAAGTACACAATGTTGCAATAATCAAGGTTACCTAAAACCATGGCTTGTAATACCTATCGAAAGTCAGACATTGAAATTAAAGGTTTCAATTTGCTCAGCTGCCGAAGTTTAAAAAAACAAACTTCAGATGAGCTTCTGTATCTGCTGGTGAAAATTTAAGTTGGGATCCCAAATTCTTCAATTCCTATTTTAACTTTACAACTGTCTCTAACAAAGACACCGACTCTGGCAAAGTCACTGAAGAATCAGAGCTTAAAACCAACAATTTGGTTTTCTGAACAAGCCATTGTCAGTTAACCATTTTGAAACTGTTTCAAAAGAGTGCAAAATCCCATCTGAGATAGATGTAGGAAGCAGGAAGAAAAATTGAATCTCATCCACGTAAATACAGAATGACACACCCAGGGAACTCATAATCTTACACAATGACTGAAGATACAAGTTTATATAGAATCACTGAATGTGAGGATCCCAGGGGAATTCCCATACTCAATTGTCAACATGAAGAAACCCCCTGTTAAAAACTGAGAAATTTGCTTACGGTTCTGGAAAAAAAGAACTAAACCAATCCAAAACTTTCCCAACCAGCCCACAAACACGTAACATAGAAACATAGAAACATAGAAATAGACGGCAGATAAGGGCCAAGGCCCATCAAGTCTGCCCACCCCAGTGATCCTCACTATCTATCTTTGCGGATAGATCCCACATGTCTATCCCATCTGGCCTTAAAATCCGCCACACTGGTGGCCTCAATAACCCGAAGTGGAAGACTATTCCAGCGATCAACCACCCTTTCAGTGAAGAAGAACTTCCTAGTGTCACTGTGCAGTTTCCCGCCCCTGATTTTCCACGAATGCCCCCTTGTTGCCGCGGGACCCTTGAAGAAGAAGATGTCTTCTTCCACCTTGATGCGGCCCGTGAGATATTTGAATGTCTCGATCATGTCTCCCCTCTCTCGACGCTCCTCGAGTGAGTAGAGCTGCAAATTCCCCAACCGCTCCTCGTACGGGAGCTCCCTGAGTCCCGAGACCATCCTGGTGGCCATTCTCTGGACCGACTCCAGTCTCAGCACATCCTTGCGGTAATGCGGCCTCCAGAATTGCACACAGTACTCCAGGTGCGGTCTCACCATGGATCTATATAGTGGCATAATGACTTCAGGTTTACGGCTGATGAAACTCCTGCGTATGCAACCTATGATTTGCCTTGCTTTGGATGAAGCTTGCTCCACTTGGTTTGCCGACTTCATGTCTTCCCTGACAATCACTCCCAAGTCTCTTTCTGCTACAGTTCTTGTCAGGATCTCGCCATTTAGGGTGTAGATCTTGCATGGATTCTGGCTTCCCAGGTGCATGACTTTGCATTTTTTGGCATTGAAACTGAGTTGCCAGGACCTAGACCAGTGCTCCAGCAGAAGTAAGTCATGCACCATATCGTCTGTCATTGCTTTTTTGTCTGTTGTGCTTTTGCTCACTACATTGCACAGTTTGGCATCATCGGCAAACAATGTTATTTTACCTCGAAGCCCTTCTGTCAGGTCTCTTATATAGATGTTGAACAAGATCGGGCCTAGGACGGAGCCCTGTGGCACTCCACTTATCACCTCCGACATCTCGGAGGGAGTGCCATTCACCATCACCCTCTGAAGCCTACCTCCAAGCCAGTTCCCAACCCATTTTGTTAAAGTGTCGCCCAAACCTAAAGAACTCATCTTGTTCAGCAACCTGCGGTGTGGCACGCTATCAAATGCTTTGCTGAAATCCAGATAGACGATGTCCAGGGACTCACCAACATCCAGCTTCCTCGTCACCCAGTCAAAGAAGCCGATCAGGTTGGATTGGCACGATCTCCCCTTAGTAAATCCATGTTGGCGGGGATCCCGCAGATTCTCCTCGTCCATGATCCTATCCATTTGGTGTTTGATTAGGGTTTCCATTAGTTTGCTCATTATTGAAGTGAGACTCACTGGTCTGTAGTTTGCCATATCCACCCTGGAGCCTTTCTTGTGTAGTGGAATGACGTTAGCCGTCTTCCAGTCCATCGGGACGTTACCTGTACTAAGGGAGAGATTAAAGAGCGCGGATAGTGGTTCCGCCAAGACATCTCCCAACTCCCTGAGTACCCTAGGGTGTAGGTTGTCAGGCCCCATTGCCTTGTTGACCTTGATTTTTGACAGCTCGCAGTAGACGCTGCTGGGTGTAAATTTGAAATTACTAAACGGTTCTACTGATTTAATCCTTGTATGTGGTTGAGGGCCGATTCCCGGCACCTCGCGGGTGAAGACTGAACAGAAGTATGGAGGAGTCTCTAGCAAAGAATATCCAGAAGGGAGATAAATCCTTCTTCAGGTATATTAGTGACAGGAAAAAGACACTGATAGTTCCCGCTCCCTCCTGCCTCCCAGACTTTTTAAAAACCTACTTTTAAAGTTCTGATGGTCCAGTGATGAACTGGGACATGAGCGATGTCCTACCATGTGTAGAGCTGCTATTTGAAATGGCTGCTGCAAGTTCTTGTGGTAACCTTGTGAGTTCCCATGGTCTTTTGAGATTACCGTGAGAACTCATGGCAGCCATTTGAGATAGTGGCTCTGCATGGGGCAGGAGCATAGGAAGATTGCTCCTGCCCCAGTTCACCGCTGGACTATCAGGTAGGTTTTTTTTAAAGTTTGGGAGGTGGGAGGGAGGTGGGATGTGTCAGTCAGTCAGGACAGGAGGTTGGAGGGATCCCTCCTGTCCCGGCCCACCGCTGGACCACCAGTGCTTATGGCAGGCCTGGGGGAGACCTGCTTCAAACACAAGCCAGGGTTTCACAGGCCTACATTTCTGTCACTTAGTGTCCTGTCAGAATCATAGCCAGCAGCGCGTAGTGATGCAGAAATCTAGCACCGCCCCTAACCTTGCCTACTTCTGGGCTTCAGCGTCATTGCACTGCTAGCTACCAGGGACTTAGGCGCTAGTCCCGGATGTCATATAATGGCACTTTTATTTTTGTAATTACTTTTTAATTGGATTTAAATTATGCAGTCAATTACCACATCTTTTAGCACCAATTAAAACAATTAAGTTAGGCGGTGGTAGGTACAGACTAGAGAGTTGCGCGGGGACAGAAATCCCACCCGTCCCCACCCGTCCCCGCCAAAGTCTCACCCGTCCCCACCCATCCCCGTGAGGAATCCCACCCGTCCCCACCCGTCCCCGTGAGGAATCCCTCCGTCCCCGCCCATCCCCGTGAGGAATCCCCTCCGTCCCCGCCCGTCCCTATAAACTTCAGAAATAGTTTTTTTTTTTTTTTTTTTTAAGTTCAATAGTTTTTATTAAGTATTTTAAAGGATACAAGAATCATTTAAAGTACATAGAAACAAAATAAAGCTTTCTGTATATAAAATATATAAATTTATGTTTAACTGTATAGGAGCAAAGGCTCCAATTATTAAAAATGTATGTAAGGGATATATAAGATAAAGATAAGAGAGAGCAGTAAAGAAAAAAGGAAAGAAAAATGAAAGAGAGAAGAGAGGAGAAGAAAAGGATAACAGGAGTGTCTAAGAAGATGAGCGTACATAGGAATCTAAGAATGACCATGGAGATTTGTTGTATTTCAAGTTCATGCAGGTTCGGAATGTAACTCTCTTCTCATATGCGTAGGATTCAAATCTATGATACATACTCAGAGAGTTCCACCAAAAGGTATAATCTAATAGCGAGGGTGATTTCCAATTTTTTAGAATGTGCATGAGGGCAGTCACCAACATGGTATCAACGAGTTTAGGTGGACAATTTGATTGTGTGAAACATGGGTGTTGAGAGCGAAGGATTATAATGTCTATAGAGATTTCTTCTGAGCAGTTAGTAATAGATTGTATGGTGTTCCAGACGTAGGTCCAAAAAGAGCGGACTAGAGTACAATGAAATAACATATGATCAAGAGTTCCTTCCTCTTTCAAACAGTTCCAACAAACAGAGTCTTGTTTTAAGTTAGCTTTCCACATGCGAAGTGGGGTCCATATTGCCTGCCACATAAGGAAGTACATTGATTGTGATACTCTAGAAGATAAAAGCGGGCGATTTGTTGATGACCAGAAAAGCTCCCAATCAATGTCAGAAAGCGGAGTGGTAAGTATAGCGTCTCAGTGCTTCATAGATTGAGGTGAAAAAGTGAAGGAGTGATCTCTTAAAATACTGTAGAAGGATGATATCGCCTTACCTTTTAGTAGAGACAGAGAAGACCAGTTGTAAATAGTATTTTTGGAAGTCATATAGTCAAATCGTATATGTAAAGACGGCAACACTCCAGTGAGAGAACGCCATTGTGAATAAGTAGAAGGAGGTAGCGAGTATGTAGAGCACAGTATATCGAATGGAATTAACGAGTTGAGGGTAGACAATTGATGGACAAACCATATACCTGCCCGCTGCCACCTTTTCCATGATAGAGATTTGTCGTGATTTTGAATTTTGGGATTGTTCCAAAGGGACATGAGTGGACTAACCTTAACTGAGATTTCAGTCAATGTATCTATAAGATAAAGAGCATGCTGCGTTGCACCCAATAAAGAGTATCTCTTTAAGTGCCTTGGTATTGACACCGTTAGTAAGCATGAGATGTGTAAAGGCGTACATAAAAAACATTCCATTTCAAACCAGGCAGGAAGATCTTGAATATAAAGGACAAAAATTGCTACTATTCAATGACTACTCTTTACATGTATCCTCCCTTCGTAAGGCGATGGCACCACTATGCTCCATACTTCATCATCGAGGAGTGCGATTTGCACTTATATATCCTGCATCCCTACGCATTTGGCATGATGGGAAATCACACACCTTCACAGACACAATAACTGCTCAACAATTTATAGATTCTATACCTGTGACAGTAGCTGGCGGAGCCCTGGCGATGGATCCAACGGTTTAACTCCTCCTTATTTTTGCATCTTCTAAACCTACCTTAGATTGATCAATATAGATATATGACATCCTGCTTGGATAGCTCCAAATTCACTGTCTATTTTGTCTATTCATCTTCTTATAATTCGTAATGAATTGTATATACTATGTCATATATTCTGCTAAATCAAGCACACTAATCTCAAATTTTCTATTATTGAATAGGTGTGGAATTTACTAGTTGTTCCATATGTGTTATTATTCCGTGGTCACAGGATCACATTTAAATTGTTTTAAAATATGTAGAATAGTGTGGTCCACTCTTTTTCTGACCATATACTATGCTGATATTATTGATTTCTTCTCTTTTACTTTCACACTTTTCTTTATCTCTTTTCTTCTTAGACAGGAGTGTCTGCCCGAGCTTACAATTATATCAGATATTTTTCTGGACAGAGGAGATATAATCTATGATTCAACAATATATATCATATATTATGGCTGATTTACATGTTTTTTCCTTTAATGTGAATGGTCTTAACCATCCCATTAAAAGGAAAAAGATAGCCAATTATGTATCCAATAAACATCCTGATATAATTTATTTGCAGGAAACCCACCTCCTACCCGCTGCTGCCTCGAAATTTCAACTAAAGGGATTTTCAACTCACTTATATTCCCCTGCAACTCATCAAAAGAAAAATGGTGTGTCAATATTTCTCAATGATAAACTATTTCCCGTTATTCACAATTTTAAAATAGACACTGAAGGAAGATGGTGTCTAGTACATGCTGCGATACACTCAACTAATTTTATTTTTCTTAATATATACGGCCCGGTCAAAGACCACCCAGACTTTTTCAAAGAGCTTCAGCTGGCGATAGTTGAATTTGATACTTGTTCTCTGATATTGGGAGGGGACTTTAATCAAATTCAAGATTTATATATTGACAGATCTTCTTCTTGTAAACCCTCCAAATCCAAGTCTTTCACAGCTCTTCATGCTTTAAAGGACGCCTATTCTCTTGTGGATCCTTGGCGCTTGCTTTACCCGAAAGGTAGAGAATACACACATTTTTCACCTCCACATAATACATACTCGAGAATTGATTATTTTCTCTTATCCCCTTCTCTTATTCAAGATCTCACCAATACCATTATACATCCAATCTCTCTCACGGATCATGCTGCCATCTCTTTATATATTTCCATCTCAGCCCCACATAAGGAATCCCCCTCATGGCGGCTAAACAACGCCTTACTGATAGACGAGGAAATTATTGAAAAAATCAATTCTTTCACTGCGGAGTTTTTTGAAAATAATTCTAAAGATCCTGAAATTTGCCCTTCCATTGTCTGGGAAGCATACAAAGTAACCCTTAGAGGCGAATTGATTAAAATTGCCTCTTGGAAAAAGAAACAGTCCATGAGAAAGGAAAAAGATTTAGAAAACTCCATCAAAACCTTAGAATTACAACATATGTCTAACCACATACATGACCCAAATACTTTCCAACGTATTCAAAATCTTAAATATGAATATAATACTTTAGTTTCACATATAGCTAGGCGTGATATTTTTATCTCTAACTCTGGTCATTACATGGGAGATAATATAATGGGTCGTCCTTTGGCCAGATACCTTAAAAATAAATCTAAAAGACTACATATAACGGCTATTCAGAATCCATCAGGTCAATTAGTCAAAACCAGATCTCTAATTTCCTCTCAATTTGAAAAATTCTATACTTCTTTATACCAATCTGAATCTACCACTCCTGAAGCAGATATAGACTCATATCTTACCTCCTTAACTCATCCGACCATTCCAGAATCTGTTAAATTGGAACTTGATTCTCCAATAACTATATTAGAAATTGAAACTGCCATATCTTCCTTACCTGCTGGGAAAGCCCCTGGCCCAGACGGCTTCACGAACGAATTCTTTAAGCAATTTCGCACCCTACTAGCTCCTCATCTCCTTAAATATTATGACTTCCTCCACTCCACTCCGGACAAGCAATTCAATTTCACTGAGGCCACCATTGTAGTAATCCCTAAACCTGACAGAGATGACACTTTAGTTAAAAACTTTCGCCCCATCTCTCTCCTCAATTTAGACTACAAGATAATGGCAAAACTACTTGCATTAAGACTTACCAAAATAATCCCACTGCTTATACATAAAGATCAAACAGGGTTCATTAAACAAAGATATATAGGAGACAACCTGCGCCTATTTCACTATATTAACGCTCATGCTAAAACAATGTCAGACCCTGTAATAGGCCTAGCTATTGATGCTGAAAAAGCCTTTGACCGAGTGGAGTGGCCTTTCCTTTTTCGTGTCCTGAAGTGGTATAATTTTGGCCCATTTTTTACAAACTGGATAAAAACGCTATATCATCAACCCACAGCTCGTATTAGGATTAACAACTCTTTATCCAATAAATTTCCCCTCCATAGAGGTACTCGACAAGGCTGTCCTCTCTCACCATTGCTATTTAATTTAGTGTTAGAGCCACTCCTTTCAGCTATACGACAAAGTCCCTCAATTAAAGGTATTCCCTCCTCTGATCGAGATTTCAAATTAGCAGCTTATGCTGATGATGTTTTACTTTTTCTGAGAGACCCTTTACTCTCCCTTCCCAATCTTATTCATATTATCACTCAATACTCCCTCCTTTCCGGATACTCTGTTAATTGGGAGAAATCAGAGATCTTCCCTCTAAATGATAATATACTTCCATCAGATTTGGCTCATTTTCCTTTCTCATGGTCACATGAAGCTGTGAAATACTTGGGGATTTTAATACATAAAGATTCGGTTCATGCTCAAGATCTTAATATATCTAAAGTCAAAAATCTAGTTCTAAACACTACATCTAGATGGAACCCACTCTTTCTATCCTGGTGGGGTAGAATTGCATCCATCAAAATGACTCTGGCCCCTCAAATTAATTATATTCTTTCTATGCTCCCTCTGTTATGCCGGAAATCATTATTTCATTGGCTAAATATGAAAATATCTGAATTCATTTGGAACAAGAAAAAACCTCGAATCGCTCTCGCCAAACTGAAAGCCTCTAAGATCAACGGTGGTCTCAACTTTCCTGATTTCTATCACTATTATATTGCTTCATTAGCCAAATATGGAGCTTACTGGCTCACTAATTCCTCCACTCAAAATCTTCCCACTCAAAACTTCAGAAATAGTTATTTCATTTAATTATGCTACTGAATTAAAGGCTCTGGTAGAAACCCATTTACAAATAAGCAAAAAGAATTTATTAATTTGGAAATATTAATTGGGAAGAATACATACTTTGTAAATGGGTTTCTACCAGAGCCTCTTTTGTTTATAAATTTTTATCAACGACTAATATACTACTTTATCCTGAAGCAAAAAAAAAAAAGAAATAGAATTATTTTCCTACCTTTTTTGCCTGGTTTCTGCTTTCCTCATGTTCTCATTCAGTTCCTTCCATCCACTGTCTCTCTTCTTTCTGCGTCTTCCATTTGCTCTGTTACTGTGCCTCTCCCTTTCTCCCCCCTTCCAAATTGGTCTGGCACCCATCTTCTTCCCTCCGCTCCCCCCATAGTCTGGCATCTCTGTCTTCTTCCCTGCCAGCGTCTTGTCCCCACTCTCTCTTCCCCATTTCCTTTCAGCGTCCTTCTCCCCCCCCATCTTCCCCATATCCTGTCAGCGTCCTTCTCCCCCCTTTGTCTTCCCCATGTCCTTTCAGTGTCATTCTCCCCTCTCTGTCTTCCCCATGTCCTTTCAGTGTCCTTCTCCCCCCTCTGTCTTCCCCATGTCCTTTCAGTGTCCTTCTCCCCCCTCTGTCTTCCCCATGTCCTTTCAATGTCCTACTCCCTCTCTGTCTTCCCCATGGCCTTTCAGCGTCCTTCTCCACCCCCCACTCCCGTCTTCCCCATGTCCTGTCAGCGTCCTTCTCCCCCTTCTGTCTTCCACAAATGCTTTCAGTGTCTCCCCCCCCCGTCTTCCCCATGGCCTTTCAGCGTCCTTCTCCACCCCTTTGTCTTCCCCAGTGCTTTCAGCTTCCTTCTTCCCCCTCCTTCTCTCCCGCCCCGGGTGCAGCACAACTGGCCAGGTCCCCTTACTTTTGTGGCGCTTTCCCGACCGACCGACCGACAACAGCCCCGGTCTGACAAACCTCCCTGCCCTTAACCGCGAATCTAAATTTCCTTCTTACAGCTGCTGTAAGAAGGTAATTTAGATTCGCGGTTAAGGGCAGGGAGGTTTGTCGGACCAGGGCTGTTGTCGGTTGGTCGGGAAAGCGCCACAAAAGTAAGGGGACCTGGCCGGCTTTGCTGAACCCGGGGCGGGGCGGGGCGGACCGCCCCCCTCCCTTGGTAGCCACTCGAGCCGCGAGGCTACTCCTCCTTACCTACCCTGCCTGAGGCACAGAGCCGAACGGAAGTCTTCCCGACGTCAACGCTGATGTCGGAGGGAGGGAGGGATTTGATTAAGCCCTCCCTCCCCTCCGACGTCAGCGCTGATGTCGGGAAGACTTCCGTTCGGCTCTGTGCTGCAAGCAGAGCAGGTAGGGAGAAAAGCCGCGCGACTTAGTACATCCAGCCCCGCAGGTACCCCGCGACCCTCGGAGGCGTCCCCACGGGATCCCCGCGACCCTAGGGGGCGTCCCCATGGGATTCCCGCAACCCTAGGGGGCATCCCCACGGGATCCCCGTGACCCGAAGGGGGAACCCGCGGGATTCCTGTCGTCCCCGTTCCCGTGCAGCTCTCTAGTACAGACTTGCCTTTCATGTGTGCCTTTTGTTTTCTCTCTGTTTCTAAACCTGATCATTTCTACCCCTTTTCCCTCCGAAGCCTACGCTTTCCTAGGATTAGTATACGTCCGGGAAAACCCAGACGTGTCCTCTTTTTAGAGGACTGTCCAGGCACCTGGAGGGATTTATAAAATCCAGCAGTTTGTCTGGGTTTTAGAAATTCTGAGCTCAGAGGCCACGTCTGGAAACCTTTGCATATGCATGGCTGTCACTGTTATGACATCATATGCACCCGTATATGTGTGCAATGTCATTGCATCAGTGTTCGCACATGTGTGAAGGCTTCCAAATGTGGCTCTATGCTTTGTTTCCTGAATAACTGTTTAAAAAAAAAAAAAGCAGTCTCGAAAAAGTGGTCTCTTAGTCTAGATTTGAATATTTACTTGCTTTTACCTTGATTATGCAGTCCTAATGACTTAATTGCTAATCTCCTACTCTTGCCCTAAAAGTCACGTATTTGATCCCTAATTTACCACACACTAACCAAGCAAATGCTGTTTTTCTGGTCCATAGAATATAATAGTGCTGAAAAAATTATAGGCTCAATATATAGCTGGCAGTGATCACTATTTTGTTGACTGTGTTGGTGTTATTCCCAGAAATTAAATGCTGGGCTATATCTAGTATCCAGCATTAAATTTCTGGGTATACAGAGCCAGTGAAAACATAGTTGGTTAAGTGCAGTACTCAACACTTAACCTGCTATGATAGACCACAAAAATAAAACTTTTATGTGGTCCTACAGTAATTATGCGGTTACCTTGCCAGTTAAGTGCTGATTATTGGCGTTTAACCAGCCAAATGCTGACTCTGCCCCAAAACACTCCCAAAATAGCTAGCTTTTAATTGGGCACCAACTAAACATTTTCAGCGGTACTAAGCAGCTAATCCCTCACCAGCCATTTTGTCATCTACCTTATTCACTGCATCTACTTTCTCTTTAAGCCCCACCCGTCTTCATCATTGCCATCATTCTTGCCCTTTGCTTTGGCACGCTTTCTTACTCCTCCCTCTGCTCACTGCTGGGGATGTCAATTGAAACCCTGGCCCTCTACGCCATCTTCTCCCCACGTGTGTAACTGCCCTAACCTTATACTTATTCCTTTCCTTCAATCCTCCTCTCTCCCTTTCTCATGTACCCTATGGAATGCTCATTCTGCCTCCATCAAACTGCCCTACATTCATGACCTCTTTATCTCCTAGTCCCTCCACCTGCTTGCTCTAATTGAAACATGGATTTATTTATTTAAAAAAATTTGTCCTGCATATCCAAAAATTCTATGCAGGTAACAAAGACAACAAAATACATTTTAAAATCATGACAACACTATACAACATCATTAAAACTTAAAAAACAAGCATCGCATTGCAAAATGTTAAAAACCCAATAACAAAAAACAACGAAAAGACTGCAGAGTGGAATGTACAAGGTGCAGGAATCTTTATTGGAAGTCTATACAAAATTGTAATCCATAAAAATGGCTCTCATATACATGGAATACGGACCCAATACGGTCCGCGTTTCGGAAAAACACTCCTTCCTCAGGAATCTGGGGTATCCGATGTATCACATATAGAGAGTCATGCAGAGAACAAGAGAAGGAGAATTTCTTGCCTCCGATTCACAAATTTTGATTATTTTATATTACAATGTTGTTCTCCACATGACTCTCTAGCGGTTGGAGCCTGTCAAAAAGGTGAGAATTCCTTAGTCAGAATCTATTTATTTATACATTTATAATTGAAATAAAAGACAAGCAATAACGCTTGTTTAAGTAAATTGAAAAGAAATAGTCATAAGGAATCACATTTAACAATGTTAGAAATCAATAATTTCTTCTTAGACCCAACATGAAATAGCCCCAAACCTTGGGGACTTATTACATAAACAAGAAAATCATTTATAAATAATAGCCATTAACGGGATTAACTCCTCTTATATCAAATTACAGACCACTTTAACCCTTGGTGATTTTCTTTAAGTCCAGAAAAGCCCGCAAATGGTCCGGAACAAAGAAAGTGTACTTCAGGCCCACATATTTAATGAGGCATTTACATGGGTACGCAAGTTGAAAATTAGCTCCCAAATCCTTTGTTTCTTGTCTCATATTCAGAAAAAAGTTTTGTCCTCTCCATCAGGGTAAATCCAAACTCGTTGTCCCATGAAAGGAGTCTGAGCATTTCTAAAGTACATTTTCATTATTGCATTTAAGTCTTGTTGAAAAACAAACGAGACAAGCAGAGTTGCCCTCTCCTCAATACGCAACGTGGATGCTTCCAATAATTCTGATATATTTCCTAGATCCATTTGAGCCTGAATTTGAGGCTCCGTATTTGTTTCAAGTACTTCAACACCTCTTTTCTTTGGAGAAGTAGGAGTCAGAATCTATTTAAATGTTTGCTAGTTATTCCAGCCTTTTACAGCTTCCAAAGGCCTCCAGTCTGTTTCATGTAACACCTGCCCTGAATATTCTAGCTACTACATAGAGACTGTAAACAAACACAATGCCAGCAGGACGGAGCACAAACAAAATCAATTAATAAATATTTTATAAATGTTTCTCAATGTAAAGGACCTCTGCAGCTATTGCTATGGGAGTTGCTCATGCTGAGCTGTCCTTTCTCCCACTGGCACGTTAAGACTTAATGAGTCCAAAAATACCAACATCTGAACTTCATCAGCAGGACCATTTAATATCTGGAGGAAACTGGCAACGGGGCCAAAGCAAGAAGGACAAGAGGTGCCCATATCACTTTATTAAATGGGCTCATATTTTCTAATCATTTGGGTATTTAATTTTAACTTAATTGTATATCCGATCTTTTGTAAACCGCATAGAACTTCACGGTCCTGCGGTATATAAGCTGATTGTTATGTCATGTTCTCATGTAAGTGATGCTGAAATTGTCTATTAAAATCAGGATAATGTATTTTAGCAGCTGAATTATAGCAAAGCTGAGACTGCTTTACATTGTAACCCCGAATTAACAGATGCTATTGCCTGAATCTACTGTTATGTCTGTGAAATGAAACTAACCTTTGCTGATTTGCTATCTATTCTCATTCAGGACCTTTAAGGCAGTACTGTGGTATCAAGAACCTGTAAATAAATTAAAGAATTGTCCTTACATATGTACTTTTCAACTTGTTATTTATTTATGCACCAGGTGGGGCAGTGGCCCAAGCAGTCTTCCTCCCCTACTTGGACTACTGTAACTCCCTCTACTGCCACATCACAGAGAAAGACCTTAAGAAAATGCAGGTACTCTAAAACACGGAAGCAAGGCTCATCCTTCGCAAAACCAAATATGAGAAGCCAAGTCCACTACTTAAGCAATTGTACTGGCTACCAGTCAAAAGCAGGGTTCAGTTCAAAATTGCATATATGGTCCCATAAAGCCATATGGACCACACTATTTCCAACTTGCTGATAACAACTACAAATATTTTCGCAAAGAAATCAAAACCCACCTATTCAAAAAATTTATACAGATGGCTTAACCCCAACCGGACCCCCCTCAACACAACTCCCCCCTCCTCCCCCCTTCACCAGTTCCCTTCTCTTTAGCCTCAAGCATGTCAACTGCTTCCCTAACGGTATATATACTGGATCTGCACTATTTCCTATCTGTACAGCATCTTGTAGCTCTTGAAATATACAGCTCCATTATTCTTGTAACTTCTCCTGGAAATGACCAGAATTCTCTCTGTAATTATCCTGGAAATGTCCAGTGGTCTCTTTTGTATTCTGCCCAGAACTGCAAGGTTGAGGCGGAATAGAAATCAGTAATGTAATGTAATGTAATATATGGAGAGAACTCAGCTGAACTCACTTCTGCTATCCTGTTTATACAGTCCTTCAATGACTTGAGGACAATTCAGCGCTGGAAGCTACCACTCCCCTCCCCACGCCAGGTCCGGAAAAAAGCTCTCTTTGAGACCACCTTTGAATTTCAAGGACCCAAAGTCTGGAACGAACTCCCAAGCAACTTACAATGACTTACCACATACTTTCAATTTAGGAAGGCACTGAAAACACATCTCTTCACTGCATTGAACTGTTATAACGTATTCATGTGTATGAAGTCTATACACCTGTATCATTTCTAATATTATGTAAGCCACAATGATTTCTAGTTGGCATTTGTGGGATATAAGAATTAGTATGGTATGGTATCTTCCCCACAGAGTGACCAGGAAGATTTTAGAGAGGAGTGTGTGGACTCTTTTAAGTTGGTGGTACCAGGGATGGACACTGCAAACATGCATTGCTGTGACTAGGAGTGCAGAATTTCCTGGCTGCGGTAGCGTAAGAAAACTAAGATGGATTTATTCAACTGTAATAATCAAATTGCACATTAATAAGTTCTGCAAAACTTATATCCATCATAAACAGCATTTCCAGAGCCCCTTAGTTTGTGGGCGGGTGGGAAATTGCACGGCGACACCAGGAAATACTTTTTCACCGAAAGAGTGGTTGATCACTGGAATAGACTTCCACTTCAGGTGATCGAGGCAAGCAGCGTGCCTGATTTTAAGAAGAAATGGGATCGTCAGTGGGATCCCTGCACAGAGCTAAATAGGGGAGGGTCATTAGGGTGGGCAGACTAGATGGGCCGCGGCCCTTATCTGCCGTCTTTTTCTATGTTTCTATGTTTCTAAATTCAAAACTTTGTTTCTGCTGCTGGCATTTTGGACAAATAATGAGACTTACCTGCTGAAAATGAGGTATTGATTTTCTTTAAAATACTTGACTGCTAACTTGTATAAATGCCAAAAGATTCCCTATCATACCTTTTCATTCTTCCGCCGTTCAGTAAAATTCCCTAGTGCTGACAGAATGATGAATTAATTGTGTTTGAGATGGGAACAGATCCCTCTGGTTTGATTTTGAATGATGATACTGCGATCAAGCTTTGGCAGCCTTGGAGCTCCCTGGGCTCTCTACAGTCCATAGATGATATGAAAATAGTAGCCGCTCAATATAGTCAGGACACAATTGGGTTAAATTGCAACTGTTGGAAGAAGACTACACAGTAAAGTCTCCCTCTGCTCCTGAATAAGAGAGAGCGGCTTACAAAATTAAATGGATTTTGCAGAGTTAGCCAAAATCAAATGAATTTTTGTAAAACTAATTGCTGCTATAAAATTGTTTCCATTCATTGTGCTTGCTTGTTTTGTGAAAAGGCAGCTTAACATAGCAGTTAGTCACAGAGATATACCCCGAGTTCAGATCTCCTGTAGAACTCTCTACTTGACCTTGAACAAGTCACTTGCCCTTTCTGTGCTCCTATGAGCTTATTGCTCTGGAAGAAAGCTAAGATACAGGCAACTTTTTCGATTATGAGTTCATAAATTGTAAGATTGTCAGCTCACAGAAGTAGACAATAGGAAATATGGCAAAATGAATATACTGTTGATTCCCCAAAGACTCGTATTGTGAGAAAAAATGCATTTAAAAATTGATTGAGCCAGGAAATTAAGGGCTCCTTTTACAAAGGAGCGTTAGGGCCTTAATGCGCGGAATAGTGTGTGCTAAAATGCTGCGTGTGCTAGCCGCTACCGCCTCCTCTTGAGCAGGCGGTAGTTTTTCGGGTAGCATGCACTAACCCGGTGCGTGCATTAAAAAAAGCTAGCGCACCTTTGTAAAGTGAGCCCTAAGGGCCCAATATTCAAAGATGGCAACCATTATTCACATAGGGGGAATTCTATAATCGGCACTGGTAATGGCTGTCGCCTAGGAATTTGTAGGCCCTGAGGAAGATACGGAATCCACTCACACAATTATATCACTATAAATAATAATTTAGTGATTTGGAAGTCCTCAGTGTGATAGCATAAGTCAGAAAAATGCAAAGCGTTCAATACTTATCTCATACAAGAGTTTTCTGCCTTTCAGACGCTGCCTGGCTCAGCATGCAGGTTCTGCTCTACTAAAAATTCTACTTTAAAACCGAGAGTTATTGTGCAAGCAGCAATTTGGAAGCTCCTGACAAGGGGTGGTCCCGAAACCGAGCTCAGTAGAACCGGCAGCTGCAAATTCACTTATGGCAGGGGTGTCCAATGTCGGTCCTCGAGGGCCGCAGTCCAGTCGGGTTTTCAGGATTTCCCCAATGAATATACATGAGGTCTATTTGCATGCACTGCTTTCATTGTATGCTAATAGATCTCATGCATATTCACTGGGGAAATCCTGAAAACCCGACTGGACTGCGGCCCTCGAGGACCGACATTGGACACCCCTGACTTATGGTAACATTTTCCAGCACAAGATAAGTTTTTCATTTTTGTACTCTTAGCGGGTTGTGCAGTGTTGTATCACTTTTGAGACTGGATTCCACTCATTCCATTATTATTTAGCCATAGACTTACGTTTAGGTGTGGCAATGCTGATTTATGCTACTATTCCATAGGAACACTTATGTGTGCAAGCATCCTTATGGAATAAGCCCACACAAATGTGGAATCTGCATGCTGGTGCCATAAGTTTATGGTTACTTGATAGACCACTTTAACTAACTTGGGAGGACAAAGCTGTTTACATAAAATAAAAGATAAATATGCCTGTCGGTGATGGATTTCTCAAAGATACACTATGACAGGGGTAGGCAATTCCGGTTCTCGAGAGCCGGAGCCAGGTCAGGTTTTCAGGATATCCACCATGAATATGTATGAGATGGATTTGCATGCACTGCCTCCTTGAGATGCAAATCTATCTCATGCATACTTATTGTGGATATCCTGAAAACCTAACCTGGCTCCGGCTCTCGAGGACCGGAATTGCCTACCCCTGCACTAGGAGAATACGAGAGCTTCTGATTTCTCCATCTTAGGAGTAACTCTGTGGAACAAGTTAACTGGACCACAAAGAGCTCTCACTGATACTCAGAAGTTTAAGAAAATGTTTAGGACTACACTCTATAGAAGCATTGTAATGAATGATGATTCTTGTTTCCTCTGGGTCTGGATTGCTATATAGCAGAATACTTTGGATAAATTGTTCTTTTTGAGGGATTTGAAATGCATATTGACTGGTTAATTCTGTTTTTTGTATGTTATTACTTTATTTTATGAATGCTGCTATTTGTAAGCGGTTGAGAAATTTGTTAAATAAATAAATAAATTGTAAGGAAAAGAACGCCATAAAATGATAAGAAAGAAAACATTCTGCCTCTTAACAGGATAGCGCTGTTGAATATCCTCCTTACCTGAGCACTGTCTGGATAGTGCCAGGGCAGTGTGTGGGTAGAACATTGGGTTATCTGTATTGCTGTGTCATCTTTATCTGGATAGTCTCACTATCCAGATAGCTCTGGTGCTGATCTTTTCATATGGACAGCAGTGCTAAATATCCGGAATATTTTTGCTGGAAGGAAGAGATTTCCAGCATAAGCCTTGACTGTATATATCTAGATACTGTGCTTGACTGAGTGCCCTGAAGAAGCGACTGTTAGACCGTGAAACGATGGCCACCGTCGGCTGCATTGAGCATAGACTGAAATAAGCACAGCGTGTTGCGAAAGCAATTAGAAGGCTGATCTTGAACGGGATGTCACTCAGATAAGAACTTTTCTGTTTTGTTAATAGCCAGTGCAATTGCAATACACGTTTGAAACTTGTAAGGAGGTTTTTCCTTGGCCAATGGTAGAAGTGTGCAAGGGAGTTTGCACTTTTGACAGCTCTTTCTTTCACAGCTCTGGGACAGCGTGGCATCTGAAGCATTTTCGTCCTTAAAGGAAACATTAAGGCATTGTACTCGGTTTTCACTGGAGTTTGTATTTGTTTGTATATATTGTAAGAAATGTCATTTCACACCCCCTGTAGATTTTCTACCTCCATCCAATTTGATCTCTGTTGGTCTGCACACCAGTTGATGGAAACCAACAGGCCCCTGAAGCAGGCAATTTGCTGACTAATTGTTGTTAGAATAAACTTAGTCAGACTTGCCTTCATGCCCTTGTCCCCCTTCTCTTAACTGTTCCCTTGTCATCCCCAATCCTCTTCTCTCAGTATCATTTCCCTTCTATAACTCTTCCATCTCTAAGCATCTCTTCTATCAATCCCTCTTCTCCTAGCCCCAGAATCAGACCGTTCTCCCAGCACTAACATCAAGCCCCTTCTGTCACCTCTACTATCTAACAGCATCAACCACCAGCTTCTTCTCCCAAGCCCAGCATTATGCCCCTTCCATCCCCACTCCCCCCCTACTATTTGCCTTTCTCCCAGCCCTGGTATTAGGTCCCTTCTGCCACCCTCACCATGTACCAGCATCTGCTATCCCTTCTGCTATTCCTAGCCTTATGTTATCCCCCAACCTCCTTTTCCTAGATTCAGCATCAGATTCCTTCTCCCATCCTTAGCACCCTTCTCAGCCCTGGGCCCCAGTGTTAGCCCTAGCATTAGACCAGTGGTCTCAAACTCAAACCCTTTGCAGGGCCACATATTGGGATTTGTAGGTACTTGGGAGGGCCTCAGAAAAAAAAGTTAATGTTCTATTAAAGAAATGACAATTTTGCATGAGGTAAAACTCTTTATAAATCTTTATAAATAGTTTATAAATCTTTCCTTTTGGCTCAGTCTTAATAATAATATTGTCATTTATAGCTAAAGACATATGATCAAGAAATGGTTTTATTTTACTTTTGTGATTATGATAAATATACCTAGGGCCTCAAATACTACCTGGCAGGCCACATGTGGCCCTCGGGCCACGAGTTTGAGACCACTGCATTAGATCCTTGTCCCTGCTCTATTCTCATCATCAGCTCATTTTTCCCATGTAGAACATCAGACCCTCTCTCCCATCACCACTCATTTCTCATGATCCAACCCAGTTCATCTTCCAACTCCTTTCTCCCACCACCATCAGACCTTTCATTCTGCCCTTTCCTAGCATCAGTTCCCTTCTCCCTGCCCTAGTCTAGTTCCTGTCTCTCAGGTGCAGCATCAGACCACTTTTCCTATCCCCAGTCACCATCAGCTTTCTTCTCTCACCCCTAGCATTAGACATTTAACTCTGCCCTGTTCCCGGATTCAGCTCCCTTCTTCCAGGCAAAGCATCAGACCTCTTCTTCCACCCCCAGCTCTAGTATCAGACCCTTCTCCCTGCCCTGTTTCACAGTGTCATATCCCTTCTCCTATCTGTCCAGCACTTCTAACTTTCCTGCACAATAGCAAGAGGGATTTTTAATTTTTTTTTTCTCTTGCCTCTGTGCCTGTCCTATGTTGGCTATAGCCACTGGCACGTAATGGCTATAGAAATCAGAGAGTAAGTACTTCCTGTGCCATACAGGAAGTAGCCAGCATAGACAGAGAGAAGCTGACTAAAGATTTTGGTAGGACTAGAGCCTGTGGGGGTCATCCATTTTTGATGCCTATGGTCTGAACTGGTTCATCAGAAGAGGGGGATACAAACCTCTTATAACAGGCACCTATGCTTGGTTTCATATTTATTTTGGCTAGACTGAAAGCTGCATGGAGCTGGGACTGTGTTTTGTGCTTGTCTGTAAAGTGCTGCATATGGCCGATAGTGTTTTGGAAATTATAAGCAGTAGCAGTAAGTCCTAGCAATACATTTCCACCCCATATACTTAATGCTTTGGAATATAAATTCAAAATCTGGACTGGCCATAACGTCTCCCTCCTGGAACAACATAACTTAACAGCTCGGCTCTCATCCTAGGAACTAGCAAATCAGTTCACACTAACTGCTGTGTCCTGGCATGTCTTGTAAATAGTGTCATGCCAATGATAAAATGACTTTAAAGTTTGCTGTATTTCTGGATTCTTTAATAGAAAATGGAAATTAACTCTAAACATATAAATGCATAAGAGTAACATTCCGTGGCTCAAATCATACTGTGTTGCTGCAGAAGAATGTGTTGATATATATTTAAAAAAAACAATCAGCAGTGGTAGAGGAGGATTAGCCAGAAAAAAGAATGTGGAACCAGGATTAGGGAGAGTGGTACCAGGACTGCAAAGAGTCACAACATCATCTGTGAGGACTAGTGAACAGTAAGACAGGTAGATGAGGTAGGAGTGTTGGTATAGCCATAGGATTACAGGAGACACCTGTAGAGGAGAGAAAGCATGTGAAGGCAGAAAAAAAGGAGACTACTTGGGGAAAATAACGGATAACATGGAAGGAGGAATTAAATGGGTTACATTGCAGGAAATAGTGAGGAGAGACGCAGGGATGAGAAGATGTGAGACGGGAAGAGACATATATTGAAGGATGGAGAAAGAGAAAAGGATGACATGAAGGAGGGAAGAGAAAAGATAAGCATAAAGGGACTGAAAAGCTCTTAGAAGAAGGGGAGAGACGGGTAGTGTGGTGGGAAGGGAAAGAAAGATGCATGGTTGGTGAAAGGAGAGGAAACATGTGTAAGAGAAGTTTTATTGGGAGAGGGGTTAGAAGAGACTCATATGACTACAAAAGAAAATAAAAAGGAAAGTCTGAAAAGAAGGAAGAAGAATGGGAAAGTAAAAGGAAGTAAGAATAAAAAAAAGGACTAATAGGAGACAAACTGGTGTAAATGAAAGGAAACTGATAAATAAAAGGACAGACAAAAGGAAGAAATGTTAAATAAGGAATGAGAATTAATGAACAAAAATGTATCCAGGCATTCATTAAAAAAGTTGAAAACTATTTTATTTTTGAAGAGAAAATATTTAAATTGTAAAAGGTTTCTCCACAACAATAGTTTTGTGTGCATATTAAGTAATATAAAATGTATGCTGATTTAAGCAAATTCACTGCTGTCAAATTTTCCATCCCTTGTCACAGAATCTATCCTTGGAGATGCACAGTGACTGCTTTTGTTTGAAAGAGCCATTTAGTGTTGCCTATTTTTATATCTTTGGTTTACATGGTTGCTATAGTAGATTAGACTGTCATATGAAATCTGTGAGCTTATATAAAAAAAAAAAAGCTTTAAAAACAGCCATACCTCAAAGCAAGCTCTCTCTTTTTTTTTTTTTTTAAGTTCAATAAGTTTTTATTAAGGTTTTACAAAAGAACAGAAAGTAATAGAGCTGAACATCAGTCAAACATTGCATCGGTACATATACTAATACATAACAAATCCATAAAACAATGCCCCAAAACACGGGATCGATAATATGAGGGATTGTTATTTTATATTCTCTCTTTTTGTTTTAATGCTTTGCTCCTCTGTAAATATAACTAGCAGCAATTAAAAAGTGATATCAAAACTGTCAAGTTACCCAGTTCTAGGAGGTAGATTTTTGGATAGTTCTGGCTTTCTGACACACCCATTATGATGCATTATGGGAACTGCATCACTAATCTCAATGGTTTAAAAAAGAGGGGACCACAAATACCAGACTGCTTTGGGATGTAGGTTCAAAACCAGGACTAGCTAAAAAGTCTCTCACTTGGAACAGGGTAACTTGGCAGTTCTGTGATACAGTGCTACATATTCAGACACTTTCAGTTCAGATAAATTATCTCACCTTCTTGATTCGTTGCTACTCATGGCAACAACCAGAACTAATGTATTTTACTCAGGTGCACCCTCCACTTCCCAGAGGTATCATAAAGCATGACCCATCACATTTTTCTCTTTTTTTAAAAAAACCTGTTTTCTATATATCTGGCCATTTTTCTTATGGCTTGTCCAAAACATGTCCTGCTGGGTATCATTGATGACTATAGCTTATGTATTGGAAAGTGCGGTACTTCTGAGTGTCTTGGGTACCTAGCTGAAGTAGGGTGTCCAGTTTGTGTGATGCCTCTTCAGGGGTAATTGAAGGTACCACTACACTGGTAGCACGATCTAGATCTTTCACCACATGACTCAGTCACATATTTCTAAACATTCTTCACTCTAATCATTCTGCACTTTGACAAAGAATGGTAATGTGGGTGTAGTTATCATCAATTTTGACCCAGACAGTCTAGCCTTCTATTCTGACTGGTCTTTTCTTGCTCACCTACTGCAGTAGTAGACTTCTTTCTCCTTAGCTGCAGATGATTATGAATCATCTATGATGAAGGAGTCTCCAGCAGAGCATCCATGGTAAGCAGAAGAGTGGGCCAGTTGCTTGAGCATGATTTGAGCTGAATATTCTCCTAATGCCTCAGTTGGGACATTCATTTGTAGACCTAGGAAAAGATAGAGTCAGGCCTCAGAGGATTTCTATAAAATTCTCTTTGCTATTTGGATTGCGTTTTCTACTTTCCCACTTGACTGAGGATATTATGTCTATATTATGACATACAGAGTCATGCAAATTCTGCAGACTGTCAGGAGTTGAATGGAGAATTGTCACTGCACAACTTTTCTGAAATACCATGACATACAATAATATTTTTTTAGGCAATACATGATGTTTCTGCACCTCTTCCTATCCAGGTGATTATTTTCAAAGTAATTGTTCAAGTTGCCTACTACTAGGAGGTACTCAATTTCCTTGAATTGAAGAAGAGGCATGCAAAATGTCTAAACAACCAAAACAGTTACTGGGATTCTAGTCGGGACTTCAACAGAAGAGATTGGATTTCCAATCAAATTATATCTGGATTTTATTTGGATACATTCTTACTTATGGACTTGAATACAATAAAAGTAACTGTTTTGGTTGTGTAAGTCTACTTTTTCTTGATGCAAGTTTGTGTCTTCTTTCTTTCTTCTTTTGAAATAGGCCAATTCCCTTCTGTTGTCATGGCCTAGGTAGATGGCATAGGAGTTCTTGGGCACTGTTACATTTGTTACATTTTTATTGGCCAGTTTAATAAAGAATTTTTATTTATATATAGGATTTCCTTGCATTTTGTTCTTCTTTATAAACACATTCATTTTTAAAAGCTTTCTTAATTGGTTTATACAGTACTAAGGATCCATTCTAGCCCTAATCAGGGGTCCTGGAGGTCGAGGATATCTTTGGCTCCATTTGAGGTTTAGGAGGTGGCAGCAAGGATGGAATCATAGAAACATAGAAACATAGAAGATGACGGCAGATAAGGGCCATAGCCCATCAGGTCTGCCCATTCTACTGGCCCACCCCCAAGTCTACTATCCTAGGGATCCCACTCTTGGTGACAGGTTCCCTTGGCTTAACCCTCTAAGGGATCCCACTGGGCATCCCATTTGCTCTTAAATTCTTGCACGCTGTTTGCCTCGATCACCTGCACCGGGAGCTCGTTCAAAGGATCAACCACTCTCTCGGTGAAGAAATATTTCCTGGTGTCGCCATGAAATTTCAGAGCTATAACTTCCATTGTTGGTAAAACTTATTCCTAAACTTTATTTTAAGTATTTTCACAGTCCATAATCACATTCATGAACACTGTTCTGCTCTCTGATTCATCACCAGTTTTTCACACAGTCCAATACAGCCAGCTTTTTGTGGCAATTTCTCTGCTGCATCAGGGTTTTAAATAATTGGCTCTTCAAATTCAGTCAGCTGCAACAGAATTTTTGTGATTAAAGATTTTCTCCAACCATAGGCAGTGAAATGCTGCGCAATTTGGGGGTGAGCCCAGGCGCTCCGCCCTAGCCCCCACAGAATCCTACAGTGTGGCCTCTCTCTAGCTCCTGACTCCCCACCCACCTCCTCCCGGTGCTATGCTTTTAAATCTTGGGGCAGCCGCTCTACAGCGTCAGCGAGCAGGCCTGCCCCTGGAAGTAGAATGAAGTGCTCCAGGGCAGGCCTGCTCATTTGCACTGCAAGCCAGCTGCCCAAAGATTTACAATTACAACAGCAGGAAACGGATGGGAGGGCAGGCACCAAATGAGAGATCACCAATCTTTGGGGAGGCCATGGCCCCTGTGGCTTCCCCCGTTCCGATGCCTATGCTTCCAACAAAGTTTTAAGCTTACCATGTGTAATATCTTCCACTCACTTCTACTAAAACTTTCTTCAGAACAGAAACGCTGATCCCTAACACCCTTCATAGACGCTGAAATAAACCTCAACCAATTGACAATCAGTACATATCATATAATCATATAGGTAAGTTTTTATCTTCTTTTTTTACTCTCAATAAAAATGTTGCCATTCAGTATTAATATGTACATCTTGTAGCTCTCTAATGATCTTAATCAGTGAATCCACCGCCGTTCACTCTGAGACAAATATTTTTTTAAAATCCCCACCCATCCTCCCTTGAGGCATTCAACCAGAATTACCACTCTCAAATCAGAGAATTTGTGGTTAAACTGCAAGCAATGCTTTGTAACAGGAGCACCTAAATTCTGTCTTTTTATATTACTTTTTTATGTTCAATGAGTTTCATATTCAGTTTCCGTGAAGTTTGTCCAATACATAACTTGTTGCAAGGACAACGAATGCTATATATAATACCTTCAAATTTGCAATTAGTCTTATATCTCAAAACATCTCTCTTTTGATCAACTGGATAACAAAATACATCTGTAATTTCCACACATGGGACCAGAGAGAATCACATTGCAAGTCAGGAACTGAATTGTTTCAGAAACCAGAGAGCTAAAAGAGAGTGAGAGAAAAACAGCACACAGTGATAACCATTGGGAAGTTATTTTTAGACATTTCACCTATCAGAAGGCATCCCCTGCAAGTTCTTTTCATCTGGGCTGTTCTTCATAATAAGAGAAATTTGTCAAAGGTGATCTGGGAACAGACTAGAGGATGCACACTGGCAGCCCTGGGTGCCAGCAAGCTCCTGAAGAGTCTAGCCAAAGGAAAGAATAATATTAATTCAGCTGGAGAGTCAGAGGAGATTGCCAATGAATACGAGACCAGGGCAATAAATATACTCGGACTCCTGAAGCAGGCCGTAGGGCCGAAACATGTATGTGTCAAGTCCGAATATATACAATAAAGAAATTGAGCACCTAAAATCACCTTCATTGTTTGTCTTGCATTTTCACACATTTGACTTGAGCCACAACTGTTATGGCCTATCTTTTGGAGTAGATTGCATAGATGGTAATATTGATGGACATATGATTTCTGTAATATTTTTATTTCTATGTAGGCTATCCTGAAGGATTCCCCCCCCCACCCGAAAGTATCAACTGTTTCCAGAATTCACCAATGCTTCTGCAGAATTCTCTCCACATGATAGCTGTTTTAATGTCTACTTAAACTGAAACTCCTTAAGTTAGAAAGTTACTGAAAATGCTGTAAGCTACATGACCTGAAATTGAAAAGACAGTCTATAAATAGAAGATTATTATTATTATTATTATTATTATTATTAAAGCTTGCAAACTTGTAACAAGTTCTGGCTTTGTGAATTTTGTTGATGTCAGTGGTATATTTTCACAAATGTCCATAGCATCACATGAACTGCTGAGAATTGTAAAGAGCGCACACTGTATATCTGATTAATAGGAGGATCATGGGTCGAAATGTTTAATGTGGGAAGAATAATGCCATATGAGATGGCATTTCTTATATATGATAAATGCATTCAAAATGAGCATGCCCTGCATCATTCCTCCCTTCTACTGACTGATTTCTAGTAGTTGCACTGCCAACTGAACTTATCACAGGGGTTTTACTTATTTTACAGAAATGTCATTTTAATTAGCACTGCAGTTTTCAATCTTTAGCAAATATACCATATTTTATGGGAAACATTGCAACTGTCAAGCGGCCAGTGGAAAGGCTTAGCATTAATTACCCCATTGGTCATCACATTAGAACAAATAGCAGGAAATCCATTTAAGTGTTTGGTGAATAATTATTTTCAGAACTTCTCATTAACCCCCTCTTTTACAAAGACCAGTAGCATGGTCTGCTGCAGTAACTGCCCTGAAGCCCATAAGGATTTAAAGGACTTTGGGGCTTTTGCAGTGCAGCTTTGTAAAAAAAAAAAAAAAAAAAAGGGGGTGGGTGGGGGGTTTGAGGGGTGGTTAAGTTATTCTATGATTTATTTATATGCAACATTAATTTGCTGCAAGGCACACCTTCAGGCCATCCAGGACTGCAGATACTGCCGGACAGTCTTAATAGCCCCTGAGCATAGGGAGATCCTTTTATTGCACATTTGTGGCATCTAGCTTTAAGGTCCTAGATTACAAGATTCCAGAAGCATTGGTACATGAGTCAGGGATTATTTCTAGTTGTGAGCAGTTCTAAAATATGGGGAAAATACCCTGAGTAACTGCAAATTAAGGGTTATAAAGCCAGATCCAAAATTCCATCTCTGGTAGTATTCAAATCCAGACTCAAAGCCCACTTCTTTAAAGATGCTGTCAATTTCAAATTCCAACCCACCTTCTAAGCACCAATATCTGTCTTATCATTCCCTCTTTAATTACCTCGCCTGAGCACTGTGTATTGATGTACCTTCTTGTCCAGTTTGTCTGTCTTGACTCGATAGTAAGCTCTTTTGAGCAGGGACTGTCTTTTCTGTGTTTTGATGTACAGTGCTGCATATGTCTAGTAGTGTTATAGAAATTAGTAGTAGTAAAATGGCAGATAGAAACTTCCAGGCCACTATTTCAAAATGATGTCAGTTTTCAAAAGTGATTTACATGGGTGAAAAGTGCTTTGCCTGATTTAATTGACTGGCTGAAAATTGCTTACACTCCTTAAGGCTAAAAAGATACAGTATTGGCAGTGTGTTGTGGTCAGAAGAAACCAGGTACAAGTGACCAGACATATTTTGCACCCATGCAGATAAAAGGTTTATATGTTGTTTCAAAAAAGTTTGAAAATTGACCCCCAACATACATAAATAACCCTGCTTCATCTCAAAAACCTGTTTGGGGCCAGGAGGTTCCTAATTCCTGGTTTTAGGCCTTATTAGTGTAACCCAGGGGGGAAAAACAAGAAAGAAACATGTTTAGAGTTATCTGGCAGGAGACTAGCCTGTCTCCTGAATTTAAGAATTCAGAGCTGCGGTGTCACCTGGGGAATTCTGGACAGCACAGCACTCTCTCCAGGAGAGTTCTAAACTGCCAAGTTAGTCAGTTGGGAAGGTTTTCTGGTGAGAGACAGTAATGGTTTTAGCTGTCTCTGGTAGAAATTGAGTATTTGTTAGTAAATTCTGTACAAAGTGTCTGTGATAACTGATTAATTGAGGGTAAGACCCTGTTTAGAGTATCTGTGGTGATAATTAATTGATTGGGTCCATGGTGGTTATTGGTCCAAAGCTGCGTGTGTGAAGGAAAAAGGTTTTATTTGACTTTAGCATGACAGCTGGTGTTTAGGGACATATATAAAAAATTGAAAGTTAGAGCCTGGCAATTGCTGCCTTGAGCCATTTAATATTACTTCATTGTTCATATTTAATGAAATAATTGAGTTTATTACTTCAAAGATTCTTTCTGCAAATGTCTAAGAGATAGCAGTTGGTAAGGTTACTTCAGGATTAGATGAAGTTAATAGCCCTAAATCTTACCATTGGCTATTTGGGTTGTGAACAATTTTTATTGACTGAAAAAAGAGCGGTATCATAAGAAAACAGCAAAATAGAAAAACAGCAAACACTAGCGTGAAATCCGCTAGAAATAGGCAAAACAATACAAAGTCACATGTTAGTTATATCCACCCTCGTACCCCAAACCCCCCAGAAATCCCCCCATGCCCCCAGTCCCCCTCCCAGTTCCCCCTCCAAACAGGGAGGGGGAGTTACAAGGTCATCCTGGTAATGCACGGGAGTCTGCGGACCCCCTAAGCGGGGAAAACCCAAAACAGGACCAGACAAGCCAGTCCTGCAAGAAAAGGAAAAAGAAGAAACACACTCCCCTCATTGTCTGACTTATCATATCAACTGTACTTTCCTGCATTCAGTAAAAATAATCGTAGGTGCTGATATTTAATTGATTCTGAAGGTCTTACCTTAGGGGTCCTTTTACTGAGGTGCTAATATTTAGTGTGTGCTAAAACGGCCAGCGCGCCTTAGTAAAAGGACCTCTTAGTTTTAAAATTACTAGCTTTAACTGGGATTTCACCTAAGCTTAGTCCATTTTTGGTTAAATCCTTATATAGTTTGTCTGGTGGCTTTGAGGTTCCACATTTTGCTGCAGTGGAATTTTGTGTTTTTTGAAAAGAAGAAATTTTACTAACAAAGTATGGGAAGGTATAGTCTAGGGTTATTTCAATTATCTGGGTTTTTTTTTAATATAGCTAGTTTAAAGATAAACAAGTTTATAAGGATTATCTTAAGTTGGAATCTTGGACAGGGCAGGATTAATTCGTCGAGGGCCCGTAGGCACCCAAGTACACCAGGCCCCCTGCCCTGCCCCACCCCTCCATGTGCCCAGGCGGAAACAGGAAGCTGCGTCAAAGGGAAGCTTTGGGCAAGCAGCACCGCTTGCACAATTACAGTTCCCGTTGCCTTTCTTACCCGCGTTGCTTGCTTGTCTTACTTTCCGTCGATGGAGGGGGGCCGCGTTGCCAATGGGGGGGGTGGGCTGCGTTGCCGATCGATGCTGGAGGGGCCAATCGCTGTTTGGAAAAAACAATGTTGATGCCCTCCTTCATCGGGCCCCCCTGACCATTTCAGGCCCTAGGCACGTGCCTATTGGTTAATCCTGCCCTGATCTTGGAGAATAGTTAGGGTTTTCCCTTAATGATTTATTACAAGTCAGAGTAGTAGCTATCATCTGGAACTTCAATCAAACACTAGCCCATGCAAGTAAGAAGAAGAGGAGGGGGGAGGGGAAATATATTTACCTGTTGCCTAGATCTGTGGAATGGAATTTCATCTTTAAAGCCCCACACAAAGAATCAGAACTTTCTCTTAACTTCCTATTTGACATAATTAGAAAAATAAAGAGATAACATTTTTTGCTATGTAAAATTTTCCGCATTCTTTTTATACATTTTATAATTTTATTTATTTCTCTGTTTACTGGCTTTTAATTGCTGTTTTTACATAACTTGTACTGTTTGTATCTTATTCAATTGTGAACCGCTTAGAACTCCCGGGTATGGCGGTATATAAAAATAAATTTATTATTATTATTATTAGGAGAGTACTTATCTGATAATGCCTGATGTTGAAATGTATTGTTGAAGTTTAGAGGTGTAAAATTTGCATCTGTTGAAAAAGATAGAGTCAAGTCTGGTTAATGTAAAAAGTCTATTAACTTATCAAAATATTGATGTTTAATTAAATATTGTGCAAATTTTTAAAATACTATTCAAATAGTATATGATCTATAAGTGTTATTTTTTTACCAAGTAAATTCTTTAGGGTAAAGTATGTTTTTTTAATGCTTATCACTTCTCCTGTTGAGGAAAATTCCCATTAAGTCACTCAGTAAGCTTGACTACAAAAAGTATAGATGGTGGGAATTCTCACATAAGAAAAGGAAGGTTATCTTAGGAATCAGTAGAAGGGGCCAACAACATGACTTCACAGCCACACTGTTCACAAATTCCTGGCCTTATCAACCCTCTACTATGCATGTATTAAACTGTATGATGAGGAACCCTAGAATTGTCCCTCTGTATTTAAAATGAGGAGTGTTCTTGAGTTCCTTAAATGACCTGGGCATTTCGGCAAAAAATTGCTTACATAAAATAATTGAAATAAGTAAATAGTTGCGAAATAGTACTTGGAATCATGAAGAATCCCACCACCTGGATCTATTGACAAGGGTGGATATCTGAATTCCTAAGATGTACTGTTGTAAAGAAACTGGACTAAGAAAGAACTTATAAAACATTGATATATTATCTAGCGCTACTATACTATCTAAGTTGGAGTGAACTGTTTTGGGATAAAGAGAGATTCTCTTTATATATACTATAAATATTGAAAGATTGCCTCAGAGGTCACATACATAAACTGATGGGATAAAACACTTCAATACCTTCAAGAGGTTGCAAGGACCTTAAAACCTTCAAAAAGTACTTGACTTAGCCTCAGCTTGTAGCGTAGTTCCATGTTTACTTTGGTTTCTCACTGAAGCTGAGCCAAGTATTTTTTGAAGGTTCTAAGGTTCTTTTTCTATCCGTGGTTGGACGTGGTATTTTATCCCACTAGTTTATGTATTTGATCTCTGATGCAGACAATTTCTTGCTAAAACACAGCTGTGTCGGGTCCTGCTATTTGTGTCACCCACCACTGGATTTAATAAATGAGTTTTCTGTGTAATATTTTGTTACCAATACCTTGCTTTGCTGCTCCTCTTGTTTTCTCTCTGTGTGGTTGTTTGATTCTTCTTTGGTTTCTCTACATGAGGTTGTTTGATCCTTCTTTGTTTTGGAATAATTATAAACATGAGGAGTTGTATATGGATCATACATAACGTGACCATTTATTTTTTTCATCAAAAGGGGACATCTATTAATTATCAGTCCTGCCCTAGCCCCGCCCCCAATCCCACCCCCAATTTCTTCCATTCATTTTTCATGTACACATAATATCTTATTAATTCATAATGGTGACCATAAAATTTTAAAACTACAAAGCACACTATACGCAGAGAAAATGTTAATTATCATTTATATTTGGGGGGTTTCAAGGAAGTCAAGGCAGATGACTTTAAAATATGCAATGTCACCTCAGTAACTATAGAAATAGACAAATATAGTGCGAAATATAGACAGCAGATATAAATTCTCAAAACTGATACATTTTGATCACTAAGTTGAAAATAAAATCATTTTTCCTACCTTTGCTGTCTGGTGATTTCATGAGTCTCTGGTTGCGTTTCCTTCCGACTGTGTATCCTTTCTTTCATTTCTTTCTTTCTGCACTCATGCCCAACAATTGTCCCTTTCTATTCCCTCCCTCCTTCCTTCCTATGTCCTTAGTGCCCCTAGTGCCTCATTCCCATGTCCCCCTCACTGCCTTCCAGACTTTGATCCACCCCCACCCCCAAAGCCAGCCTGCCTGCCTACTTACCTGCCTACCTACCTACCTCCTGCGCCAAAGCCAGCCTGCTTGCCTGCCTACTTCCTTCCCTCCCTGCCGCGCAAAAAAAAAGCCTCTCTCCAGTGCCCGATTTAATGTGCTTCTAGATGTCTCTGCTGTTCCCTGCATGCAAGTCTTCTGTATATGGGGGGGGATGGGGAGGGGTGGGTGGGGGGGTAGGGTTGTCTTTGTTGGGGGTGGGGGTATGGTGGGTCCGGGGAGGACATAAGAGTCCAGTCCTCCGCGGGTGTTTGATGAAAATGCATTCCATGGTTATTATTGCTGTTGTACTTACTGTTGCTTAATAAAATAGATTTAAACATAAATATAAAATTAAAAAAATATATATATCAAAACCCCCCCCCCCCCCGGTCCACCGCAGCTGCTTACCTCCCTGCTGCTGCTATTTGCGGCCCAGAAGCCTTCTTCCTGACGTCAATTCTGACGTTGGAGAGGACATTCCAGGCCAGCCAATCGCTGCCTGGCTGGCCTGGAACATCCTATCCGACGTCAGAATTGACGTCGGGAATAAGGCTTCTAAGCTGCGATTAGCAGCAGCAGGGAGGTAAGCAGCGGCGGTGGACCGGTGGGGGGGGGGGGGGTTAAAATCGGGTGCTGATGGGAGGCCAGGGCAGGATTAATTCTTTGAGGGCCCCAAGGCACACAAGTACATTGGGCCCCTCTGGCCCTGCCCCGCCCTACCTCCTACCCCACCCCTGCCCACTCCCCACCCCCATTTAACTGTTTTCTTATTTACTTCTTTATTTCCACTTGTATTTTTTTTTTAACTTCCAAACAAAGAGTAGCATACCAATACACAGTTTTTCTTCTATGCAACCCCCAAACATCTCTGAACAAATCCCCCTTCCTTTCCTTCCCACCTACTTACCCAGGACTTTAACTCTGAACCCTTTCCATACATATATAAAAGTGTTCAAATATATTATATAGCAGTAATACTATCCGAAATATAAGTCTATGTTAATAACCAAGTTTACAACACCTCTCCACTGCCTCTCTCTACATCAACCAACTGTAACCCATATGTATAAACAATCTGTAACTCATCTAGTACGTTCCACTCCATGTATGTTAACTTGTAACGAAACAACAAGGCAATCAATCCACCAAAGAATCCAACATGAAACAAAAGAAGATAGGCAGAAAATAAGGAGATTCAAATTGGGTTTATTCAATGTGCTCTCAAGAACCATGCCCCATGCATTTCGCCAAACTAGGCTTGTCAACGCTGACAGAAAACCATGTCTTTCATACACACAGAGCATAGATACACCCTCACCCAGTATGGAATAAGTAATCACAAACTAAAAATAGAAATATGTAGATAAAGGTTAAACTGAACCGCCAACAAGCCAAATCGCATACAATGAAACACCACAGAAACAATGACACATAGCCCCTAATACTCTGCAAGATATAAATATAGCAGATGTAAATTAGAAGAAACTGACAATCACCACTTTACATATTAACAAATAAAAATAAAACAAAAATTGAAAATAAGACTAAACCATTTCATTGGACTAATCCATTTTGCAATTAACTTCTTGTACAATACCAACTTACACGTTACATGTTGCCACATTTCCTCCTTTGATTCTTCACACATGCCACAACTACATGTGCACCCCTGTAAGTATTTTAGAAAAGAGTCTAGGTTGCCAGGGTATGAGGACATGTGTGATCTCCTTTATGGTTTCCTGCAAGACAGCCCCTCCATAGTCCACTCATCAAGTGATGTGTCCTCTGATGAGACAGTCAAAGATCATAGGATTTGTTTGTGGCAGGGAGAAGAACCCAAGCTTCGGGAGCGATGTGACACTTAGCCCTGCAGGTCCTAGTCTTCCTCTACATCCCAGAACTGAACCTTTGCCAGAACCCTCTGGGGCATTGCCTTGTGTGTTATTCCCAGTAGGAGTGAGTAGGCTAAGTGCAGAAGTTTCTATGGGAGGTAATTCATCACAGGCTACACCTTTGGGTCTAGTGCCAGCAAGAGAGAGTTTGGAAACCTCAGACTGTCCATCAGAGATTGCTCTGGAAGCCATTTATATGTGTCTTCAAAGATCCTGCCTGCAGTCGTACAGAGTACTGGATGGATTTGCTGGCAGAAGCACTCCCCACTCTCCCCGCACAGCCGAACCTCCGACCACGAGACGACTGACATACCTCTCTCAACAGCAGCGTCGGCAGCATTCTAAACAGGCTGCTTTGCAGCCTTCTCCCGCCACTGATTCCCTCTGCCGCATCACTGATGATGTAATCAGCAACACGACACAGGGAAGGCCCCGGCAGGAGAAGGCTGCAAAGCAGCCTGTTTAGAGCGCTGCCAACGCTGTTGTTGAGGGAGATATGTCAGGCATTTTGCGGTGGGAGGGTCAGCTGCTGCCGGCAATTCCAGCGATGGAGTCGGCCGCGAAGGTGAGGGAGATGGGCTAGTTAGGGGGAGAAATGGCCGGACTGCTAGGACCCTTTAATCCAGCCCTGAGGGAGGCTTTTTTATTTTTTTTTTTGCGCGGCAGGAAGAGACAGGAAGCGATCGCCTGTCCCGTTGTCCCCGCACACAGCTTCAGGACGCTGTCCCTGAAAATATGACATTTTGGCATCCCAAAGCTATGTGTGGGGACAATGGGACAGGGAACCCCAAAACGGGACGGTCCCGTTCAAGACGGGACGTATGGTCACCTTAATCATACACCTCAATGGAGGTTCTAGTGTTTTGAACAATTTGTCCATGATAATGTTGCTTAATGAATCTATGCTGTTGGACAAATAAAACATATCAAACATAAATCAGCTTAGTAAATAAGCCTCTTCGGATTCATGCTATGAGCTGTATATCCTTCAGTGTGGTTTTTATGTTTTCACTCTGTAATCTTACTTCCAGCGCAGTAAGTTTTAGCCCAGAAAACTCTCAGTAAAGCCACCAAGTTACTATAATTCTCTTCTGGTTGGTTTACCAGCTTGCCAAATTGAAGTTTATTCAAAATACAGTTATCAAACTTCTTTATGACTGCAAGAAATATGATCAGTCTCTTCACTTCTTTCTAAAGAACACAGTCTCCCAACATCATATAGAATCCTATATAAGATCAACATTTTAACTCACCAGTTTCAGTCTTCTGGTTTCCCCTCTTTTCTAGCTAATCTTCTTATTCCTCCCAATTGTGTCTTCTCCTTTCTAATTTAATCTGAGCCAGTGGCGTACCTAGGGGGGGGCGGGGGGGGCGGGCCGCCCCGGGTACCAGCCCTGAGGGGGTGTTCCCGGCCTTGCCGCTCAGTCCCCCCCCACGCCCGAAGGACCGCTCGCCCCACTGACCTTCCAGCACACCTATGAAGCAGCCCGCAGCAGGATCGCGACGTCAGCAATCCCTCAGCTGCTTGGGCGCTGCTTCCTGCGCCGCGGTCCCATCCCTCCTCTGACGTCAGAGGAGGGGGCGGGACCGCGGCGCAGGAAGCAGCGCCCAAGCAGCTGAGGGATTGCTGACGTCGCGATCCTGCTGCGGGCTGCTTCATAGGTGTGCTGGAAGGTCAGTGGGGCGAGCGGTCCTTCGGGCGTGGGGGGGGCAGTAGCTTAAGGTAGCCCGGCGCAGGAAGCAGCTCCTAAGCAGCGCAAAGATAGCTGACGTCGCGATCCTGCTGCGGCTGCTTCATAGGTAGTGCGGGGAGGCCAGGGGGGCGAATGGTCCTTCGGGGTGGGTCGGGGCATCAGGCCTTCAGGGTGGGGCGGGCGGGCGGGCAGGCAGACTTTCAAGGGGGAGGGGGGGTGACAGGCAGGCAGGCAGGCCTTCAAGGGGGGGTGCAGGTCTTCGGGGGGGGTGCAGACCTTCAAGGGGGTGCAGGCCTTCAAGGGGGGGACAGGCAGGCAGGCCTTCAAGGGGGTGCAGGCCTACAAGGGGGGGGGACAGGCCTTCAGGGGGGGTGCATGCCTTCAGGGGGGGTGCCGACCTTCAAGGGGGTGCAGGCCTTCAAGGGGGGGACAGGCAGGCAGGCCTTCAAGTGGGGGGACAGGCCTTCGGGGGGGTGCAGGCCTTCGGGGGGGGGGTGCAGACCTTCAAGGGGGTGCAGGCCTTCAAGGGGGGGACAGGCAGGCAGGCCTTCAAGGGGGGGACAGGCCTACAAGGGGGTGGGACAGGCCTTCAAGGGGGTGCAGGCCTTTGGGGGGGTGCCAACCTTCAAGGGGGGGTGCAGGCCTTCAAGGGGGGGGACAGGCCTTCAAGGGGGGACAAGCAGGCAGGCCTTCAAGGGGGGGACAGGCCTACAAGGGGGTGGGACAGGCCTTCATGGGGGTGCAGGCCTTTGGGGGGGTGCCAACCTTCAAGGGGGGGACAGGCCTTCAAGGGGGGGCAAGCAGGCAGGCCTTCAAGGGGGGGTCAGGCCTTCAAGGGGGGGACAGGCCTACAAGGGGGTGGGACAGGCAGACCTGTAAGGGGGGACAGGCCTACAAGGGGGTGGGACAGGCAGACCTTTAAGGGGGGATAGGCCTTCAAGGGGGGACAAGCAGGCAGGCCTTCAAGGGGGGGTCAGGCCTTCAAGGGGGGGGGACAGGCCTTCGGGGGTGCAGGCCTTCAGGGTGGGTGCAGGCCTTCGGGGTGGGTGCAGGCATTCGGGGTGGGTGCAGGCCTTCGGGATGGGTGCAGGCCTTCAGGGGGGGACAGACCTTCGGGTGGGGGGTACAATCCTTCGGGGAGGGTGCAGGCCTTCAGGGGTGGGGTTTAGGCGTTCAGAGGGGGACAGACCTTCGGGTGGGAGGTAAAGTCCTTCGGGGGGTGCAGGTCTTCAGGGGTGGGGTGTAGCCCTTCTGAGGGGGGACAGACCTTCGGGGGAGGGGGGTCCTGGTGTAAAAGTACACAGAGGGAGAGAGGGAAGGGGGGGTTCAAAGATACGTGCATATGCCAGACTTTGGGGGTTAGAAATAATGGGTCTAAAAACAGGAGTGGGAGAGAGATGGTGCATAATGGGATTTAGGGAGGGAAGGAACAGAAAGGGAGAGAACTTGGAAACAGGGGATGGTGTGGAGGGGGGATAGAGATACTGGATAGGAGGATAGTTGGGAACAGAAAGGGAGAGATGGTGGATCCTGGGGTGGTGGGGAGTTGAGAAAAGGTGAATCTGTGGATGGAGACAAAAAAAAGGAAAGATGCCAGATCTCCGGGAGAGGGAAGGGAAACGGAAGGGGAGAACAGAGATGGCAGACGGATGGTTAGCACGGAGAAAGGAGACCCTGGCAAGCAAGACAACAAGAGCCTGGGACCAACAAGATTTGAATATTGATCAGAGAACAAAAGGTAGAAAAAATAATTTTATTTTCTGTTTTGTGATTACAATATGTTAGATTTGAAAAGTGTACATGAGACAGCTTGAAATGGGAACTTTTCTATTTTTGTGAATGGCAAGGCTGAGTTCAGTTAAAATATATGCTTTATAAGAAAATATAATAATGTGTTTTATAAAGTTTATAAGCATTGCTGGCATACTCGGTGAGGTGTTCCTAGTGTTGGTGGTGGTGGTAGCATGTCAGTGTGTTGAGAGGAAGAGGTAGTCTGGGAAATTCTGCTGAGCAAACTCTGGGCCCATTTCCACCCCCAGTTAGTCCACTCCACTCAACTGGTTCACACACTGAGTGGGTCTTTGGGTGTTATTTCTGGGTAGTTGTTTTAGAATCTCTTCCAGTGGTTTGTCAGTATCTCCTTCTGGTCCAAGGAAGGAAACTTTGTCAACCTTAGCATTGACCTTCAGAATATGTTTGTAACAGCGCTGCTTGTGTGGCATTAGGCTATGTAGTGATCGAAAGAAAAAAACAGACCTTTGCACATTTTTGCACTATATGGTGGGTGTATGAGGAGATTCATTTCCTGCACAGTTAAGTCCATGTGAAGTTACCTTGTGCTGTATTTGACATCTAGCAAGGTCTCTGTTTGGAAGGAAAGATCTAAGCTTAAAAATGAAGTGGCCAGAAGTTATGTTAAAAGTAGATAGCGTAGCTGGTTTTAAGAAAGGTTTGGACAAATTCCTGGAGGAAAAGTCCATTGTCTGTTATTAAGACATGGGGGAAGCGTCTGCTTGCCCTGGATTGGTGCACTCAGCAGCAACAAATACTAGTTTTGGCTGGCTCTTTCCCCGCATTTCTCCTCTCTTCCCCACGATTTAATATCCAGTTCAGGCAGTAAGTAAATGCATCGGCAGGGGGGGTCTGGTAAGTCTTGGGGGCTGGGGATGGAAGGTGAGAATCAGTTCTGTAGGCTATCAGAAATTTGCTTAATTATCTACTCACACAGAAAAGCAGTAAAGTCAATAGGTTCTCTGAGTGGGAACAACCTGTTTGATCTTGCACTCTTGTGATTGACCAATTGTTTATCACTGTTTAATTTATCACATTGATTAATTTGAGCACACCTGAGGTGTCCTATGATGGTGTGCACTGCAGGCAGAGGGTGATTAACCTGTGCCTTATTGTGTAAAGCGCTGGAGAATTCTCTCCTCTCGCTTACCTCTCACGCTGAGGACACCCTGCTTCAGTATAATCATTTATATGATTTATCTTATAAACATTATTACGTGGTCTTTTCCTCAAGTGCTGAGACATCAGGTTGTTCCCACTTGGAGAACCTATTGACTTTTACTGCTTTTCTGTGTGGCTTTAACATTTTTGCTATTCAGTATACCTAAACTATTATTCAGTAGAAAAAATTTGGTTTGTTCAATCAAATCCTGTGTGGACATTGGACTTCTATGAGTGAATGTTCTGCTTGATTGAACAAACTAAATTTTTTCTACTGAATAATAGTCTAGGTACAATGAAAGTAAATAGCAAAAATGTTTGAGTAGATAATTAAGGAAATCTTTTTCATATTGCTTGCTTATGGACTGGGAAAAAAGACTGTTCAAGCAAATGTCTCCAGAACTGCTTTAATGGAAAAATGTGATTTTTTTTTTTTAAGTACTTTGTGAAATTTATTGTTGTTGTGAAATTTATTGTTATACTTTGTTTAAACTTAAAAAGCGGTGTCATTAACAGTGAATCTAATCGAAAAATCGATTCAACAGGGTGAATCGAATCGAATGAAATATTTTTCTCTGAATCGGGCAGCACTATTGGCTACCATGAGAATGGGCTACTGGGCATGATGGACCATTGGTGTGACCCAGTTAGGCTATTCTTATGTTATGTTCTCATCTGTAGGGGCCTTTGTTTTCACTTCTTATTTTAATGTATTTTTTTCCTGGGAACTTATCAGTGTTTTTTTATAATGGGAACAAAAATGGAAGAGAATTAATGTGTGTGGAATGGGGGGGTAACTAATTTCTTCAGCTAAATAATTCAATCCACTTCAAACAGACATAGGAGAACTCACGCACCATTCACACACCCTCCAACCAAAAACGTCAAAAGAAAAAAAACTGTTCGACAACCTCCTAGCCATTCGAGCTGCAACACTTGACCCCCAACTCTACAACCTATTGACCTCGACCACAAACTACAAAACCTTAAAAAAAGAAATAAAAACCCTTCTATTCAAAAAACACATAAAACCAAACTAACATAATCAGAACTGTCCCAAGCATCACCTGCAACTACTCCATATGTACTTCTGATGTCATGACAATTCCGACATAATTTATGTTATGTTATGTTTGGAATAATGGTTACATAAATGAGGTTCAATAAAAGAAAATTTTCACTGCCTGTTTCTATTCTGACCATTTATTCCATTTCATGGTTATTGCAAAAAAAAAAAAAAAAAAAATTTTTCCATGAGGGGGGGGGGGGGTGTCAAAAAATGATGGGCCCCGGGTGCCACATACCCTAGGTACGCCACTGATCTGAGCACAGATGTTTCAATATAATCCACCAATTCCAAAACTGCACCCTATGTACAGCGTGTAACTAGAAACACAGCTTCCCTGAGCAATAAACAGAGTTGAGAAAAAGACCTCAGTATCAAAACTCCCAGAGCACAGGGCAGTTCTATAGTTATCATCATCATATGTCATAAAAAAACTCCACAGTACAATACAATTACATATTACTTCCCATCTCCATTTTACCAAATATCTGTGGGTCACAACGGTAATTATTCATAGATCTACATTTCTTCATTTATATAATAACGACGTGTCACCAAATCCTTTAAAAAACAGCCAAAAAAAATCATGCCAAAAGGTCTACTTACCTTCAGAAAGCCTCAGTCCATCATTGAAAATGCTGCAATCCCTAAAAGTTCACCACGAGTTGCTCCTTTGAATCGGATCACATTCTCTTCTACTTCTCAACCACTTTAATTCCTGACAGAAGTACATCTATTTTGCTTGGACCACCAAGCTGCATCAGGGGAATCCACTGCCTTTTTTCTGTAACACTGCAACACATGGCCCTCTTCTTTCTGCCAAGTATTCCTAGATACTAATATAACTTCTTGCTTCACTGTAGTTGCCCCACACTTTGGAATAATCTTCCCCTTTACTTCAGACTTGAATCTTCCTTGGAGAAATTCAATCTCAGACTAAAAACTAAGTTTTTTTTTTAAATGACCTATGATGATGATAACTCTAGAACAGGTGTAGGGATCTCCGGACCTCGAGAGCCGTTTTCCAGTCGGGTTTTCAGGATTTCCCCAATGAATATGCATTGAAAGCAGTGCATGCAAATAGATCTCATGCATATTCATTGTGGAAATCCTGAAAACCCGACTGGAATATGGCTCTCGAGGACCGGAGTTCCCTACCCCTGCTCTAGAAGCTTGCCCTGTGCTCTGGGAGTTTTGATACTGAGGTCTTTTTATCCACTCTGTTTATTGCTGGGGAAGCTGTGTTTCCAGTTACACTCTGTACAAAGGATATAGTTTTGGACTTGGTGGATTTTATTGAAATGTTTGTGCTCAGATTAAATTAGAAAGAAAGGGAAGACACAATTCAGAGGAATAAGGAATAAGAAGATTAGCTAGAAAAAAGGGGAAACCAGAAGACGAGCTGGTGAGTTAAAATGTTGATCTTATATAGCAGGGGTAGGAAACTCCGGTCCTCGAGAGCCGTATTCCAGTCGGATTTTCAGGATTTCCCCAGTGAATATGCATGAGATCTATTTGCATGCACACCTTTCAATGCATATTCATTGGGGAAATCCTGAAAACCCGAATGGAATACAGCTCTTGAGGACCGGAATGCCCTGCTATATGATGTTGGGAGCCAGTGTTCTTTAGAAAGAAGTGAAGAGACATTTCTCACATTTCTCACATAACTGTACTTAAACTAACTACTTATATTTGAACTCTACTCTTAAATTGCTGTATTGCCTGTACTTAAACTCACATCTCAGTCTTGTAAGTCCAATCATTCAAACCTGTTGCACTTCTTATATGTCTAATTACCCTCAATTGTGTATGTTCACTTGTAGACCGTTCTGAGCTACTGGGAGGACAGGATAAAAATCTAAATAAATAAAATAAATAAAAATAAATAAATAAATAAAATTTTCTCTGGCCTTTCCAGATGCCTCTCCTGTTTAATTCTATAGCTCATTCCATTTCACTTCATCTCATCACCTTGGGACATTGAGGAAAATAGCCACTGCTGTTTTGAACAGTGCACATTTTTTCATGCCAAACATTCCCTCCCTACTGTTTTATCCCTCCTTAATCTTCCCTCTGTTCTGATATTGGAATCTTTCTTTTTCCTGTCTCCTTAATGTGGCTATTTGTTTTTATTCTATTTTCTATTGTTTTCTTGTATTTCTATATGTGTCCTGTTTTAAGTGGTGTTTTGTTTCCTTTAACTCCCCCTCTTTTTACTAAACTGTAGCGTGTTTTTTTTGTGCCAGCTGCAGCGGTAACAGCTCCGATGCTCATAGAATTCCTATGAGCATCGGAGCTCTTACTGCTGTGGCATGCGCTAAAAGCCACACTACGGTTTTCTAAAAGGGGGGGGGCTAATTACTCCCTTACCTTTATAATATTATTTTTGCAAACTGCTTAGATATGTTTCAACAATAGATTTGCAGTATAACAAATAAATTTGAATTTGGACTTAAACAGTAGCACAGTATGGAAACTTGCCAAATAAAAAAATAGCATTTTTATTTTTATTTTACTTTTCTAAAGATTCTAGCAAAGAAGCAAAATAATGATCAATTGTGAAGTGCAGAATGTCTTCTCAGATTACCCTAGTCAAAGAAAAATCCTGATGGCTGCAGTATGCCCTGAAGCCTTCTCCCAAAAAAATCAAGGCTGATAGTTTGGTTCAGAATTTATATGCTGGCATGGACTGCATTCTTTTAATGTCAAATGAGCGGATTATTTTGCCAATCAGCCTCCCAGCTCTGGCTGATTCTGACTTTGACCCTAACACAAACTGCAAAAATGTAAACACACCCTGAAGCTCACAGAGTGTAGCGCAGGGTGTCAGGTCAAAAGCGCACCAGGACAAAGGCGCGAGCAGACAACTGAGCGCAGCGCGGAGGTGCGCGCCGAAGAGAAACACTGTTTTTAGGGGCTACGACTTTACATTATACAGATCGCACCGCGTTGTGGGGGCATTGTGGGGGGGTTGTAACCCCCCACATTTTACTGAAAACTTAACTTTTTCCCTGTTTTTAGGGAAAAAGTTACGTTTTCACTAAAATGTGGGGGGTTACAACCCCCCAAACCCCCCACAACGCCGCCGCGATCTGTATTAAGTAAAGTGGGGGGGCTCCCCAACAAAACCCCCCATCGCAGCCCCTAAAAACAGTCTTTTTCTTCGGCGTGCACCTCCGCCTTGTGCTCAGTTGTCGGTGCGCGCCTTTGTCTTCCGCATTACTGTCTATGAACCGTAGCGCAGTGGTTAAAGCCTGAGGTTGTGGGTTCAAACCCACGCTGCTCCTTGTGACCCTGGGCAAGTCATTTAATCCCCCTATTGCTCCAGGTACATTAGACAGATTGTAAGCCCGCTGGGACAGACAGGGAAAAATGTTTGAGTACCTGAATAAATTCATGTAAACCGTTCTGAGCTCCTCTGGGAGAGCGGTATAGAAAATTGAATAAATAAATAAATAAAACAAAGGAAATAGAGAGTTACAACTGTATTGGAAATAAAGGTTTTCCAGCCTTTCTAACACACAACTTACATGGGCTCTTCAACTTGGCTGACTAATTCCTCCTGTCCCACTTCTAAGAATATTGACCATTATATTTAGCTGATCAGAAGGAGTACTTTTTCAAAAACAGTTCAAGGTAGATAAATTTGGTAGATAGCCTGCTGCATACCTTTGAATATCTACCTTAAAGTAACTGCAGTACTTTATCTTGTGAAGCGATGCACAATGTTCAAGGTAATTTGAAATGGAGAAAGTAATTTTGGAAGAGTACATTTCCCCAAATGCAAAAGCAATAACAGTGGTATAGTATATGTAATGCCTTTTGAATACATAGAAACCATTTGAATTAAGGCACTGCAGTAAGAGATTCCATAGATCACTGACCAGATAACGAATCAGTGGCTTTTCAGGGACTTAAAATACATGGCCAGAATGAGTACATCTGTTTTAACACAACCTAACAGGAATCCAGTTCTTCTGTGCCTCATTAATACAGAAAGTAAAGGTAAACGCCACATAATTTGCCTCCCAGCTGTGAATCTGAACTATTGAAAGATATTTTGACTTTTAAATGTCTGGTGCCCTCACTTCACCCATTTTGTCCCCTGCTCCTCAATGTAGAGACCTTAACACCTGCTGTGACGGCAAGCTATTTAATAATCATTTGTTTAAAATGCATCTGATGTGGTTTCTTAACATCTCCCTAATTAGGCTTCCTGGAATTAGAATTAAATATGGAGCAAGTGGTTGGATCATGAGGATTACAATCTATGAGTCCTGGCTGGCATAATTAAGAACCACCACTAACCACAATGTCATAATTTCTTTATTACAATCTGCAGGATATGAGAGAGAATGCTAGAAAGGACATTAGCTGCCTTAATGTTTCTGTTTCTTGTTAACTGCTGTAACAGCATGTTGCTATTACATATGAACAGGTTAATAAAACAGTCACTCTAGACATAAATGTAATACAATCTCTGAAACGTGGTGGAATGAGGAAAACAAATGGGATACAGCACTGCCGGGGTACAAGCTCTATCGCCGGGATAGGTCAGGTCAGAAAGGAGGAGGAATAGCCCTATACGTAAAAGAAAGCATACAATCGACAAGAATGGACACAGCGGAGATGATCAACAAACTGGAATCGCTATGGGTTAAAATACCGGGTAGGAAAGGGCATGAAATAAAGATGGGCCTATACTATCGTCCACCTGGGCAAACCGGAGATAGCGATAAAGAAATGGATGCCGAGATGAAGCGAGAATGCAAAAGCGGTTACACAGTTGTTATGGGAGACTTCAACTATCCTGGGATAGACTGGAGTCTTGGAAGCTCAAGATGCGCTAGGGAGACAGAATTCCTGGAGGCTATACAAGATTGCTTCATGGAGCAGCTTGTTAGAGAACCGACGAGAGGAAATGCCACTCTGGATTTAATCCTAAATGGACTAAGGGGACCTGCAAAGGAAGTGAAAGTAGTGGGACCGTTGGGAAACAGTGATCATAATATGATCAAGTTCAAGGTTGAAGTAGGCATACCGAACGGAAAGAGAACCATAGCGACATCTTTCAACTTCAGGAAAGGAAACTATGAAGCAATGAGGGAAATGGTAAGGAAGAAACTTAGGAACACTTCCAAAAAATGGCAAACAGTAGAACATGCCTGGTCTTTTTTCAAAGACACGGTGAGCGAGGCACAAAATCTGCACATCCCCAGATTCAGAAAGGGGTGCAAAAAGGGTCGAACAAAAGACCCAGTATGGATGACTAAAATAGTGAAGGAAGCGATAGGCAATAAGAAAAATTCATTCAGGAAATGGAAAAAGGACAAAACTGAAGGGAACCATAAGGAGCACAGGAAGTATCAAAAAGAATGTCACCGTGTGGTTCGAAAAGCCAAAAGAGAGTATGAAGAGAGGCTAGCCAGGGAGGCACGAAATTTCAAACCGTTCTTCAGATATGTTAAAGGGAAACAGCCAGCTAGGAAGGAGGTGGGACCGCTGGACGAAGGAGACAAGAAGGGAGCGGTGAAGGAGGAGAAAGAAGTCGCAGAAAGACTCAACATGTTCTTCTCGTCTGTATTTACAAACGAAGACACAACCTACATACCGGAACCTGAACAAATCTTCAATGGAAATCAAGCAGAAAAATTAACATCCATGGAAGTGAGCCTTGATGATGTACATAGGCAGATAGAAAAACTTAAAACTGACAAATCCCCGGGTCCGGACGGAATCCATCCCAGGGTTCTGAAGGAATTAAAGGAGGAGATAGCGAAACTACTGCAGCAAATTTGCAACCTATCCTTGAAAACAGGCATGATCCCGGAGGATTGGAAGATAGCCAATGTCACGCCCATCTTTAAAAAGGGATCAAGAGGTGACCCGGGAAACTACAGACCAGTGAGTTTGACCTCGGTTCCGGGGAAACTGGCGGAAACACTGATTAAAGAACACATCGATGAACATCTGGAAAGAAACGAACTTTTGAAAACAACCCAACATGGTTTCTGCAGGGGGAGATCGTGCCTAACGAACTTATTGCACTTCTTCGAAGGTATTAACAAACGGATGGACAGAGGAGACCCCATAGACATTATATACCTTGATTTCCAAAAAGCCTTTGACAAGGTGCCTCACGAACGTCTACTCCGGAAACTGAAGAACCATGGAGTGGACGGAGACGTACATAGATGGATCAGAAACTGGTTGGCGGGTAGGAAACAGAGGGTAGGGGTGAAAGGCCACTACTCGGACTGGATGAGGGTCACGAGTGGTGTTCCGCAGGGCTCAGTGCTCGGGCCGCTGTTATTTAATATATTCATAAATGATCTAGAAACAGGCACGAAGTGTGAGATAATAAAATTTGCGGACGATACAAAACTATTTAGTGGAGCTGGGACTAAAGAGGAATGTGAAGAATTGCAAAGGGACTTGAACAAATTGGGGGAATGGGCGGCGAGATGGCAGATGAAGTTCAACGTTGAGAAATGTAAAGTATTGCATGTTGGAAACAGAAACCCGAGGTACAACTATACGATGGGAGGGATATTATTGAATGAGAGCAACCAAGAAAGGGACTTGGGGGTAATGGTGGACATGACAATGAAGCCGACGGCACAGTGCGCAACAGCCGCTAAGAAAGCAAATAGAATGCTAGGCATAATCAAGAAGGGTATTACAACAAGGACAAAAGAAGTTATCCTGCCATTGTATCGGGCGATGGTGCGCCCGCATCTGGAATACTGCGTCCAATATTGGTCTCCGTACCTTAGGAAGGATATGGCGTTACTCGAGAGGGTTCAGAGGAGAGCGACACGCTTGATAAAAGGGATGGAAAACCTCTCATACGCTGAGAGATTGGAGAAACTGGGTCTCTTTTCCCTGGAGAAGAGGAGACTTAGAGGGGATATGATAGAGACTTATAAGATCATGAAGGGCATAGAGAGAGTAGAGAAGGACAGATTCTTCAAACTTTCGAAAAATAAAAGAACAAGAGGACACTTGGAAAAGTTGAAAGGGGACAGATTTAAAACGAATGCTAGGAAGTTCTTCTTTACCCAACGAGTGGTGGACACCTGGAATGCGCTTCCAGAGGGCGTAATAGGGCAGAGTACAGTACAGGGGTTTAAGAAAGGATTGGACATTTTCCTGCTGGAAAAGGGGATAGAAGGGTATAGATAGAGGATTACTGCACAGGTCCTGGACCTGTTGGGCCACCGCGTGTGCGGACTGCTGGGCACGATGGACCTCTGGTCTGACCCAGCAGAGGCATTGCTTATGTTCTTATGTTCTTATGTTAATACTATTTTGCAGGGCTAAAAGTACTGCTCCCCCTCATTATTTTCTGCATGAATCAGAATTGTCAACTCAATTACAGGAAGATGATTTTAGGTGAGTTCTAGATTTCTAACAATCCTATTTTATGGTGTTTTAGGACTGATTTCAGTGGGTAGAATTTTGGTCACAGTATCTCAAAAAAGATATAGCAGAATTAGAAAAGGTACAGAAAAGAGCAATGAAAATGATAAAAGGGATGGGATGACTTTCCTATGAGGAAAGGCTAAAGTGGCTAGGGCTATTCAGCTTGGAGAAGAGACAGCTCAGAGATATGATAGAGGTCTATAAAATACTGATTGGAGTGGAAAGGGTAGATGTGAATCGCTTGTTTACTCTTTCCAAAAATACTAGGACTAGGGGGCAAGCAATGAAGCTACTAATTAGTAGATTTAAAACAAAACAGAGAAAATATTTTTTCATATAACGTGTAATTAAACTCTGGAATTCATTGCCGGAGAATGTGGTGAAATCAGCTTAGCAGGGTTTAAAAAAAATAGGCCATTATTGAGATGGCTTGGAATAAGCAGCATAAAATCTGTTTTACTACTTGGGATCTAGCTAGGTACTTAGGACCTGGGTTGGACACTGTTGGAAACAGGATACTGAGCTTGATGGACCTTCGGTCTGTTCCATTATGGCAATTTTCATGCTTATATGTTCTTATACTACAAACCCCAAAAGTTCACTGGTCTGTACATTTGATACTTCAATTTTCAATCTACAACTATAGTAATATACTGTACACTCATAAGTGTTCAGTGCCCAATCTCTTGCACTGGAGCCACAGCGAGATCAAATCGGGACAATCATAACACATGCATTCCTTGGCTGAATCTGTTATATTATTACCTATTGATTGTTAAATAGTAGCCAGAGTTGGTATATAATAGAGTATCCTTATTAATTTACTAATCGATCACATTTAGCTTATTATTTCCAGCAATGATGAGTTGTACAGCGTGGCTCCGCAGGAGTCTTCTACCTCGTGTCAAATCATATGTGCAAGTCTCTTGGCATCTCCAATTTGAGTGTATATTATTATAGTTCAGTGGTCTCAAACTCACGGCCCGGGGGCCACATGCGGCCCACCAGGTACTATTTTGAGGCCCTCGATATGTTTATCATAATCATAAAAATAAAATAAAACAATTTATTGATCATTTGTCTCTTTAGCTATAAATTACAATATTATTATTAAGACTTAGCCAAAAGGAAAGATTTATAAACTATAAAGAGTTTTACCTCATGCAAAATTGTCATTTCTTTAATAAGACATTAACTATTTTTTTCTGAGGCCCTCCAAGTACCTACAAATCCAAAATGTGGCCCTGGAAAGGGTTTGAATTTGAGACCACTGCTATAGTTGTAGATTGAAGATTGAAGTATCAAATGTACAGACCAGTGAACTTTTGAGATTTTTAACATAAACACTGGAATAGTATCTGATATACTCCTGATAATTATACAATCTTATATTACAAATATCACACTGCTTTGGGGATGTAACTTAAAAGGCAGGACTGGCCAAAAAGTGTCTCTCTGAGAGCTGAGTAACTTGACAGTTCTGCATGAAGAATTGGGCCAGCAACCAGTCAAAGGGCAGCTTCAATACTAGGTAGAAGGACCTCATAGCTACATGTGCAAGGGAATGTACTAAGCCAGTCCTAGTGTCACCCTATAGCATGCATGGAGATATAATCCTGATTTTCTTATGGAACTCAAATAAGAAAATGAAACTGCAAGTCCATGAATGCCTCAGGATAAAATCAAGACTTAGATTAATCTCCTTGACATCAGCTAGCACTATCAATGTAGTGCTAGGTGATAATTCTTTAGACCAGTTTCTCTTAGATTGTGTGCCATGGCACAGTGGTGTAACCCGAAGAGATTCTGGGTGTGACATGAGAAATTCCACAATTTTACTTAAAAAAAATTCCCTTCATAAGTATACACTAGAATAGATGACATGTGCGTCATGTACGCAAGAATCTGTCAATTTTATGAGTGTCTGTGTGCGTAAGGATACAACTGCCCAGACAAACATCATTTTTTTATGCAGTAGTTATCCTAACTTCAGCAACAGATCAATCAAGGCTTTGTTATTGTTTGGATCTTCTTATCTTTGCAAACTTGGATTTTCAGCTCTGACAGAAATTAAATTGAAAAAAAAAAGAGAATGACTGCAGAGGGTGGATGGTGAAATGTGTGTTTGCATGTCAACTATTGAGATGTGTCTTGATTTAATTTGCACTCAAAAACAAGTTCATCCATTGCATTGATTAGCAATTTTCTTCTACAATATCTATTTTAGTTTCACTGTTGTTACAATTTCCCACTTAAAGAACTTTAAGGGCTCCTTTTATTAAGCTGCGCTAGCGGGTTTAGCACATGCTAAATTGTCATGCATGCTAGATGCTAACGCCACCATTGAGCTGGCATTAGTTTTTGGCATTTAGCGTGGGATTAGCACACGCTAATCTGCAGCATGTGCTAAAAACGCGAGTGCAGCTTGATAAAAGGAGTCCTAAATAATAACTCTCAAATTTAATTTTTTGTTGGCTTTGCAATTTTATAATTACAACTATAAATTTGCTCCATACAGTGTGCCAGAGCTAAAAAAAAAAAAAAACGTTTGAGGGTTTGAGGGACACTGCTGTAGACCTTCTTGTCCCTGGATATCTTGAAAGACCAGACAGTGTGTTATTTTTCTTAGCCTAGTTTGGAGACTTGCTTTTTGCTACCTTAGGCATGTAGATTAGTTATACAAGGAAAGAATTTGAAAGCACATAGCCACGTTCTTGGAGGGGGTGGGAGGGAAGGGGGGGTGGGTGAGGTTCTTTCTTGGGGGTAGGGGTGTTGCTCTTGATCATGGAGGACATAAGAGTCCAAGTCCTCCGCGGTTGCTGGTTGCTATTGTAAACCTTGTTTTCTGCTATTGTTATACCTGCTGTTGTCCCTGCTCAATAAAAAAGATTTCAAATAAAAATATTCCCTAATGAAGACTACAGATGGACAGAAATAAGGGCAAACTACTTTGGATGGTGCTGTGACTGTATGCATCTTTACCTTTAGGAACTCAAAATATCAGGTAATATTATAAGCAGCAGCTACAAATCACAAAAACTGTGACTCTGGGATTTGAAGGAATGTCACACACTTCCCCATTAATGTCTAGAGTGATGGCCTAGCTCCGTACATTAGAAAAGAATTTTACAACCTTACAGAGGGGTTGTTGTGCCCATGGGACATGGGTATTTTGCTATGTCATATAATCTCTATAAAGCTTTCATCTCATATATTTCATCCCATTTCCTCTAACTCTTTGAGCTAAAAGATGCTATCAGTAACATCTGTTAGGCGCCATGAAATGCCAAGTCTGGTGATTGGAAAAGAGGACATAAGATGTGGGGTTTCTAATTGTCTCTTGCTGTTGAACAGACTGAGGTGACATCTCTTAAATTGAAAAAGATATCAGTAAGAACAGCTGTGAATGTCTTTTATAAAATGGTGGGGTTATGCTTTGTCCTATGAGTGGCAGCCAATGTTTATACCCAATGTTGTTATCTCAGTGAAGGACAGATATAGCAAAGTTTTTAACTTGGTATGCTATCATTGGATTGATGAATTTAGATCCATTTAGCACTGGATCAAAATTTTGCTTTAGATAATCTCATATCAAAATAGTGTATAATAGAAGTTTTTATCTTATATTTATTTGTGATAACTGTTTGCTATAATTTTATTATGTGTGTTTTTATATAACCCGCACAGAATTGTGGGATGCTGAGGACTATAAATTTTTAAATAAATACGATAGCTCTTAGAAATCAGTTTCTACTCATGATAAACTATGTTGAATGTGATTTTATTAGCATTCAAGAAGGCCCTGCCATAAAGAGCTTACAGTCTAATTGGGTACCAGAGGTGAAGAGAGATAAAAAGGCTGATGTACTAAGCTGTAAATGTATATTTGCAAGGGGAACTTTTTATAATAAAATTCACAGAAACATGCAAAAATGTAGAAATATGGGGTTTGTATGTGTTTTACCACTTGAAGTCCCTTTGCAAAAAAAAAAAAAATTGCAATAATCAGACCCTTCATATTAAACTTTCACATGCAGTCGACTCTGTATAACAATTCTAACTTAATATTAATGAATTGTTGCAATTTAAAATAATGAGAAACAGCTTAGCAGACTCATTTCTGCAAAATAACCACCCCAATGAGATATTTTCTTTGTTCAATATTTTCATTGACTTGAAATTACAGCAACAACTCAAATTTCAAGAACTCCCTCCCCCTTCCCAGGTCACATTTTGTTAAGTTATAAAACCTCAGCGTTGTATTACTGTGGGCGTGTATCAAGTGGTGCCCATCCTGAACGAGCTGATGCACAAACCAGATACCCCTGCTCTGCCACTCAGACCAACTAAACACTCTCTCCTAAATTTGCAGGCATCAAATAACCAAGGGGAAATACAGTCTGACCTTGGCCATGACATATCTAAATATTATTGTATAATAGCACTACTGTTACTTTATACCAAGGTTAACTAATCAATATAACCCAAGTCAAAGGGAGACGTAAGCCTAAGTCAACCCTTAATACCCTGGAATATTGGAAAACTTTTACCCCGATCCTCAGCGGCACCACTTGGAGCTCAAACCAATCTCATTGCTACAAGCTTTACGTGTCAAATCGTCACTGGATCATTTATGTTGTAGATTTTTCTTTTTTCCTTTTTAACTATTGTGTACTTTGAAAATATTCACATTCTAAAGATAATTTTTAAGCATGTTACTTAGCTTAATTCTGTGGTCTTTGGCAGGGGGTTAACACCGACATGTTTCGCATTCAAGCTTTATCAAGGAACCCCTCAATATAAATGCCGCCAAACTCTGACCACTAAATATTATGCCATATACTTTAAAACCGTTGTCACACTTGCCAAAAGTAAAGTGCCAGAAACAACTCTGCTAACCTGCGCTATAAACAACCTCTTTAAGGGGAATGGGACATCAATAGCCCTCTTCAGTTCCAACCACATAGGCGCATCAGCAGTGGCAGTCCCCAAATATGTGCAATGATAAAGCTTAAAGTTCAAAAAATTAACTCTCCCTCTAGATTGTAACAACTTTAACGTTCATAATGCTATTCTAGGCTGAGATTTTATCTTTTTCTGGGCCACAATCGGAGTTTTCACCTGAAGGCATATTGACCCTGTCCCAGCCCAAGCCTCCTCTACGGCAATGTTGAAATCCCTAGTAGATATCCTTCCCTAGTTCTACAGTTGGCATTGCCTGGGCCACCATTTTATTTATTTATTTGAGTTTTTTTAGCCCGTCGTCCCAAAGTAGCTCAGAACGGGTTTCAGATTAGGCACTCAGGCATTATCTGTCCCGGCGGGCTCACAGTTTATCTAATGTATCTGGAGCAGAGGACGATTAAGGGATCCTTTTACGAAGGTGCTCTAGCGTTTTTAGTGCACGCACCGGATTAGTGCGTGCTAGCTGAAAAACTACCGCCTGCTCTTGAGTAGGCGATAGTGGCTAGCATGCGCGGCTAGACCCGCGTGTTAAGGCCCTAACGCGCCTTCGTGAAAGGAGTCATAAGTCACTTGCCCAGGGTCACTTTAATGTGCATCATAGAACCAGACTAAGCCAGCTAACATAGTTGCTGCTGCTTGAACAGCATTATGGACATAACACAAAAGTTTTCCATTCCCCTGTCTGTGTGTGAAAGATTATGGACTTTGGGCCCGATATATAGACTGTAAATTCAATGCTGGGCAGTATCAATTGAGAAGCACTGAATTTCGGAGGATGGAGGTGGGCGGGAAGTTGTCTGCTAAAAAAGCATAAATGGTTAAGCCGATATTCACCAGTTGGACGGTTAAGTTATTGTGGCCAAAGATAGGCCTGCTGCTTAAACGGGTCTATCTGGCTGCTCAGCTAATGAATATTGGTACAAACCAGCTACTCGTATGTTGTGCACATAGCCTGTGACCAAGCTAACCACTAAGCACTAATATTCAGTAACCATCTCATGGTGCTTTGTTGGGTAAGTGCTATTTAACCAGCCAGGAGCCTTTCCTGCTGGTTACATAGCACTGAATATCAGGCAGACTGTGTTTATTCCCATACTGTGTACACTCTGCTTGATATTCAAAGTGATTTAAAGGGCCTGAAGAGACTCCATACTATACCATACTGTTTCTTATACCCTGCACATTTCGGCAAAGATTCATTGTGGTTTGCAAAAGATTTTCAGACATTACTTGAAATCACATTATGGTGTTTAGCTTATAAATGAGTATAGATCAGAAGCATTATGAAGCGAAGAGCTTTGGGGAGTGTGTGGTGCAGTGGTTAAAGCTACAGCCCTAGCCCCCTAGGGTTGTGGGTTCAAACCCTTGCTGTTCCTTGTGACCCTGGGTAAGTCACTTAATCCCCCCATTCCCCCAGATAGATGGTGAGCCCACCAAGACAGACAGGGGAAATATGCTTGAGTACCTGAATGAATTAATGTAAACCATTCTGAGCTCTGGGAGAACAGTATAGAAAATTAAATAAATAGATATGTATTTAACAGTTTCCTGAAGTATTAGCAAGAAGAGAATTGACCTGACCATTTAAATCACTTGTCTCAAATATTCAGCAGCACTTGAACAGTTAAGTGCCACTGAATATTTGCAGTTAGCACCTGAGCCAAAACTGGTTAACTTGTGGGCATTCAAGGAATGGAGCTGGAACTTATGCAGTTAAATACTGATATTCAGCCATTAATCATGTGAGCTGCGTTAATCATGGCTGCAGAAATTGGAACACATAAAAAGCAGTCCTATCTTGTGTTTTTAAAGGTTGGGTTGAATATTGCACTTAACTGCATACATTTTAGTGGTTTATGCAAGGGTCCAGTTTGGTTGTTTTTTTTTTTAATGCACTTTGCCGTGACCTTTAGCTTGTGACATTCCCAGATGTAGCAATGCATTGGACTTTCCTTTTAATATCTCCTCTGACTCCCCCATGGCATAAACTGGATTGCTGTTCCTTGTCCTTTTCAACTCATCCTTAATTTATCCCCTTCCTCAGCAAGCCACCCATCCTCCTTAGCATGCCATCAGCACACATACACCCATTGTACCTATGCAGATGCTGTGCAACTCTTGCTGTACTCGTTTCCACTCATACACTGTCACTTCATTCTTGCGAGCCCTTTCACATAGACCAATAATAGTAGACACAGAGACTGACAGAAAGACACATTCTCACAAAGTCCAAATAATAGGAATGTAATAAAGGAATGGAGAAACATAAAACATTGAATGTATCTTTCACTCTTCTTTCGCTGCCTCCACAGCGCGGTCCAATTGTTATCTCTGCATAGGGCTCTGAAAGAGTGAGAGCAGGTGCTTGTTTCCTTTTCATAGATTTGGGAGAAAGGAGGAGGAACCAGAAAAAAAAGCAGCAATGTTCATGTGAAAAAAGCACTCAAATGGTGGATGGCAGGGCACATAAACAATATTGTCACCATTTTTTCCCACTAGTATGCATGAGAAGCATTGAACATGCAAGTTTAAAAAAAATGGCAACTTCTATTTAGAGGCTGCATGCTCTTTTATAACTATTCTTGTTCTCTTCCTTTAGCTTTTGCTGCATTTGTCATACTGTGTTTTGTATTTGCTGATTGTACTGTCGGATGTTCCTCAATAAAAAAGAATTACGAAAAAAAAAACCAGAGAAATATGATGGCAGGTAAAGGCCAAATGGCCAAATGGATCATCCAGTCTGCTCGATGGACCACTGGTCTGACCCAGCAGCAGAAATTCTTATGTTCTTACAGTGGCGTACCTAGGGGGGGGCGGGGGGGGCGGGCCGCCCCGGGTACCAGCCCTAAGGGGGTGTTCCCGGCCTTGCCGCTCAGTCCCCCCCCACGCCCGAAGGACCGCTCGCCCCACTGACCTTCCAGCACACCTATGAAGCAGCCCGCAGCAGGATCGCGACGTCAGCAATCCCTCAGCTGCTTGGGCGCTGCTTCCTGCGCCACGGTCCCGTCCCTCCTCTGACGTCAGAGGAGGGGGCGGGACCGCGGCGCAGGAAGCAGCTCCTAAGCAGCGCAAAGATAGCTGACGTCGCGATCCTGCTGCGGCTGCTTCATAGGTAGTGCGGGGAGGCCAGGGGGGCGAATGGTCCTTCAGGGTGGGTCGGGGCATCAGGCCTTCAGGGTGGGGCGGGCGGGCGGGCAGGCAGACTTTCAAGGGGGAGGGGGGGTGACAGGCAAGCAGGCAGGCCTTCAAGGGGGGGTGCAGGTCTTCGGGGGGGGTGCAGACCTTCAAGGGGGTGCAGGCCTTCAAGGGGGGGACAGGCAGGCAGGCCTTCAAGGGGGGGACAGGCCTACAAGGGGGGGGGACAGGCCTACAAGGGGGTGCAGGCCTACAAGGGGGGGTGCCGACCTTCAAGGGGGTGCAGGCCTTCAAGGGGGGGACAGGCAGGCAGGCCTTCAAGTGGGGGGACAGGCCTTCGGGGGGGTGCAGGCCTTCGGGGGGGGTGCAGACCTTCAAGGGGGTGCAGGCCTTCAAGGGAGGGGACAGGCCTTCAAGGGGGGGACAGGCAGGCAGGCCTTCAAGGGGGGGACAGGCCTACAAGGGGGTGGGACAGGCCTTCAAGGGGGTGCAGGCCTTTGGGGGGGTGCCAACCTTCAAGGGGGGGTGCAGGCCTTCAAGGGGGGGGACAGGCCTCCAAGGGGGGACAAGCAGGCAGGCCTTCAAGGGGGGGACAGGCCTACAAGGGGGTGGGACAGGCAGACCTTTAAGGGGGGACAGGCCTACAAGGGGGTGGGACAGGCAGACCTTTAAGGGGGGATAGGCCTTCAAGGGGGGACAAGCAGGCAGGCCTTCAAGGGGGAGGGTCAGGCCTTCAAGGGGGGGACAGGCCTTCGGGGTGGGTGCAGGCCTTCGGGATGGGTGCAGGCCTTCAGGGGGGGACAGACCTTCGGGTGGGGGGTACAATCCTTCGGGGAGGGTGCAGGCCTTCAGGGGTGGGGTTTAGGCCTTCAGAGGGGGACAGACCTTCGGGTGGGAGGTAAAGTCCTTCGGGGGGGTGCAGGTCTTCAGGGGTGGGGTGTAGCCCTTCGGAGGGGGGACAGACCTTCGGGGGGGGGGGGTCCTGGTGTAAAAGTACACAGAGGGAGAGAGGGAAGGGGGGGTTCAAAGATACGTGCATATGCCAGACTTTGGGGGTTAGAAATAATGGGTCTAAAAACAGAGGAGTGGGAGAGAGATGGTGCATAATGGGATTTAGGGAGGGAAGGAACAGAAAGGGAGAGAACTTGGAAACAGGGGATGGTGTGGAGGGGGGATAGAGATACTGGATAGGAGGATAGTTGGGAACAGAAAGGGAGAGATGGTGGATCCTGGGGTGGTGGGGAGTTGAGAAAAGGTGAATCTGTGGATGGAGACAAAAAAAAGGAAAGATGCCAGATCTCCGGGAGAGGGAAGGGAAACGGAAGGGGAGAACAGAGATGGCAGACGGATGGTTAGCACGGAGAAAGGAGACCCTGGCAAGCAAGACAACAAGAGCCTGGGACCAACAAGATTTGAATATTGATCAGAGAACAAAAGGTAGAAAAAATAATTTTATTTTCTGTTTTGTGATTACAATATGTTAGATTTGAAAAGTGTACATGAGACAGCTTGAAATGGGAACTTTTCTATTTTTGTGAATGGCAAGGCTGAGTTCAGTTAAAATATATGCTTTATAAGAAAATATAATAATGTGTTTTATAAAGTTTATAAGCATTGCTGGCATACTCGGTGAGGTGTTCCTAGTGTTGGTGATGGTGGTAGCATGTCAGTGTGTTGAGAGGAAGAGGTAGTCTGGGAAATTCTGCTGAGCAAACTCTGGGCCCATTTCCACCCCTAGTTAGTCCACTCCACTCAACTGGTTCACACACTGAGTGGGTCTTTGGGTGTTATTTCTGGGTAGTTGTTTTAGAATCTCTTCCAGTGGTTTGTCAGTATCTCCTTCTGGTCCAAGGAAGGAAACTTTGTCAACCTTAGCATTGACCTTCAGAATATGTTTGTAACAGCGCTGCTTGTGTGGCATTAGGCTATGTAGTGATCGAAAGAAAAAAACAGACCTTTGCACATTTTTGCACTATATGGTGGGTGTATGAGGAGATTCATTTCCTGCACAGTTAAGTCCATGTGAAGTTACCTTGTGCTGTATTTGACATCTAGCAAGGTCTCTGTTTGGAAGGAAAGATCTAAGCTTAAAAATGAAGTGGCCAGAAGTTATGTTAAAAGTAGATAGCGTAGCTGGTTTTAAGAAAGGTTTGGACAAATTCCTGGAGGAAAAGTCCATTGTCTGTTATTAAGACATGGGGGAAGCGTCTGCTTGCCCTGAATTGGTGCACTCAGCAGCAACAAATACTAGTTTTGGCTGGCTCTTTCCCCGCATTTCTCCTCTCTTCCCCACGATTTAATATCCAGTTCAGGCAGTAAGTAAATGCATCGGCAGGGGGGGTCTGGTAAGTCTTGGGGGCTGGGGATGGAAGGTGAGAATCAGTTCTGTAGGCTATCAGAAATTTGCTTAATTATCTACTCACACAGAAAAGCAGTAAAGTCAATAGGTTCTCTGAGTGGGAACAACCTGTTTGATCTTGCACTCTTGTGATTGACCAATTGTTTATCACTGTTTAATTTATCACATTGATTAATTTGAGCACACCTGAGGTGTCCTATGATGGTGTGCACTGCAGGCAGAGGAGCCTTATTGTGTAAAGCACTGGAGAATTCTCTCCTCTCGCTTACCTCTCACGCTGAGGACACCCTGCTTCAGTATAATCATTTATATGATTTATCTTATAAACATTATTACGTGGTCTTTTCCTCAAGTGCTGAGACATCAGGTTGTTCCCACTTGGAGAACCTATTGACTTTTACTGCTTTTCTGTGTGGCTTTAACATTTTTGCTATTCAGTATACCTAAACTATTATTCAGTAGAAAAAATTTGGTTTGTTCAATCAAATCCTGTGTGGACATTGGACTTCTATGAGTGAATGTTCTGCTTGATTGAACAAACTAAATTTTTTCTACTGAATAATAGTCTAGGTACAATGAAAGTAAATAGCAAAAATGTTTGAGTAGATAATTAAGGAAATCTTTTTCATATTGCTTGCTTATGGACTGGGAAAAAAGACTGTTCAAGCAAATGTCTCCAGAACTGCTTTAATGGAAAAATGTGATTTTTTTTTTTTTAAGTACTTTGTGAAATTTATTGTTGTTGTGAAATTTATTGTTATACTTTGTTTAAACTTAAAAAGCGGTGTCATTAACAGTGAATCTAATCGAAAAATCGATTCAACAGGGTGAATCGAATCGAATGAAATATTTTTCTCTGAATCGGGCAGCACTATTGGCTACCATGAGAATGGGCTACTGGGCATGATGGACCATTGGTGTGACCCAGTTAGGCTATTCTTATGTTATGTTCTCATCTGTAGGGGCCTTTGTTTTCACTTCTTATTTTAATGTATTTTTTTCCTGGGAACTTATCAGTGTTTTTTTATAATGGGAACAAAAATGGAAGAGAATTAATGTGTGTGGAATGGGGGGGTAACTAATTTCTTCAGCTAAATAATTCAATCCACTTCAAACAGACATAGGAGAACTCACGCACCATTCACACACCCTCCAACCAAAAACGTCAAAAGAAAAAAACTGTTCGACAACCTCCTAGCCATTCGAGCTGCAACACTTGACCCCCAACTCTACAACCTATTGACCTCGACCACAAACTACAAAACCTTAAAAAAAGAAATAAAAACCCTTCTATTCAAAAAACACATAAAACCAAACTAACATAATCAGAACTGTCCCAAGCATCACCTGCAACTACTCCATATGTACTTCTGATGTCATGACAATTCAGACATAATTTATGTTATGTTATGTTTGGAATAATGGTTACATAAATGAGGTTCAATAAAAGAAAATTTTCACTGCCTGTTTCTATTCTGACCATTTATTCCATTTCATGGTTATTGCAAAAAAAAAAAAAAAAATTTTACATGGGGGGGGGGGGTGTCAAAAAATGATGGGCCCCGGGTGCCACATACCCTAGGTACGCCACTGTGTTCTTATGTTCATCCACTATCTCCTCCTCCTCTTGAATTCGGACACAGTCTTTGCCTCCACCAACTCTACAGGGAGACTATTTCATGTATCTACCGCCCTTTGTGTAAAAATGTATTTTCTTAGATTATTCCTCTGAGCCTATCACCTTTTAACTTCATTCTATGCCATCTCATTCTGGAGCTTCCTTTCAAATGAAAGAGACTCGTCTCATGTGCATTTATGCCATGTAGGCATTTAAACGCCTCTATCATATCTCCCCTCTCCCACCTTTCCTACATAGTATACATGTTGAGATCTTTATGTCTGTCCCCACATACCTTTTGATGAAAACCTTTGACCATTTTAGTAGCCTTCCTCTGGACTGATTCCATCCTGCTTATATATTTTTGAAGACGCGGTGTCCAGAATTGTACACAATATATATAGCATGCTACCATTTTCACAAAAAATGCATGCCTCCGTGCTAAAAAACATTTTTATGTTAACTTTGCTGAATCAGTCCCACATTGTAGCTAGATAACATAAGTAGAATAACTGCAGTATGATTACAAAATGATGTAATAGTACTATTTCCCGGATTCTATATTTGGTGCCTAAGATCCGTGTGCAAATAAATTGGTTAAAAGCCAATTAATGTCAATTACTGGAACTCATAAAAATTTGTGTGCTATTGTATATTAGAAAGCAAAAAGATATGACTGTTTTTAAGAGGCTTTTTGAAGAGACATCTTTTTTTGCAAAATGAAGCTTGGGTGCTGAGCATTTCCACTAAGTAAATTGTATGATACGTTGATGAAATTTATACATGTGTGTCTTATGGCTATTTGTAATGCTTATTCTGAATGTGGTATTGTAACCCACCTTGTTAAAGGAGGGATATAACTAAATAAACCATATTATATAAGACAAGGCATCTAACTCTAAGGTCCCTTTTGTCAAGCCGTATTAGGGTTTTTCATTGTCAGCCACTGCGGTAAAAGCTCCGATGATCATATGAGCATCAGAACTTTTGCCGCAGCGGCCGGCAATATAAAACCCTAACATGATTTGATAAAAGGGGGCCTAATAGCATGTAAAAGAGGGCATGGTCATGAGCATGTCAGGGGTGTTCCGAAAAGGATCTGGGTATCATCGTAGACAATACGATGAAACTTTCCACCTAATGTGTGACGGCGGCCAAAAAAGCAAACAGGATGCTAGCAATTATTAAGAAAGGGATGGTTAACAAGACTAATAATGTTATAATGCCCCTGTATCACTCCATGGTGCGACCTCATTTGAAGTATAGTGGTACCTTGGTTTACGAGTGCACCGGTTTGCGAGTGCTTTGCGAGATGAGCAAAATATTCGCAAAATCGGCATCTCGGAAACCGAGCTTGCCTCGATGTACGAGCGCCTCCCCCCGTGATCCAGCACACCCCCCCCCGGGGGGGCAATGCGAGCGAGGGGGGGATTCCGGATCGCGGGGGTAGGGCCTTCGTGAGCGGGGGTGGAGCAATGCTGGTTCTTGGGGGAGGGGTAGAGCAGTACCACTGGCCTCGGGGGGGGGGGGGGGGGAAATAATCAAGCGAGTTTCCCTTACTTTCTAAGGAGGAAACTCGCTTTGATATACGAATAATTTGGTTTACGAGCATGCTTCTGGAATGAATTATGCTCATAAACCAAGGTTCCACTGTATTGCATTCAATTCTGGTCTCCTTATCTCAAGAAAGATACAGTGCACTAGAAAAGGTTCAAAGAAGAGCAACCAAGATGATAAAGGGGATGGAACTCCTCTCATATGAGGAAAGACTAAAATGATTAGGGCTCTTCAGTTTGGAAAAGAGATGACTGAAGGGAGATATGCTTGAAATCTACAAAATCCTGAGTGGAGTAGAACGGGTACAAGTGGATCAATTTTTCACTCCATCAAAAATTACAAAGACTAGGGGACACTCAATGAAGTTACAGGGCAATAGTTTTAAAACCAATAGGAGGAATTTTTTTTTTTCACTCAGAGAATAGTTAAGCTCTGAAACGCATTGCCAGAGGTTGTGGTAAGAGTGGATAGCGTATCTGGTTTTAAGAAAGTTTTGGACAAGTTCCTGGAGGAAAAGTCCATAGTCTATTATTGAGAAAGACATGAGGAAAGCCACTCCTTGCCCTGAATCGGTAGCATGGAATATTGCTACACCTTGGGTTTTGGCCAAATATTAGTGACCTGGATTGGCCACTGTGAGAATGGGCTACTGAGCTTGATGGCCCATTGGTCTGACCCAGTAAGGCTATTCTTATGTGCTTATGTTTTGTTATGGAATATTTCCTCAGTATGTCTAGCTTGGGCACTGGAATGTATAGCAGATTAGTAGACATAAGTTTGACTCCTTAACGTAGGTGTGGGACTTGACCCTTTATAGAATCATGCTTAGTGCCAATTTTTTCTAACACTGAAATTTGAGCGCCATTTATTGAATCTTGCCCCATTGGGTTTATTTTCTGCCTCTTTTTATCAAGTTGCACTAGAGGTTTTTAGCATGGGCCAGTATTCCTATGATATTTGGAACACTTACCTAGCCAGGCTGCACTAAAAACCTCTAGCACAGCGTGATACAAGGGGGGTAGTTATGAGTTACATAGATTTAGGAAGCAAGAATGCACTTACAGTACATGGTGGCATTGTAATCATTAATGTCCATAAATGGTCATACTCATAAATAACCTCTTAGAAAATACCAAGCATTGTAAAAGTAAGCACCTTTTTTGCATGGTGCATACTTTTACAGTAGGCATTCACATAGGTGAAATTTGGGCAGAGCATGGATGAAGCATACATATACATGCATCAATTGTAAAATTCTATAATTTGCTGTTCTTGCTACCATCTAGAAGTGGACATTTATACTAACTGATCATGGCTTACATCAAGGCACAATGGGTTCCCAAACAACTTACTGATCTTAATTACTTTTGTGAGGGTAATTTTAAAAGGGGAAGCTGAAAGCATACCTGTTTTAGGTGCCTATTTTAAGTCAATTTTACAAATACAAGTGTCTACTTGCCTTTATAAATGCTAGTGTAAGTGATAGAAATCATATCTACACTGCAGACATGTATGAAGGTTAATAAAAAATTAAAGGCAATTGTTAAATTATGCGATAACCAGAATAGAGCTAGCAAAATGCAACATATGTACTCGTACATTGCCTGCTGGATAGTTCATCCATGCACAGTGCAGTACTTAGCTTTTAGTCGAGTGGCAGCCACAAGGTCAAAAACATGGACGCTCCATGCTCCAAGATTGAACCATCAAAGAACAGCGTGCAGTAGTACACTTTCTTTGGGAAGAGGGAGTGACACCTGTGGAAATTCACCATAGGATATTGACTCAGTATGGACACAGCACCATGAATCAACAAAAGGTTTATGAGTGGGTATCAAGGTTTAAAGCGGAAAGAACAGGTGTAATCAATGAAGGTCGTTCTGGTCGCCCATCAACATCGTGCACACAAGAGCACATTGACAGGGTGGATGCCTTGATTAGAGAAGACTGACAAATAACGGTGTCTCAATTGGCTGCAAATCTTGATATCATGCCATAATGCATGAAGGCTTGAGACACAGGAAAGTCTGCACACGATGGGTTCCCAAACAGTTTACTGATCTGCATAACTAACAGCGTGATTGTAAAACCGCTTAGATAACCTTGATAGGCGGTATATAAAATCCTAATAAACTTGAAACTTGAAACTTGAGGTTGTGACCCAGTTCCTGAGATGCTATGAAGAAGATTTGAGATTCTGGAGAGAATTATCACCAGCGACGAGACCTGGGTGCATCACTGCGACCTGGAGAGCAGAAGACAAAGCATGATGAAGTAAAGGAAGCGGTGCTCAACTGGCTTTGGGAGAAGTTGAAAAACTTCTTCTCTGGAGGAATGCAGATACTACTTGAAAGATACAACAAATGCATCATTGTGCATGGGGAATATGTGTAAAAGTGATATGTTCAATTGCTCACAGTTACTTCTATTAAAGCCTTTAAATGTATTTTGCCTTTTTTGATTTACCCTCATATATACTTGTTCACCGTGTCTTCACTCCCCAAATCCTAACCCTATATGTGCCTGCCATCTCAGTATGCATTATCAATTTTTCCCATGCACTTTTCTGACAGTTGGAGTTTTATAAAAGGCTATATAGACATACATATAAGTATGAAAATGACTATAAATTTACCCAGTTTTGCATAGGGCATTAGATGGGAAATGGACTATCTATGTCAGGATGTGTATACACTTTTGTTTCATATATTTCACTCAGAGCCTTTTGTAAAATACATCTAAGAATTTGCAGTAGTATGCATGTAATTGTTGCCATTTTAGAAGAAACACATCCCAAAACAGAGTGGCATCACACTAGATATTACCAGTCTTGGGTGCCTACATCTACTCATGTAAGTGCCAATTTTGAAACCCTTGGGAGTAAATGCCAGATTTTACAAATCTGGTTGGCCAGAAAGAGCCAATTAAGGATCTGAGGAATATAGCTGTTTTCTTGTACATTTTGAGGTTGTTTTAAACACCAGAAAGATAGGCATCCAGATTTATAAATTATTTTTTTATGTCTGTTGTAAAATTAGAATATATGCATACTTTTCTGGCATGCCCAAAACATATCACTAATAAGTCCCCTTGAAAATTGGGCAGGCTACAGATATAGGCATATAGATAGTTTGTGCTATCATTAAAATATGTACCTTCTTATCCTCCCAACTAGATTTTTTTAAATTTGATATACTGCCTATCAAGGTTATCTAAGCAATTTACAATCAGGTATTCACACATTTTACCCTTCTTTATTCTCCCTTCTCTCATACTCCAATCTTCCTTCTTGTCACCTCTCATCTACCAGCATCATTTTTACCCCTCTCTCACACTCCATAACCCCTCTATCCCTGTCTTTTCCCAGCTCCTTATAGCAACATTTAACTGGGCAACGGCAGCTGCTATCCAGATAAATGGATTAGCTGTGGTGGTTTCTGAATTTTCAGTGGAATTAGGTAGATAGTGCTAAGGTAACCTGTATGGATGTCCAGTGGCACTATTTCCCTCATTCTATAACCTTGGCACATAAATGTAAGCATCATTTGCACACAAAGGCCAAAAATGAGTGCTAAGTGCTATTCTATAAATGGTACTCTGAGTTGGGTGCCATTTGTAGAATAGCGCCGAGCACTGGAATCCATGCCTAATTTTTAGGCATGAGGATTTACGCCATCTGAAATCTGGTGTAAACTCGGCACCTAAATTGAGCGTGTTTTGTAATACTGCATGCAAATTCTTGGAATGCCCATGCCTCTCTGATGGACACACACCTTTTTCAGATCTGCACCCAGGATTTACCAACATTATAGAAGAATGCCTACCAAGATGCATGCATAAATTCTAATTCTTGTTAATTGGTGCTAACTGATTATTAGCACCCGACTTTTGGTTTGCTACTCGATTAAACTGTGCACACAAATTGAGTGTGTACTCAAATATGTATGCACAATTTTGAGTGCCACATATAGAATCTAGGAACATTTACATAGGATTGCCAGATGCCTGGGAAAACCTGGACATGCCACACACAGCCGCGCATGCTCCAGGCCCTCCAGACACGGCTGGAACTTGTCGGGGAAGAAGAGAGGATGTTTGTAAAGGGCGGAGCTGAAGGCAAAACTGGATGGGGCTGGGGCAGAAAAGGGCAGGCCATGTGTCCGGATTTTTGCAGCCTAAAAAATGGTAAGCCTACATTTACATGCATAAGTGGTAGGTGCTAAATGGTATTGTGCACACTTCACATGTAACCTATAGTTATGTTACACGCTAAAGTGCAGCATTAACACATTCACTTTATACCTGCCTTTTTACAGGGCATAAGTGTTAGTACCTTATGCTCAGATTTTCTAAATGGTGCCATTGTCAGCAGCCGCCTTAAAAGCAGCCACCAATCACATGTCAATCACATGACAGTGCCGTTTAGAGAATCACACATCTGGCAAAGATAGGCATCAGAAATGTAGGTCAGGGTTTTTAAGGCCTATATTTCTGGGACCTATCTTTGATGTGAATCATACCTCTGGAAGCGCCCACCAATGCCTAACCTCACTTCTGGCATTAGCCATGTCCACATTGGCACTAGGCTCAATTCTGGTCCCATTTGTTTAGGTGCCAGTAGGCATCTTGAAATTTTATTTAAGTAAGGTTTGAAAGTGTTTCCTTCTTAACTTAGGTGCCAGTAAGGCCTATATGCTCATTTTTGATCCTTAGTGTGCAAACAATGCTTGCATTTATGTGCTAAGGTTATAGAATGAGGGCACACTGGATTTCCTTTCAAACCACCTAAGTTAAGATGCCGTTTATAGAATTTCCCCCTAAATGTTGGCACACACATGCAGTCTTATCCACGTGCACAGATGCTGTCATAGAATTTGCACTCAGCGCCCTTCAAATTTGGATGACATGGATGGAATTGTCACCTATCCAGATAGTGCATAAGTGAGACTAGAACTATCCTGATAAAGTTAGGACTAACTTAAGAGGACAACTGTCTACATAGTGGTCGCAGTATCACCACAATCTATAAAGCAGTGGTGTTTTCCGCTTTAACTGGACATTCAACTCAGGCCACAATTCAGACATCTAGATTATTTTTACCATTACCAACTTTAGAAGGCCTTTGCTCACAGCAATACTTTCTTCCCCTCCCCCCCAAAAAAAAAAAAATTGAAGACATGTGGGCACGATGGACCTCTGGTCTGACCCAGCGGAGGCAACTTCTTATGTTCTTATGTCATATCTTCTGCAACTCTGAACATTCTAGAATAGATACTGGTGGAATTTGATTAATTGGACAATTGACTTTCTGTGCAAGATGATTTTATTGCCTTGTGGAGAAGGTCGGGCAGCAGTACAAATTTAAATGATCCCAATACACCAGCAAACCTCGCCATGGCCCTGCTTTGCAATCATCAGCTTTGTAAATTTGAATTCCATTAGACTCATGCTGGATATACATTATCAATGGGCTCACCAGCTTTTATATAGTGATATTTAGCACTATTTAACTGAGTAGAAGAATCTGCTACCTGCCCAGCTCAACAGATAATGTTCAGCAGCAAATAACTGTCTAATTCCACTGAATATCATGTCTGACCACCACAGAACTATTGGGGTCAAATCAGGGCAGGCCCGGGAGTTATGTGGGTACTGTTGATGTTCAGTGCCTGTGCCTGGGTAATTAATTGGATAAGTAGAACCGCATAAAAAGCAGTCCTAAACTTGTTAGTTTTGAAAAATGGTGTTTATTAATATAAAAAATGCCATGTACAATAATGTTTCTGTGAGGTTGTGCCTTACGATGATTAAATATAGAAAAGATCTCAAGTATATAAACAATTGCAAAAGTACAAACTGTGCATCAAAAACTGCCACCCATCAGCCCACCCCTCTCTCACAGCCTAAACTATACCCACAGTGACAACTGATCATCTCAAATGTATACACATTGTGACAGATTCAGTAAATGGTGCCCAAGGCTAGGTGCTGTTAAGATCTGTGTTAAGCACCAGTTCTAAAAAAGATCTGTTAATGATGCCTATATTTGAAGGTGCCTACAATGGGCTAGATTAACAAAGCAAACCTATCGTGTACCGATCAGTTTGCAATCTCTTTACTATCAAATTTCCATCTGACCTGATTCACTTACCTCTCCTGCGATCCGCTTTGAATCCGTGCATGCAAATGAAGTTAAACGCATGCAAATTGGACAGCGACCTGATTCACTACACCAAATTTCCGATCCGACTGGGCTGGCCGATCACCTGAAGAAGCGACTGCTGGGGACCAGTCGAAAATGTCTTTCCGACTGGAAGCCCTGCTCTCTGCCCTGCAGTCTCTCCTGCCTGCTTGCCCCTAATGCTGCCCTGCTCTGCCCTGCTTCTTATCTCTGCTGCTTGCCCTCATGCCACCCTGCTCTGCCTCGATCTTCCCCGAATCTCTCCTGCCGCATTGCCGTTCTCCTGCCCTTCCCGAAGCTCTCCTGCCCTTCCCTGCCCAGTGAGCCCGTGGTTTTAACCCGCGGATTTAAATTGGTTTAAAACTCAGGCTCGCAGGGCTAAAATATAAAGTTTTAAGTTAAAAAAAAAGAAGTCGTGTCTCAGACTGGCATACGCATGTGCGGGGATCGCTATAGAGCGATCCGTACAAGCAGATGGGGAGGCGTTCCTCCGATCGCCCCCATCTGCATATTTTTCATTCCTGAATTCATTGGACCTGCCTGAATTGGACCCCGATCAGGCAGGTTAGTGAATCCAGGCCAAAGTACTGTAGGCATCTAGAGTGTCAATCACACATTAGGCGTCTCTAACAGAATCACACTTACATTGTAGGCTTCTCTAATGTAGGCCATGCTTTTACCACACCTACAGGGTAGGTGCAATTGTGTTAGAGATGCCTACCAATGCATACACTTAAGGCCAGATTCCATAAACAGCGCCTATGTTAGGTGATGCTAGACACCCTAATCACAGAACCTAGTGACGTCTAACTAAAATCTGTGTGTAATCTATGCCATTTAAGCTTATTGACACAATTTGAGTTTCACATGGATTTTACAGCTTATACAGCCTCCCATAATGAGGTGGGGCTGGGCCTAGGGAAGACCCTGAAAGAGACAATGGGTTTGTGTAGGAGAAGGGGTGATGTGGAAAAATTAGGGGACATCCTTGTGACAGCTTTATGGTGAAACATTTATGATGAATCAGTCCCCAGCTGACAGTTTCAAATGAGCAGATATGTTTTCTATTTTATTATACAAAGAATGGAAATCGTTGAAAATTCAAAAAGAGATATAATAAAGCTGATCAACGACGAGCTTCAGTGCAATATTTGAATTGTATGAAGTGAATCCATTTGAAGCACTTTCTGATGAGTCAGCAAAAATTGTTGTCAATACATTTTGAAGAAATATAAATTTGGTGGGATATATACTGAATACTGATATTACATTGTATTTTAAATATTATCTTACATAAACAGGTCAATATTGAAAACTATTATTTTACTATAAGCACATTAGTTTAAGTTTTGAGACCCTGGGCAAAGTCACTTAATTCCCCATTGCCCCAGGTACATTAGACAAAGTGTGAGCCCATCAGGACAGATAAAGAAAAATGCTTAAGTGCCTGAATGTAAACCACTTAGGCTATAAGTGGTATATAAATAAATAAGTCAACATGGGTTAAATAACAATGAGATGCAAATCTACATGTATATACAAAGCACATCATTATTATGCAAATCAAAAAATGCAGCTTAGGTTGAACATCACAGGCCATTTTATTTGTGGAAAAATAATGCTAGCTTTAACTGTCATTATTTTCTGGCTGGGAACATTCTCCCATTATTATACAGTCTGATGCTCTCAGGTGTCACTTTAAGGCAGCCAATGCAATATTTATCCCAGGACAAGCAGGCAGCATATTCTCACATGTTGGTGATGTCATCTACGGAGCTCCGGTACGGACACTTTAAAAGTGCATCGCCACTTTAAGAAGATTAGCAAGTTTGTGATAGCCCACACCGCACATGCGCGAGTGCCTTCCCACCCGACGTGGTTTTTCTGCGGAGCTAAGAAGTCGCGTTTTCACAACATTCATCATGTGTTTCATACTTGCCTTCCCACTCCCACGTTCTTTTATTTTAGTTAAAATATCTCCCATTAAAAAAAAAAAATCCAGTTTTTCTTTTTTTCTTCAGCCGTCCTGTGGGTTGACCAGCGGGGCCTTTTATCAATTTCAGCTATCAAGTTCTTGTTGATGTCCCACCCAGTAACGGTTTTTAAGAAGTGCGGCCGGTGTTCCCAAACTATATCCATCACAGACCTGCACAGCTGCTGCCTACAGTGTCTGGATCCAGAGCACCTGTGCGCGTTGTTCGACTTTACAGAAGTGCACCATCAAAAGCCGCCTTCTGCAACAGGAAAAATTGTTCGGTGTCGCAATGGAAGGAGGTCTCTCTTCGACACCGTCGACATCAAAGACTCCGATGACAAAGTCACAGACACCGCCCGATGCACCACCATAAACTCCGGTGTCGCAAATCATCGTTCCATCTGGTAAGCCAGCTAAAAAGCCAACAGCTTCCCAGTCTGGATTGCAGGTCACTGAAGCATTGAGTCTATTCATGCCAACCAAGCGTAAACCTAGCGTAAACCAAGCATAAACCTAATACTTAATCAAATATGATTTTTCCACTCCTGTATACCTGGAAATTCAATGCTAGCGCCTGGACATGGCCCGGTATTGATTTTCTGGGAACAGAACCTTGCAGAAAAATTCTAAAAACAGCGGCTAAAAGTTAGGCAAACTTTATAGAATCACGCTCAGTGACGCCTAAAGTGGTCATAGGCATCGGTAGGTGTCCAAACCTTTGGTGCACCCTGTTTATGCCAGAGTTTTCATGGCCTAAAGGAGTGCACCTAGATTAGGCACCTAAGTCCAAAACAGATGCCTACATGAAAACACGCCCACAATTTATCCCTTAGCCATGCCTACTTTCTGGTAGGTGCTTTGGACTAGGCAACTACATCAAAGTGGTGAGCACCTAACAAGTTAGGCTCCTGCCATCCAATGAAATTCAATTAACATAAATTATGAGTCATTAATCACCAGTTCTTGGCGCTTGTTAAACCCTTTAAACAATTAAGTTAGGCACCTAGAATGGCTAGGCACGCCGATCTAGGCATTATTTATAGAATCGGGGCCTTAGTGTCTAAATGTTATAGTGTGCAATTACAAAATAAGTGTGCATATATGTGGATCAGGGGCCTGTGGTGTAATTTATAGAATGTTATCAGTTATGTGTGCAACTGACGTTAGGAATGAATATTTCACCAGCCTTTGACATAGCGTAAGTGCCGACTTGTGCTCTAATTATAACAGCAATTTTGCATACAAATGCTATTGTAGAACTGACGCCCTTGTTTTTTGTACCTAATTTGTGGCAAGCATATTTGGATCTATGCCTATACACAAAGCATGGTTGTATATAGATGGGTTATGACCATGTGATCAGGCACAGAAGTAGAAAGGAAGGGCAGACTCAGACTGAAATGCATAATGGTTATAAACTAATCCTTACCCCTATTACTTCAAATTCATCCTCTTATCTGCCCCCCCCCCCCGACTTTTTATATGGTATCTGATGACTCACCTGGGGAAATTTGAAGCAGAGGACATTGCATTATGTGGGACTCACTAGAAGAAAGATTTGTTATTTTTCTATAATTTTCCCAACATAAAGCTCTGAAGGGCTAGCCCTTAAACTGAAAAATCAGTGGCTAGGGTAATATCTACACTGCAGTTTATTGAGGATTTGAGATTATTAAAAAGACATTATCACTGCCTAGAGAAAGCTTAGTAATGTGGAAATTCAGTAGTGGTAAATAACAATAGCAGGAAGTCTTGGGGGTTTATTGGAAATTTGTAGTTTCTATTAAACAAGGTATATTCCAGAACACACTGTAATGGCTGTTCCTTGTGAGAATTATTCTCTATTGCAAATCATCCTCTTGCCAAAACCTAAGTTATAACAAATGAGGCAGCTAATCTTCCAGACTGTGATGAATTGGCCTTTACCTTCCATAAAAATGTGGCAAATATATGTGATCCACTACTAAATTTATCATTAAAATTAATGGAGGCTGGGAGGGAGCTATGTTCAAGATTCAAGATCTTGTTACTGACACACAAAATCATTCATCTCTCGGAACCTCAATATCTAGCGACCAGACTACATTACTGTACACCAGCACGCACCCTGAGCCAAGAATACCTGTTGAAAATACCCTCCTTCAAAGACATCAAATACAAAAGCGTTAGGACAAGAATGTTCTCAGTGATGGCTTCAAGGTGGTAGAATTCCCTTCCAAATGAATTAAAACGAGAAAAGGACAACGGTAAGTTCAAGAAAGGGATAAAGACCATCCTCTTCATAGACTACTTTAACTAATAAAGCAACATAGAGGAGATAGCTGGCTAGTCCCATCAGGAATATAACATAGAACACGATACAGGTATGTGTGCAAATAAGTAGAATTTAGTATGGACATAGTACACGATACTAGTTTTATATGTGTATATACACAGGATGATTGATTATGGCATAAATGTGTCTGTTTTGAAAACCATCCCAGAAAGCACTAACTCTGAATTGTAACACCATTACAGAAGCTCATGTAAACCGCTCTGAACTGACTCCGCAGTCATTAGTAACAGTATAGAAGCTTTAAATAAACATAAACTTATGAACATGGGGAGAATCCAGAGAGGAGCTAGTCTGTGTGATTTGGATTGGATTGGATTAGTAAGGGTCACTGTCATAGTCTGGGAAGGGGAAAGGACAGGGAAAGTGAAACACTTGACCATATAAAAAAAAGTCCAGAACAGCAGCTTCTTTTGTTACTCTTGGACTTAAAGTTGCTCAATCAGTAGTTTGCTCTTCAATTTGATTTATCATTTATCCTTAGACAAGCAGGCAGCATATTCTCACATGTGGGTGAACGTCATCCACGGAGCCCCAGTACAGACTATGAAAAGTGTATTATCACTTTAAGCTTTTGCAAGTTTTTAGACTGCTCGCACTGCACATGCACAAGGGCCTTCCCATCTGACGCCAGCTCGCAAGTTTATCAGTTTTTTTAGTTTTCCACAGAGTGAAGGTGATGTATCTCTTGTTACTCCATTGAGTTGTGTTCCCGTTTTTTTTTTTCTTTCTTTCAAATATTTTCTTCTAGCAGTTGTCTACTTTTATTTAGAAACAAACAAAAAACAAAGAAGAGAAATAGAAGGGAAAAGAAATGTTGGACTTTTTTCAAACTTTTTTCAGTGTTCAGCGGCCTTCACAAAACTTTCCATCCTTAGTTCTTCCGTGATCATTGATGGATTTTCAGCCTTGTTTCTACCACCCCAGCTCATTCTTTCTGACTGTGTCTGACTCTGGGGCTATATATTAGAGGAAGACTAACAATATTGATGAATGTCAAATGTTTTCTTTTTCTTCATTTTAGAATATAGATCTGGAGTTGGACTTCCAGGAACTGGGAATTGGTTCCGGTAGACATCGAGACCACCATCTACTTGCATCGTGGCATATTAGCATCGAGTCTATTTGATGCATGCCATTCTGTAACTAATGTCTGAACCATGTTGACGCAGATGCATCATAGTGGACATCCTGCCAATTAAGAATCAAGCCTATTTATGCATGGTTTATGGGCGATACAGGTTGTCATTTCTGAAGTGCATCGCTTTTTCAGGCACTCATACTTCGACGCCTGTGGTACCTTTGATACCATTTGATGTCATATAGTCTTGGTGCCTCCTCTTCATGCATCATTCCGCATCAGTATCGATCCATGCTACGTGTAGCATATTCAACAATGGTACCTTCTCCAGGCTCTTCTTACATTGTAGCATCGATGAACATCGAGCTTTAATACAGTATTTTGGTACAGTAGCATCCCTGCATCCAGAGGTATTGGTGTACATCATTGAGGAATACCTCCACATCGATACAAATGTTTCTACTTCTGCACAGGCTGTGTCTCTACTGGGTGTGCATCCTCTTTGAGGTCTTCCACCCATCAACACCCTGCGGCACCATTGATACCCGCTCAGTCTCAGGTATCGGTGTAGGATATTCGTTCTAGGGTTGATGACTCTATGTTCACTGCGTCATTTACATCGACTATGAGTACTTACTCTTGACAGAACATCACAGCTGCTGTTTGGGGAAACATTCCTTTACATTGGAACAATACCAAAGACATTGTGGAGTATCATCATTCTTCACTTTACTTTCATCAAGTACCATTTCAGCCTCTGTTTATAAACATTATTCTGCTTCACATCGACTTTCCTCAAGTCGACAGCGACACTTGTCCTTGAAACGTCCTTCTGCTTTCATAAGATATCGACGCCATCAGTGATCCTCTTCATTGGAGCATCAATCACCAGCAAAATACCGATGTTCTTCACATTGAGGGTCTGCATCGAGGTATTAAAGGTCTTCATCGAGGCACCAAAACCTTTTCATCAAAAATATTTCCTCTTCCGATTTTCTTCACTGTACCGAGAATTTTGGACAGAAGGGATCCTAGATCATGACTACTGGATACACATACCTTCCAGATGTACAGCTTAAAGTTGAACTCACCCTTATCCATGGCACAGCATTTTAGCTCTAAGTTCTTAATTTCTAACAGACTTTGAACCTTATTTTCTTATGGACTTCGCTGCGCAGATTCGCATAAGAAGGGAATTTGATGTGTTTTTGCAGATGTCATCGCTGTTTATCTAGGAGCGTCAGTCTGGGTCCAAAAATCATCGACGTTTTTGTTGCCATTGACGGTGATCTGCCTCCTCAGACTTCAATCATCTTAGAAGCATTGATGTCCTTCTTCACATCGAGATTCTGCACATCGATGGTTTTTCATCTGGATACCATGAAGCTTCATCTATGTCTCAGAAACCAGATCAGTCTTTTTAATCTGCTTCTAGAGACTATTTTCATCAGTACTGGGCTTACCTAAGCATAGCATTTTGGGGCTATAAGGTATCAAATCCAATTTTCTATTAAGGCATCAATCCACATTGCAACTGCCTTTCTATACTATGTCAGGAATCCACCATGGGTGTAGAGTTTGTAAGGTGTTTTTCCTGTTTTCTGGACACTTGTACATGAAAAACATGGGTCTTTTCTACACATCATAAGGACTACTGGGAGAATCTAACAAGGGTGTAGAGCCTAAGTTAGATTCTCTACCATGTAAAAAAAATAAAAAAGTACAGTACAAAAGTAAGAAAGAGTGTCTGTTTTTGTGCTTTTACACTCTCAGGTGGATTACTTTCTTTCTGGACATTCTCTTTCTCCATATTAACCAATGAAACTGAAAGTTGGAAAATGCTATGAATGGTTCACTGCTTTATTCTCTAAGCAGGATCAACCAGGTTGTTTTTTTTTTTTTTTTTTTTTTTTTTTTACTGTAGTATGTCTCCCACTGTACCATCAATGTTCATACAGTACTTTCCAGGATGCTCATACAATTACCTTGAAGTATCTTTCCCTAAACATGTTTTTTCCTCTTGTTTAATGGACATTATCTACAATACCCAGGAACCCAGAGGTTTGGGAGTGGCTGTAGGAGAGGAGGAAGCCACAGCATCCTTTTTAGGATGTTTTCTTATTTTATTCCATTACTCCAATTTATCTCAAACAGAATCTCTGAATCAATGGTCTAAAGTCAGAGGGTTGTATGTTCAAACATCAGTGCGCACTACCCAAATTCCAATATATTAAGCTTATAATTCTAAACCTGTTCCTGCACTGCATTTACAAAGGTCAGATTCCTATCTTTCAGTTTCATTTTCAATCTCTAGGCAGAGAAAATGGACATGCTTGGACGCAATGAGCATATGCAAGTTTTTATGGAATTACATAGTACCATTGGGTACCATTCCAGTACTGAAACCAAGCCGTACCTTTGTCACAGGTCCTTGGGTTTTATATTGATCTTCATTCAGTGCGTTACTGTTCTACCTGTTACACTTCTCTGCAGTATGCTGGGATCTTGTCTAACATTGTTTACATGTTGTGACCTCTTGACTACTCCTAGGTCACCTCCTTTTTACCTCTCTTACCGATAGTATATTCGTTCCTGCTAACATAGTACAGTCACGTCTCTCTGTAGGACTCATTCCTGTTTTTCAGTTTTCTCTATTCCTCACGAGAAGTCTCAGAATCCTTCCATGGTAGCACCAAAAGCCTATAATCTTGATCCACCATTGGAATCATTCTAAATGACCTGGAGGTCATTGAAAAAAAATGTTTTCTTAGTTGCTGACCTTGTGTGATCTCTTGCTACAACCATTTCCCAATGGTCTACTAGGGTTAATTTACTTCTTGCTTTTACCTAGAAAAGAAGAGTTCAGAGCTGCTACGGAGGGGCAGAGTGTGGTCTGTTTAACATTTTTTTCTGCCATTATTCTTCTATATTTCTGTAGGAAATATCAAGGTATGCATTTCATCCTACTCATAGTTCCTTTAATGGATTTGACTGCGGGAAATGTTCTCGCATGTTTCTCTGGTTTCTATTTCTAAAATTCACACACAAGACCTTATTCTGAGTTTACATTGGTTTCTTGCTGGACCTCTGGTATTATGTTTCTGCTCCAGCAATTCTAGTTCTCTTCATTTTGTTTTTCTCCATTGCGTACTTCTCTGTGCAACACTGGGGTTTCGTCCTTCTGGTTACACACGTCCTCTCATGTTTTCTGCCACTTGTGACCATTTTTCTTGAAGTACCTCTATTGCTTCCCAAGAAGATTCTATACAGCATCTCAATTCTGCAGGCTCATTGCCTCTTTTTGTATAGTTAGGTCACTCTCAACTCTATGGTATCTCCTTACCTTCAGATGAGGTCTATGGTTCAGGAGTAATTTCTTCAAATTGTTGGGGTACCACATGGCTAAGCTCTGGTTACCCATGAACCTTCTTCTACAGAAAAGTGAGAGGGAACAGGAGTTCAGTGACACGGGTTTGTTACTTTGTTTTTCCTGTTCAATTTTATAGGTACAAGTGTTTTCATGTGGCACTTATCTATTGCTTGGGGCCACATACATCATGGCTTGTTTCTCCATTCCTTATTTTTACTTGGGTAAAATTTTATATATTTTGATTTGCAAGTTTCTAACGTGCCATTAACATGGGACAGTAGTTTAAAAGTTCAACTACTTTCCTTCTAGAAATATGCTTTCATGGGTTCAGATCCCAGTTTTAGTAGTGCTCTAACCTTACTAAGCTCCTCTTTTTAGTACAAGAGGAGCCTTTAAAAACTAAACAAAACACTTAACCAATTTTTTGTTTTTACAAGGATATTAATCAAATCTGTTCACACTTTCCTTATTAAATCTCTGAGGGAGGAATACAAGATGGCGAACGCTATGTAGCTGTGCTCGGCAGGCTTAGCGTTTTTTCTTCATATCAATACTTGAACCAGATACTTACTTTGTCGGAATGCCTCATGCGAAGAGGAAGGGGAGTGTGAGAGCGGGGCAATTGCCGCTGCTCACATCGTCTCCAGCCCAGCAGTCAATTCAGCGGTTTTTGCAGCCGCTGAGCCCAGCCGACGCCCAGATGTCCCCGCGGCAGGAGAGTTCTGTGTCGGATCTGAGTGAGGGAGCACTCGGGTCTCTGGATTTGCTGACATCGTTGTCTCCACCGCATCTCTCTGCGCCCCCATGTCCAGCAGAGGCGCAGAGTGTTGAGCTTGGCCCCGAGGGAGAGGAGTTGGAGACCCCGGAGCAGGCAATGGGAGGAGCTACTACCCTAGCTGGAACGCTGGGTGGAACGGCTGCTGAAGGAGAAGGAGTACCACCAACAAGCACCCCAGCAGTGACACTGGAGATACTTTTGGAGGCTATCAAGAGACTGGATGTGAAGGTGGAGAAGACTGCCTCAGATATTGAGGTAATGGTTAAGAAAATGGATAACTTTTCTGAAAGTTTGCTAAAAGTCAAGCAAGAATGCATGGATAAAATATAAATTGAATCAGCTTCACTGAAAAATTCAATTACCACCATTGTTAAAGAACAAAATTCTACAGCCCGTAAAATAGAAATGATTGAGAACTTTAACAGAAGATTGAACTTGAGAATCCTAAATTGCCCAAGGATTTCGGCAATATCATCCATTGAGATTTTTAAAAAATTTCTGGTAGAATGTTTGAATTATCCGCAAGATCAGATTCCGCCTTTAAATAAAGTATACTTTTTACCTACTTCAAAAAGAAATTTAGATATACCTAAGGGTGAGAATTTGGTTACTGATAAAGACCTGCAAAATCTTACGGCAATATTAGAGGAATCATCTATGGAAGTTAAAGAAAGAGGAACTTTAATTGTTAACTTCATCTTTGAACAAGATCTTAATGCAGTTAAGAGGCTATTCTTTAAAAAGTCTGGATCACTTTTTTGTGGTCAATGTTTATGATTATATCATGATGTAACTAAAATAACCCAGGAAAGACGGAAAATGTTTTTGGGCATGAGAGAAGAGACAAGGAAGCTAGGTGCTACTTTTTTGCTAGCTTATCCATGCAAATGTGTCATTAAGTTTAAGGGCCTGAAATATGTGTATTTTACACCAGATCATCTACGTTCCTTTTTAGATCTCAAAGGTTTATCTAGTGGAGGGAATGTAGTTTAAAGGAAATGCTGGGTTCTAGCGTTTAAGTCTTTACTTTTATTTTTTTGTTGTATCATTGTAATATTACTCCCTATAATATCTTTGTTTTCTTTTCCTCCTTCTAATTGAGGTCTAAGGAAGAGTTAAGTTTCATATATATATTTATTTTAAAGATCGTAATGTTTAATGATGTTTTTCTTTTGGAACATGATTCTGTATTTCTAAATCAAGTAGTTATACTTGTAAAGTATGTTAAATTCAATAAAAATAAAGTTATTAAAAAAAAAACAAAAAAACTCTGAGAGAATTTCATGTTTACTGGTTTATTGTTTGTGTACTATGCTTCCCTTTCCTGTTCTCTACTGATTTTCTCATTTTAAGGCTTATTACAATCCTTTCTCAGCCTTCGCAAGATTATATATATATATATCTTGCGATATATATATATATATCTTGCGATATATAATCTTGTGATATTTTTTTTTTTAAATCAAGAGGTTATTTTTTCCACAGTAATCCATATGTCATTCTCATTTTATACTTCATAGCATTGACTTTTCTTTCTTTCTAGGATAGTTCCTCTGTTTTATCCTCTAAGACTATTCTTTTCACGAGAATCCTGCTTTCGTTGCTTATGAAATTCCTTTCCCTTTTCATTCGTATCTACTCTGGGACATGACTGGTTTCAACTACTCATTTGGTCTGCTATTCCATATGGGTACATTTTCCAATAGCCCTTTCTTATTTGATTTGTGAATATTTTTGGTGTCTCCATTGCTTATATTTAGATTCATCTGCCTCTAGGAGCTCATTTATTATTTTCTCAGCCTCCATACATATAGTTTTTCTCAGAATCCTCATTTTACCTCTAATAGAGCATGGAGTTCCTCTATTCATTTCTTTCCATTATGTTCCTTCCCTTGCCTTCACACTCTCATATCAGACATTAGGTCTAGGTTTTTTGCGAAGCAACTCAAATTTTTCTGAGTTCGTGAAACCCAACTCTCCCTCCATCCCTTTTATTCAAGCTAGAGAGTCCCACTTGTGAGGATAAAGCACAGTTACTTACCGTAACAGGTATTATCCAGTGACAGCAGGCAGATATTCTTACAATCCGCCCACCTCCCCTAGTTGGCTTCTTTGCTTGGGCATAGAACTGATGACCTCGCAAGCTGGCATCGGGCAGGAAGGCACTCACGCATGTGTGGTGCAGGCAGTCTAAGAGCTTTGAAAAGCTTAAAGTGATACTACACTTTTTATTGTCTGTACCGGGGCTCCGTGGATGACATCACCCACATGCATAAGAACATAAAAACATAAGCAGTACCTCTGCTGGGTCAGACCAGAGGTCCATCATGCCCAGCAGTCCGCTCACGCAGACCTGTATAGTGATCCTCTATTTATACCCTTCTATCCCCTTTCCTTCAGGAAATTATCTAATCCCTTCTTGAACCCCAATACCGTACTGTGTCCTATCACACCCTCTGGAAGCGCATTCCAGGTGTCCACCACTTTTGGGTGAAGAAGAACTTCCTAGCATTGGTTCTGAATCTATCCCCTTTTAATTTTTCTGAATGCCCTCTAGTTCTTGTAGTTTTCAAAAGTTTGAAGAATCTGTCCCTCTCTACTTTCTCTATGCCTTTCATGATCTTGTAAGTCTCTATCATGTCCACTCTAAGTCTCCGCTTTTCCAGGGAAAAGAGCCCCAGTTTCTCTAATCTCTCAGCATATGAAAGGTTTTCCATACCCTTTATCAATTGTGTCGCTCTTTTCTGAACCCTCTCGAGTATCGCTATATCCTTCTTAAGGTACGGCGACCAATATTGGACGCAGTATCCAGATGCGGGTGCACCATCGCCCGATACAACAGCAGGATAACTTCTTTCATTCTGGTTGTAATATCTTTCTTGATAATACCTAGCATTCTGTTCGCCTTCTTAAAGGCTGCTGCACACTGTGCCGACGGCCTTATTGTCTTGTCCACCAGTAATCCCAAGTCCTTTTCTAGGCTACTTTCACCCATTACCAGCCCTCCCGTCATATAGCTGTATATCGGGTTTCTGTTTCCTACATGCAAGACTTTACATTTCTCTACATTAAACTTCATCTGCTATCTTTTCGCCCACTCTCCGTTTGTTGAGGTCCCTTTGTAAATCTTCACAGTCCTCTTTAGTCCTAACCCCACTAAAAAGTTTTGTGTCATCTGCGAATTTTATAACTTTGCACTTTGTCCCTGTTTCTAGATCATTTATAAATACATTGAACAGCAGCGGTCCAAGTACTGACCCCTGCGGAACACCACTCGCGACCCTCCTCCAGTCAGAGTAGAGGCCCCTCACTCCCACCCTTTGCCTCCTACCTGCCAACCAATTTCTGATCCATCTATGTATGTCTCCTTCCACCCCATGGTTCTTCAGTTTTCATAGTAGGCGCTCATGGGGTACCTTGTCAAAGGCTTTTTGGAAATCTAAGTATACGAGGTCTATGGGGTCCCCATTATCCATCCGTTTGTTAATTCCTTCAAAGAAGTGCAATGAGTTTGTTTGGCATTATCTTCCCTTGCAGAAGCCATGTTGGCTTGTTTTCATGTTTGTTCCTTTCTAGATGCTCATAGATGCTGTCTTTTATCAGCGCTTCCGCCAACTTCCCCGGAACCAAAATCAAACTTACTGGTCTGTAGTTCCCCGGGTCGCCTCTCGATCCTTTTTTGAAGATGGGCGTAACATTAGCTATCTTCCAATCCTCCAGGATCACGCCTGTTTTCAGGGACAGATTGCAAACCTGCTGTAGTAGTTCCACTATTTCCTCCTTTAGTTCTTTCAATATCCTAGGGTGGATTCTGTCCGGGCCCAGAGATTTGTCAGTTTTTAATCTATCTACTTGTGTACGTCTTCAAGGCTTACCTCCATGGATGTTAATTTATCTGTTTGATCTCCTTTGAAGATTTTTTCAGATTCCGGCATGTTGGATATGTCCTCTTTTGTAAATACTGACGAAACGAACATGTTTAGTCTATCCGCCACTTCTTTTTCCTCCTTCACCACTCCTTTCCTATCTCCGTCATCCAGCGGTCCCACCTCCTCCCTAGCCGCCTGCTTCCCTTTAACATATCTGAAGAACGGTTTGAAATTTTGTGCTTCCCTGGTTAGCCTCTCTTCATATTCTCTTTTTGCTCTTCTAACCGTGAGATGACTTTCTTTTTGATGCTTCCTGTACTCTTTCCAGTTTTCCTCGGTTTTGTCCTTTTTCCATTTCCGGAATGAATTCTTCTTATCTCCTATCACTTTCTTCACTTCTTTAGTTATCCACGCTAGGTTTTTTGTTCGGCTCTTTTTGCATCCTTTTCTAAATCTGGGGATATACAGATTTTGCGCCTCGCTCACCGTGTCCTTGAATAAAGACCAGGCTTGCTCTACAGTCTGCGATTTCTTTGAGATGTTCCTAAGTTTCTTCCTTACCATTACCCTCATCGCTTCGTAGTTTCCTTTCTTGAAGTTAAAACTTGTCGCTGTGGTTCTCTTTCCCGTCGGTATTCCTACTTCAACTTTGAACTTGATCATATTATGATCGCTGTTTCCCAACAGTCCTACTACTTCTACTTCCTTTGCAGGTCCTCTTAGCCCATTAAGGATTAGATCCAGAGTGGCATTCCCTTTCGTTGGTTCTCTGACAAGCTGTTCCAGGAATCTAGTCTCCCTAGCACATTTTGAGTTTCCAAGACTCCAGTCTATCCCAGGATAGTTGAAGTCTCCCATTACAATTGTTCCTGCATAACACCTGTTACAGTAAGTAACTGTGCTTTATTGAAGCATCTTTTAGTCTGGCTCTCAACTTAGCACCCTTCTCTTGGCTATGATATCTCCTTCAAGTAGGATTCAAGATAAATTTTCAAAAGTTATATTTGGATATAGATCTAACTTGAGTGACTGATCACGATGGCCTTCAGGCTCCTGCTGCGACCTTGGGAGATAGAGGTTAATAGGGATATAGATTCCAGTTCCCCTGTGAGGGTTTTGAAACTATGATTTCCTCTCGGAATTTGAATTGGGAGAGTCCTCTTCCCCTAAACTCTCCAAGAGAAATTTCTAATTTGGAGACATGGTATTTACAGGGCAACTCTATAACGGGAGACCCACATTTTGGTACCCAGAGGTTACTATATGGAGACCATTCTATAAATGACAGTAAGGCCCCAATTCTAAAAATGACACCTAAAAGTTAGGCACTGAGTAATGCAGCACTAAGCATTACTCTATAAAATTTAGGTGCACTTTATAGAATTACACATAGTAGTGCCTAAAGTGGGCTTAGGCATTTTAACCTTAGGCGCAGCCTATTTTTGCCAGGGTTTTCTTACCCTAAATGAGTGTGCGTAAATTAGGCATCTACTGGTGCCCAAGTCCAAAACAGGTGCCTAGATGAAAAACACACCAATGATCAGATCCTAACCATGCCTTCTTTATGGTAGGTGCCTTGGACTAAGTGCCTACCTCAAAGTGGTAACACCTACTAAGTTAGGTACCTACCATCCAATTAAGTTCAATTAACAGCACTTATAAATTGTTAATTGCCAATTATTGGAACAGATTAAGTTTGTTAAACAATTAAGTTAGGCACCTACAATAGATCAGCTAGGCACATAACTGTAAGCATCATTTACAGAATCTGGGCCTAAGTGCTTAATTTCCTTTATAGAAAGTTAGCATATTGCACACATATGTTTAAACATGGTTTGCACCTAGATTCTGTAGAAACAGGGATCTGTGGGATATATATTCCAGCATAACCAGGTATATATGTGCCTAGGTTCTGGAATTCGGAGATCTGTGGTATTTACGGGGTCATAAAATTGCAGAATGAAGAATAAGTATACTCTGGATCATCCTCATGGACGTTATTAAAAGAACTTCCTGAATTTCAAATTGCTTTTTGTGTTTGACTCTTTCATGTTTGAGTTAAGGAGTTTATCCAAAGTCTATAAAATAAGCTTTATTTATATCTAATTTTAAAAGCCTTCTCTAGACCCATTGGTAGAGTTTCCAGATGTCTGGGTTTCTCCAGACATGTTGTGTTTTTGAGGGCTCCTTCAGACATCTGGGTGGCTTTTGAAAACTGTCAGGTATTCACAGTGCTCCGGTCAGCTGAAGGCATGCCTGCAATCTTCAGACTACCAGCAGCCTCAGACAGCTACACATGCTGTCTTCAGCGGCCCAGAAGCTTTGCCTCTTCAGGAACAGGAAGTTGACACTGAGGGAAAGCTTCCGGGGCCACCAAAGGCAGCGTGTGCAGCTGACTGATGCTACCAGTGACCCAAAGATTGAAAGAGGCAGGCCTACCCTGGAGGAGAAAAGGAGAGGCACTCATCATACAGGGGGACAGGGGAGCAATATCACACACAATTGGAGGGAGGGAGGGGTAAGGAAGGAAGCCATATTGGGAGAGAGGGAGGAAGAAAGGAAAGTGTATTACTAGAAATAGTAGTAAAGAAGGAAGTCCAAGAGATGGGAGAAAGAGTTGCCAGACCATGGGGTGAGGGAGGAAAGTGAAGGGAAGCAGAGGAGAGTGGTTTCAAACCACAGGGAGAGAGTATAGATGGAGATGGAGATGGAGATGGAAGGGAAGGGAAGGTGATAGAGATGTTAGACCATGGGGTGGGGGCAGGGAAGCAAAGAAAAGGGAAGTGAAGGTTGAGGACAGAGAAATGCTGGACCACGTGGAGGGATGGAGAGGAGAGATGTCAGAGCATGGGATGAAGAGATGGAAGGGAAGGAAACAGAGATACCAGACCATGCGGTGGGATGGGGTGGGGTGGGAGAGATGTAAGGGATAGAGACAAAGATAATAGACCTTGGGAGAGAAAAGGAGAGGAAAGAGAAGCTAAACTATTGGGGGAGGGGAGGAAGAAGGTAGGAGAGATGGAAGAGATGCCAGACCATGGGATGAGGTGGGGTGGGGAAGGAAAGGAGAGCAAAGCAGCATTTAGACCTGCCAGAGCATGGGGGAGGGGGAGGGAAGAGACAGGAGAGATAAAAAATGGAGAGAGGTGAAGCTGGAATGAATCATGTAAAAAGAAGAGGGGGCACAAGAAGGATGAAAGAGGGATAGGGTAGACAGTTTATGGAAAGGGCATAGAAAGAGGGCAAATGCCATATGGAAGGGGGAGATAGCAGACAGTGAATGAAAGGAGCAGAAAAAGAGGACAGATGCTGGATAGGAGAGAGAGGGCAAATGCTAAATGGAAGGAAGAGAGTGCAGAGGAGAAAAGAAACCAGAGATGACAAAGGTAAAACTTTTTTTTTTCTTTTTTCGTTAGGAAAAGTAGCATTGCAGCTTGTTGATAAACATTTATAAATAGAAAATGATACTTTTATGGATGTTTCATTCAAGTTAGTTCTAAGTGGAATGAGTAGAAAGATGTCATCTGCATAGTCTAGGGAGCTCATGAATCGGTTGAATAATATAGGGGATAGAAAGGAATTCTGAGTGACACCAGAGAAGGATTTCCATGTTTGTGAGACTGTGTCATCTTTACACACACTATATTCTGTATTTGTTAGACCAGGCCTGCAAAACTAAAAAATGATCTGAGGCCAAAACAAAGTCGAAAAATGTAGCGAGGGCCGAAGGTAGTGGCCACAGCTTGAGTTACCCGGAAGTGCGCGGATGTTACCGCATTGATATCATGCACATGTGTGACATCATCACATTGACCTCCGCGTAGAGGCCTTCCAGATGGGCCCTGAGATGCTAGTAGGGGGTGCCAGCAGGAAAGAAGGCAGCAGAGGAGAGGCATTGTTGATGGCTGATTGCCTACAGCAGTGTTTCTCAACTACTTCAAGCTAAGTATCCCCAAGCACAGACCTCCCAAGCTCCACCCTAAACCCACCCAGATCCTGCCCCCTTTACTAACTGAATGCAATTTTTTCCTTTCATTTTTCATATACACAGCAGATATAAATTCTCAAAACTGACACATTTCGATCACTAAATTGAAAATAAAATCATCTTTCCTACCTTTGTTGTCTGGTGATTTAGTGCATCCAACATTTCCTTCACAATCCAGCCCCATCCCCTTTGGGTCCAGGTCTCTATCTCTTTTATGTCTGCTTACCCTCCCTAGATACAATGTCAGTTCTCCTTTGTACCTACCACCACCTTTGTTCCAAGCCTCCCTCTCTCTCCGTCCTCTGTTATGATTTCCATCTCTCTGTTCTTCCTCAGGGTCTCTCCTCCTCTATCTCTTCTGTCTGTACCTCCCATAGTCCAACATCTGCCTCCTGTCTTTTCTCTTTGGTTCAGGCCTCTCTCTCTCTGTATTTCTTCTTCTTACAAAACCTCCCCCCAGCATTTGTTCTCTTTTCTTCCAGGTCTTTCTCTGCTTCTCTTTCTCCCCTGCCTTCCTCCCTGGTCCAGAATCTTTCCACCTCTCTGCAGTCTCTTTCTCTTTCTTCCCTCTTCCAAGTCCAACATCTGTCCCTCTCTCTTCTGCCTCCCCTTTGTTTCAGGTTTCTCCCTCTTTCTATCTTCCTTCTGCTAACATTTTGAGTCCTCCCACCTTTGATCCAGATCTTTCTTTCTCTCTCACTCTCTTTGTCTTCCTCCTCCCCAGGGCCTGGCATCTCTCTTCTCGGTTCAGGGAGTTTCCCCTCTCTACCCCCTCTGGTCCAGCATCTGCCCTGTCTTCCACCTCCATTTTGGTTCAAAACTTCTTTCCCGCACCTCCTCAAGGCCCTTTTCTGTTCCTGCCCCTGGTGTCCAGATCCAGCGTCTCTGACAATCCCAATCCCACCGGGGCCCTCGCAACGGGTGGGGCATTACCTCTGCTGCGTCCCACACCCAGCGAGGTCGTCTTCTGTGCTGTGCCTTCCGTGCTCGATACAGCTCTCACTCCGCGCTGCTGCTCTTTCCCCATAGTCTCACCTTTAAAAGCGCCATTGCCGCTTATCGAGGACCAACAAGCTAATTATGACTGCCTGCAGAGCGAACCTAGCAGGCTGCCTTCAGTCTCTGCACATGTACCCTACGCCGTAGTCCTACCCCTGATGTCAGAGGGGGGGCGGGACCACGGCAAAGGGAACGTGTGTAGAGACTGATGGAAGCCTGCTTTGTCCTTGATAAGCAGCGGCGGTGCTTTTAAAGGTGAGACTAGGGGGGAGGAGCAGAAGCAGGAGCGTGGAGTGAGAGCCATATCAGGCTGGGCTGCAGTGAGAGCCATTTTGGGCCGCATGCGACCCGTGGGCCATATGTTGTGCAGGGCTGGGTTATGCCCAGCTCATTTAGTTTGATAAGTAATAAGTTCTAGTCTACAGAATTGAAGATGGTTGATATGTTAAACTGGAGTAGGACTGATTGTTATCCTATATTCAGCATCTGTTTGATTTTAGTTGCTAAGGTCAGTAGTCGGAGTTCTATGCTGTGATATGCATGAAAGCCAAACTGAGTGGGATAAAGGCAGGAGAATGTGTTGATGTAGGTGGTGAGTTGAGTGCCGACTAGAGTTTCAAGAAGTTTTGGTTAGCAGAGGAATGCCAACAATTGATCTGAAATTTGATGGGGCGGATAGGTCAACTCCTTGGGTTTTGGGAATCAGTGTGAGTGTGATGTGTTCCATTCTGATAGTTCACCAGCTGTTAATAGGTTTTTGAGTAGTGAGGCTAAACATAGGGTTAGTCTTTGGAATGTATGTGAAGAGATGTGAAGGATATTCAACACAAATAGATTTACTTACCTTACTCTCCATGCCCGATTCGTGGCCGATCCGTGCAGGCCTGACCAATTCACAAAACAATAAAATTAAAATGAGGGCAATTGGAGGAATGCCCCCCCCAACCGCACATATCACTAGTGTGCAATCCTGACACATGCGCAGACCATCTGCTTTCCTTGTAGATGGTCTGCGCATGTGTTCGGTGTTAGTTTTTGTTGGAGGTTTTTTTTACTGGCCCTGAGTCTCCTGCTTGGGAAGGACGATCCCCGGCATTTAAAAGCAGGCAATTTTTGACTTTCATGCTCTCTGCCGCCCTTCCCTGCAGTGCAGCGCCGCTTTAAAACCATGGGCTCGCAGTGCGGGGAAGGGCAGCAGAGAGCAGGAGAGTCGGGGCAGCAAGAGCAGGGCTCGGCTGGAAGGGGCAGAGAGCAGAGCAGCTCCATTCTCAGTTGTGAATTAGCAAAAGGCCTAGAAACACTGAAGAAGTTAGGAAGAGAGAGAAGTGGCAGAGAGCAGGAGAATCGGGGGAGCCAGAGAGAGTCGGGGCAGGCGGAGAACAGGAGAGTTGGGGGAGGCAGAGAGAGCAAGAGAGCCAGGGAGGTAGAGAGAGAAGAGTCTGAGTGGAGCCTCACCAAAGACGGGGCAGAGAGCAGTTTCTTACACAAGTGACTGGACCTCACCAGTCGCTTGTTCTTGATCGGCCAGCCAGTCGGTGTGTCAAGAAAATAATGGTAGTGAATCGTGTCCTTCCTGCTTTGCAAGCCGATTCCTCTCATTTGCATGCACAGATCGGGATCGGAGAGCTACACAGGTTAGTGAATCGGGTCGGAGGGAAATCGGGCCGCAAAGGGCTTGCAAACCAATCGGTGCACGATCGGTTTGCTTAGTGAATCTAGCCCAAATATTACACAACTTTTGTTGGATAATCTTTTCAGTTGAGAATAATTATCTGGAGTAAGAGGGTCTTGCTTAGACTATTGCAACTTGCTACTCTCGTGTCTTCTACTCAACCATCTCTCTCCCCTTCAAGCCATTCAAAATTCTGCTGCATGACTTATATTTCACCCAGCTGCAATACTCTCATTACCCCTCTCCTCAAGTCACTTCATTGGTTCCCCATCCATTTCCGAATACAGTTCAAACTCCTCTTACTGATTTATAAGTGCATTCATTCTGCAGCCCCTCAATATCTCTTTTCACTTATCTACCCCTGTGCTTTCTTTCATGAACTTCATTCCCTCTTATCTGCACCCTTCTCCTCCACTGCCAACTCCAGACTCTGATCCTTCTATCTTGCTGCAACGTATGCCAGGAAAAGACTGTCTGAGTCAATACGCCACTATCTGTCTCTAGCAGTCTTCAAATCCAAGCTAAAAGCCCACTTTTTCGAGGCTGCTTTCAACTCCTAACTCCCACTCACCGTAAAATACCTATGTCCATCCTATCATTCTCTCTGCAAGAAACTCCCCAACCCCTATACTGTATATCCTGTCTGTCTGTCTGTCCAAATTAGATTGTAAGCTCTTCTGAGCAGGGACCATTTATTGCATGTTAAATGTACAGCACTACGTATGTCTTTCAGCACTATAGAAATGATAAATAGTAATAGTAGTAGTAAATAAAATCAGAATTCTAGGGTTGAAGCAGCAACTAGTGACTCACTCTCCTAGTGGTGTTTTACAGAAAAGCAGAAAATGTGACTCCTTTAACAAACTGATCTGTAGCTGGTCAATGACTTGATGATTATTCACTCTCCAAACAGTAATTACTATGTTCTTTTGGCCACAGGGAAAGTTCATGCAGGCTTTGGATGTTTTTCACAATGACATCTTAGTAGTACTGTGGTGAAACCCTTCACATTTACAGTAGATCTTTTTTCTGTTCCTTTTTGCCTTCATTTCACCAGCTTAAAAAATGCATAGACTTTCTTTGTTATTGATGTGCTTTGAAAATCCATTCACTTTCCACTTGCTGCTTTTGACAAACAATTTATCTTCATTTTCACTTATCTTTTCTTTGGGTTTTTTTTTTTCTGCAGCTATAGTAAGTTTTCTGATTGCTGCAACAGTTTCTGTTGGTTCATGGTTTTGTTTCACATTCACATTTTGTCAGCTAAAAGAAAGTTTGACTGGATCTGTGTGTGGAATATTAAGCATTAAAAAGAGGACCCTGTCCTGAAAAAAAACGGAGGATGGGCTGGGGAGGGCTTCAATGTCTGGGAGGGTGTAGATGGGCTGGAGTAAGTCTTAACAGAGATTTCGGCAGTTGGAACCCAAGCACAGTACAGGATAAAGCTTTGGATTCTTGCCCAGAAATAGCTAAGAAGAAAAATTAAAAAATTTAAATTGAATCAGGTTGGGCAGACTGGATGGACCATTCGGGTCTTTATCTGCCATCATCTACTATGTTACGGTATTTCTGGAGTTTTCCTTCCCTGGTTGGAATGAAAATTAAACTAAAGATATTTCTGCTTGCTGTGGGACTCAAGTCAAGCGGGTACAAAAGTTAAGGATAAAACCTGGAGTGGATTCCTTTGAACTAGATCAGTGAAACAGGATGCTGCAGGTTTGACACAACCACTCCCAACAGTAACAGATAACTCTGGGGATTCCTAAAGCAATCTGAAATGAAGATTCAGTTAGAGTCTGAGAGAGAACTGAGGAGGAAAGTGTTGTTGGACTGCAAAAACTCAAAAGGTGGCTGCTGAGCTCCAGGGGTTTTGCAATCAGAATTTCAAAGAGAAAGGTAAGTTGCCTGTTTTGCACCAAGGAGGCTCTTCTGAAATCAAAGCTGACCCCATTCCCCAGCCTGAAACCAGAGAAATCACAGAGGGACTTCACCAGTGACACCTCACTAGTAATAGAAGGGAAATTGTACACATCTTACTCATATTTGGAGCCATTCAGCCTAGGACGGGACTATTGTTCAATGCAGGGTTCTACAAATACCGCTTCAACATATTTTGCATAGTGACTATAAGGCCGAGAAGCTCTCACCTCAGTTAAAGCATTAAGCAATATTAACGCTCTCAAGGAATTGATAACAGCGGGATCTGGACACGTCCACTGTTGCCCTATAACCCCAACACCTTGACTCTCCCTCCCCATACTCCCCCAGCATGACTCCAAAAACACTCTGACTACAATTGTTGGTAATTAGCCGCAGCTCAATTTATTAATCATAACACTTAACATAATATAATTTCAATTATAACATAGTTAACATAAACTCCCAGAGCTCCTCCCGAGCTACCCATAGACTTCATTGCCCTCGACCCTGCCACCCCAGCAAGGGTCAGAGGGGTGGCATGTCCCTCATGCCCCATTATCCGGGTCACCTGACCCACCAGGCACGGCACCCCGCCGGCCCACCGCTCATCACCGGATGAGCCCCAATGACCCAGTAGCTCGGGAGATCCGCCCCCGAGCTACTCCCAACTACCGGAAAAAAACATGGGGTGGGTGGGAGGGAAAAAACCGGCTCAGGAGGACCCACGACGGTTGAGTCCTCCACAGTCTCGCCTTTTATCGATTCACCCCCCCCCCCCACCGCGCGCTCCTACTACCTCCAATCACTTTAAATTCTCCTGCCTACCCAGCCAATCATATCTCCCCTAAAACTCACCGCCCCCCCCCGACCGCCCCAGCCGATGGGCAACACGCAGGCCTACCAGCCCCGTGTTATCTTACGCCCATCGACACGGGGGTCTCGGGCTATTCTTAACAGCGGGATCTGGACACGTCCACTGTTGCCCTATAACCCCAACACCTTGACTCTCCCTCCCCATACTCCCCCAGCATTACCCCAAAAACACTCTGACTACAATTGTTGGTAATTAGCCGCAGCTCAATTTATTAATCATAACACTTAACATAATATAATTTCAATTATAACATAGTTAACATAAACTCCCAGAGCTCCTCCCGAGCTACCCATAGACTTCATTGCCCTCGACCCTGCCACCCCAGCAAGGGTCAGAGGGGTGGCATGTCCCTCATGCCCCATTATCCGGGTCACCTGACCCACCAGGCACGGCACCCCGCCGGCCCACCGCTCATCACCGGATGAGCCCCAATGACCCAGTAGCTCGGGAGATCCGCCACAGGCCTGAGATCCCACAGGCCCCCCCCCCCCCCAAGAAACCAAGCCGCGGCTAACATAAACCAAGAACGGTCTCACAACACACCGCAAAGTCATCTAAAAGTAGGTCCCACCCAACCTCAGACAAATGAACCCCATCTTTATGAAAAAGCCCCGCACAACCGACCTCGACCCACCCGTGCAAAATCTGCTTACCACCTTGTGACACTACCCACTTTCCAATCTGCCGATTAAACTTGGCCAATCCCCGGGTCCAACGACGAGACGCCAAACACCGAGGCCGCGGAATAACGTCCGACCAAACAACCCGCGAACTCGGGAACCAGTCAAAAACAACTCGCAAGTCATCCTTAATGATGTTGAGCAACTGCCTAGCTGGCAATGTATCAACATCATTACCCCCTAAGTGTAGGATAATCACATCCGGACGACGAGGGCATGACCGCAAACGAGACAGAAACGGCAAAAGTTGATGCCACCTCATACCCCGCTGCCCCCACCAGGATACCCGGATGCCCAAATGTCCCAGCCCAAGATGACGACCTCCAGGACGCAACGAGGCCCTCTCGCCGGCCCAATGAATGAAGGAGTGGCCAATGATCCATACTGCCGCACTGCTCCGGACCGCACCTGAAAAGCAAACAACAAATTGCAACAGTCCAGAACTATGACTCTACACACGTGCTACACAACAGTCCCCAAATTACTGATTCTCCCTTCTCCCCCTCCGCCCTCTACCAGACCCGGCCGGTCTAATGTAAGAGCGAAAGGCTCCTGAAGCCCAACACCCCAACCGCCGGATACCGACTTCCGGCATCCCGGCAGCACTAGCGCTAGTGGCCGCACCTATCCGAAAAGAATGCGTGCCGTAGCAACTCGGATCCTCCCCGCAACGTGCTAAGGCTAGGCGCAGCACCGCTAGAAACTGGAACCGGGACAGAGGAACCCCATCAGCATGCACGAACAAAATCGGGGACCCCACCGCTCGCAACAATAAAAACTCCCGCAAACAGGACACCGGACACGAAATACAACCCGCAATTCTGTTGAGAACTAGCCACTGCCCGCGTCCCGCCTGATCGGTCTTGGAGCTAACCACATGAATCTCCACCTCGGTATCACCTAACCGCACATGTTGAATACACAAACCGCGCCCCCTAGCCCTGTCAGCTGCACTCACCAGCAACTCCCCCACTCTCAACGCACCAAAGAAAGCAAGGGAAAAAGCCGCCCGAAACATACCCGCTTCATAAGGGGAGTAGGCCAAATCCGGCAAGACTGCCAATAGCTGCACCAGCAAGGCATGCTGAATAGGTAAACGAGAATCAGGCCTACTAGGCACCGCTCTCCCCAAAGCTCGAAGCAGGCGCCGCACCAGGAAACCCGAAGCAGGACACGACCAGCCCAATGCCCGACAGAAAAAGGCAAACCCAACCAAACGCCCCTGAACCACTCGACGGGAAAGCTGGGTCCTGTAGGAATTCAACACGAAATCCTCCAGCAAGGATTCGGCCACATCCCCAGGCGTCCAGCCTCTGCTGCAGAGAAAAGTAGCCACCAAACGGAACCCCGCTGAATAATGAGACCAAGTAGCAGGCGCTACTGACAGGCGGAGCATGTCCCACACTCCCTCTCGACCAGGCTCCACAAATGCGCCGGCATCGAAGCACCTTCTTCGTGCGCCTCCGGCGCCAGCCGACGAAACTGTGAGAAATGGAAACGAGAAAGAGCGTCAGCAATTCCATTGTGCGAACCAGGGACATGTCGCGCTCTGAGATACAAATTAAGACGCAGACACCGTAAAACCAAGGCTCGCACCAACCCATTCACCGCTAGGCAACGCGCCACCTGTCTATTAACCACTTCCACCACCCCCAGGTTATCGCACCAGAACACTACCCGCCTATCCCGCAATTTATCCGCCCACAAGTCGCAGGCCACAACGAAAGGAAACAATTCCAGGAGTGTAATCTTCCGCGTAATACCCTTCTCCACCCAAGCTTGCGGCCAGCGCTCCGCACACCACGCCCCCTGACAGTACAGGCCGAATCCCACCCCTCCAGCCGCGTCCGAAAACAGCTCCAAGTCGCAATTAGACACCTCAGGAGCCTGCATAGGCAAATAGCCATTGAAGTCGCGTAAAAAACAAGCCCACATACACAGATCAGCTCGAACTCCCGCAGACAGCCGCAAAAAATGTCGCTTCTCCCTAACCCCCGCCGTGGAAGCCGCTAATCGACGCGAAAAGGCACGCCCCATGGGCAAAACTCGACAGGCAAAATTAAGAGAGCCTATCAAGGACTGAACTACCTGCAAGGTAGTTTTACGCACCGACAAAACACGCTCGATCAGACCTAGCAGCTGCTGAACCTTACCCACCGGAAGACGAGTCACTAAATTCTCCGAATCCAGCTAAATCCCTAGAAAAACCAAAGATGACACCGGGCCCTCAGACTTGTCCCTCGCCAACGGTATCCCAAACTCGGCAGCCATGGACTCGAAGGCGCCCTTCAAACGCGAACAGTCATCCGAATCCGACGGTCCTATGAACAGAAAATCGTCAAGATAGTGAACGACCGCATCCAACCCAGCCCGCTGAACCACCACCCAGTGCAGGAAGGAGCTGAACATCTCAAAATAGGAACACGAGATAGAACAACCCATAGGCAAACAACGATCGTAGAAATACGCACCGTCAAAACGGAAACCTAACAACGGATAAGACTGCGGATGAACCGGCAACAGTCTGAAGGCAGATTCAATATCCACTTTAGCTAACAATGCACCGCGGCCCGCCCTAAGAATGAGCCGCAGGGCACAATCAACGGATGAATAACGAACCGTGCACAGATCCCTCGGAATACCATCATTCACGGAAGACCCAACGGGCCGAGATAAATTGTGAATGAGGCGAAACTTACCCGGTTCCTTCTTAGGGATCACCGCTAGAGGGGACACCATCATAACCAGAAAAGGCTGCTCCCGGAAAGGACCAGCAATCCGGCCCAGCCGCAATTCCTCCTCCAATTTTCGGCGGACCACAGCACCCAAATGTGAAACAGAGGACGAATTCCGTGCCCGAACCCCAATCAACTCCCCCCGAAATGGAATCTCAAAACCCTCAGAAAACCCTCTCTCCAAGAGGAGAGCCACACACACCGGCCTATAACAACGAAGCCACGGGAGCAACATACCGACCAAGACCGGAGTAGGAACCGCTCGCGTCCCCCCACTACTTGCCAACCCCTGAAGGACCTCCCGCTTGCTTCTTGGGGCACTTAAGGAGGGAATGTGGCTGCCCGCATTGGGAGCACGCATGTCGAAATCTACAGTCTGTGAAGGAACAGCTGGACTTGTTAAATCTCCAACACACATCGCCGAGCCCACCTCCGCCAGACCCCCCCCCCCCATCCCAGGCCGAAAGGGCCGCCCGCCGCCCGGAGCAACCGCCGACGCCCGACCCACCCCCACCTGGGCCGCCCCAGCTTTTGAGGACATATGGGTGAGCCACAGATTAACATCCTGCGTGCCCCAGGACATATGCGTGTTCTCCTCCATCTTGTCCCTAAAAGCCTCATCATAATTTAACCATGTCCACCCACCAAAGCGCTGATACGCATCTAGTACAGAATCAGCGTACGCTAACAATAAACCATAATCCTCCGGACGGGACCTTCCCCAAACACTGGCTAGCCGCATGAATGCCCGTATCCAATTAAGTATGGACCGCGAGACTGGCACAGGTTTCACCGCACCCCCCGCACGTTTTGATTTTTTCTTGCTACGCCGGTGTGCTCTACCCTCCAGGAGACGAAAAATGTCGATACAGGCACGTCGCCTAATCTTGTGCCGTAAGTCGCGCGGTACACGCTCCCAGAGTTCGGTCAGCGCAACCAAGGCCGGCACACCTCTACCATCCCCTTGCTGCATCGCGCCCCCCGTACCCACCGGGCCCCCCTCCTTAACCGCCCCGGCCCGAGGAGAAGAAGATGCCGATGAGGAAGACGAAGATGAGGAGGAAGACCGACTCGAAGAGGATGAATCCCTTCTACGCCGCCGCTTCCCCCTACTCTTCCTCCCCCCAGTTCTCACCCCAGAAACCACAGCAGGCGCAGCCTTACCCGACGTGGAAGGTCCAGCCTCCTCCAAGGAGAGGCCACTCACAGCAGCCTCCGCAGACGCCACAGATCGTCGATCCTCAACAGCGACGCCACGGCCAGCAACCGCCACACCCGAAGAGGGACCAGCGACGCCTCCGCCAACAGCCGCTGGCTCCAACGCCGGCGTCACCGAAACTCGCCCGCCACTCTGCCGATCGGAGATGCCATCCACGCTGCCGGTAGGGGGACCTGGAGCCGCTCCCGCAGCACCCCGCTGGTGTTCTGGAACCATCGCTGGACTCTGTGAAAAGAAACCACAGCCAGGAACAGAGCCCGGAACACCACCCCCTTGCATACCCCAACCAGAGCCTCCAACCCCAAAAGGCCAGGAGCCACCCATCCATCCAGGATGCCCACTACCCCCCCAAAATGGGGGCAAAGAACCTGAACCCCAACCCTGCTGCCCAGAACACCAAGGGATCATGCCAAACGGCGACCCCCAAGGTCCCATGGGACTCCCGCCCCAAACACCCGACCCCCAGCTGGTAGAAGGCTGTGGCGATGGCTGCGAATGGACCCTGTCCCCATGGGACAACCCCTCCACCCCCAACTCAGGAGCAGTAGCCAGGTCCCCCAGGCCAGACACTGAAGCCTCACCCAGCAACCCAGCATGCCCCGACGCAGCACTGAGGGCTGGCCCTGCACCTCGCCCCTCCCCCACCGACTCCTGCACCATGTTAGGTGCTGCCGAGCTGCGGTCCCCAGACCGGGCGGACGCCTGCCCGCCCGACTTTGTCTTCCCCTTTTTGGGCCCCGCCCCCTTCAGCGAAGCCACGCGCTCCGGCCGCTCCTGCCTCGCAACCCGCCCACTCACCAGGCCCGCTGAGCCGGCCAGAGCGATCGCCGAAAGCGCATCGCATTTCGAGCGACGCACCGGCCTGCCCCGTTCGAACCCACCGTCTACACCCACCTGCTCTCCCGGGTCCTCCACCAACGAGTCCCCCGCCCGAAAGGAAATTTCAGCCTCGTCGCGCTCCTGCTCCTCCACTGCCGCCAATCGCTCCGCCATAACCCACGAGTAGAGAGGACCACGCGCTCCCATGAAACGCCACGAGGTTAGCAAAAAACCGGCTCAGGAGGACCCACGACGGTTGAGTCCTCCACAGTCTCGCCTTTTATCGATTCACTCCCCCCCCCCACCGCGCGCTCCTACTACCTCCAATCACTTTAAATTCTCCTGCCTACCCAGCCAATCATATCTCCCCTAAAACTCACCGCCCCCCCCGACCGCCCCAGCCGATGGGCAACACGCAGGCCTACCAGCCCCGTGTTATCTTACGCCCATCGACACGGGGGTCTCGGGCTATTCTATAGGAAAAACTAACATCTCCACCATATTACATTGGGTCTCTTCTGAACTAGTCACATACTCCGCTGAGTATTTTACATGTCTCTGTTTTTCTTTGCTCAGTCTTTTTTGGCTGCAGCTCGGTAGGTAGTTTAAGACAGAACTACAGTTCTTTAGAATGTCTTTAATTATAACTGTTTAAATTCCTCTATATACTTATCTATGCTACCATGTACAGTGAAGTTACTAAGTATATAGAAGTAAAGTTGGTTATTATTTTTTGCTTTAATAAATTCTAGGACGGAAAGAGGTTTGTCACGACAACAGGGAACTACTGTCTCTTGATATCAGCTATCCATACTTTAGCAGGCAGTCTTAGAACCCTAATTCTAGGTACTGAGGCATTCAGCCCCATACAACCAAACTCTAGAAACCCGAAATGTACTGGGACCTGCCTCCTGCATGGCATAAGCAGCCACAGCGTGGAAAGGGAGCCATGGGGTAGAGAATGATACTGGGAAAAATTTGTCCCCATCACCACGGGATCTCTCTATCCCTGTCTCGTCCCTGCGAGCTCTGTCCTCATCTGCACAAGCCTCGGACACTTTAAAATCATATGTGTTCAAGGCTTGTATGATTAAGACAGAGCTTGCAGGAATGGGATAGGGACGGGGACAGGGCGGGGGGTATTGAGATCCCACATGGATGGGGACAGGGGCAAATTTGTTCTCGTGTCAGTCTCTACCTTGGGAGTTAATGTGTACTGATTGTTGTACAGGTTTCAAGACATCCAAAGGTCAGTTAATCCAGCTTCTGCAGTGTATCGGCCATTCCCTCATTGGCTAAGCTTCATCGCCCAGGCAGTATATGCAGAACTTATTGCACTTGAAAGTAGAAATCTTATCTAATTAGTCTCCCTAGTCACATACAGCCAAAAATCCCTGCTTTCTTAGTTGATATTATTAGAGAAGAAAGAACAACGACTTGGGAATATGCTATGAAGTTTAAGGTTTATTAAGTATTTATTATACTGCCACTCTGTAGTTAACAATATCAACTATAATGTAATGTAATGTAATGTAATTTATTTCTTATATACCGCTATATCCTTTAGGTTCTAAGCGGCTTGAAGAAAATATACATTAAGATTATAAATGAGAAGTAAGAAGGTACTTAAAAAATTCCCTTACTGTCCCGAAGGCTCACAATCTAACTAAAGTATATAAGATATATAAGATATAAGAAGGAAATAACATTGGGATTGTTATACTACTTTAGTATTCTATAAACCAAGAAAGTGTTAGCATTGCATTATTTACAATATAGTAAGTATGAGGGGCCGCTGAAAAGTATGCAACCCAACCAACAAAGTTGGGGCAATTGCCATCAAGGTCTATACACATAGGGGCTCATAATCAAAACTTAAATATGTTTAAAAACCCACCTAAGTCATCACTTGGACAATCTAAAAGACAGGTTTTCCAACTGCTGATAATAAAAATGGCTTTTTGGACATATCCAGGGACATTTTAGGCCTCTGAATCCCGCTGTGCACCAGAGCTGAAAGGGGCGTTTTTGGTGGAGTGCTTAGGGCAGGATGTGGGTGGGATAAGGGCCGACCTAGACTCAGTTGTCCTGCAGGAATGATCAAATGTTTGATGAGACTGCCTAGGCAAAACCTATATGTTGTGAGTTAGACGATGTAAAGACAGGTATAAGTGCCCAATATGTATCAAAAGTGATCAGATAACCACTGCAGAGACAAAATAAAGACCCCCACATATTCCCCCCATGTTCACAGACCCCCATAGCAGTCCCACAAAGTTCAGAATAAAAACATACATACCTGCCTCCAGAACATCAGCATCTGGCATAGGAAAGCCTAGTAGACCTGCACAGAGGTAGCTTAAGTAGTCTGTGAGGTGGGCTAGTGAATCATAGAGAGGAGGACCCAGGCCCATATTCCATTCGAACCACTATATAGGGTACGTTGATGTCTTCCGTTGCTCGAGATTACCTTGATATGGTTTGTTCTATCTTCCTGTTGGCTTATAATTAACTAACAGGAAGACAGAACAAACCATATCAAGATAATCTCGAGCAACGGAAGACATCAACGTACCCTAAAAAACAAAAGGATAGAGAAGTAAAACCTATCAGAACCACTACATCTACCAAACCTATCACATCCACATCTGTTCCCTGTGCATATCTTAACACCAGATCTGTCAGAAATAAAGCATTCTTAATTAAAGATTGAATCATCAGCAAGCAAATAGCCTGTCATTTCCTAAAAAAAACATGGCTATTGTCTGAAGATGACCCAATAATAAATGATCTTCTACCAGATAATTTTAAAATTCACATGCTAAATCGTGATGGAAGAAGAGGGGGAGGTTTAGCAATTGTTGCTAAGGAAGGATTTGTAGTTGAACTATCGGATTCCAAAATGACCAATCAATTAGAAATATTAGCCTGTAAAATTAGCAATAAGGAACTAGAAGATTCCCTTTCTTGTATATTATTCTATGTTCAGCCAAAAAGCTGGCCAAAAGTTAGAGAGGACTTCTGCAAATTTGTCCTATATAACTCAATCACTTCATCACATAATTTAATTGCAGGAGACATAAACTTACATCTAGATGAAGTGGACAATCCAGAAGCAAAAGACTTTAAAAACTTTCTGTCATTACTCAATTACAATCTCCCTTTACCCACTCAAACACATGAAAAAGGTCATCATTTAGATGTGGTAGCGATGTCCACAAAGGAGACCTTAGACCCTTCCATCTCTCTTTCGGACGGTACTTGGTGTCACGTTATCTGGTCCGACCATTTCACTTATTATTTCAATCTAATCTGGATTCAGTTAAAATCTAAGACACACCCACGGAAAAAAGAGAACACCTCACAAGAGGCCATGTCAACCCAGAGGAATATTGGTCACAATATGATCTACAAGCGAAGATAGAAGAAGGAGTTGATTTCTATGATCACTGGATGAAAACTAGCACATCCATTTTAGATAAAATTGCCCCTAAACAAAATAGTAAAAGCTGCTCAAATAAATACAACAAATGGTTTGACATTGCACTCCTAACAATGAAACAATCAGTAAGACGATTAGAAAGAATCTGGAAAAAAATGGGAAAACTATCAGACTGGAGCAACTGGAGATCCAACATAAAACTCTACAAACAACAGATAAAAGAAAAACGTAAAACATTTTACTCATCCAAAATTAACTCATTACTAGCTCAAAAGGAGCTAATACAAAAGAACTGTTCAACATAGTTACAAATTTATTTGACACCACACGTTACACTCAACCCATGCACAATATCAAGTTACCCTCAGCAAATGATCTAGTACAACATTTCAACTCAAAAATTGAAAACCTAAGAAATAACCACTCGACAATTGCCGCATACGAACATCAATCAACTGATATACAAAGAAATGAAATACCAGCAGACATGATTTGGAGTTCCTTCCACAATTTGGAATGGAATAACTACATCAAAAGTTATATAACAAATACTCTAAATCATATTGTGTCCTGGACTCATGTCCCCCCAGAAATTATGAAAGCAGCTCCATTAGACTTTAAACTATCTCTATTAACCAATAACCTAAACAATGGAAAATTCCTCGCTAATAATGGTCCCCAACCCCAATTCAAAAAAATCATAAAGAATCATCAACATCAGTAACCAACTATAGACCAGTAGCATCCATTCCATTTATTGTAAAAATCATGGAAGGATTGGTACACACCCAACTGATGGAATATCTCAACCAGTTCTCTCTTTTGCACGAAACTCAATCTGGTTTTAGGCCTCTGTTTAGCACTGAGACAGTAATTGCGGTTATCCTGGATAATTTGCGTTACTTGTTTAGTAAGGGCCTCAACGCCCTGATCATGCAATTCGACATGAGCTCTGCCTTTGACTTGGTGGACCATGGGAAACTGTTACAATGCCAGGACGCAATTGGAATCAGAGAGGTATTAAACTGGTTTTGAGGTTTCCTTATATCACGCACCTACCAAGTCCGTTTTAATTACGATCTCTCTGATACATGGAGCAATCCATCTGGTGTGCCACAGGGATCACCATTATCCCCTTTGCTCTTCAATGTTTACATGTCCTCATTGGGTGCGCAATTGTCCCAGCTGGGGATAAAACTATTTAGCTACGCTGATGACTTCACGATAATTATCCCATTCACTACCTCTGTCTCAGAAGTCACCCCCAAAGCAACAGAAGTACCAAATCGGATGGAGCAATGGATGACTGAATTCAGACTAAAGCTAAATTCAGAGAAAACAAAATTTTTATAGCATCGCCACGCCCACTTGACACTAAAGCATCATTGTGCATCAGTAACCTTAGTTATCCCATTCAAAGCATCATTGTGCATCAATAACCTTAGTTATCCCATTCAACCCACTAAGAAGATATTGGGAGTAACACTGGACCAGAGCCTGACCATGAAAGACCAGGTAGACTCCTTGATTAGAAAGATCTTTTTCACCCTCTGGAAGCTTCGGTCCATGAGAGCTTACATCGATGTCTCATCATTTAGAATTCTGGTACAATCCCTCATACTGAGTCAACTCGATTATTGTAACATCGCCTACTTGGCACTCTCCCAGAAAAATATGCGGCGATTGCAACTGGTACAAAATGCAGCGGTTAGGCTACTTTGTGGACTGAAGAAGTTTGACCACTTGACACCTTCCTATCGACTGCTACACTGGCTATCGATGGAGGTACATGTGAAATTCAAGTTTGGTTGTTTTTGCTTCAAGGTACTTTATGGCTTAGCCCCTAAATATATAACAGACTTTTTCTCTTTCACGATCACCAGATTTAGGAGAAGCTCACATCTGAACTTTGTTTCTCCACCGGTTAGAGGTTGTAAATTTAAAAGTTATCACCAATATCTCTTCTCACATCAAGCAGCATTATGGGGCAAAGATCTAGAACAACTGCTCATGCCTACTACTTATAGGGAATTCAGGAAATGCCTAAAAACACATCTGTTCCTGAAATACTTAGATAACCGACCTATACAATCTTAGTCCTCACCAAATGATCTCTAGAACTGTTAATCACTAATTTTGAACTTTGTTTATTCCACTCAACCTGTAATTTCTGTAATCATTATAAACCGCATAGAACTTCACGGTCCTGCGGTATATAAACTGTTATTATTATTATTATATTCATGGTAGAAAATGTGAGCCCACCAAATAAACCAAAACCCTACTGTATTGCCATATAGGTGCCACCTGCAGCCTTAAGGGCTATTGGGGTTGCAGACAGGCAGGTATAGTGTGTTTGGGGAGCTCACCATAACCTGTTGAGTTCTGTTGAGATGTTTATTTGGAACCCTTTTTTGTGAAGTTCACAGCAGTGCCCTGTAAGGTGCCCCTCTGCTCTGTTGCCATGTCTGGGTAGCCAGTCCATCACAATGCAGGCCCCTCTCACATCCAAAAGGGCTTGTTCTGGGTGTTTGGGACTTGGACAAATTTTTGGTCAAGAATGTGGCATAAAAATAGAGGTAGTGGCTGTCTGGACAATCAAGCACCTGGACCTACCGATAGACGATTTTTTGAAAAAATATATTTTAGACATACTTTTCGAGAATGGATATTTTACTTCTGTCGACTATGGGCAACTAGTACCCTCTATCCAAATTGGACTTAGATGGTTTTTTTTTTGTTATGCCCTTCTATGTCCAGCAATTTTCCACTTTTTTTGTTCTGCATTTTTCTGACGGAATAAAAAAAACCGTGGAAAATTGCTGGACTTCAATGGAGACTGCCTCAACTTTTTGGGTTGGGCTGAGAACTTTTCAGCTGCCCTTTGTACTGTAAACACAAGGATTTAAGGATGGAAAATAAGTAAAAAGTAAGAGAAAAGCCCAAAGGTTCCTAGGAAGTTACATAGTAATAAATGTAGAAAAAAATCAGAGAAAATAATTTTGCACTCAGTGCACAATTAAACTCTAGAACTCATTGCAGGAAGATTTGATAAAAACAGTTACTGTAGTTGAGTTTAAAACAGGTATGAACACATTCCTGGAAGAAAGGTCCTGGGAGAAACCACTGCTTATCCCTAGAGACACGTGGCATGGATTCTTGCTAGTTTTTGGTACTTGTGACCTGGATTGGTAACTGCTGGAAAACAGGCTGCTGAACTAGATAAATCTTTGGCCAGATCCTATTATGATCTATGAGTAAACATCCTGTTTACACGCAAAGAGATGCTCAGACAAAATAGAGCTGATGAAAAAAAAAGAAATCATTATATTCCCTAAGCACAGAGTAGCTTTTAAATCTTTCTTTTTATTAGCAGTGCACTTTTTTTTTTTTTTTTACTGTTTCTGTTTTGTATCATTGGTGGGAGGTTTTAATTTTATTTAGCTTTTATTTGCATTGCAACATTTTAGTCTTTTCATACACCCTTCCCACGTCCTTGTGCTGGGGATGTGCATTTGTTTTGAAACAAAATGAAAAACACAAGAAAATAACCTTGGTTCATTTCATAATGAAATGCAGAAAAGAAACTAGCCAGGGCTTGGTTTTCTAAAGTGCAAATTATTTACTAATATGTGTTAATGTGTGTTAATACAGTAACATACTTTAGAAAATCTAGCTCTAAATATGTTTCATTTCAGGTATAGCTAAGGTGACCATACGTCCCGTTTTGAACGGGAAAGTCCCGTTTTCGGATCCCCTGTCCCGTTGTCCCAACACACAGCTTTGGGATGCCCAAAATGTCCCGTTTTCAGAGACAGCGTCCGGAAGCTGTGCGTGGGGACAACGGGACAGGCAATCGCTTCCTGTCCCTCCCCTGCTGCACCAAAAAAAAAAAGCCTCCCTCCAGGCCCGATTTAGGTCCACCGCCGCTGCTCCTCTGCTGCCACTACTCGAACCCGGAAGCCTTTTTTCCGACGTCAATTCTGACGTCGAAGAGGACGTTCCGGGCCAGCCAATCGCTGCCTGGCTGTCCCGGAACGTCCTCTCTGACGTCAGAATTGACGTCAGAAAGAAGGCTTTCGGGTTCCAGCAGTTTGCAGCAGAGGAGCAGCGGCGGTGGACCTAAATCGGGCTTGGAGGGAGGCTTTTGTTTTCCGCGGTAGGGGGGAGGAGGAGGTAGGCAGGCAGGCTGGCTGGCTGGCTCTGGGGGAGGGAGGGAGGTAGGCAGGCTTTGGGGGAGGTAGGCAGACTGGCTGACTTTGGGGGAGGCAGGAAGGCTGGCTCTGGGGGAGGTAGGCAGGCAGGCTGGCTCTGGGGTAGGTAGACAGGCAGACTGGCTTTGGGGAAGGCTGGCTTTGGGGAGGTAGGCCAGCAGGCTTTTTGGGAGGGGGTGGGACAAAGGCTGGAAGCAGTGAGGGGACATAGGAAGGAGGGATGAAGGAAGGAGAGAAAATGGCAGAGAAGGGGGGGGTTGTAAGTAGAAGAAAGACTAGAGAGATAAAGGCCTGGACCAAAGGGGAAAGACAGGAGGCAGAAGCAGGACTTTGGCAGGTGCAGACAGAGGGGGAGAGCCCCTGAGGAAGAGCAGAGAGAGGCAAGATCATAACAGAGGAGGGAGAGAGAGAAAGGGAGACCTGGAACAAAGGTACAAAGGAGAACTGAGACTGGATCTGGGGGCACTAAGGACATAGGAAGGAGGCACTGGGGGCACTAAGGACATAGGAAGGAGGCGCTGGGGAAACTAAGGACATAAGAAGGTACTGGGGGCACTAAGGACATAGGAAGGAAGGAGAGAGGGAATAGAAAGGGACAATTGTTGAGCCTGAGTGCAGAAAGAAATGAAAGATAGAATGCACAGTCAGAGGGAAACGCAACCAGAGACTCATGAAATCACCAGACAGCAAAGGTAGGAAAAATGATTTTATTTTCAATTTAGTGATAAAAATGTGTCAGTTTTGAGAATTTATATCTGCTGTCTATATTTTGCACTATGTTTCTATAGTTACTGAGGTGACATCATTGAAAACCCCCCCCAAACATTTTCTCTGCGTATAGGGTGCTTTGTGGGTTTTTTTTAAATTTTATGGTTACCATTATGAAATAATAAGATATTGTGTGTACATGAAAAATGAATGGAAGAAATTGGGGGCAGGGCTAGGGCGGGATTGGGGTGGGACTAGGGCAGAATTGGGGGCGGGACTGAATATTAATAGATGTCCCGTTTTGATGAAAAAAATAAATGGTCACGTTAGGTTTAGCACTTCTGAAACAGAAGAAAACCACCTCAGAAAGGCAATGAGTGAGATGAAAACCTACCTCAGACCCTTAATTTACTCTGTTCTCAGCACTGTTCTATCTAAGCTGAGTGGGAGTCCTCCACCTACAGTCTGCCAGTGGGTGGTGCTGTTTTACTATCATATTTCCAGTAGAGAGGTTCAGGGAAAGCTTTGCTGCAGGACTCCAGGGAACCTGCTTGTTCTTAGAGATTGAAAACAAAGTGTTACCCCCCCCCCACCCCCGACAGCAGTGCAATTGAAGGAATTCCACTCAACTTAGAGAGAACAGTGATCCTCTGGGGCCTAATGAGACCACAAGGATGCTTTAACATTTAGACCAGTGGTTGCCAAACCTGTCCTGGGGGACCCCCAGCCAGTCAGGTTTTCAAGATATCCCTAATGAATATGCATGAGAGAGATTTGCATATAATGGAAGTGACAGATATGCAAATCTCTCTCATGCATATTCATTAGGGATATCTTGAAAACCTGACTGGCTGGGGGTCCCCCAGGACAGGTTTGAGAACTACTGATTTAATAATAATAATAATAATAATAATAACTTTATTCTTATATACCGCCACAATCTTGCGACTTCTAGGCGGTTTACAATGAAGAGAAATTGTACAGACAGCGAATTACAGAGTATAGCATTGAACATCTAGTGATAGTAACAGGAGAGTTACAGGGTCTGTGTATTACATGGTTTCACAATGAGTAGCATTATACATTCAACGATATTCAGAGCATAAGTAGGAGAAGAGAAAGGAGATTGCGCTTTGAGTTACAAAGGTGCAAGACTGTGAAGGTGAAAAAGATAACATAAGATGTTGATGAGAAGTAAGTTGTTAACTTGATACATTTGAACGAAGGACGGGCACCAGTGGGAAAAACTGGTAACAATTAAAGATAGAAATTTTGGCAGAAGAGGGTAGACGGACTCCTTGGGATGGGAGGAGGCTCCGATTTTAGGGGAGAAGTCTGGTTAGGTTATAAATTTCTTAAACAAGGTGGTTTTTAGTTCTTTCCTAAAGATACTATATGATTCTCTGGTGGCATCAGTGAAGTAGCCTGTCCAAGTTTGCAGTCTACCTGCTTGGAATTTGAATGTTCTATCAAAGAAGGTGCAATATCTACAGCCTATGATATTTGGGTAGGTAAAGATGTTACGGTTTCTGGTAGGCCTAATAGAGGAGTGGAATTCGAAGTGAGGTAGTAGGTAGCTGGGGGCCAGTCCCCAGATTAGTTTATAGCAGAGGCAGGAGAATTTGAATAGAATTCGTGCTTCAATTGGTAACCAATGAAGGAGTTTGTAGAATGGACTAACATGATCACTCTTCTTTAGTCCGAATATTAGACGGATGGCCGTATTTTGAACTATTCTCAGTTTTCTCACATTTTTTTTAGGTATTCCCAAGTAGACAATGTTACAGTAGTCCAGGGTGGATAAAATCAGTGATTGTACCAATATTCTGAAGGATAGCGGGACGAAGTATTTTTTGATGGTTTTCAGTTTCCAAAGGATGAAGAAGCATTTTTTAGTCACCGAGTTTATGTGCTCGGTCAGGGTCAGGTGGGTATCCAGGGTGACTCCCAGTATTTTTATGGTTTTTATTATTGGGTGATCATGGCCGTTTACATATATTGTAGTTGCGGAGATTTTCTCGTTTGGGCTAGCAAGGAAAATCTTTGTCTTTTCTGAGTTTAATTTCAGTTTGAAGTTTAAAGTCCATTTTTCTATTTCGAGCATGATGGAGGAGATATGTTTTGAGTTGGTTGAGGTCACATTTGTTATTGGTATTAGTATGGAGATGTCGTCTGCGTATATATAATAAGTTAGGTTAAGCTTTTGTAAAAGGTGGCCTAGAGAAGAGATGTATATATTGAACAAGGTGGGAGATAGGGGGGATCCTTGTGGGACTCCCGAGGGGCTTTTCCAGGGTTCAGAGTAATTTCCTTCATGGACCACTTGATAAGATCGTTTGGTTAGGAAACCTTGGAACCATGTCCACACTCTTCCTGATATTCCCATTTCGTCGAGGCACCTAAGCATAGTTTTGTGGTCCACGAGATCGAAGGCACTGCTGAAGTCTAACTGTAGGATCAAGGCGCTGGATCCTTGATTGAAAAGGTCGTATAGGTGGTTAAGGAGAGAGCCTAGGACTGTCTCAGTGCTGAATCCTTTTCTGAATCCAGATTGGTGGTCATTTAGGAGAGAGTACTTATCTAAGTGATTTACTAATTCCAAGTTGACCAGCCCTTCCAGCATTTTGGTGAAAAAGGGGGTGTTCGCTATGGGTCTGTAGTTGGACACCAGTGTGAGCGAGATCTTCTGGTCTTTGGGTATGGGTGTGATTAGGATGTGTCCCATATTTTCCAGGTAGGTTCTGTTTTTGAGAGAGTAAGTTGCCCAGTTAAATAGGTCCCTCTTAAATTCTGGTATTGCATCTTGCATGATCTTAGACGGACATTCATCTAGTAGTCAATTTGATTTGGAGTATTTGTTGAAGAGTGCAAGGAAGTTATTCCAATCTGGGGGCTCGAAGTGGTTCCAGCTCATATCGCCTTTGGATTTACTACTCTGCGATTTGAGGTTGAATTCAAGATTGGGTGGAGGAGGGGGTATTGAGGCTCTGAGGTCGGTGAATTTTTTCCTAAAGTTGTTGGCTAGGGTGGGGACCTCTGGGATTTGATCGTGATGGTTCTGTAGTATCTGTGTGGTGTCTGTTATTTTGCTTACTAGTTTGAATAGTTCTCTACTGTTTGTATTGGTTGTTCCTATTTTCTGTGCATAACAGTTATAACGCTTTTCTTTGATCCGATTCTTGTAATTTTTCATTTTTTGTTTCCATTTAATTTTATCTTCCACTTTGTCTGTTTTTTGCCATACTCTTTCCAGTTTTCTGAGATCTTGTTTGAGGGCTAATAATTCGGCGTCATACCATTCTTTTGATGCCCTTGTGTTCTTTTTGTATGATTGAACAGGAGCTATTTGATTTAGTGTGTCTTTTGTGAATTTGTCCCATCTAGTGGGGAAGTCTTGCTCTTCCTCTATTTTGGGGTGTAGTTCATAATGGGTCCAGAATTCTGTTGGATTGGTGATGTTTCTGCAGGTGACTGTTTTTTTCAAACTGGTTTTGTTTATATGTTTTGCTGTTGAGTGTTTCTTTTGCCAACATAATTCAAAATTGAAAGTATAGTGATCTGACCATATGTTCTTAACCCATTTTCCTGCATGGTATTGTATTTTTTTTGCGTCGGGGTCTTTGTGGGAAAAAGTGACGATGTCCAGTTGGTGTCCCTTTTCATGTGTTTCCTCTTTGTCAGGAATTTCAAAGCCCAGGGTATTTAGGAACAAGTCGATTTCTATCACTTCCGGTTTTTCCTTTTTCTCTAGGTGAACATTTATGTCTCCCAGAAGTAAGTTGTATGGGCCTTTTATGGTATTGGATGAAAGGTATTCAAAGAATTCTTCTTTTGCACTTGACCATTTATTGGGGGGGATGTAGAATAGTGTAGCTATTAGAGATTCTTCCAGTTCGGGGTTGGTAATCTTGCAGGTGATGATTTCCAGATCTTCTGTGATTTTTGAGTCTATTCTGGTGAAGTCAAAGTAGCATTTAAGGATTATCGCTAGGCCCCCTCCTCTTTTCCAGCTTCTAGTTATTGGGACGATTTTATAGCCCTGCGGTAACATTTCCTTCATAATTACATCTGTGTCTGAGATCATCCATGTTTCGGTTAGGAATATGATGTCCGGGTTTTTGTGTTCGATCCAGTCATGTATGATGTGTGCCTTATTTCTCACCGACCGGGCGTTGAGATAGTATCCTTTGAAGTTCCTGTATTGTTTGGGGGTGGGGGTTTCAATATGTTTCAGTTGTTTTAGGATTTTTTTGTTTTTGGTCTTGTTTCTGTGTTGTTTGGATGCTTTATATTTAGGGTTTACTGCGGGTATTTGAAAAGGACCGAGTTCTGAGCAGTTAAAAAGGGTTTGAGGAGAGGGAGTTGGTTTTGTCTGTTTGAGTGGCCTTTGCCAGGAGATGTGGATTGGGATTTGTTCGGGGGTCTTTCGTCGTTACACTGGCATCTATAGTAAGTTAGTTAGATGATGCATAATACTATCTGTGTGGTATTTGATGCCCTAATTTTGGCAATGGGTGAAACAGATATGGCCTTGGTGATAGTAGACTAAAAAAGTATCATCACAGGGTCAATAATGAAAAGCATTTATCTTGACAACAACACCATCCAGATAATACTAGTGTGGAGCATGAGCAAAACCGGGCTGGTCTGGAACTTATTAGAATAGTGGCAATATTTGATTTGCTATCTGGATAATTTAGGACAGAGCATAGTCATAAGGTGTGGATTGGCCTAGTGGTGGAGCTGCTGCCTCAGCACAATGAAGCTGTGGGATCAAATTGCAGCCCTCTCCTTGTGACCTTGGGCAAACCACTTAATTCTCCATCGCCCACCACTTTGAATATGTAACCACAAAAAAGCAGTACACAAGTCCCATTCTCTTCCCCCCCCCTTATTGGTTAAGTTATCCAGATAACAGACTGGATATTGCCACTATCCAGACAAATTCCAGTGTTGACTGTCTTATCCAGATATTCTATGCTGGCCACTGTCCAGGTGATGCTGAGTATCTGGATATTTTTAATTGTAGCCAGTGTTTAAAAGAAATGCTGACTGTGGTAGCTGAATATTGACTCACATTTATATTGAGTTTTTGTTACCTTTGCAGGAAGATAACATGGATACACTGATTCCCTAGCTTTTGGAAGGATTTAAAATGTATTATAAATTGAGATTTCTTGTATAGAGGCATTCCTGAGGGAGAAGCTAGATTGAGGAAGGTAATGGTAAGTATAGCTTAGCATTTTTAAAATGACACACATTCCAGGCAGTATTCAAAAACAAGTGACAGCTTATCTGGTTAATAACAACCATACACAAATGGACTAGAATTTTCAACTTGGTAACCATTAACCAATAATAGTTGATAAATACTCAGAGAGTTGCCCCCAGTTATCAACAAATAACAGCCACTCACTGATGCCATTAAAACTTGCATTGATAGCCATAGTAACTATATATATATACAGTGGTACCTTGGTTTACGAGCATAATTCGTTCCAGAAGTATGCTTGTAAACCAAAATGCTCGTATATCAAAACGAGTTTCCCTATAGAACTAAGGGAAACTCGCTTGATTTGTTCCCACCCACCCTCATCCCCCGAGGCCAGCGGTGCTACTCTATCCCCCCAAGAACCGGCATTGCTCCCTCTGCTCATGAAGGCCCCCCCGCGTGATCCGCCATCCCCCCTGCTCATTTTGCCCCCCCCCCCGCAGGGGGGGGGCCCTCAGTTTCCGAGGCAGCGATTTTGCGAATGTTTTGCTCATCTTGCAAAACACTCGCAAACCGGTGCACTCGCAAACCGAGGTACCACTGTATATGAATATGGTACTGATTGCCTAGTATCAAACACCACTGTACAGAATAACCACATAACTCTGAATATCCATGTTGAAAGCACAATATACTTGGTTATTGGTGAAGGACACCCAGGTAATGTGAATATGAACAAATGATAGTGCATGCTTGGATAATGGTGGAGGAAACTCACATAAATGGCAGAGAATACCCAGACAATGCAAATAATATCCGGGTAATGATGACGTATACCAAAACAGCGGCAGAGGAAATGTGGATAAATGATGGAGCATGCTTAGATAATTTTTATGTTTATTTAAGATTTGATATACGGCTCCTGCATTTTACTGACCTAAGCGGTTTACAACATATCAAACTAAAATGAAATTAGGTACTTGAGAAAAACTACCCTATCTATCCCGAAGGCTCACAAACTAGCTAAAGTACCTGATAAACTAAAAATATGTAATAACAACATATAATACATTTCCAAGATCAAAAATCAAAAAGATAGAAAATAGAAACAATGAAAGAAGATAAAAAATTAAAAATAAAATAAAACAAATTTAAGAGAGAAAAGTTTCTGAAGCAACCTGATAGCAAACAGTCATATTTTGTGCAGGTCTTAATACAACTCCTGGCACAGCACACTTCACAGATCCGTCACTGACAGAGCTTGAGAGAATCTAAGAAATTAACATTTCTAAAACATATCCACTAAAACTGTTATATGAAATAAATAAACTCAAATCAACACGAATCAGTACAAATTAAGGTAGATTGCAGTCCCCATTCCATTATTCAATTCAGGAGAGCCATTTGAAAAAAAAATGTGCTTTTAGATGTCTCTTAAAATTTTGAAATGATTCTTCCTTCCTTAACTCTACTGGTAAATTGTTCCACAATATTGGAACCAAATAGAAAAATGCATCATTCTGGTTGAGGCATGGTGAGCCTTTGAGATATGGGGAACAGCTACTCTATTGTCATTTAAAGATCTCAATGAGCAACTAGGTTATAATGGTGGAAGAATGTAATGTAATTTGTAATGTAATTTATCTAATATAATAAAATGATAGGCCGTGCATGCGCACTAAAAAAAAACGTGTTCCCTGATCTGTCATGAAAAAACAATTGCGCATGCGCGGCCCCGGCGGCGGCTTTCAAATAAAAAAAAATATACATAGCTGCAGCGGCCTTCCTCACCCCCGGCTCCTTTCTCGAACTGGACCAGGATCGACAGAGAGGAGCTGCGGCGGCGGCTTTCAACGACGAAGAAGCTGCAGTTGGGGCCTCCCCCGCCACGCACATCCAGCTCCCTCTCCTGCAGCTCAGGCACCACAAGCGCGCAACCCGGTCCCCGCGTCTGCCTACCCTTCCCCCCAACACAGCGCATTCCCCCCCCAACGAATCAATAAATGGAGCTGGGCCGCCCTCCGCAACAGACCAGAGGAGTTCTTTGCCGCTCACCCCCCTTCCCTTGCCACTGACCCGAATACCTACCCGGCGATTTAATAAGCCTGTGCAGCAGTCTTCCCACGCTGCTTCAGGCCCTTCTACTGCCCTGATTTGCTCTGCCGCATCTCTGATGATGTCATCAGAGACGCGGCAGAGCAAATTAGGGCAGTAGAAGGACCCGAAGCAGCGCGTGAAGACTGCTGCACAGGCTGCTTGAATCGCCGAGTTACAAGGGAAGGGAAGGGAAGGGGGGTGCGGCAAGGACTCTATCCGAGTAAATAAAAAACTCTGGACAGGGGGAGCAGGAAGAGGTGATGATGGACAAGGGGGGAAAAAGGAAGGGAGGCCTATTGTTGGACAGGGGGAGCAGGAAGAGGTGCAGATGGACAGGGGGGGAAATTAAGGGAGACCTGCTGATGGACAGGGGGGAAATGAAGGGAGGCCTACTGCTGGACAGGGGGAGCAGGAAGAGGTGCTGATGGACAGGGGGGAGGTAAAACAAAGGGAGAAGGGCTGCTGCTGGATAAGGGGAGCAATGAAGAGGTGGTGGTGGACAGGGGGGAAAAATGAAGGGAGGCCTAATGCTGGACAGGGAGAGCAGGAAGAGGTGCTGATGGACAGGGGGAAAAAATTAAGGGAGGCCTACTGCTGGACAGGGGGAGCAGGAAGAGATGCTGATGGACAGGGGGAAAAAATAAAGGGAGGCCTACTGCTGGACAGAGGGAGCAGGAAGAGGTGATGATGGACAGGGGGAAAAAGGAAGGGATGCCTATTGTTGGACAGGGGGAGCAGGAAGAGGTAATGATGGACAGGGGGGAGGCAAAACAAAGGGAGAAGGGCTGCTGCTGGATAAGGGGAGCAGTGAAGGGGTGGTGGTGGACACAGGGGAGGTAAAAAGAAGGGAGAATGGACAGGAAAAAGTGGCTAAGGAGACAGAGAGAGAAAGAAATAAAGACAGACACACACACATATATTCTAGCTCCCGAGGGAGGAAAATGCTGCACAGGGACGTAGGGAGGGGGGAAATGCTGATGCGCAAGGAAATAGAGGGGGTGGGAATGCTGATATGGCTACTGTATAGGAAAGTGGACAAGGGGAGATAAATGCTGCATATGGGGCAGAAAGAGAGACAAATAGAAAGAAAGACAAATAATAGGAGGGAGGGAGACAGAAAGAAAAGAAGAAAGACACAAGGGCAGGGAGTGAGACAGAAAGAAAGACAGACAGACATATATTCTAGCACCTGTTAATGTAACAGGCTTAAAGACTAGTTTCTTATATACCGCTAAACTCCGTTAGGATTCTAAGCGGTTTACAGAAAAAAAACAGACAATAGGGTGCATTAAAATTATAAGTAAAATATAAGTAAAATAGGTACTTAGATATTCCCTTACTGTCCTGAAGGCTCACAATCTAACTAAAGTACCTAGAAAAATGACAATTAGTAGAGTAATGAAAAAATTAAAATAGAGATAGATGAGAAAAAATAAGAAAATAAACATTCTAATAAGACTACAATGGTCTAAAGGACTTTGAAAGGTTGAAAAAAGAGGGGAGATAGGAAATAGAAGTAGGAGGGAGAACCGTTGAAACTATAGAATTCTTGGGAAATTTAAATGAAATTTAAATAATAAAGTAGGAAACAAAAACCAAGTGGCAAAACAATGAATGAGATTTAAAAATAAAATATCATAAACTAAAAAAGAAAGTGAAAAAATAAAAAACAAACAGTCAAGACTGAAGTCCAGCTTGAAATGACTTCACTGCTTTGGCTGCGAAACTTCTCCAGATGTCATCCGATCCTTGTCAGCAAACCGGAAGCCCCAAATCCAGTGTCTCCGGTCATCAACTCGTCTAAGATGTTCACTCTCTCCTCCTGCATGTCAAATTCGCTGAATCTGTATCCTTTCAGGACAGGCACCGCTCGCGTCTCTCTGACCATTTGCGGCACCAACCATGGCCTCCCCCTCGTGGTGGCGGTGGTGGTCGTGGGGGGTCGCTCCTCATCATGGCCGAAGCTAGCGGCTGCAGTGCCTTCTCTGAGTCGACGCTGCTCAGCAGGCTCAGGCTGGCGTCAGGGCCGGGTGCCTCTAGCGGCGGGCGAGTACCGGGTTGGCTGCCGGCTTCTCGGCGACAGGGGTGACGGCGATGATGAGATGGAGGGGCTGGGTGAACGATTGCGCCGGAGGCATCTCCTTGCCCGCATACTTCAGCTCCAACTCGGCAATCCTCACCGACGCGACTTGCCCCAACTCAACTGCTCAACTGCCGCAGTTCAGGAGTGTTCCCGACTGTTACTGGGGGGCGGAGATCGCTCACATGCCGAGCCCCGGAGGAAGAGAGATGGCCTTGGAGCCCTGGAGATGTCAGTTGCGGTGCGAGCAGGCAAAAGGCAGGAATCTCATATAAAAGGCAGAGGTTACCCAGATATTGGCAGAGATTACCTGGGTAATGGTAAAGTATACCAAAATGATAACAGAGGAAATGTGGATAAACGGCGGAGCATGCTTGTTAGAGGATACCCAGGTAAGTGTGGAGGATGCCCAGATATCCAAAACAACTCATTATTGGTTCCATCTGTGGACCAGCTCCCTGTGTTACCTGAGCACATATTCATCCAACATAACATCCCCAAAGAGGAGTAAAAACTTTAAGGAGGATGAAGTAGAGAGGCTGGTGCTGAAGGCATCCTGAGGGAAGACAGGGGACCAATATGACAAAATCAGCCTTATTTGGAATGCCATACAAAGGAAGCTGAAAATGTAAGATGTACTTTCCTATGCTATATCTACTTGAAGTGTACAAACCCAGAAAAGTGGTATGGTTTTCTTACCATTAGCGTATATGGATTATTTGCTGTGATGTAAATTTTGTCAAATGCTGTCAGTAATCAGAAGGCATGAATACTGTATTGATCAGCCCCATGGAAGAATCTGTGGTTGATCCTGAATTGATCACCCCGTATGTCATGCGATGAGGGGAAAAGCCCCACCCTCCAATGTAGCTGGTGGTGTGTGGAATTTATAAGAATGAGAGCGAGAGTTGGAAAATTGTCTATGTGTCCCAGTAATAATGTTATCTTTTAATCCCCTGTTTTATCAGATATGTTTTTATTAAGTTTATTGTAAAAAGCCTAGACGTAATGAGAGGCGGTATATCAAATAAAAAAATAAACTTGAAACTTGGTTATTTCATGTATCCTTGATATACCACATGCAATACAATCAAAGCAATCTATATATTATATATAGGTATTTTCTCTGTCCCTAGTGGACTCATAATATACGTTTTGTACCTGGGGCAATGAAGGGTTAAGTGATTTGCCCAGAGCCACAAGGAGCTATAACGGGAATTGAACCTAGTTCACCTGATTGTTGCAGTTGTCTGGGTGTCACTGCGTCTGGGTAGGTAGGACCGACGTTTCAGCCATCATGCTATGGCTTTCTTCAAGGTATGCTGAAGGGTATACCCAGTTGCGCAGAAAACACAGACAACTGTGACAACCATGACACGAGTCACGGAAATCTAAGAGAACATATAACTCAGTTCACCTGGTTCTCAGTCTGCTATACTAGCCATTAGACCATTGTAATTATCCATAATGCACATTACAGTTGTTCTGTGGCATATTCCACAGGAAACAATATGGCTAATGTAGATATTTCCTCTGTCATTTAATGAATGCATATCATTAATAAATGACCCGTTTATCTATTTATTTATTGAATGTAGACTAGGATTGAACCTGTTGGTATGTCTGTCACCAGTAGGTACTTATTACTGTAATGAAGCCTCTCCCTATCTTTTACTACAGTCATTGCCGCCATCCCCCCCCCCCCACACACATACATATACATGCTTAACACTCAACTCTTTTGACATCAGCATGGGAAACTTAAGATTTTGAAAAAGGCAAGACCAGATGCCAGATCCAAGGAGATGAGGGTTGTCAGAGAGTTTAAAGATTCGATCTTTAGACTTTAGATTGAATCAGCTCCCACAAATGTTTACCTCGACCCTGAAGAAAAGTTTCTCTTTGAAACATGCATGGCGGGAGAGGTGAAAGAGGAACTAATCACCATTAAGCTAAGTGATGTTCTTCTTATCAATAGTATCATGAATAGAATTATGAAATTTATTAGGCACCATAAATCAATAAATATTTTATAAAAAGACAAAAAAGTTTATAAAAAGTATTTAATAAAGATTGGACTGACGAAGAATCTAGCAACTGGCAGTGTGGTGACCGGATGCAGTCAGAAGGTCCATACAATTGAATAGTGAATATGACTTTGTGAACTGGAACGCATGTCAATATAAGTGATATTGCTGGAGATAAAATTAAAGAAAGATTTAGAATAGAACAACTGTTTGAGAGAACAACAGTTGGCATATTATATTAACTCATAAAGTATGAGGGAACATGCTTTTCTTTGGCCTAGGTATTTGTCACTTTCAAAATTTGGCACCCGAAGCAGTTGCCTGTGTTGCATATATCCTGTCAGAATTTGCCCTGTTTAAATGAAGCATAGGCAAGGCCTTTAGTTCTAAGAGGTATCACGGTATCTGCGTACCTCCTGTGTTTTTTTTGCCCAATCCAGAAGTTGATAGGAAAGTGATGCATATTGGGAAATGGGTAATACAGGGTCATACATATTGCAATGACTCTAATAATATATTATGCAGGGCTGGTGTATTAAAAACTAGAATGTTAAGGTTGTTTATGTAAGTTTCATGAAATACTCAGACTCCGAGCCAGGATTTTTCATATAGGATGTTATTAAATTTTTTAGCTAAACTCATTAAAAACTTTGGGCCATAAATTTTCTAAGTAAAATGAGCTCTTAAAGATCTCCATTCTATAAATTTTCTGAGCTGCATGAATAGCCAAATATCTTGAGATATCCACAGTGTTTTCTTGTGCTCCAGAAAAATATTCAGGCTGGCTTAGGGAGTTATTTGTGATTTTATTCATGCAGACATATTTGCATACCTCTGAATTTTGAAGCATTGAGATTTGCAGACCAGGTTTCTACTGCACAGGGCTGTACTGTAGCAGTAGCAGTTGGTCTCTGCAATTTTTTTTTTTAATGCAGTAAAATAATATTCTTTATTTGATGAAGTATGGAAAAATAAAGACACAGCACAAGGTATACTGGATGCAAGGGGTGTTAGAGGCATGATCAAGCTTGAATTTCTTTGGTAACTACTCAGGGCTGTATCCACTTCCAGTGAGATAAACCTAGAGCTCATCCCCATCGCTCAAGCACATAAATGTTTGAGGCACTTATTGTGATGGAAACTAGCTGTTTCACACTCTGGAATGATAACAAACCCTTTTTAAAAATGATTCTGTATAGTGCTCATGGATTAAGGAGATAAAGAACTGAAGTTGCTTAATTTGCTTCATGCCACTGACTTCACTGTATAATTTAGAACAGGCTTTCTCTACCAAGCTTCTCTCCAGTAGTGCATATTACTGTATAGTACACATCCTCTTTGTTTTTCCTGTAGTTGTAAGCAGAAGATACATTTATCAATGGTGACAAGCCTGCTGTTGCCTTCTGCCTCTGTTTCAGATGGTGCACAATATCTCGGCTGATCTTAGCCAAGGACAGTAGAGGAGAATTCTAAGATGTCTGAGATCCTTTTTTCCTTACTAAAAATGGTTTTGTATGGTCATGCATGTTTCAAGTGGCTGAGTATTTTTTTGTGGTAACTATTCGTTTTTTTGCCAGCTTGCATTTTTGCTTTGGAGCATATCATTTGAGCATTCAGCAGAAAATTCTAAGAGCCCCTACCTAGGACATTGACTACATTACACAGGCCAACAAAAAACTTTTTTTTCTTGGTGCCTTGGATTTTTTGACCTGTTCCTGGGGTTATTTGGGGCACTGATTCAGAAAATTGCATTGGATAGACCGCATCACCTCTAGTTTCTTATATATGGTTGAATTTATTAATTTTTTACCACTATTTAAAGATCTCTTCTGCAGAATTGGGATTTCATAAGGAGCTGTTGTTTTTGAATAGGAAATTTATGTATTTAAATTACCTACCTTTTTGTGTATAATGACCTTTGGTAGCATGAGCTAGAATCATACTGCCACCACTATATATAAAGCTAGACCTGACGAAACAATTTGTACAGGATTTGAATTAAAACAGTTCATGCATTGAATACCTGGAGGGGCATAATCAAAAGAAACGTCTAAGTCTGTTTTCGCCTAACTCACAAGTCATCCAAAGTTGGACATGGGAAAAAGTCCATTTTTAAAAAATACATCCAGCATTTTTTTCTTTTTTTTTTCAAATTTTTTATTCATTTTCAAAATTACATAAAGTGTAAGTATATATTCAGTCACATTAACAATACAGATATCACTTACATTCTATCATTTGTTTATTACATAACTTCTTATCCCTCCCCCCACCCACCCCTCCCTACCACATAACCAATAATCATATAAATACACATCAATACCATAATCCTACCCTATCCATTTGAACAGCATTTTTTTTTTAATCGTTCAACTGATCGTCCAGACCGCTAAGTCATCCATCTTTATACCCCATTTTCATCCAAAAATTCATCCAAGTCAAAAACACCTAGAAAAAGACCTTTTGGACATGGGAGGGGCCAGAAAAGTAAGGGACTGGACACCCAGACATGGCAAGAGTAGTGGGGCACCTTACAGGGCACTGCTGTGAACTTCATAAAAAGAGTGCCACATAAACATCTCACAACAGCTCCCTTATAGGTCATAGTGAGCCCCCCCCCAACACCCCCAGAATCTACTAGACCCACCTATCTACCACCCCAATAGCTCTTATGGCTGCAGGAGCCACTTATATGACAGTACAAAAGGGTTTAGGGTATTTTTTTGGGGGTGCACATATTTCTCCATGAATGCAGTGATTAGAGTGGCTTATGGGCCTGGGTTTTACTCTCCATGGATGACTATCTCACCTCCAAGACCACTTAAGCCACCTCTGTGCAGCACTACTAGACTTTCCTATGCCAGGCTGCCAGGTGCTGATGTTCTGGAGGCAGATATTGTCACAAGCCCGACTCCCGTATCAACCTTGTGCCAGTTAGGAGACCCAGAAACCACCCTGTTAAGCTGGTTAGGACTGATCAGTGTGTCCCTGCAGCCCAGGATCAGGAATATAGAGATCAGGCTGAGCCCCAACAGAACTCAAGTCACAATCAGGTAAAACAGGGTTATGCCCCTTTAAGGGCGTCCATCTTGAAATTGCTGGCTAAACAGGCTGTGAGGCAGTCAGAGCTGGGCAGAGACCATCCCCTACATAGGGCTAGGCGTGGCACTGCAGCTCAGCAGCATTTAGATGACTGGGAACCACAGATAAGGAGGCAGCCCAAGGAAGCTCCTATGCTGGAGGAGCCTCCACAGTCCCAGAGGATATTGAAATGCAGTCACTTGAAGCAGGAGAGGGAGGACAGTTCCAGAATCCATAAACAGTGTTGTTTATGAGAGACGCCAGTTAGAGAATCCTGCTTTTAGGTGAAGGACTGGCCCCTCCTTTGCCTAAAAGGTCCTGTTTTGGGCATTTGGGACTTGGGCAATTTTTTGGTCGGAAATGTGTTGTAAGGATAGACTTAGTGGTGATCTGGGTGATTAAACTGCTAAACATAAAGGTAGTCCATTCTAAAAAAAAACCAAAAAACCCCAAAACTCATTTTGGACGTATTTTTTTAGAATGGACATTTCCCTCCTGCCTACTTTCTGCATCTAGGGACTTAGGTAAAAAAAAAGATTTAGATGTTTCTTTTGATTATGCTCCTCCACATGTTTTGCCCCCTTTCCTGTGATCTCGCTCTTTTTTTTTTTTTTTTTGGGGGGGGGATTTAAGAATATCTATTGTTTCATGTTTTAACTTGTTATAAAGGAAGAGTTTGATGGCATTCTCTAAGGGGCAAAGGGTCATGGTTTTGAAATACTGCCTTTCTGTGGTATAACCAAAGCAGTTTATATATTCTATACAAGTACTTTCTCTGTCCCAACACCTATGACAATAAATGAAAGATGAATATTGTCATAGGTGTTGGGATACGGAATTCCACAATTCAGGGCTTTGTACTGTAAAGACAGAGCATCTGGAATGTTCATGAACGATCTCCCTGTAGCTTGGCACATTGAGACGGTTTTGGTGGGCAGATCTAAGGGCCCATGAGAGAGTATATTGAGTTAAATATAATGAAAGATGAGTTGGCTCCTTCTGACCCTGGGCAAATCATTTAACTCTTCATTGACCCTGGGTACAAAAATATGAGTGATTGTGAGCCCAGTTGATATTATTGTCGACATTTGCTTATTTCTTATCATTTGGAAGCTCATCATAAAATGCATTGAGTTAGTCTAATAAAAAAGGTATCGCCTTATTTCCTTTGGGGGTTTTTTTGTTTTATTTCTTTATACTACCTTGGAAAATGGACTAACATGGTCACCATACCACTTCATCTTTAGTTCTTTAAAACCTTTTTTGTTCCAAGATGCGTTTTCTTAAACTTTATTTTCTCTCTTCTTCTGGTTAGTATGAACCGCTTTGGACCTAAAAGATTTATGAACATTTTACCTTATGTACTTTCCTCCCCACTATCCTATCAATTGTGGTTCCTTACCTAATTTATATATTGTTTAATATCAACCCAAAGTTAGTAGCTCATGTCTTTCCATTTTTGGATTGTAAACCGCCCAATTGGCATTGCTCTGATGGACAGAATAGAAAATTTTAATAAAATTTGAAGGAGCTGCAGTGGGAACTGAAGGCAATTCTCCAGTAAATATGGGTGTAATTACCAAATATATACTGAATTTCAACAGCTGAGTAAGTAGTCTGAAATATATGCCAGTCAGACACTCCAAACTAGGGAGATGCATATGATATAATTATTCTAAACTTTTCTATCTACCGTAATTTAGAGTGCCAGACTGGCACATCTATTGCTCTCTGTTTCCTAGCTCTGATGTTTAAGCTTATAGTGAAAGTGCAACACGTTTACCCTAGATCAGACTTGTCCAAGTTATCCCTAATGAATATGCATCAGGGAGATCTACATACAAAGGATATAGTAGGCATGAAAATATCTCTCATGCATGTTCATTACAGGTATGAAACTCAAAACTGGCAAAAGTATATTGTAATTCTAAGGTCAATCAGAAAACGTATGCCTCCATGCTTCCAGTTATCTCAGCTAGAAAGCACTGCTCCGTAGGTCTGAACCGTTAGAACCAGATCCTCAGAAACACCAACAGAGGCTCAAAACTTCATTGCCTTGGGCTTTAAGTGCTGCCTCATCACTGGATCAGTTTTCTTTTAAATATTTTTATATGATATTTTAAATAACTATTTGTAAGCTCCTATAGTACAGCACTGGCTGGACAAGGGCCATCAAATTCAGCAACTTCATTGGTGAATTATCGATATCATCAATGTAGGGGGGAGGGAGGTAATGTGGAAGAGTGGCTTAATTTTAAAGAACAGCGTTGGATACATAATCTAAATACTGTGTCTCCCCATGGTTTAAATGAGGAGTTGGAATGGGCGACTTTACTATGATGGGAGTGAGGAGTTTGAGTTATTAGACGAATGGAGAGTTAGGGGACGGGGCCTTCTCATGCTGGGTTCATATTGTGATGTAGTTCCCAGCTGTTTTGACACCAGCCTTAAATATCCAAGGTTTAGGCATGCTCGCCATCTTGAATGAAAAGTGGTCAGGAGAGTGGTGAATAAAAATGGACTAGGTAAGTGTGTATGATATATTTCAGTATATTTTGAAAGGTGAAATGAACATTATGTTGGTTAATTTGAATAAAGTGTAATGTTAATCATTTAAACTTTTTGTAGGGCTACACCTTGATAAAGCTATCTAGCGAAACATGTCGGTGAGACACCCTAGTGGCAGGACCACATTGATATAAAAGCTAAGTAATAGTCTTTATTTCACTTTGTAGTGTGACAAAAGTACTTATTTAAAATATCATATATAAATATTTGAAAGAAAACTGATCCAGTGACGAGGCAGCACGTAAACATAAGAACATAAGAACATAAGCAGTGCCTCTGCCGGGTCAGACCAGAGGTCCATCCCGCCCAGCAGTCCGCCCCCGCGGCGGCCCAACAGGTCATGACCTGCCTTAATCACCAGAAGGGGCCCCCTTGCCCCCTAGGTTTCTCATCGAAGTCCTATCTTCCCATCAAGGGAAGCCCAAGGAAGTGAAGTTATGAGCCTCTGGTGGTGTTTATGAGGATCTGGTTCTAATGGTTCAGACCTCCGGAGCAGTGCTTTCAAGCTGAGATAATTGGAAGCATGGAGGCATATGTAATTTATTACGGGTATGCATATTCATAGGGATTCATAGGACCTGAACTTGTACAAGCCTGTCCAAAATGATAAACCCGCTGGTTCCCATGTATGGGTCTGTACATGTGGTCCAGAAATCTCAGTTATGGTACTTGGTCAAACTCAGTAATAGCTGCAAGGACCAACAGACTACTTTTTTTCAACATTATTTCAATTGAAAATCTCAGCGTGACATATTTAAATGCATTATTGATTTATTTTGGCAGCAATTCTTGTAACATGCACTTGGAAATCCCTGAACAAGTGAAATTTAAAACAGAAAACCTTCACTGTACTCCTTGTTAGAGAATCCATGCTGTATATTGGTCTATAAGACAGAGGACCAAGGACAGCTCTCTGATTTGCTGAGTTCAGCAAAAAAAAAAAAACAACCCAGATATCTTTTGACAAAGTACAGCTGTTAACTGAATGCAAATTTTGTAACTTTCTGAAGAACATCAGCTTTATGGACTTTTCTTTCAGATGAACACCAATATGCCCTGACGAAGCAGAACACAATGTTTCTCCCCCTTCTTCCTCCTCCTTAAATTTAAAGGCCATAGCAAGGCTACCAAAATCAAAGGTATGTTTTGCAAACAATGCATTCTTCATTTGCTTTAACTCTCTTTTCCTCTGCTTCATCACTAACACTTTCACTCCTATCCCAATGCATTCTGTTTCTTATTGTTCTCAGTTTCCATAGAAAAGCAAGATTGTGGACCCTGGGGAAAGAATTAGAAAAGCTACTTTGGACTAAAACATCCAGTGGAAATCACGTTGGATTGACAAGCATAGTTGTTTGTGTAACTCATTATAAAGTTGGATTCTCCAGGTTTGAGGTCTTCCTGCAATATGTGAATCACAAAGGACGTTGCTTCTTTGGCTTTACCGAGGTGTGGACCAGTTTCCTCTCAAACCACCAGGGAACAGGATATTCAGATATGGACATTCTCTATGTGGGACTTCTCCCTCTCATGCAATTATTTCCCCTATTATGTCTTTTTTTAAAAAAAAAAATCACAAAAAGGAAAATCTTTCACATAGCTGTTCTGCAATATCACTTAAGAAAATGTTAAAACAGCCATACTAAGGACATTCCCTGTGGCATGAAACTGGTAACCCTTCTTTCTATGGAATGTATGCCATTTATCCCATTTAATCAATTTCCAACCCAATCAGTCATTTTAGGACCTATAGCATGAACAGTTTACTTTCAAGTCACCTATGTAGAATTGAAACAAAGGCCTTGAAATCTACATAAGCCTCATCCATTTCTCTCCCCTGATCTAATTCACTGGTCTCCCAATCAAAGAAATCAATCGGTCATCTCACAGGACCTACTTCTACAGATTGCCTCAGATCCTGTAATTGAAGTTCACAAAAAAGAGAACCACAAAACCGACAAAGTACCAAGGTTGGAACAACAAAATCAGGAATGACCAGGCCAAGCGAACAATCTAGGTGAACCAATATTATATGTTCTTTATTGAAGGAAAATGTAAAGGACAGATGTTGCAAGCTACAGTGGACTCAACATGGTCCTCATTACTACACCAGCATCTTGAAAACATATATTTTTTGTACTTAGAACTTGGAATTTTTGCCCTTGATTTGTTCTTTACATTACACTGGTATTATATATTGTTCGTAGATACACTAAAACACAACTCATGTTGCATCCTTTGTACTATTCAACATATGCTCTGAATTGTTTGTCTGGTCATTCCTGCTATAGCAGTTTCTACCTCAGATCCTGTAAGCCAGTGTTTTTCAACCCTTTTACACCCGTGGACCAGCAGAAATAAAAGAATTATTTTGTGGACTGGCAAACTACTAGGTCTAAAATTTAAAAACCCCGTTTCTGCCCCATCTCCGCGAGCTCGGTCACCTTAGTAACTATAGAAAAATAGACAAATATAGTGCAAAATATAGACAGCGGATATAAATTCTTAAAACTGACACATTTTGATCACTAAATTGAAAATAAAATCATTTTTCCTACCTTTGCTGTCTGGTGATTTCATGAGTCTCTGGTTGCGTTTCCTTCTGTCTGTGTATCCTTTCTTTCATTTCTTTCTTTCTGCACTCAGGCCCAAGAATTGTCCCTTTCTATTCCCTCCCTCCTTCCTTCTTATGTCCTTAGTGCCCCCGGTGCCTCCTTCCCATGTCTTTAGTGCCCCCAGTGCCTCCTTCCCATGTCCTTAGTGCCCCTTTCTGTCTTTAGTGTCCCCAGTGCCTCCTTCATATCTCTTTAGTGCCCCCAGTGCCTCCTTCCTATGTCTATCTCACTGCCTTCCATACTTTGTCCCACCCCCACCCCCGAAGCCAGCCTGCCTGCCTGTCTACCTCTCTCCCTCCCTCCCTGGCCAAAGCCAGCCTGCTTACCTGCCTATCACCTTCCCTCCCTGCCCTGCAAAAAAAAAAAAAGCCTCCCTCCTTCCTTTCCCCTGCTCTTACCGCCCTGCCGCTGCTGCTAAAGCCAACAGGAAGTCTTCTTTCCGACGTCAATTCTGTCCACAGTGCCAAAAAAGCACTGGATGGCTGTGACAGTTAGTACACGGGGTTGATACTATGTACTAGCTGTCAGAGGCCAAACAATAGTGCAGCTGCATTCACTGAGAAGTCAGTAAATGCAATGTTGTTACTGGCCCCATCACAACAGACCACCAAATACCCCTCTCCCTTTCTTCCACCTCGGTCTCATCTTCAAGATCCCCCCCAACTGCATCTTCAAAATCCCATCTCTAAGACCCTGGAGCCCCTCCTGTGACTCACTGAGGTGGTCATTCACAGTGGCCCGGTGGACTGGGGAAGGAGTAGTGATGGTGACCCCTAGCAGTAGTCCTGTGATACTACTGCTCGGTGTCAACTTTCCAAATAAGGGTGCTGTGAAGTCCATGCAGTCATATATTTTAGAAAGAGATGTATGACTAATTGAAGGGCTTCCAACTTGAACATTTCTAATTAGGCTCATGAGTCCTTTCTAAAATGCCAGAAACACATACATGAAGTGGTCTCAAACTTGCAGCCCAGGGACCACATGCGGCCCGCCAGATACTATTTTGAGGCCCTCGGTATGTTTATCATAATCACAAAAGTAAAATAAAACAATTTCTTGATCATATGTCTCTTTAGCGATAAACTACAATATTATTATTAAGACTTAGCCAAAGGAAAGATTTATAAACCATAAAGAGTTTTACCTCATGCAAAATTGTTATTTCTTTAATAAGACATTAACTACAAAGGACCTACAAATCCCTCAAAGGACCTACAAATCCAAAATGTGGCCCTGCAAAGGGTTTGAGTTTGAGACCACTGCTATAGAGCATGAAACCAATTTTCATATGTTATATCAAAATTGTGCTCAGAGTTTATGTAGTTGTCAGACCAGACATCGGGACAAACCCAAATGTTAAAAAGCTGTAACGTCACTTTAATAATTGCACAGGTTTTTCATTGTAGCAAACCTCAATAAGTCAAAAAACATCTGATGCTTGTAAAGACTATAAAAAAACTCTGGGTCCTGACACATTTTACGACAGCTGCTTCAGAAAATCAGTAGTCACACTTTTCAGAATAATTTGGTCTACAAAAAATTGTTAAATACTGGTTACAATCTAACAAACAAAACCTGAAAGGCAAACATTCTAAAATGCCTCCATATTTTTGACTAGGTTTTGGGAGGAATAGTCTAGTACAAAGATATCACGTGATGCCTTATTACAAGAAGCTGAACAGCATTGCAGGCTTTATCCTGACTATGTCAAGAAGATATTGAATGCTTGAGTGTTTGGAATGCCATTGGCAGATGATTGCACCAACGTGTACGTATTTAGTAATTTGTGAAATATGTTAAATTTGTGTTATTTTCCACAATAATGTGCAGATATTGAAGGTTCATTGAATAAAATATTTTGCATAAAATGTTTTTTTATCATTATTTGATGACAGGAGAATGTTTTTCTATTCTTTCATGGTCATAACACTGTATTAGTGGAGTTCTAAGGAATCCGACCTCACTTATATTAATAAGCACATTGGAGTCTCTAGTGTTATTTCTGTACTGATTTATTGTACCTTTTCATTAAAATAGATGACATAACCCCCCACCCCCTTTTTACCAAGCCACAGTAGAGGTTCCTACCGCGGCCTAGGGCACTAAAGACCACATTCTATAAACAGCATCCCGAATGTAGGTGGCGATAGGCATCCTACCGCTGTCTAAACAGCCAATTGGGACACACATTAAAAATAAAATAAAATCCTGAGGCAGGCCACCTACACTGTAGGCATCTGTCACAGGTGCAGGGAGGTGCCTAGGGACACTTAAGCTCACCCAAGGTTGAGCGTGATTTTACTTGGAAGTAGCCTTAGGTGAGCTTAAGTTGCCCTAGGCGTCTCTCTAGGGCTGTGATAGGTGCCTGAAATGTAGGCCAGCAAAATTCTGGCCTACATTTCAAATAGATGTGGGCGCTAAACTGATCGCAGCAAGGAAATCTCCCAGCTGTGATCAGCTGAGCAACCCTGGCAGGGAACCCCCCAAACCCCTCTCCCCATAAGTTGGCTGGCAGGAGGGATGCCCACTCCCTGTCACTGCCCCCTCCAAACCCCTCCCCCCCCTGTCCATAGCATGAGGGATGCCCACTCCCTCCTGCGACTACCTCCAAAACAATCCCCAGCAGGAGGGATGCCCACTCCCTCCTGCTGGCACCCCCCCCCCACCCACACCCACACACATCCCTGGCAGGAGGGATGCCTACTCTTTCCTGCCAGTACCCCCTGAACACATGATCCCCCCCCCCCCCGGTACTTTTATCAGCAAGGCTGGCTGGAGGGATGCCTATTCCCTTGGGCCGGCAGGCCTACCTCTTCAGAATGGCAGGCTTCCCCTTCTCGGTGCATCCTGGGAAGCACCGGGGAAGGGCTTATGGTCCAGATTGGCCCAGGTGCCTAAGGCCCCTCCCATCTGGGTCAACTTTAGACCTCCTTCCCAGTGCCATACTACCTTCAATACATTCAAGTGAACTAACAAAGCAACTATTTTATCCATTTATTTACTTTGGAAACTTTTGTTTCCTTTCCATCAGAGCAGCAGATCATTGTTCTTCTTTTCCCTTAACTGCATATCTTCGAATGTATTATCTGATTAAGCAATCTTATGGGTCAATGTCACAGTACTTTATGATGAAATTTCCAAGTTATAAATCTAAAATCCAGCCTGAGCATCAAGAGCAATTCTGAAACATTCTGAACTGTTCTAACATGACACTGAAAGCGTCATGAAATTCATAAGCAGATTTTTTTCACTAATGCTCTGTAAAATTTCAAATAAAAGCTCAAGTCTCCAGGGCTTGCTGTTAAAAAAATTTTGCTATGCTAGTTAAATAAGATATTAGGATGCAATCTTTTTTCTTCATAGAAAAATATGAATTGCTCTGAGGTTTCATTTCAAATTATCTTGCCACAGACAGAAAGCTCTGGCGAGAGTAGCCACTGAACGTGCTCTTAGAAATTTTATTCAGAGTTTAGCTAAATGCTCTTATCTTTTTTTTTTTTTTTCAGTTTAGAAGCTAGATCAGTTTTGTTTTTGTTCTGATGGAGCTATCAAAATTGAAGTAAAATAATTTGTAGCATCCATTTATAACAACATTATTTGAAATATGAATCCTTAAAACAGTGTAACTCAAACTGTGTGCCTTACTGAGATTTCAGGTGTGCCGCGATATACTGGGGAGGAGAGGTGCCAGCATCAGCTGACTGCCTACAGGACGTGCTTCTTGTGGTGAGAGTCATGTCCTGTAGGCAATCAGTGGACACTAACACCTATCCTTCTCTCTGGCACCCCCCACTGGCGTCTCAGGGCCTGCCTGGAGGGCCTTCATACACACACGTAGACATCATCAAGGTGATGTTATACATGTGTGTGATGTCATCATGGCGATATCCGCGCACTTCCAGGTGTCTCGATCCATGGCCACTACCTTTACTGTGCCCTGGCTCGAGAAAGTTTGTGGGACACTGCCTTAAAAGAATGGCCCATCTCATGCACTTAGTTCCAGATTCAGGGAACATGGGATTCTGGAAGGAACAGCTGTCTGGCCTCTGCCCAAGGTCACTATCATGACTGAGCTAGATGGAAAGAGGAGACCCTCTCCCATAGTTGCAAGTTAAACATCATGATACAATACAATTGAATGCCTAAAGCCCATTGTAGGATGCAATCTAAATATAGATATTAAACACTCAAAAATGATACGGGAAAAAGATTTTACCATATAGAGGGGGCCTTTTACGAAGCCGCAGTAGCAATGCTTATGCATGAAAATGCATATAAGCTTCGGTGAATTTACCATGGCAACATTGCTACCGCGGCTTTACTTTGCAGCTACTTTTCAAAGAGAAAGTTCCTCTTTTAAAATTAGCAAGCACAGTGTGCCCACTGAAAATGCACATATGCTGTGCAGATGGTGGGGGAGAGGGGATAAACAGCATTCGCAGTTCTCAAAAATGTTTATGCTTATTCAAAATTCTGATATATTGCTCTTTGAATAGTAACCAAATCAAAATATTTTACAATGTCAGGCGTTTGTAGAGATTTCTTCCTTTGACTTAAAAACTAACCCGCCCCCCTCCCCTTTTAGAAAACTGTAGTGTGGTTTTTAGCGCCAGCCATGGGGGTAACAGCTATGATGCTCTTAGGAATTCTATGAATGTCGGGGCTGTTACTGCCATGGACGGCACTAAAAATTGTGCTACAATTTTATACAAAAGGGGGAGGTAGGGTAAATGATTAGAAATGGGGGACAGAGTAAAGAGCTAAGGGCAGGATATACAAAACTCCAGCAACCTGGTAAAAAATTCTGAATTGGGAGTAAGTATATTTTACTGGGATATGATCAGCACAAATAGCATGCAATTTAAATGCTACTTGTGCGGAGTAACCCAAAGTAAAAGGGGGTGGACCTGTTCCTGGCACCCATGCAGATGAACTAAATTGTAAGCATAGCTCTTCCACACAGGTCCAATAGAGCTTCTAATCCTGCAGAGCTTGTGAGCAGTTTAATAAAAAGCATTTTTTTAAAAAAATTTCTGGTTTTCCCAGGATCAAATCCATAATCTCAGGGGTCCGAGACAGCAGCTCTAACCAATGAGCCACTCTACCACTCTGTGTAGGGCTGTGCTCATGGAGGTCTTGTGAGCGGCAACAAATGACAACCAAAAAGACTTCTGAACTTGCCACAACAAGAAGCTTCAGCTGCTGCTAGGTTTTGTTTGGGGGTTTTTTCTGCTGCTTACTAGAGCTCTGTGAGCACAGCCCTGCACAGTGTGGAGAAATAGCTTAGTGATTAGAGCAGTTGCCTCAGAACCGTATGGTTGTGGGTTTCAGCCTGGGCAAGTTTTAGAGTGGTTTGGATGCATCTGTTATTTGAGTGTATGTCCAGATGAACAAACCTGCTATCAGCAGCTCCAGGCCTTGCAGAAAATTTTACCCGGTAAAAGGTGGACATTTCTTTCTGTGCATCACAAGAAGTGCTAATTTTAATACTAATGAGCTTCTTGTAATGCATTTGAATAGGGTTCTCGGTGGCTGCTACCATGATTGGTAAAATCCCTCGAGAACCCTTTTGAGCATTGGAGGCTGAGCTGCCTTGCAAGTAGACTGCCTACAACCAGTCTTACTCGAGTGGCAAACTATTGAGCATCAGGGCCTAAGTGACAAATGCACAGAAGCGCCGGCACTGCCTGGAAAACACCAAGTGCCAGAGCGATTTTCATTTACTGGGCAATGCTCAATACAAGCAACATGCAAATTATATGCACACTGTTTTTGTTGAGTATTGGTGGTACAACAGGGGAGGACAATGTCTGGTACCTGTGCATAGCTCTTGTGCACAGGTACCAGAAAAACACAGGGCTGTGATTGCTGGAGCTCCGAAGAAGCAGGCAGGAGACAAAGCAAAAAAAAAAAAAAAACCATTCCCTGTTGCAGCCAAAGCCTCTCTATGCTTCAGCAGTTTGGTAGTCTTTTTCTTGGAGGGAGGAGGGAGTTTCATGGTGATTTTGGATACAGCATTTGTGTGTGTGTTGTGTTCGTTTTTGTCCCATGCCAATAGCCACTCTTTCAGACGTTTTAAATTCAAGGAACTACTCCTACCTGAAGTCACCCTGCTACTATTGACAGCTCCAGATCTGCTGGAAATGTTTGCATGATGAAAGGTGGGACATTAATTATTATGCATTACATGGATTGCATTTGCCTAGGATTCTTGAAGGCTGCTACTGTGATCGGTTAAAGCCACCAAGAACTCTTTTGTTCATCATAATTTGTGCCTTAGACTGCCTACAACCAGCAATACTAGCATGTCAAGCTTTTGAAAATTTCTAGAAATGAGAGTAAGGAAGCAAGGAGAAAAGTACAGGAACCAGGGACAATGAGAAGAAAAAAAAGAAGAGGAGAGAGATACAGGACAAAAAATAATGTTAAAACATCTACTGCTGAAGGAAAGAGACAAAATATTCACTGCCGAAGGAATGCATCTAATTTACATAAGGTCATTTGCAAGAATAACTCTTTAAATCTGAAGTAATTAGAAATTAGAATGGTGATGATTAAGCAATATGACATACACTTAAGCATGAGAAGTACAGCACTTGAATGAAATTGTTCAAAGCAGGGAGCTCATTATTTGATTTCTAGCATGGTATATATCAACTTATAGGGAATAAGCTCAGAGGAGATAGCTTCCATTTGATGCACTTCAGCAGACTCCTGCTTTATTTTTATCTTGTTTGACAGGCACTTGTATGTACCATTCCTCTCAAGCGCTCATCCCTCTTATTTCATGTGGTAGGTTAAATAAGAGAATCTTACACACACATCATAATGGAACTTTTTTTTACTAGGGTTACCATATGGCTCCAAAATTGGTTTTTAATAGTGCTGTTCAATTAACAGTGCCAACTGAACCAATCAAAAAATGAGCATTCCCCCTCTTTTACAAAGCCATGCTAGCGGTTGCTCTGCGGCAAAAGGCCCAAAGCCCTTTAAATCCATAAACTTTGGGACAGTTACCACCCTGGCAGCCACTAATGCAGCTTTGTTAAAAAAAAAAAAAAAAAAAAAGGGGGGGGGGGAAGTAAGTTAGGCACTAGATCAGCTAGGTGTACTGATCCAGGCACCAAAGGGCAGGTGCTTTTTATAGAATCAGGGCTATCAGTCAGCAATCCTTCCTTTGCACATATTCAACTACTTTATAGCAACACTACTTTATAAGCAATTTTTAACACCTGAGACATGAGACACCTCAGTTAAGTTGCCGCTGATCTTAAATAATTATGAAAAACATTTTAAAATATTCAAAAATTGCTTAAATAGTAGTGTTGATATAAACTGGTTTTATGCAGCCCTGGAAGTAAAGGAGGTGAGAACATCCCAGGAAGAAGAACGACCAAAGCTTGAAATCCCCAAAGTTGCTGGATCCGCGACCACTAGGAGGTGAAAGGTAGTGGTGGTTGGAAATTCCCTTCTGAGGGGTATGGAGGCATCCATCTGCAGACCAGACATGATGTCCTGGGAGATGTTACGGAGAGGTTGCCGAGACTCATCAAGCCTAATGACTATTATCCGATGCTACTCATCCATGTTGGCAATAATGATACTGCGAGGTATCCCTCTAAATATATCAAAAGTGAGTTTGTGGCTCTGGAAGAGAAGGTGAAGCAGTCAGGTGTGCAGGCGGTGTTCTCATCGGTCCTCCCTGTCAAGGGTAAAGGCCAGGGCAGATGGTGTCATTGTGAACATTTTAGGTGAAATCTGTTTTTTATTAAGAAACAAACCATACAGCAACAAATTCAAACAGCAGACAAGAATTCAAGTAAAGAAGACAAGGCTCCACCCCCCCCCCCCCCCCGAGGACTGGACTCTGATGTCCTCTCAGGTTACAAAAGAGCCCCTAACCCCCATAGCCCTTCCAAAACAGACCCCCCAGAACACCCCACCCCCAACCCCCCAGCCTCCCTCCCCCTCCCCAGATCAGACAGGCAGAATGGAATACAACTGCAGTCTGTTCAAGATACTACTACGAACCCGGGGAGACAAACTGTTCAAATAGGGAGACCAGATATGAACAAAGTCTCCGCTCCGTCGACGAGAGGAAGAAGCCAGGGTGGCCTCTCAGCTCAGAAGGTCATGCAATTTATTCCTCCAGTACCAGAAGGAGGGAGGAGTATCAGCCAACCAGAAATTAAGTATACATTTTTTCCCCAGAATATAACATTTGCTCAAAAACAATTTCTCAGCAGAGGTATACACAGAAAACAAAGAAAAATGAGTGAACAACATATGATATGCAGAGACAGGAACAGAAATTCGTAAAAGACCCTGAAGAAAGGAAGCCAAGGCCCCCCAAAAGCTCTGAATACTCTCACAACCCCAAAGGCCATGAAAGTAAGAGTTCACCTAGCTTCTTGCACCAAGAGATGATTTTCCAAGGGCTGCTGAGCAAGGATGGTATGTATCTATCAAAGAAAGGAAGAAATGTCTTGAACAAGGTTTCAAGGTTTATTAAATATTTGATGAATCGCTAAATCTGATTACAAAGCGATGTACATAATTATAAAATTGGATAGAATTAAAAATAAATACAAAATAAATAAACATTAAAATTAAGACAAGACAGACATTAGTTGGAGGGGAAGGAGGGTAAAAAGTTACATCTGTTATATCAGGAAAACATATAAGGGAAAAACAAAAGGAAACTAGGTATTTATAAAAGGAAAAATCATAAAATCAAGAAAGTTTAAATGTTAAAAGCATCTTTAAAAAGGTATGTTTTCAGAGATTTTTTAAAAGAAGGGATATCTTTTTCGTTTTTGATATGTTGGGGCAAAGAGTTCCACCACTGAGGACCAATTACAGAGAACATGTCTGATCTTCGTGTGCCTATTATTTTTAAAGAGGGAACAACTAGTAAATTTTGAGAGGATGACCTGAGTGCACGCGCGGAACTGTGGGGAATTAGCATTTTTGATATAAACTGAGGTTCATTGTTAACCAAGGTTTTAAATATAAGTAACAAGACCTTAAACCATATGCGATGGCTAATAGGGAGCCAATGAGCGTCAATAAATAATGGTGTTACGTGATCATATTTCCTGGCGTTATAAATCAATTTGATAGCAGTGTTTTGAATAATTTGCAAACGTCGTTTTTCTTTTTGAGTAATGTTAAGCAGTAAGGAATTACAATAATCCATTTTGGCTATTACTAATGAATGAATCAAAATATTACGTGATTTGGGCTCAAGAAATTTGGAAATGGATCGTATTAAGCCTGGCAAACCTACTAAAGAGGGCTTTAACTTGTAGAATTGTCGGAACAGGGTGTTCAAAACCCCAGATTTTGCTTTGTGATGTTTATTCCTAAGTTTTTATGTTTTTTACTCTGTTAACTGCCTAGTTGCAGGTGGTATTAAATTTTTTAAATAAATAAATATAATCCCTCAGGTAAGTGAATCACTAAATACTTTTACACAAATGAGACAAAGGAGCAATATCTGGAAAGCTGTATACGAGGGAGTGCTAAAAGGTTCTCAGCCCAACCAATCAACTTCCTAAATTCTGAGCATTAATTTGCCACCGTAGCTGAAAAGAATGTTGTTGTTTTGTTACATGTCAATTTGCAGAAACAAAATTCTGTGTTTTGACATTGTTTCAGATCGTTGATTGAGAAATGGTAGATAGTGGGAAAGAAATGTTGGCTATGGCCGTGGAAGGGAAGTTTCAGAGATGCAAGATGGATGGTGAGCATGGAGAAAGAAGAAAACGAGTTAACAGAAGACAAACAGAAACTGGAGCCTGGGATCACCATGATTTGAATAATAAAATGACCAGACAACAAAATGTAGAAAAAATAATTTTATTTTCTATTTTGTGATTACAATATGTCAGATTTGAAATGTGTATCCTGCCAGAGCTGGTGTTAGTGAGCGTGAGCTAGGACCTAAGAGAGAGGAAACGTCAGTTTTGGTTTATTTTGTTTACACCTCAGCACTTGCGTGGGGTTGGAGAGGTTATAAGCCCATGTAATGTTATATTGTAACACTGTGAATGTTAAACTGTAACTGTTCTGAACTTTCTGGGGGGAGGACAGGATATAAAACTAACTAACTAACTACATGCCAAACCCATGCCAGCTGCATATCTCACATCCCTCAGTATTAAACTCAACCATCTCTCACCTCGGATCTCACAAGGACCAATACTGTGCCTATGAAATCAAATATCAGTCGGCCTATTTTGTTTATAGCAATAAAACTCTACAATATCTTGGTATCTCATTACCATGTCCTTGTTCTAGAGTCACCATTCCTTTCAGAGCACTTCAAAAGAGTAAACAATAGCATTTGCCATGAACAATAGCTGGGCAGCGCAGGCTGTTTTAATGAGCACTTTCAACTTGAAACATCTGCCATCTGTTCCACTTCCACCTTTTAATTATCGGTGTGAAAAAAAAAAAAAAAAGAGAACACAATCATGCTTCTTTTAAAAAAGGCTGTAATTAAGTTTTGAAGTAGGAAGAAATAGAAGACAAGGGGATTTAGAAAATAATCATGTAAAAATAGAATTTATCCTATAGTAAGAGTTGAGACATCATGTTTGGGAAGATTGAAGGAACCAGGCGAAGAGAGTGACCTGCAGTCAGATGGCTGAACATGTTGAAAACAACCAAGGGGATGACGCTGGAGGATCTTTCCAGACTACCAATTATTTTTTTTAAATCTGCAATTCAAGTCTTTCGGATTCAAACACGAGTCGATGGCACCTAAGAACAAGAGTTGAGAAGTTGATGGTCAAAGATGAGACTTTATTCCAAACTGAAGGCATGAAATAATTGAGGTTACTGTAGGAAGTTTTATGATACATCAAGGGGCATTACTAGGGGGAATCCAGTGAGTTCATGATTGCACTCATTTTAAGCAGTCCTGTAATAAGCACAAACAGGATACTTTAAAGGCCAAATTGTATGAGAATCTATAGAGCTTTTACAAGAGATTCTGGCTAGATGTTATCCAAATGTAGGGCTGTGGGAGCAAAAATAAAATAATTTTCTTTAGTTTACTGTGCTTTTTGCAGATTAAATTTTCATTTTGTTTAGATTTTCTAAATTTATGTTTCAGGGCAATTCTATTGATTAAACTGTAGCTGCAACAGTTATCCAAATGAAAAAGGATATCTCTCTCATTGCAAACTATTCCAACCTTTCCCCCCTTCTCCCCACCACAGTGACTATATACTGAAGTTAGAAAGGTGTATGAATATAATTACAGCTCAGGTAAGAGTAGATAAGTGAGTTATGCCACAGTATGAACAGTCTGTTAGCTCTTCTGTATGTGACTAACAAGTTAGTAACGCTTCTTTTAAAAGCCTTGTTAAAGAGGCAAAGTACTTTCACCTGCTTCCTGAAATAGAGATAGTTTTGAAAGAAGTGCATTCCAGATTGTGGGAACTACTCCGGAGAAGTCTTACTGGCGTGTGTCACTCATGTAATGTCCTTTGTAAAGGGTTTGGTTGGGGAAGCTCCTTGGAAGAACCTTAGAGGGGTGTAGAGGAGGATCCTATTCTTCAAGTACTCTGACCCATTTTCTTTAAGGGCTTTGAAACTCAAATACAGAATTTTAAATTTAGCCTTATATTGTACGGATAGCCAGTGAAGCTTTTGCAGAAATAGTGTTACGAGGGGGTGATGAAACCAAGAAAAGAATGAGTGGATCAATGTCAAATCAAATGTCAAAATCAATGTCAAATCAATGTCAAAACATAGAATTTTGTTTCTGCAAATTGGCACTTAACGAAATAAGATAACACTGGTTTTCAACTATAGTGGCAAAATAACGCTCAGAATTTAGGCAGTTGGTTGGCTGGGCTGAGAACTTTTCAGCACCCCCTCCTATATGATCATATGATTTATCATTCTTGCTGCAACATTCTGAATCAATTGGAGCTGGTGCAAACCCTTTGTAGTCGGACCATTGTTGAGTACATTACAGCAATCCAGTCATCATGTTATCATGTCATGAACTACTGTGACAAGACTTGGCTTCTCATTGTATGATGAGAGACAGTGTAGGCATCTTAAATGATAGGATGAGGGATCAGCATAAATGTTGAATCTAGCTGTATTTCAAAGTTACTCACTTGAAGCAAGTATTATCCATGAATAGTAGGATATACCATATTTTTCGCTCCATAAGACGCACTTATTTTCCACCCAAAAGTAGGTGGAAATCATGGTGCGTCTTATGAAGCAAAAGGAAAAAATTTGAATCCCCCGCATAGCTGCAACATCCCCTCCCATGCGCACCAGCCGCACCGCCTTGTTAAATACCGCCCGCCTCCCCCACTCCGTACAATTGAAAAAAAACCACCCCCCACACCGCACCACCTTTCAGCACCGCTCGCCGCCCCATACAATTACAAAACACCCCTCCGCGCTGCAGCCACACTATCTTTCAGCACCGCTTGCTGCCCCCCGTACAATTACAAAACACCCCCCCCACCGCTGCCGCTATCGTTTACCGCCACCGCCGGCAAACGCCATACCTTTTTCCAAGACTAGTAGTATAGCGTTTATCGCTCCCTTGACGGCTCTGTATTAGTTCCCAGAAGCAGACGCACAAGTCAGGAGCGCGGCAGTCAGGCCCAAGCTTTACACGCTCCCGCTTGGGCCCACGCTGCTTTCTAAATGGCTGGCTCACAATTTTTAAATGGTTTAACTATAGCCTCAATTAAATGTTAATATTATAGTTATTTTTCTTATGCTTTTGTTATGTATTTTAGTTTTTACAGGTAATTAGTTCTACCTTCTCCTATGTTTTCTGCTATGTACTCTAGTCTTAATTATATGTGAACCGAGTCGAGCTCCACTGGGAGTTGACCCGGTATATAAACCAAAGATTAGATTAGATTACATTATATACGGTATAATATGGATGAACTGTACATGCCTTGCACGGTTGTGTTGTATTACTCTAGCTTGCTTTTCACATTGTCATGTACCGCCGGTATGTTTGTTAATTAAAAAAAAGATTTGATACTAAAAGGTATGGTTTTGGTTTTTTTTAAAGGGTACCCGGGGGGGGGGGGGTTATGATTTAAAAGTTATGGGGTGGGGGTTAAAAAGGTATGGGGGAGGGTGTAAAAAATTGTTAGTCGGTTGGGATGGATCCCTCCCTTCCCGGCCTACCACTAGACCATCAGAGGTGGGGGCATGGTACAGGGTAGGGTGGTGGGACAGGGTAGAGAGTCTGGCAGGGAGAAGGGCTGGCTGCATAGCCTGATAGGGCAGGTAGGGAAGGGGGCTGGCTGCAGAGCTTTGCAGGGAAGTGGGCTTGGTTCAGAGCCTGGCAGGGAGGGGGGATAGGGTGCAGAGCCTGGCAAGGAGTGTAGGGAGAGGTTGTAACTCTATACTTCTACTAAGACTAAGGGGTCCTTTTATTAAGGTGCACATTTAGCATGTGCAAATCTTTAGCTGGAGGTGGAGTGGAATGGGGCCAGGTGTCCTCTTTTTTTTAAGAGGAAATCTGGCAACCCTAGGAAGACTGCATGGTCCATTTGGCCTTTATCTGCCTTATGTTTCTATGGGTGTTTGACACAAAGGCCTCGCTCATTAGTCAAATTCATAGCATGGCCATGCTACAATGGCTGGGTTCACTGTAGCTATCTCATTGTAGCCATGTTCTTTAGCATGTTAATAAGGAGGCTTAATGTATGTATTAAACTTGGCAGATTACCTGATTTGAATGCAGGCTAGAATATAAGTCTTTACCTTTTCTGTAATGATACTGTAACTATAAAATGATAATTTTAACATTTGCAAGATGTGAATAGATGTCAAAATTTATGACCCATGCAGATATCCTAACTCAGCAGTATGGGTTAGATTTTTCAACCTTGTGCAATTCTTTTCCTAATTTAAATACATCTAAACTGAAATGAGTATAAGACTTTCATTAACAAGACAAAAGTTAAGGTAATGTGGTTTAGCTACTATGCAGCAGCAAGTGGCCATGTCTGCCCTGCAGTGAAACAAAAAAAAAAAAGGAGTTATGGGACTGATTCTTGAACCATGTGTCCTGATTTTAGGCGGTGGCAGATGTCCTACCACCATCTGGCAGCCAATAGGGATGTACCTTTTTATAAAAAATGCTGCTGAGGAAGGACATCTGCAAGAAAGGCATCTGTGGTGCACAGGTAAGCTTAAGCACGCCCAAGGTGGGGCGTGGGCGAGTTTTTCCTGGAAATGGCCTTGGGCGGGCTTAGGCATCAATACGTGCCTTCATAGACAGGAGACAGATGCTTTAAATGTAGGCCTACAAAAGCCTGGCCCATATTTAAGGCAAATGTCCGGAAGTGCAGACCCGATTCTGAATAGGACGCCACTGTGTAATTAACATGCGATCGGCAGCTGCTTCTTAGGCATCCTATACATAATCAGGCCTTATAGTTGCAAATTAGCATAATATAACATCTTACTATGGTAGGACTTCATTACCTAAGTTTTCCAAGTTTCCAAGTTTATTTAAAATTTTCTATTCTGCCCTAGAAAGAGCCTTCAAGGCGGCTTACAATCTAAAACATAATAAAATAACAATACAATGTACAAAAATAATCCATACATAATAGATAAAATTAGGGTTCAAATATACAATATATTTAACAAAGAAAGAGGTTCAGCATATTATGGATTTGTTGTAGTGGAGAAGATGCGGTATATAAACCTAAGGCTTAGTTTAGTTTAGTTTAGTAATGAGGGCCTGCTAATAAAACCACAATCTGAACCATTGTTTTTAATATTCCCCCAAATCCTCAGGAATCACCTACTACAATGTGATTGTAGTATACAGTCAAACCTTGGTTTGCGAGTATAATTCGCTTTGGAAGCATGCTTGTAATCCAAAGCACTCGTATATCAAAGCGAATTTCATCATAGGAAATAATGGAAACTCAGACGATCCATTCCACAACCCCAAAACTTTAAAACAAAATCCTATACGTACTTATATTGCATGACCTCGCTCATTTAGAACAGTCCCTGCACTCCTGCAGCATCAGAGAGAAGAACCATCGGCTCAGTTGTGATGTGTGTAAACTGTATGTACTTGTATTGCAAGACATTGCTTGTATATCCCAGATGGATTCCCCGGTGTACTTGACATCTGTGATCCTGATTATTTTGATGTTCTCTTTGATGTAAAGTGCTACCCCAGCTCCTAACTTACCCTTTCTGTCTTGGCGAAGCAGGTTGTATCCTGGTATAGTTATATCCCACCCATGAGAGTCTGTGAACCATGTTTCGGATATTGCCACCACGTCCAGGTCGGCATTCACTATTTCTGTTTCCAGTTCTAGAAATTTATTCCCTAAACTGTGTGCGTTAATATGCAAGAGTGGAGAGCAATGTATGTTAACGCACACAGTTTAGGGAATAAATTTCTAGAACTGGAAACAGAAATAATGAATGCCAGCCTGGACGTGGTGGCAATATCCGAAACATGGTTCACAGACTCTCATGGGTGGGATATAACTATACCAGGATACAACCTGCTTCGCCAAGACAGAAAGGGTAAGTTAGGAGGACGGATAGCACTTTACATCAAAGAGAACATCAAAATAACCAGGATCACAGATGTCAAGTACACCGGGGAATCCATCTGGGTAAACCTGGCCAGAGGCGGAGAAAAATGCCTGTACCTTGGTGTGTATACAGACCTCCAAGACAATCGGAGGACAAGGACACAGAATTAATTGAAGACACTGAGAATATCACTTTACGGGGAGACGTTGTTCTGCCAGGGGACTTCAACATGCCTGATGTAGACTGGAACACACTCTCAGCGACAACTTGTGGTAGCAGGAGGATATTAACGTCCATGAAGAGAGTACGGCTCAAACAAATGGTACTAGAGCCCACTAGGGCCCAGGCCATCCTAGACCTGGTACTTACGAACGGGGAAAGCGTCTCGGAGGTCTCGGTGGGAGAAACGTTAGCCACCAGTGACCATAACATGGTATGGTTCAACCTTAAGAAGGGCTTCCCTAGATCACAAACAAAAACTAGGGTTCTCAATTTCCGGGGCACTGACTTCGCACGCATGGGAGATTTCGTCCATCAGACGCTGCAGGATCAAGAAGTAACTGATAATGTAGAAGTTATGTGGTCATCCCTGAAATTGACCCTACACAAGGCAACTGTCCGCTACATAAAATCGGTAAATAAACAACAAAGAAACAAGAAACCCCAATGGTTCACTGATAAGGTCTCGTACCTCGTCAAGAAGAAAAAAAGAGCATTTCTTTCATACAAACGTACGAGGAAAGGAGAAGCTAACATTGAATACAGGACTAGGTCTGCAGCGGTCAAAACAGCAGTCAGGGAGGCCAAACTTTGAGTGGAAGAAACTCTAGCAAAGAACATTAAGAAAGGGGACAAATCCTTCTTCAGGTATATTAGTGACAGGAAAAAAACACAAACGGGATAGTACGCCTTAGAACACCGGACGGGAATTATGTGGAAACAGATTCCGATAAAGCCAAAATACTGAATGAATACTTCTGCTCAGTCTTTACCTGCGAGGCACCAGGGCACGGGCCACAGCTGGAAGCAATGCCAAGCGCGGAAGACCCATTTCAGAATTTTGAGTTCACACCATCTGATGTTTACAGTGAACTGTCAAGACTCAAGGTAAGCAAAGCCATGGGACCAGACAAATTGCACCCAAGAGTGCTCAGATATCTGTGCGATGTCCTGGCAGAACCATTAGCCATGCTCTTCAATCTCTCCCTAAATACAGGGAGAGTCCCCCTGGACTGGAAAACAGCCAACGTCGTTCCTCTGCACAAGAAAGGGTTGCAGAACAGAGGCTGCGAAATACAGACCAGTGAGTCTCACATCGATAGTGTGTAAACTCATGGAAACACTACTTAAACGTAAATTAGACATGATCTTCGATGAGGGGAATCTAAGGGATCCCAGTCAACATGGATTCACTAAGGGTAGGTCATGCCAATCCAATCTCATCTGCTTCTTTGATTGGGTAACAGGAAAGCTAGACTCGGGAGTCTCTCTGGACATAGTGTACTTGGATTTCAGCAAGGCTTTTGACAGCGTCCCACACCGCAGGCTATTAAACAAGATGAAATCGATGGGGTTAGGTGAGACACTAACTGCATGGGTCAATGATTGGTTGAGTGGTAGACTTCAGAGGGTGGTGGTCAATGGCACCCTCTCTGAGACATCGGAGGTGACCAGTGGAGTGCCACAGGGCTCAGTCCTGGGTCCACTCCTTTTTAACATATTCATAAGGGACTTGACACGAGGGCTTCAGGGTAAAGTAACATTATTTGCCGATGACGCCAAACTATGCAATATAGTAAGTGAAAGCAAATTGCAGAATAGTATGACGCAGGACCTTCTTACATTGGAAAGCTGGTCCTCGACATGGCAGCTGGGCTTCAATGCTAAGAAATGTAAGGTCATGCACCTCGGTAGTGGAAATCCATGCAGAACTTACACCTTAAATGGAGAAACATTAGCTAGGACTTCAGTAGAACGAGATTTGGGAGTAATCATCAGTGCAGACATGAAAACTGCCAAACAAGTAGAGAAGGCCTCATCCAAGGCAAGGCAAATGTTGGGATGTATCAATAGAAGTTTTGTCAGCCGGAAACCTGAAGTCATAATGCCACTGTACAGAACCATGGTGAGACCTCATCTGGAATACTGTGTGCAATTCTGGAGGCCACATTACCGTAAAGTTGTGCTTAGAGTCGAGTCGGTTCAGCGGATGGCCACTAGGATGATCTCGGGGCTCAAGGGTCTCTCATACGAAGAGAGACTGAACAAATTGCAGCTCTACACTCTAGAAGAACGCAGGGAGAGGGGGACATGATTGAGACATTTAAATACATCACAGGACGTGTCGAGGTGGAAGATGACACTCAAAGGACCCTCGGCCACAAGAGGGCATCCGCTCAAACTCAAAGGGGAGAAATTTAATAGTGACACCAGGAAGTATTTCTTCACGGAAAGAGTGGTAGATCACTGGAACTAGCTTCCAGTGCAGGTGGCCAAGGCCACCAGCGTGCTTGACTTTAAGAATAAATGGGACATCTACGTGGGATCCCTACGAAGGTCGAGTTAAGGAACTGGGTCATTAGCATTCAGACTTATTGGGGTGGGTCAGTAGTGTGGGCAGACTTGATGGGCTATAGCCCTTTTCTGTCGTCATCTTTCTATCAAGTTAAAATTTAATAAAATGTTTTGTTTATCTTGCAAAACACTTGCAAACCAAATTATTTGCAATCCAAGGTTTTATTGTACTGTACTTCTCTAAACTGATTATTATTAGGTTTTGGACTGAGCTCAGTAACGGTTCAAGATGTAGTGTATTCAGGTACAGTAGGCATTTCCTTGTCCCCGAAAGGCTTATAATCTAAACAGGCAATTCTATAGTGCATACTTTACATGTGAAAATTTTTAGAATAATGGCATACCGGTAATAATGACAACATGTAACTGGTTATCTATATGATCTTAGAAACTTAACTGGTTTGAACTTTTGCAGAATTTCCTCAGGAGTAAATAAGGAAGAGTAAACAGGCTGCCCTCTAAAGCAGAGGAACAGGGGAAGAGAAATAAAATAATTATTTGATGACCTATTTCTGAATGGATGTGAGCAGATTTATTGTAACTTTTATCTTGCAATAAATCAAATTTCTTTAGAACAGCAAGTACCTGTGGTGACAGCACCATTTTTGACACAATAAAAGATGTACAGTGAAGTGCAGGACCCAAGAGGTAAGCAGAGCTCCAGAGTCTTAATGTGTGGATGACATGATGGTGCATGGATGAGGGATTTAGATAGGAACATTCTGTGGAAGCGTGTGTGTGTGGTGATGGTGGTGGGGTATGGGTGGGGAGAAGCTATTCCAAAAAAAAGGGCTCTATCATAACTAAGGTAGAATCAGGTTGCTGGTAATAATGTGTAAATAGGAGACTGAACAGCTTTTAAATTAGAAGATGAGGGAAAGCTAACAGTCACTAACAGTAACATAATAACATGATAAATTCCGGCAGATAAAGACCTACATGGTCCATCCATTCTGTCCAATAGTCACATTCATTATCAAAGCAACGGGTCCAGGGAAGAGCGACAAAAATGGTTACGGGACTGGAGGAGTTGCCGTACAATGAGAAGCTAGAGAAACTGGGCCTCTTCCCCCTTGAGAAGAGGAGACTGAGAGGGGATATGATCAAAACATTCAAGATATTGAAGGGAATTGACTTAGTAGAGAAAGAGAGATTGTTTACCCTCTCCAAGGTGGAGAGAACGAGAGGGCACTCTCTAAAGTTAAAAGGGGATAGATTCCGTACAAACGTAAGGCAGTTCTTCTTCACCCAGAGAGTGGTAGAAATCTGGAACGCTCTTCCAGAGGCTGTTATAGGGGAAAGCACCCTACAGGGATTCAAGAAAAGGTTAGATAAGTTCCAGCTGAACCAGAATATACGCAGGTATGGCTAGACTCTAGTAGGGCACTTAACTTTGACCTAAGGGCTGCCGCATGGACAGACTGCTGGGCACGATGGACCACTGGTCTGACCCAGCAGCGGCAAATCTTATGTTCTTATGTGCCTAAATAGATGTCTAACTTAGGGGTCCATTTACTAAGGCACACTAGCCATTTTAGTGCACACTAATATGGCTAGTGTGCCTTAGTAAAAGGACCCCTTTAGTGCATTGTCATCAATTATGAGCTTTAGCAAGCTCATAATTTTTTTATTTTTTTTTTATAAATCTTTATTGATTTTTAAACTTTGACAATGCAATACAATTATCTGAACATAAATATTTCATAAAACACATTATTAAACATACAATTTATACTTAGAACAATCATTTTCTCCCCCTTACCAAATTACTACAATAAGACAAGTTATGTAATTATAATATTATAATTAAGTATTTTAATAAACAAAATATATTTCCCTCCCCCCTCCCTCTCCTGGATGTGTAAGGAATTCTACCAACCTAAAAAATAAATAAATAAATAAATACATTACAATTATTATGATGTTACAAATATAGTCAATGGACTCCGCACTTTATTAAATGTACTGCTAAACCCCAAACACTCTGCATTCATTTTTTCAAATTTATACGTGATACAAGCATTTGTCCACCAAAACATGTAATTTAGTCTGTCATACCTCTTCCAATTATGTGTAATCAATTGGATAGCTATTCCCGTCATTATCATAAAAAGTTGAATTTTATAATTATCCAAAGAAGGCTTGACATGTAAAAGCGTACCACAGATTATGGCTTCATATGTTAGGGGAATTGCTGAATCAAGAATAAGATTAATTTGTCTCCAAATTGATTTCCAGAAATTAAGTATCAAAGGACAATAATATAACAGATGATCCAAATTCCCTATATCATTATGACAATGCCAACATCTATTAGACCTGGAATTATCTAACTTTTGTAAACGAACTGGGGTCCAAAAAATCCTATGCAAGCTCATAATTGGGAAAAAAATAAAAATTAATTGGGTGATTGGAGCCCAACTTCTTAGGTGTGATTCCACATAAGATAGATGCCTATCACTTGGCGCCTAACTCCAAAGTAGGCATGTTTATTGGCAGAGAAGGACTTAAGCACTGCTAGGTGTGATTCTTTAAAGGACTTTGATGCCTATAATGTAGGCCTTTGAAACCCTGGCCTACATTGCAAGCGCCTACGTTTTTAGTTAGGTGCCGATAGGCATGATTCTGTAATGGCGCCTATGTGTGACTGTCAAGCGATAGGCGTCTACATTATAGGCCCCATCTTTTTAGATGCCATTTACAGAATTTCCCTCAAAGTTCCCTTTTTAAATCATTCAGTTTGTTTCCTTTGCCACTGAGCAACTTCTTAGAAATGTATGCATCCCTGGAGTAAAACAATTTGGGGAGATTATTTTGTATGTGTTCTTGTCTTTTTTGTCTTTTTGCAGTTAGAAATGGAATAAGAAATCAATATGAATGCAGCTGAGGTTTCAGATGTACTATGGCTATAATTTTGCTTTCTATCTGTTAATATATGTTTGGCTGCAAAATATGGTGGAAAACTAAAACAAACAGGAGTTTTTGGTAGGCACAGTTTTCTAAATACCTGAGTTATTGTACAAACAAACAGAATAATCTGTACTTTTCAGAATGTGCAATGTGAAGTATCCTTGAGTTAATAAAATGCAAAAGGAACTGCATAGGTATTTATCAGTACCACCTTATATGTATTTTCTGTGAAGATTTGCACTTAAGTTTGAATGCTGAATATGACAGTATTATTTTACATGGAAAAGATATCCATATAAAACCATCCCTGATATTTCTTTGTGAAAACATGATTGCATATCTCTGGTATCCAGTGGCGTGCAGTGAGGGCTTTCAGGGGATTCAGTGAATCTTTAGCTCTACAACCTTGTTTTTTATTATTTTTCTGTTTACTTTTTGCTTGATTTTTGAGGAGGCAGCACGCTGAACCAGTCAAACTGCATCAAACAAAAAGTAAACAAACAAAAAACATGGCTTTTAGGCTGGGGATTCTCCAAACCCCCTGAAGGCCCTGACAGTACTGATCTGAATTTGATTGGCTGAGCAGAATCTGCCTGTTTCCTGCTTAACCAATCAAATTCAGAGCAGTGCCCTCAGGGTCTTTAGGGAGTGGGGCAAATCCCCTGAAGGCCCTGACCTCATGCCACTGCTGGTATCTTTATAAATTCTAGCCATGTCTTCAATCCCACCTCACTTTATGTGGATAAACTTTGACCATAGATATCCTAATTCTATAAAAAGTGGTAAACATTGCATGCATATATTTGGCATACTCCAATTTGTGCTTGCAAATTTAAACTTGCTCCTAATTTGTACGCACAAATTTGGGTGTGCTCCTAGTTTGAACACACAATTTAATTGGCTAATGATTCAATTAGTGCTGATAATTGGGATCTTAAGAAGCATTGGTGTTAAGTGAAATCATAGTATGTACATAATTTTAGGCATGGGATCTGCATGCAAATTTTTCATGTGATTCAAAAAAGGGGGCAGAACCATGGGAAGGTCATGGGCGGATCATGGGCATTCCTTTTATTTATACATGTGGTTATAGAATAAGGGGGGATCCATGCCTAATGTAGGCGTGAGGATTTACTCCATTATTCTACTGTATATACTAACCTTGAACACTGTTTATAGAATACGTAGCACTAAGCACTATTTTTTTGGCACTGATTTAGGTGTCATTTATAGAATCTAGTCCATAGAGAGTAATTTTATAACAGGTCACCCGAGTAAGTGCCTATTTTGGACCTATTTTGTTAAGGTGCCTATGATGATTATTTTAGGAGCTCTATTTGTATTTCAGATGTCTAAGAACTGACGTTCAGACATCCACATTACATAGATTTCCAAATCCTGATTTTATAAAGCCAGGATATGGATGTCTAAAACTGCAGTATGGCAAGGGGAAATGGTTTGGGTATGTTTTGGCCAGGACTAGGGAGGGACCAAAAGTTGGAGGTCAAACTTTGATTGCAGAAGGGAAAGAGAAGCTTTTTTCCACAATGGTAGACATCCATATTTTGTCCTGGTACTTGGAATATCCAGGTTACAGAAAAGTGCACTGATTTGAGTAGTTGTTCTCCATTAGAGGGAGTAAGGGAAGTCACAATGGAAATATTTCTGTTCCTGGAGGGCTCACAACTAAAAAAGAAAAAGAAAATTACAGAGAGTTATAGTAGGTTTTGAACTTGTAACCTCTGAATCTTTGCTAACTATTAGTCTGTGTACTCATCATCTACACCCATCCCTCTCTTATCTGGGAAACCACTACCCTAACTGCATGCAGCCTGGGAATACTTTTTGATGCAAACCTTTCACTCTCATTTCTACTATCTGCGACAGCTCTGGAAAATAAGAAGCTACTTCTCCGAAATTGACTTCACCCAACTTTCTATGCCTTCATCCTGTCCTACATGGACTATTCAACGGATTGATAGCAAAAAATCTCCAGCACCTACAACGTTTACAAAACACAGCAATTAGACTCCTAAAAATCCTCCATGCCAGCAACTCCGTCTCAGAAGCACTGTCATCAGCCCACTGGCTACCCATTAGTTGTATTTTCTAGGGCCTAGTAATAACATGCAAGTCTCTACACAACATGGCACCCAGCTACATATCAACCAAACTTTCTCTATACGTCCCAGACTACTCCACTCCCAGGTGGAAACATGTCTGCAAATACTTCCTGGTCGTGCCCACCAACTCCAGAACACCAGATGCCATTCCTACCTCCACTTCCTCCCAAGCTATTGGAATTAACTACGTCCTCACATCAGATCTCTCAAAGGGCTTCTGAACTTCATGAAAGCAATAAAAACTTACCTCTTCCCATAAATCCAGTCACTCCCTTCCAACCATATTCTAATGTATGCTGAACTAGATCTACTCTATTTTCAAATTATGGGGAACCACAAGTACAACGGGGCACTCAGAGAAATTGAAAGGGGGAAGGTTTAGAACAAATGCCAGGAAGTTCTTTTTCACCCAGAGGGTGGTGGATACATGGAATGCGCTACCAGAGGATGTGATAAGCAGGAGAACGCTACAGGGCTTCAAAGAAGGTTTGGATAGGTACCTGGAAGACCAAGGGATTGAGGGGTATAGATAGGAATAGAGGTAGGTTATAGGGATAGGATTAGAGACAGTACAAAATTAGTCAGGGACACTGTTCAAGCAATTAGGCCTGATGGGCCGCCGCTGCGGGAGCGGACCGCAGAGCAAGATGGACCTCTGGTCTGACTCGGCGGAGGCAACTTCTTATGTTCTTATGTTCTATTAACTGAAGATGGAAATAACTGTATGTTAACTTAAAATGACCAAATTGTATGCTAAACTTGACTCTCTATATAACTAACATTACTGTACACATGTAAATTCATAAATTGTTTGTCTATGCATTATATATGTCAACCTTGTCACCCGTTCTGAGCTTGTTGTGGACGACAGGATATAAAATTAACCACATAAACAAATAAATAAAACATTTTTGTATATTCAAAATAGATTTATAATGATGATAATTCATATGAATATTTTATCTTTTTTATTTTATTATGGTGGGACCATCATAGAAAGGGCAGTAAGCCATGCCCAACAAATGTAGCAATTTCATTTGATGCTGTTTCAGGCAGAAAAGAACAGAAAATGACATGGGAAATGTATATGGAATGCACATCCTAACTTTTTGCCACCTACACCAGTATTCCTTAAAGAAAAGTAGGTACATATTTTTCTTAACAGAATAGGCTTCAAATAGGTACTTTCCTAGTACCAAAATCTAGACGCCACTTACAGAATTATCCTCATGGTGTTCAGAACTTTACTAAGGGCCCCTTTTACAAAGCCGTGGTAGCGAATCCCAGCACAGCAACTGCGACACAGTCCATAAGAATTAAATGGGCTGCATTGCATTTGCCACATGGGAATCGCTACTGTGGCTTTCTAAAAGGGGCCCTAAGTGTAGCGGTAGGAAAGGGAATAAAGTTAAACATCTGGATTTAAAACAGAGGTCAATTTACAGCATTCTAATGAATGCATAATATTTTATGGATAATTTATCCATGTAACTTTATGCATATTCTTGAACTAATCCAGTGGTCTCAAACTCAAACCCTATGGAGGGCCACATTTAAGATTTGTAGGTACTTGGAGGGCTGCAGAAAAAAAATAGTTAATGTCTTATTAAAGAAATGACAATTGTGCATTAGGTAAAACTCTTTATAGTTTATAAATCTTTCCTTTAACTGTTAATGGAAAGATTTATAAACTATAAAGAGTTTTACCTCAAGCAAAATTGTCATTTCTTTAATAAGACATTAACTATTTTTTCTGCGGCCCTCACAGTTAAAGTTTAACATCTTTCCTTTCTCAAAACAGACATCTTTCAATCACTATATTAAAAATATCTCCTGGGTTTTCAAAGAGGTCAAGGCAGATGACTTTATACAATGTCACCTCAGTAACAACTATACAAAAATAGACAAATATACTCCCTCCCTTTTTACTAAATCGCGATAGCGTTTTTTAGCACAGGGAGCTGCGCTGAATGCCCCATGCTGCTTTCGACGCTCATAGGCTCCCTGCGCTAAAAACTGCTATTGCAGTTTAGTAAAATGGGCCCATAGTGCAAAATATAGACAGCATATGTAAATTCTCAAAACGCACACATTTTGATCACTAAATTGAAAATAAAATCATTTTTCCTACCTTTGTTTGGTAATTTCATCAGTCTCTAGTTGCACTTTATTCTTCTGACTGTGCATCCAATATTTCTTCTCTTCTTTCAGCCTCCTGTATGCTTCCTCTCCTCCAGACCTCATTCCCTCCCCAATCTTTTTCTTTCTTTCATCCTGCCCCCTTCTTTCTCTCTCTCCCCATGCCCCATTTTTTTCTTTCTTTCACCCTGCCCCCTTTCTTTCTTTCTGGATCCCTCCCCCCCTTTCTTTCTTTCTCCCTGCCCTCCGCCATGCCACTGCCGCCACCACCACCATGCTGCCACCATTGACGGGGAAGGGTTGCCACTGGCCATCGGAAACAGGCCGGCGCCGAAATCGCCCTGCTTCTTTTCCCGTGGGCTGACCAACTATAGCCATCTGACGTAAATTCTGATGTCGGAGAGGACGTTCTGGGCCAGCCAGGCAGCGATTGGCTGGCCCAGAACGTCCTCTCCGACATCAGAATTGACGTCGGATGGCTATAGTTGGTCAGCCTACGGGAAAAGAAGCAGGGCAAATTCGGAGGGAGGGAGAACTGGCGCTGGCTTCTTTCAGATGATTGCAATGGCAGCCTTTCCCCGGTGGCAGGCTAGCTGTGCACCCCCTTGGGCCCGTGCACCTGGGGCAGACCTCCCCCCCCCCCCCCAGGTACGCCACTGACCACAGAATTTTGGATTTGCCTTGTACCACTGAACAGGTAATCCGGTCGTTAGGTCATTGATCGGTTGATCAGGACTGTTATTTTGTTTGTCTTAATCATTGATGTCTCTCAAATACAATCCATATCTAATGACCTCCCTGACAGTTGGTAGTTCAGCTACAGGTAGTTCTTTGCCTGATCTTACCAAATGATGCAAATGAGTCCATATTTGCAGTCTTATTTTTCTTTTGGACATTTTCAATATTAGATTATCCATAGGACAATGTTATGTTGAAAACCTGTGACTAAGAAAATGAAACTAATATATTAGTGTCAATATTGGTAAATAAGAAATATAATAATTGATAATTGAGGAACAAAAAGCATTCATATGCAATGCAAACATAGAAAACTATTATCAGAGCACTTAAGCATATTTCAGTAATTTGTGTATTTTTGCACAATATCCTAGAAATTCCAAGTAGGTAAATAGCATATTACACAAAATTTAAAGGGACCCTTTTATCAGCCTGCACTAGAAGTTTTTAGTGTGAGCTGGTGTGGAAAATGCTCCAACACTGATAAAATTCCTATGAGTGTTGGAGCACTTACCTCACCGGCCCACGCTAAAAACTTTTAGCACAGCTTCATAAAAGAGGGTGAGGTGGGGGGGAGGAGTTAGTTGTTGATTTTCCACATGAAATTTTACTGCTTTTTTAAAAATTATGACAGGCTGCCAGAATGGAATACAAAATTAAACAATATGCTTAAAAAAGAAGATTCAAAAGATATGTCTGTATTCAAAGAGAGTCAATGAATGGCAGATGGATTTTTGTATTGATATATATTGACAATCTCATGATATGTTTTGAGTGAAAATGAAATGACTGCAGATTCATAAGAGCATTAAATAAGAATTTCAAGACAAAAGACCTGTGAAACATAGCACGCTATCTCAGAGAGAAGAGGATTGAGCTATTTTATTCGACAAAGACATAAAATGGGAAAAAAAATCATTGAGAGCTTTGGGATGAAAGATGCAAAGGCAGAAAACACTCCCATGGAAACCAAATAGCTAAAAGAGATTTAAAAAAAAAAAAAAGGGCAAGCACGTTGTTATCTGACAACACCACACAGAAAGGCAATAAGAAAATGGCTATGTTTTACCACCAATACAAAACTTGATATTACACAAGTATTATATGGTTTTATGCAGAAAGGTCTCAGTGGCAAGCCAAAGGGATCTGAATTTGGTAAAGAGGTTTTTATCATCAGGAGTAATTTCTCCAAATGGGTTTGTTTTACACATAGCACTAGTATTACCACTCAATCTTCAGAGCTATTTAACCACCTAGGAATGGCTTCTGGCTGGTTAAATAGTGCTAAGCTGGCTAAGCACTAATATTGAGGATGAGATAGCCATTGATATATTAGCACAATGGCTAATGGCTAGCCAGCTATGTCATGCAACTTAGCCAGCTATCTGCAAAATTTAAAGCACTAGCTGACTATTTTTAGTGGCCAAATTAGGTCACAAATAGCTGGTCTATCTTTGGCAACTATAAACCAGGGCTGTGGAGTCGGAGTAAATCACAAACAAATTTGGGGCCCTGGAGTCTGAGTCAGTGAAAATGTGCTAACTCCAACTCCTAATGGAGTTAAATTGTATTTGATGCAAATATTTTAATGCTTACTTTTCTTATTTCACAGATAATAATTTGGTTTACCCATTTGTTTCAGGATATGTCTTAACTTATAAAATATATTTTGATATCAAGTTCTATGATTACAAAATGTAATATATTTTATGATATTTATATCAGTGAAAGTGGCAACTAGAGAATGACACGGGAACAAAGTTTGTCCCCATTCCTGCCTCATTCCCATGAGCTCTGTCCCCATCCATACACTAGGATACAGGCTTGATGGACCTTTGATCTGTCCCAGTATGGCAATTCATATGTTCTCTGTGTCCATCACCACCCCTGCAAACTTCAATATAGATATAAAAATAAAGGAGTCGGGAGTTGAAATGTTATGTCTATCGAGTCCACAGCCATGCTATAAACTTAGCTGGCTGGAACTGAATATCGACTTAGCCAGCTATGTTTATAGCTACCAAAACTAAACCAGATCGATCTTGTCACATTGGAAATCTGCTCATCTATTAAATACTATTTTTTGGTGGGCTATTGTAATGCTGATACATAATCTTGAACGTAAAGCTGATTCTCTCATGAACAAAAGATATAAATCCATTAAAATGTGGTCCCCTCTAGATAATATTTATTCTGTCCCTTAAAGCGGTATATATTCCAACTGTTTCAGTGTTACCAACCGTTATTATTCCTACTTTATTTGCTTATCATTTCCTGCTGACTGCATTGGATGTAACTCTCATGGGCCTCCTATTGAACATACTGGTTTTCTTCTTATGACTTGGCTCCATTTTGCCTTCTGTTCTTTCTTCTTATGGCTTCATATAATTGTTCTCGTTTACTTATTGTACATGGTGCTTGTTGCTCCCTGATTGCTCTTCTGTTTTTGCTTGTATCATATTTTCTGTATAATGTTCTTATCTTTGTAATTGAAAAAATTTTCAATAAAAAGATTTTGAAAATTGAAAATTAAAACCCTGTTCGATTATCGATACTTGGATGACTTGTCTTTTTGATCGTCCATGTGTCGATTTAGGCGGGTTTTTAGACTTTTTTTATGTACCTCATAGCATCTATGCACAAGCTTGCCCGGAAGTAATTTGGCTGTGACAGTTGCTGACAGACTGAAACCAGGATCTTACTATACCTACACAAAACCTGTATAGCAATCAGATATGTACCCATTCTTTAAATGGGTTCAATTATTGTAATAATATAATATTGTGGTTGTAAAATACATTAAACTCTTGGCTAGTAAAGTGGACTATAATTAAATTAAAATATGTTTAGTGCTCATTCTCTGACTGTTGAGAAAGATTATTGAGATATAAAACAACTATGCATTAAAGCCTACTATATTGAAAATGCAATCCAATTTTGGGTTGCAAGATGGTGCTGTTCGTTTAGTGGTTTAAAGATTATATACTACTACTTATCATTTCTATAGCATTGCCAGACGTACACAGTTGCTTTCTGTTCAGTTCCTGTTCTTACTGATTTTATGCTGAAGAGAAGCTACTCAGACTCAGTGTCAAGTTGTTAAAAGATGAAAAACCCTATATACAAGCAGTCCCTGAGTTACAGACACCCAACTTAAGTACAACTTGTACTTAAGAATGTGGTTGTGGCTTCATTTTATTTTTTAAAAATTTATATTCCGCATATCTTACAATTCTATCTGGATTACAAATTATTCAGGTACTCAAGCATTTTTCCCTAATTCTCCCAGTGGGCTCCCACTCTATCTAATGTACCTGGGGGCAATGGGGATTAAGTGACCCACAACCGCAGGGTGCCAAGGCTGTAGTTCTAACCACTGCAACCACACACTCCCACTGAGCACTTTCACTGAGCAGTATATCCAGTGGCAAAGACTCCCACACTTCTGTAGCAGATTCAGGAATGATGCCTGGCCACATTAAGAACAGTGTATGGCAGTGCATGCTGTACATTAGAGGGTCCTGCAAATATATGCCACTGCTGTGTAGAAGATAGATGAAATTACCTTGTACTTAATTGTATGGACCTTCTGACCACAGCCGGGCACACAACGCTACTGGTTGCTAATCTCTTCGTCGGTCCAACTTTTATTGTGTATTCATACTCTTTTTATTTTGATTCATTTTTTATCTTATCTTTTAATTTATCCTTTATACTCAGTATTTTTCAATATAAAAAAACAGAAGAACGTCACTTAGCTTTATAGTGATTTGTCCTTCATTATTCATTCACCTCTCCCGACATGCATGTTTCAGATGAAACTTTTCTTCAGGGTCGAGGGAAAACTACAATAAAATAAAATATATTCTGCTCATGTATCAACTCCTTAACTTTTTCATATATAACCAGAAATCCCTGACAACAGAATGAATGCCTCTATTATAATGCAAAATAAGACGCTTACCTTAGAGGGAACACTAGTAGGGACAGTTGACCTTTTTGTCAGCTGGGAGCAGAGGCAAGCAGCAAGAATCTTAAAATCTACAAGTTCTGAGTTACATACAAATCCAACTTAAGGACAGCTTTAAAAATGTAACTTGTTCTTAACTCAGGGCCGCCTGTACTACTGCCCCGATGTACAGTATAGGCTGATTTAGATTTAAAAACTCTTAGCTAAGCCGCGGCTAGTAACATGGGGCAGCTTAGCTAAGAGTTTTTAAACCTAAATCGGCATTTCCTGTGGCCTGTACATGGGGGCGGCCTGTACATGGGGAAATACGGTACAAGTAGGTTATTGGCTCTTTGTTTTGTCCCTGGAGTTGCATTATGCAGTTTTGAAATGGGCTTTTACAATTGCCATTCAGTTACTTCAGGGTTGGCCCTCTTCTCTTGATTATGTTAAAATAAGCTTACTTTGTCACAGGCTAAGGTTTTGTGGATTCACTTTCTTTTTTTCACTTTCTCTAAGTCTTCATCTATCTGAAGGTTACATGCCTGATACTGAAAAGACAGAAAGTTTCTGCAGAATGTAATGTTTAACTCAAATAGCTTACCTGTGAGCCTGAGGGCTATTGTAGTGGTGGACCTGTAGGTACAGTAGCTGAGGGTGATTAAAATATTACAAATGCTTTGAATTTACCCTCTGACCTAACCACTAAACTAGGAATACCTTAAAAAAAAAAAAAAAACAGGCCAAAACTACATGCATGTGCTATGCAGGACTATGCATGTGCTTCCAAGAGGACAATTTTCAGACAGCTCCATTTACCCAGGTGAACTGTGATAATGCCAACCTTGGACAAATGTAACTACACATATCAAAATTGAATAGACTATTCATCATTTCATTCCTTCCCTAGCTAGACTGGGCTAAGTGGTTTTGTTGTGGTCATTGAACAATTTGCAAAGAAACATGAAACTCCAGTCTACTCACTAGAAGAAGGCCTGCCTTGCTGCAGAAAGTGAGCAGGTGAGTTAAGCAGTTTTAATCGGCACTTCAGTTGCATTGAGATTACATGATCATAGTCATATGACACCTTACATCCCTTTGCTCCCTGAAGCACAAGAAATTAAATGACCGAAAATCTTAGTTTAATTGCTTTCATTCCATTAAGAATGTGTTTCACTAAGGCATTTTTGTTGGAAGATGATAGAGCTGCTGCCTTCACAACCAGAGATTGTGAGATTAAATCCCAATGCTGCTCCTTGTGACCACTTTGAATGTCAGATTTGAATGTCAAAGCCACAAAAAGGTGATATACAAGGCCCATTTTGTATCTCTAAGGACAAAGTTTAGTGACTCAGACCCTAAATCAGTTCACCGTGATCTGACCTCACATTGATTGAGATGGCTAGGATAAGCAGCATAAAATCTGTTTTATTCCTTGGGATCCTGCCTGGTATTTGGGCCCTGGGTTGGCCACTTTTGGAAACAGGATACTGGGCTTGATGGACCTTTGGTCTGTCCAAGTATGGCAATTCTTATGTTAATGGAATAAAATGCATGAGCATTGTTGTGTAGGAGAACCACAGAGGCTCAAATTGATGAGGAGTTTAGTCTTAGCATTGGTATTGGAGCCAGTGTTAAATTCAGCACTTCCCTGTACAGGACAGTGTTTGTCAGCTCAGGAAGATGGAAATCAATAATAGAAACAGTATTAAAGTACACTTCACCCTCCGTATACGCAGGGGATTCGGCCGGACCATAGGCGCGAATAACTTTTCAGATGTTATTCGCGGTTTATAGAAAACATTGTTGTTTTTATTATTGAAACTGCGAATAACTATTCTACTGTTATTCACGGTTTTTGAAATAAGCCACTATTACTACTATTGAAATTCGCAAATTTTTATTATACAACAATACCTGTAAAGTCATAATCTCAGGGGAAAAAAAAAGTTCAATACAATAGTGTACTGTACAGTCATAATCTCAGGGCAAGTAGCGATTCCCAATGATTCCCAGTGATTCCCAAAGAATTAAGGGCTTGGAACAGGCAAGCAGCGATTACCAGTGATTTCAGGGCTTGGAGCAGGCAAGCAGTGATTACCAGCGATTCAAAGAGAATTTAGGGATAATAGAAGGCAAGCAGCGATTACCAGCGATTCAAAGAGAATTTAGGGATAATAGAAGGCAAGCAGCGATTACCAGCGATTCAAAGAGAATTTAGGGATAATAGAAGGCAAGCAGCGATTACCAGCGATTCAAAGAGAATTTAGGGATAATAGAAGGCAAGCAGCGATTACCAGCGATTCAAAGAGAATTTAGGGATAATAGAAGGCAAGCAGCGATTACCAGCGATTCAAAGAGAATTTAGGGATAATAGAAGGCAAGCAGCGATTACCAGCGATTCAAAGAGAATTTAGGGATAATAGAAGGCATGCAGCGATTACCAGCGATTCAAAGAGAATTTAGGGATAATAGAAGGCAAGCAGCGATTACCAGCGATTCAAAGAGAATTTAGGGATAATAGAAGGCAAGCAGCGATTACCAGCGATTCAAAGAGAATTTAGGGATAATAGAAGGCATGCAGCGATTACCAGTGATTTCTCCATGCATGCTGGGTAGAAGCCTTTCTCTCTATGGATGATGGGAAGCAGCATTTTTCTCAGTGCACACTGGGAAGCAGGGAAGCAGCAAATTTGTGGAGAAAGCATGGAAGCAGCGATTTTCAGATTGAATGGTAAGTGATAAACTTTTTTATCAGTACAGTAAAAGAAAAAAGAACTTTAATGATGATGTAATTTTGGGGAGCGGAGTCAGCAGCCATAAAAATCGCAAATAAGCCAATCCGCAGATGCGGAAACTGCTGATACGGAGGGAGAAGTGTAGCTGTAAATTATACATATAAGTGTGACACAATGGCCATCTTCCTCATCTTGGGGAAATTTGTGATGAACTGGGTGATAGGCTGGCTGGCTAAGTCCTAGCGGTCGAAAAGTGACCTGCTTTTTAGGCGGCTGGCAAACTGCTGAATATAGGCTGTGACTTGCTATGTCACGCGACATAGCTGGTCACTGGGCTATCCATCAAATGAAATATTTACCCCCTCCCCTCCTTTTACAAAACTGTGCAAAAGGTTATTAGTGCTGGCAGGGGCATTAATGTTCTGCCCTGCCCGACACTCATACAAACTCTATGACAGCATTCAGCGTGCTGGCCGGCACAAAAAACCTCTTGCACAGTTTTGTAAAATGGGGGTAGGGGGTGGAGTAGTGGGGGATAGCCAGTGATCTCCCACTGAATATCAGCGGAAAGCTGGCTTTGTGCTATTTAGTCAGTGGGGAGACATTCCCAGCCGTCTAAATAGTGCTGAATATTCATGCATTTTTTAAAAATATGCATGTTGTAGGTATGCCTCTTCTTTACTCTTTCATTTTCAAACATTCACTTATTGCCATATGGTAAAGGTGCAACAAAATGGGGTTAATATTCAGCCAGGGTGGCTATTGTTTAAAGTTAAGCATAATATATACGAGAGTAAATCAAAAAGGAAAGGCAAAATACGTTTAACGGCTTTAATAGAAGTAACTGTGAGCAATTTAGCATATCACTTTTCTACATAGTCCCCATGCAAGATGATGCATTTGTTGAATCATTCAACTAGCTTTTGCATTCCTACTGAGAAGAAGTTTTTTGGCTGCTCCCAAAGCTAAGTGAGCACTGCTTCTTATACTTCATCATGCTTTGTCTTTTGCTCTCCGGGTCGCAGTGATGCACCCATGTCTCGTCGCTGGTGATAGCCCTCTCCAGAATACTCGGATCTTCTTCATACTTCTCAGGAACTGGGTCGCAACCTCCACCCGCTGTTGCTTGTGCAAATCAGGAAGCTGTTTGGGAACCCATCGTGCACAGACTTTCCTGTATCTCAAGTCATCAGGCATTTTGGCAAATGCAGATCCATAGCTGATATCCAAATTTGCAGCCAACTGAGACACTGTTATCCGTCAGTCTTCTCTAATCAAGGCATCTGCCCTATCTATGTGTTCATGTGTGCATGATGTTGATGGGCAACCAAAACTATGTTCATTGGTTACACCTCTTCATCCTGCTTTAAACCTTTTTACCTGCTCATAAATCTTTCATTGATTCATGATGCTATGTCCATACTGAGTCAATATCCAAAGGTGAATTTCCACAGGTTTCACTCCCTCTGCTCATAGAAAATGCACTACTGCACGTTGTTCTTCAATGGTGCAATCTTGCAATGGAGTGTCCATGTTTCTGACCTCATGGCTGCCACACAACTAAATGCCGAGAAATGCACTGTGTGTGAATGAACTATCCAACAGCCAATGTATGAGTACATGTGTTACACTTTGCTAGCTCTGTTCCTGTTATCACATAATTTAACAATTACCTTTCATTTTTGATTCACCCTCGTATAGTGGCACAATTGTTTTAAGTAGTGCCAATGAATACATAGAAACATGATGGCAGATAAAGGCCAAATGGCCCATCTAGTCTGCCCATCCGCAGCAACCATTATCTATTTCTCTCTCCGAGAAATCTCACGTGCCTATCCCAGGCCCTTTTGAATTCAGACACAGTCTCTGTCTCCACCACTTCTTCCAAGAGACTGTTCCACGCATCTACCACCCTTTCTGTAAAAAAGTATTTCCTTAGATCACCTCTTAACTTTATCCTATGCCCTCTCATTGCAGTTTCTTTTCAAATAAAAGAGACTCGACTCATGTGCATTTACATTACGTAGGTATTTAAACGTCTCTATCATATCTCCCCTCTCCTCCAAAGTACACAGATTGAGATCTTTAAGTCTGTTCCCATACACCTTATGATGAAGACCACATACCATTTTATGTATAAGCAGAGACCACCCCAACCCTGTTTGTGTAGGCCTAATATTTTTCAGTCCTAAATTAAATGAACAATTTATTGATTTGGTGGCTGAATCTTATACTTGTTCTCAGAGATCAGACTCCACAGGTGAGGGAAGGAATGATGGCCTAGTGCCTCACCCTCAATAAGCCTGTTCTAAGGGAGAGGTTGTAGAGACTCAGCATTAAAGATATATAGTTTTAACAGCAACCTATATAATATAATTTGCATATATTTGCTTGAGGAGAGAGCTGTTGACTAAAAGGTTTCTTTGGCTCTTTTTAGGACCTTTTTGAGACTTTGGGGAGTAGTAAGTAGGAGAGAGGCCTTGAAAACTCAGGCCAAGTGCACTATAGTTCATGGGGGTGTGAATCCTCTCACCCTAACTGAAAAGCGCTCCTTGAGGAGAGACCTCTGGCTGGTTTCAGTCTTTTAGTTTGAAACTGAACTCTGAGGGCTTTCTTAGAGATCAGACTTTGCAGGTGACCCTTGAGGTTAATTCCCACCCACTCACCCCAAAATGGAGTTTTTATGGTTCTTCAGCCAACCAGGAATAGGGCATAACTTTAGTATGATTTTTCTGTTCTTTCTTTTTTTCTTCCAGGTGTAAGTACATACAACCACATTATGGCTGGGAAACATTGTGCCACCAAAGCTGCTGCTCAGGTTACAGTTTCTGTCTCTGTGCAGACAGAAAATGTTACCCAGGCAGAGGAAGTCATTCCATGTGCCAGCTGTCTTCAGCTTGAATCTCTCATTAAGGAAGAAAAGGAACTGAGAGAGGACGTGGCAAGAATGAGAAGCAATCAAAGATAAAAACAACAAACTGTGGATGTGGATGTCATGGTGGATCAACAGGAGAAAGTGCAGTACAATAAAACAATTTGAACATTGGGTCTCCCTTTTTGTTTTGTTGTAAAGAATGAGAAGCTAAAGCATATTTAAAAAAAAAAAAAGAAAGAAAGAGAAGCATCCATGAGAATGAGAGGTACATCGATAAAATGGTTCATGAGATGTCAAAGATTTCTAGCAGTGGGGAAGAAGAGGCTGTGCTGAGGGAAGAGAGCTGGACTCAGATTATGGAACCCTGCAAATTAATGGAAACACTTTTCAAATGGAGAATGGTGAAGTTTCTGGAATCTGGTGGATTAAAGGACCAAAGCCAACATGGATTCACTACAGGTAGGTCTTGTCAGGCAAATCTGATCAATTTCTTTGACTGGGTGACCAGAGAATTAGATAGAGGAAGTGTGCTAGATTTTAGCAAAGCCTTTGACAGTGTACCACACAGATGGCTAATAAATAAAATGAGTGCTCTTGGGATGGGCCCCAAAGTGATGGGCTGGGCCAGGAACTGATTAAGTGGAATAAGATTTGTCTCTTTGCAGATGATACCAAAATCTGCAAAAGAGTAGACACCCCGGATGGTGTGAATGACATGAAGAAAGCTTGAAGAATGGTCTGAAATTTGGCAGCTAAAATTTAATGCTAAGAAATGCAAGGTCATGCATGCATGCATTTGAGCTGTAAAAACCCAAAGTAATGGTACAGTTTAGGGGGTGAAGAACTTTTGTGCATGACAGAAGAGCGGGACTTGGGTGTGATTGTATATAATGATCTTAAGATGGCCAAACAGGTTGAAAAGGTAATGGCGAAAGCTAGAAGGATGTTAGGGTGCATAGGACGAGGTATGGCCAGTAGGAAAAAGAAGGTATTGATACCCCTGTATAAGACTCTGGTGAGACATCATTTAGAATATTGTGTACAATTCTGGAGACCGCATCTTCAAAAAGATATAAAAAGGATGGAGTCGGTCCAGAGGAAGGCTACTATAATGGTGCATGGTCTTCATCATAAGGCGCTTAGGGACAGTCTTAAATATCTCAATATGTATACTTTAGAGGAAAGGCAAGAGAGGGAAGATATGATAGAGACATTTAATTATGTACGTGACGTAAATCCGAATGAGTCGAGTCTTTTTCATTTGAAAGGAAGCTCTGGAATGAGATGGCATAGGATGAAGTTAAGAGGTGATAGGCTCCCGAGTAATCAAAGTAAATACTTTTTTACAGAAAGGGTGGTAGATGTGTGGAACAGTCCCCTGGAAGAAGTGGTGGAGACAGAGACTGTGTCTGAATTCAAGAAGGTGTGGGATAAGCATGTGAGATCTCTCAGAGAGAGGAAGAGATAATGGTTACTGCAGATGGGCAGATTAGATGGGTCATTTGGCCTTTATCTGCCATCATGTCTATATTATTTTAGGTTATATGCCACTTAGGTATTTGCTTGATAAGCAGAATAGAGAGTTCTGAATAAACTTGAAACTTGTTTATTGCTGCTCAGGGCAGAAGTTATCTAGGTGGGATTGCATTAAGACATGTTATTAGTAACTGAGGGGCCCTTTTACTAAGCTGCGCTAATGAATTTAAGACACACTAATAATTAGTGTATGTTAAATGCTAAGAAGCCTATAAGAATAAAATGGGAGCACATTTTTCTCCAGAATACTCAGATCTTCTTCATACTTCATAGGAACTGGGTCACAACCTCCACACACTGTTGCTTGTGCAGAAAACCAGGTCGTGAGCCGTTTTCTGCATCTGATCAGCAAGTGCGATCATCGCTACAGCTGTTAAAACAGGTTTAGTAATGATTGCTGGCTGGCTTAGTGCATCTGGGCCTGAGACTCAAGGCTACCAGGTTCTGAACTGTAAATAAAACCCAGCATGAACTGTGACATTTTTCCACTTATCACAACAGACAAATGCCTGAATGGAACTTTGTTGTATTCCCTGCTACACTCAATTTTAAGACTAAAGAGATAAGGAGATTAGGCAATTTCTAGGAAGGAAGAAGATTAAAGCTTCAGAGATTATTCTAGGTTGTGCTAAAATGATGAAGATTGAATTCGTAGCTTGATTTCAAGTTCAACCTTTAATATTTAGTCAATGTTTAGACTGACCATGAGTCTCGAATAACTCTATAGTGATATCATTCCCATGTGCCTGCAAAGCCATTCATAAAGGTAAACCCTGTGTAGTGTAGAAAACTATAGGTGAAAATATGCACAAAGCTTTCAAAGTAAAAGCTCCTTATACACCTTTCATCCCCTGTTCCACCCTCCCCCCAGCCCTGCCCGATTACACTTCATTTTGTTAGGAAGCAAAAATGACCCATTATGACAAGCAGGGCTACATAACATTTTCAATTGGAATTTTATTATGGGAGAGAGCTTTGTAATTTGCCCTCTTTATATATGTGGTCCCAGAGATACAGAGCCTTTCATTTGCCAGGTGATTAAAATTTATCATTTGTCTATTTTAATGGCCTACCTGAAATGAGTTTCTGGCTGCAGTATTAGAATTAGGATAACCTGCACGGAATGCTACATATAACCTGAAACACCTTGCTAGGCAGACTGAATGGGCAACACCAGTCTTCTTCTGGTATCGTTTACTATGTTACTGTAATAAATCTGATGACTCATAAGTCCACTGGGAATTGTACTAAGATTATTAGGCCACTTTATGCAGTGCATTAAAAAAACAGTCATTCATGAAAGACTAAGCAAAAGAATTCATCTTTCTGGATCTACTGTAGGTCTGTGATGAACAAAAGTCATTAGATTCTGAAACCTTTCTGTGACCCATGTTTAAAGAGTTTATGTCTTAGGGGTCCTTTTATCAAGCCGAGCTAGTGGGGTTAGCGTGTCGGTCATTTCATCACACGCTAACTCCCGCAGCCGGCTAAAAAACTAACGCCTGCTCAATGCAGGCGTTAGTGGCTAGTGCGGCAGGCGGTTTAACGCGCGGTATCATGCGCATTAAACCTCTACTGCAGCTTGATTAAAAAAACCCTTAGTCCAGTTCCTGGTGGGCCTCTGTGAATATCGAAATGTGGCGGTGATTGGCTTCATTACTGCAGTATTAGTAGGAAGGCCAAAGTAGCACAGGCCTAGAGATTCAATCACCCTGTCATCTACAGAGGCCATTCAGGGTAGAATAGATGCATATTAGCGGGGCAGAGCTGAGAACCTTGCTCTGCTTGTAGATATGATAACTCTGCTATGCACTTTTATGGTAACTAAGTCCTAGATTAGAGAAACTGGGGCTCTTTTCCCTGGAAAAGAGGGGACATGATAGAGACTTACAAGATCATGAAGGGCATAGAGAAACTGGAGAGGGACAGATTCTTCAAACTTTCAAAAACTACAAGAACGAGAGGGCATTCGGAAAAGTTAAGAGGAGACAGATTCAGAACCAATGCTAGGAAGTTCTTCTTTACCCAGAGGATGGTGGACACCTGGAATGCGCTTCCGGAGGGTGTGATAGGACTGAATACGGTATTGGGGTTCAAGAAGGGATTAGACAATTTCCTGATGGAAAAGGGGATAGAAGGGTATAGATAGAGGATTACTATACAAGTCCTGGACCTAATGGGCCGCCATGTGAGCGGTCTGCTGGGCATGCTGGACCTCTGGTCTGACCTAGCAGAGGCACTGCTTATATTCTTATGTAGATGCACTAAGAGGATCGGTAAGGCCATGTGGGTCTGTTCCAATCCAATTTTTTGGCCGATTCAAAAAGAGCTATTGATGCACTACAAAGTTTTCATATAAATGATTCACATGTCGTGCCATGCCTATTTTCCGCCCCTACCCACACCCACTTTTCAGGTAAGTATCATTAGGCACTGGTAAGTGCCTCAACTTAGGCATCCGTAGGTTCTGCGCTGAATTCCTCACAGAACTCTTAATTGTTTTAAAATTTATTTAATGAGCTTTTAATGGTGTGGCCAATTACCATGCCAAATAAGCTCATTATTCAATTTTGAACTTTGTGCGGAACTCAGCTAGGCATCCCCAATTAGGGTTTATAGAATCATAATTTAGGTGTGAGAATTTACACCAAATTTCAGTTAGGTGTGAATTCTCACGCCAAATGCTATTCTATAAATTATACTCAAGTCTGAGCACTATTTATAGAATAGTGCTTAGTGCTAATTTGTAACAGAATTGAGTCCAATATGTGTAAATACACATGTATAAATACCCTAAACCTATAGATAACGGGCAGTGGCATAGTAAGGGGTGGGCGGGAAGGTAGTCTTGTGGGGGCACCGGCAGTTGGCACCCATCCACCTCTCCGCTCTGATAGTGGGGGTCAAGATTCAGCCTGTAGTGATCAGTATTTTGATGACTGCTGCCAGTGTTATACTCAGAAATTCAATGCTGAACCGTGTCCAAGCTAGGTACTGAATTTCTGGGTTTTACAGAGCCGGCCAAACCATAGCCGGTTAATGGAAGAATTTATCAATTTGTGCTACTGTTAAGATGAGTTATTTTACCACAGGTTGTGCTATTTTAGCACAAGGTCTTATTGGCTAAAATGAGAACCTATGCCAAAATAGCCCATCTTAACAATGGCATACATTGATAAATTACCCCCTAAGTACAATATTCAACACTTAGGACCTCTTTTACGAAGTTGATTAGTGTGGGCCGCTGTGGTAACTGCCCCAGAGTCCATAGGGATTTAAAGGGCTTAGGAGATTTTGCAGCACGGCAGCAGCTAGCATGGATATGTAAAAGGGGAGGGGGGAGGTTAATTGGCTATGGTGAACTGCATGAAGATAGGGCTGACTTTTATGAGATGTTGTTTATTTATCTATCTAGTACTTCACTGGCCAAGTAAGACTCTGCCCCTGGAATACCTCCCCAATTTTAGGTTTTGAGTTTGGTGCTATCTTGACATTATCAGGGGCAATAAGGCCCATATTCTATGGACGACCCCTTAACTTAGGTGCCGGTAGGCAACCTACCAATGCCTAAGTTAAGAGGAAACAGCTGTTTAGAAGTTATTTTACAAGATATTTCCAGGCACCAGAATTGCGCTTTATGATGCCTAATGCCACTGTAGTTGTGGCTAACGCCCGAAGTGGTGTTAGGCACTGTAAAGCACCTTTGTAGGCATGATTCACAGCAAATGTAGGTACCAGAAATATAGGCCTTGAAAGCCCTGGCCTACATTTCTGGCACCTACCTTTGCCGGATGCGTGACTTTCTAAATGGTTGACACACAATCAGTGGCCAATGACAATGGCACCGTTTAGAGAATTCAGGTCTAACTGATTAAGTGCCACTGAATATGACCAGTTAGACCCGAACACACAATTTTAACTGGCTAGGAATATTGATCTGATCAATTTTAGAAAAGACACTATTTATACATTTTGGAAGGATCCATTTTGAGGGTATTGTATGAGTGGACCAGGTTGGTATCTACATCTGCTCCAAGGCTGATATGCTAGTTAACTGCTCATTTGAACCAGTGCCAGCCCTAGCACTAGATGAACTAGGCAGCTGCTTAGGGTGGCATAATTGTAGGGCAATAATGACTATGGGGGTAAGGATGGGTTAAATAGGGGGAGTTGCTGACCAGGGCAGGAAGGAAAAAGAGAGAGAGGGAGGGAGATGTTGCAGTGTTGGGGGAGGTGAAAGAAGAGAGAACACACAGATATTAAGGACAAATAGGGGGGAAGAGACAGATAGAGAAAGAGGAAAGAGCTGCTGGATCCTGGGGGAAGTGGAGAAGGGAAACTGTGGTATGTGGAGGATGAGATGCAGGACACATTCATAAAGTTTCTGTAAATATAGACTTTTTCATATTAATTCTCAAAAATGTAATGAGGGAGACTAGGGGTGGGTAGTGATTCATCATAGTGGTGCATAGCAGGAGGACAGGATGGTGAAAGATTTCCTAATGTGTTGGATAACTTTGGGCCAACCCTAATTTGGACCTGGGGGTTTCCACCAGTGATTGAGGGGCAATTATGCTTTCCTGCAGTATTTTTCACCCAATTCCTTAATTGGCTTTTCCTAGGCATCCAGTTTTTAAAAATTAAGTGTTTATGTACTTAAGTTTCAACAATTAGACATAAGCTCGGATTCTACAGAATATATTGCACCCAGATTTGGGCATTCAAATCTGAGTGTACTCCCAAGATGCACATACAACTTAATTGGCTAACAAGCTATTAACCATCAAATAATTGTATGCTAACAACCACTTGACATTAATTGGCACTGATTAGGATTTGCATGTGTATCTGGCTGTCTGCTATTCTATAACATTGGGCACCTACAGTAAATTCCATAGCATGCAACCCAAAAGGGGGCATGGCATGGTCAGGGATTTTCCAAAAATAATGCGTCAGTGCACCTATATTTACACCAGATTTCAGCAGATGTAAAGTATGCCACCCAGAGAATCAGCACTAAATGCCATTCTATAAAGGCCACTCGCCAATCATTTTTGAGTATAGAATTCCCTCCATTGGTTGTAAAATTGACACTCTTTGGGTTTTGGCCAGGTACTAGTGACCTGGATTAGCCACAATGAGAATGGGCTACTGGGCTTGATGGACCATTGGTCTGAACCAGGCTATTCTTATGTTCTTATGTTCACTTAGCTGAAAATTGCAAGAGATGCCACTCTTTCTCTTACATGTTTAATGTTCAGCACTGCATACATCTAACATCACTATAGAAATGATAAGTAGTAGTAATAGTAATCTTTTTTTTATCGTGTTGCTTACTAAAGAGGCTTTTTCCATTGGATATGCTGGCATTTAAATACTGTATACATTTGCTGGCATCCTTAAATATACTTTACAATAGGTTCCATGTTCAGCAAACCTTTAAAAAAAAATACCTGGACACCCCAAATTCTGCCTAGATATCCAAAGGAAAATCAACTTAGAGAATGACAAGGAGGCAAATTTATCCCTGTCCCTGCAAGTTCTGTCCTGTCCCATTCCTTCAAACACTGCCATAATCACACAAGCTTCAAACACTTATGATTTTAAAGTGTCTGAGGCTTGTGTAGATGAGGACAGAGTTTGCAGGGATGGGATGGGGATAGAGAGATCCTGTGGGGACAGGGAAAATTTGTCCGCATGTCATTCAAATATGTTAGAAGGGGCATGATGATCCCAACTGGCTTTTTTTGATCTAAACTAGTTGACAGTAGCAAAGTTTCCCACTGGTGAAAGATTTGGGGCTCTTTTACGAAGCCGCGCTAACGGTTTAACGCGCGCTAAACCACCAACCGCGCTAGGCGCTACCGCCTCCTCTTGAGCAGGCAGTAGTTTTTGGCCAGCGCCGGGGTTAGCACGTGATAAAAAGTCAGACGCGTTAACCCCGTTAGCGCGGCTTAGTAAAAGGAGCCCTTGGTATTCAACTGCTCCCATGAATTTTCTCGCTTACTGAATATAAATTTGACAATATTTTATTTTATTTTTATTTTTCTTTCCAGTTTATGAATTATTTTAATCTCATTTATTGTTTTGTTTTATTTTTATCATTTGAATTTCCCCAGAATTCTATTGTTCAACGGTTCCTCCCTTCTGCATCTTTTCCTGTCTCTCCTCTCTTCAACCTGTCAGAATGTTTATTTTCTTATCTTTTCCTCTATCTCTATTTTTCTCTTCTTTATTACTCTCAAGGTGCTTTAGTTAGATTGTGAGCCTTCGGGACAGTAAGGGAATTTCTAAGTACCTATTTAACTTATAATTTTAATGCACCCTAATGTATATTTTCTGTGAACCGCTTAGAACCTAACGGATTAGCGGTATATAAGAAATTACATTACATTACATTACATTACAATAGGGTAATATGCTATAAAATTAGCTTAGTGTGAATTCTAAGAAATATTTGTTGTCAATTACATGTACCAGAAGTCTTAGAAATAGTTTGCAATCAGAATTTCTCAGGATTTTTTTTTCTTTCATCTGTCTCAGTGAATTAGTTTATTATAGCAGCCACTCTGGAACCACTGAATTTGCAGGATAATTGATTCTCTCACCTTCAAGTCTCTAATCCTTAGCCACCTTCATCTTCTCCCCTTCTCCGCAGTTCTTTATGGCTTTCTTTAGGACCCATTACTCCACAGACCCACACTTAAAGATTTGTTCTTGTGAAATACAGATAATGCTTTCAACAGAACACAGAATCTCAGATCATTAAAATTCACTGCTGTGTTCTTGTGATTGCCTAAAATCAGAGGGAAAAAATAAGGTACAACTTTGTGCCTAGGTAGATAAAAGCTTTGCAAAGGCAGGAGCAGCTCTATAGAGATCAAAGCTTTTGCACTAAACAAACAGCAAGTGGAAAATGCATCAAATAAAGAGAAGTTTAATTTCTGTACTATATTTTAGCTTTTTTTTTTTTAAAGATACTACCACTTTCTTAGCCTATATGTACAGTAATAAAGTAATCCCTATAATCATGATCCAAAGAAGACAGCAGGGAAGTTCAACCTTATAGAAGGTGTTAAGTTGTCTCTGAGAAATTCAAGCAAAATGTCTTACTATTTTCAGAAAGTGTGCAGGTTAAGAGATTTGCAAGCATCAGGTGGGCAGTAGATTTTGTATTTATATATGTAAAAATTTATAACCATTCTATTTGTAGAATAGGGTGTGAAAATCCTATGGGAAACTCATGGGAGATGAAGAGCAAATCTTACTGTCGGGTTATTTCATATGAGCCTCTACAATTACTATTCAGTGTTATCCGATAATGATCACCTGATGCCTATTTTGGATTCATAAAGAAAAGTTTTATGGTCAATGTATACAATCAGAATGCCTCTTCTATTAAACTGCGCTAGCAGTTTCTAGTGCGGGGAGCCGTGCTGAATGGCCCGCGTTGCTCCCGACGCTCATAGAGTTCCTATGAGCGTCAGGAGCAGCGCGGGTCATTCAGTGCGGCTCTCTGCGCTAAAAACTGATAGCACAGTTTAATAGAAGAGGAGGTTCGTTTCACTTTCAGGCAAACAGTTTCTTAGCTGGATTAGGAATAGATTATAAATGTCATTACTTCACTCAGACTTGCTCCTTCCCTACCACCCCCAAGGACTTTTGGTAGACAGTGGGGGCTAGAATGACTAAGGGTGGGAGGAAGGATCTATCTTTGCCAAAGAGAGGGGGGATCAGAAGAAGAGATTATTATTATTGTTATTTTTTGTGGAGGGTGGATGGATCAGAGGGACTAAGCATAAAAGTTGTATGTTAATCCTGGCCGATATTCAGCCAAATCATAAACATGTTGTACGTGGGCCCTGGATGAATATTGTCCAGACTCACATAAGCCCTGGTAGCCAGGACCACCATTTAGCTGGGAATTGTCTGCATAAAAAAAAAAAAAAAAAAACAACAACAAACATTGAATGCCGCCGGCTGAATATCAGCTGGTAAGAGCCTTTCTTATCCATATATGAAATATCTGAGAAGTACAAAAATAAACCCTTAGATAATAAATACATGGCCCTCTTTTACTAAGCCACGGTAGACGTTTCTACCGCAGTCCAGGGTGCTATATGTTTCTGACGCTCATAGGAATTCTCTGTCACAGATGCTAATTTTCTTCCATTCTATGAGGTGCCCACCTAGTTTAAGGTGGTAACAACATATGTAAATGCCAGTATATCAGTTTTTACGAATGTAAGTAACTATTTACATGCATAAATTACCTTATATAATACCAACTAGCGTAAAAGTGCACATGTATTGTGCAAGGCAACTACTTTGAAATTGAGTGTGAGCTTGAGCAGAGCTTAGGCAGGCTGTACAAGTAAATGCGGGCATTATAAAAACACTATAATGAATGCTAACATCTAAATGTAGGCATTTAGGCAGGTATTTTATAAAGAAAAGATACCTATTTTTCATTATAAAATAAGCTTAATATAAGCATCTTAAATAATGCCTTTAGTAAGTTACCTGTTTTAAAATTACCCTCAGGGGAAATTGGCCCTAAGATCTAGGTGCTTCAATAGGGTGTGTCTAGCACCAGTTCTATACTGGTTGCAGAGTGTGCCTAAACCATTACAGAATACTTTCATAAAGCTGTTTTAGAGCACCAAAAGTTAGGTGCATCAACTTATGTCATGTCAGTGGCTGGTACAAGTTGGCACACCTAAGTATGGGCTAGATTCACTAAGCAAACCGATCGTGTACCGATCGGTTTGCGACCCCTTTGCGACCCGATTTCTCTCCGACCTGATTCACTAACCTGGGTCCCGACCATCCTCTGATCTGCGTATGCAAATGAGGGGGGGGGGAAACGGTATTCAAATGATGGCAGGCAGTGATTCACTAACAAAAAACCTGCAACACAGACTGGGCTGGCCGATCACAAACAAGCGACTGCTGAGGACCAGTTGCTCAGATCCTTCCCTGCTTTCTGCTGCCCTGCTCTTTGCCCTGAACGCCTGCTTTGAACCCCGATCTCCTGCAGCCCCGACTCTCCCACCTGCCCCGATCTCCTGCCTGCCCTGACCTCCTACAGCCCCGATCTCCTGCAGCATGCTTTATGAAATTATATTTGAAGTGCTTCAAAGGGAAAATTATTTTTCAAAATCACAACAGTACAGGGCGTAGAAGGGTCTTGGATTTACAGACTCAAAGGCGGTGAAGGTGCAAGGCCTGAGCACGGGCAGGAATATGGGAAATGTTTCGTAGGCTCATGCCATTATTTACTGGACAAGAATACGATGGGATGGAGCTAAGTGAAGCTCTCGCCTTAAGGATTTCCAAGAACCAGTCCTGGGTCCTCCTGGACAACCCCACATAGAAGCAAGCCTTACGTATCGATGTCTTCGCACCCCACCTCTAGTGGCATCCCCGATCTCCTGAATGCCCCGAATCTCTCCTGCCGCCCTGACTCTCTCACCCTTCCCCACAGTGCAAGCCCGTGGTTTTAACCCCTGAGCTTAAAGCGGGTTAAAACCACGGGCTTGGGAAGAAAAATAACAAAACAAAAAAAGAAATTTCCCTGCTCTGTTGAGCACAGAGGGCCAGAGCATGCGCAGACCATCTACAGATGGTCTGTGCATGCTCAAGGATCGGTGTTCAACGATCTGTTTGAGTCTCATGGGGATGACACACCCATGCTCTGCCCACATGTACTCCTCTTGCAGTTGTGTGTTAAGCACTATTCAATAACTGATGTGTGTAGGTCACTTAACACTTACATATGCAACTTTTGCTTTTGGCGCCAACTACACACTCAGATGCTATTATTCTATAACGTATAAGCTCTCTTGCTGTCTATCTTTAGGCAATAGTTTCTAGAATTGCCTTTAAAGTTAGGGGCCCTTCTATAAAAGGGCATTAAGCTCTTAGGCCAATATTCTATAAACAGCATCATTAGTTAGGCACCAGTAAACATCCTATCAGTGCCTAACTTAAACAGCAAAGCTATTTAAAATACTCCTTAAAATTATTTAAAACAAAAAATGTAGGCGCCTAGATAACGTTTATGGCATCACCTAAGGTCAAAGTAGGCATGGCTAATGCCAGAAACAACTTTAGGCATTGAGGTAGATGTGATAAATGTCAAACACAGACACCGGAAATGTAGGCCTCGAAAACCCTAGCCTACATTTACAGCACCTATGTATGAGGTAGCTGCAATTCCATAAACGGTGCTGTTACATGATTGGCACATGATCGGTAGCTGTCTTTTAGGTGGCCGCCGATACCAGTGCGGTTTCTAGAATCTGGCCCTCCACACTTGGTTAACACACAGAAATAGGCTAAGGAGGAACCACATTAAGGGATTTTGAAGTAATTTGCCTGTTATTGCCTGTTAAATTGTGTGTTAATTTTTTTTTTAATTTTTCAGGGGTGGAGAGTGGGCATGGAAAGCATTTGGCAGTTACCCCCAAATTATATAAAGTGTACCTCAAGTTAGGCACACCTAGCCATTGTAGGCACTCAGCTTAAGTAATAGGCTAAATCGACACCAATAATTGGCACTCAACAACTCTTAATTGGCACTAATTGGAGTTAATTGAAAGTTAGGTATTTAACTTGGTAAATGTGATTCTACAATAGTTTGGTGCCTAGTTAAAAGTGGCTTAGGGCTAGATTCACTAAGCAAACCGATCGGTTTGCGAGCCCTTTGTGACCAAATTTCCCTCCAACCCCATTCACTAACGCCTATAGCGATCCAATCCCAATCCTCCCATGCAAATTAGTAAAACCCCATGCAAAATAGCCAAGCGATTGATTCACTAACAATTGCTTGGCTATTTCGAATCAGGTTTTACTATTGGCAAACACGACTGCTGCAGACCTGTTGGTAATTGAGTTACCGACAGGTCTGCAGGTTTTTTGACAGGCCTGCCTGCCTTTTTTATTCATTTTTTTTCCATGGCACAGATATTTGCGTGTGTTATGTATGCAAAATATCTGCCCCATTAAAAAAAAGATGGGACAGGCAGACCTGTCAAACGGCCACAGGCCCCTCCCCCCCAACAAATGCGATGCCCATTCCCTCCTGCCACCACCTGATGCTGCGCGAATATGGCAGGAGGGATGCCAACTCTCCCTCCTGCCATCAACCGACACCCCCTGACCGGCATTCGCCTCACCTCCCCCCTCCCCGACTGGCCCACTGCACCAACAGTCCCCCGGCGGGCCCAATGCCCCCCGACCGGCCCACCTCTGGTTGGGCTTGGCCCGACCCTGACAGAAACCTCCCCTGAACCTAAAAGTTGGGAGCAGGTCCATCAAGCCCAGTAGCCCATTCTCATGGTGGCTAATCCAGGTCACTAGTACCTGGCCAAAACCCAAAGAGTGCCAATTTAGGCCTCCAGTGCTGTCTTCCGCTGTCTTCAGAAGCAGGAACCCAAAAGTCCTCCTGCTCCTGTTCCTGGCCATGACACACCGTGAATGTGGGCCTTAGGCCCCGCCCTAGTGCATCATGTGATGCATAGGGAGTAGCCTAAGGCCCTGATTGGCTCATGCTCCTTCCTTGGGTGGGGCCTGGGGCACCTGAGTCAATCAGGGACTTCCTTAGGGCTGAGCTTAAGGAAGTCCCTGATTGGTCAAAGCAATAGCCAATCAGGGACTTCCTAAGGATTATTTAAGAACATAAGAACATAAGCAGTGCCTCCGCCGGGTAAGACCACAGGTCCATCCTGCCCAGCAGTCCGCTCCCGCGGCGGCCCAAACAGGTCACGACCTGTCTGTATCACCAGAAGGGGCTCCCTTGCCACCTTGGTTTCTCATTTAAGTTCTGTCTTCCTATCGAAGTCCTAACCCTCCGGTCTTGCACATGTACGACCTGGTTTGGTTTCTATACTCATTACCTGGTTAGCTTTCTATACTTGTGTTACATCCCAGCTCCTCCCTCAGTATCCCATGATCCCTTTATCCTTCAGGAATCCGTCCAATCCCTGTTTGAATCCCTGTACCGTACTCTGCCTGATCACTTCCTCCGGTAGCGCATTCCAAGTGTCCACGACCCTTTGGGTGAAAAAAAACTTCCTTGCGTTTGTTTTGAACCTATTTCCCTTCAGTTTCTCCGAATGCCCCCTCGTATTTGCTGTCCCCTTCAGTCTGAAGAATCTGTCCCTATCCATCCTCTCTATGCCCCTCATGATCTTGAAGGTCTCTATCATATCTCCCCTGAGCCTCCTTTTCTCCAGAGAGAAGAGCCCCAGCCTATCCAACCTCTCGTCGTATGGGCAGTGTTCCAGCCCTTTTACCATTTTCGTTGCTCTCCTTTGGACTCTCTCAAGTACCGCCATGTCCTTCTTGAGGTGCGGCGACCAATACTGAACGCAGTATTCCAGATGTGGACGCACCATCGCTCGATACAATGGCATGATGACTTCCCGTGTTCTGGTTGTTATGCCCTTCTTTATGATGCCCAGCATCCTGTTGGCTTTTTTCGAGGCTGCTGCGCACTGTGCAGATGGCTTCAGTGATGCATCCACCAGCACACCCAAGTCTCTCTCAAGTCTGCTGTCTCCCAACAATACCCCCCCCCCCCCAATTTGTAGTTGAACAACGGGTTCTTTTTCCCTATATGCATGACCTTGCATTTGTCCACGTTAAAGCGCATTTGCCATTTGTTTGCCCAGTCTTCCAGCTTGTCCAGGTCTCTTTGTAGGTCCTCACACTCCTCCCTGGTCTTAACTCTGCCGCACAGTTTGGTATCGTCCGCAAATTTTATAACCTCGTACTTTGCCTCCTTTTCCAGGTCATTGATAAATATGTTAAAGAGTAACGGCCCCAGCACCGACCCCTGTGGCACACCGCTCGTGACTCCCTGCCAGTCAGAATATTGACCCTTTACTCCGACCCTCTGCAGTCTGCCCGACAACCAGTGCTTGATCCATCTGTGCACATCCCCTCCCACCCCGTGGTTCCACAGCTTCTTAAGCAGCCTTTCATGTGGCACCTTGTCGAAAGCCTTTTGAAAATCGAGGTAAATGATGTCTATGGGTTCCCCATTGTCCACCCGACTGCTTATTCCCTCAAAGAAGTACAGAAGGTTCGTTAGGCACGACCTTCCCTTACAGAATCCGTGCTGGCTTGTTCTCAATAGGTCATTCTTCTCGATGTGCTCGCAAATGCCATCCTTGATCATAGCTTCCACCATCTTCCCTATAATTGAAGTCAGGCTCACCGGCCTGTAGTTCCCGGGGTCACCCCTCGATCCCTTCTTGAAGATAGGTGTGACATTCGCCAATTTCCAGTCCTCTGGTACCTCACCAGTTTTCAAGGATAGGTTGCAAACATGCTGGATTGTGCCCGCTATTTCTTGTCTTAGTTCCTTCAGAACCCTTGGGTGGATCCCGTCCGGGCCCGGTGATTTGCCGCATTTTAGCCTGTCTATCTGTTTGAGGACATCCTCCTTACTTACCTCTATGTGATCCAATTTTTCAGCCTGTTCCCCACTCATGAGCTCCTCTGAGTCCGGTATATTAGATGTGTCTTCGCTCGTGAAAACCGACGAGAAGAACGTGTTAAACCTCTCAGCTACCTCTTTATCCTCCTTAATCACTCCCTTCCTATCCCCATCGTCCAATGGCCCCACCTCCTCTCTCGCTGGTCGCTTCCCCTTAACGTAACTGAAGAATGCCTTGAAGTTTTTCGCCTCTCTGGCCAGCCCCTCTTCGTATTCCCCCTTTGCTTTTCTAACCTCCCGGTGGCATTCCTTTTGGCATTTCCTGTGCGCCTGGTGATTTTCCTCCGTTGGGTCCTTTTTCCATCTCCGGAAGGATACCTTTTTGTCCTTTATCGCCCTCTTTACTTCTGTTGACATCCAAACCGGGTCCTTTGATCGCTTGTTCTTTCAGCCTTTCCTGAAACTGGGGACGTACATTCTCTGTGCTTCCTGCAGGGTGTCCCTGAATAGGGTCCAGGCGCTTCCCACAGTCTCCACCCTAAAGATGTTTCTGAGCTTCCTCCCCACCATTTCCCTCATAGCAACATAGTTCCCTTTCTTGAAATTCAGCGCAGTTGTTGCGGTCCTCCTTACTATGGGTGTCTCTCTTTCTAATGTGAATCTGATCGTGTTGTGATCACTGTTGCCTAATGGTCCTCCCACTTCTATCCCTCTAGCAGGCCCCCCTAATCCGTTTAGGATGAGGTCAAGAGGAGTACCCCCTCGCGTCGGTTCTTTGACTAGTTGCTCCATGAAGCAGTCCTTCACAGTTTCTACAAATCCTGTCTCCCTAGTGCAGTTGGAGTGACCCGTACTCCAGTCTATTCCCGGGTAGTTGAAGTCCCCCATCACTGTTACACTTCCAGTCCTGCATTCCTGTCTCAATTCTGCTTCCAAGTCGTGTCCGACTCCTTCTGGCGTACCAGGTGGTCGATAGTACAGCCCCAGTTTTATGCCGGCACCCTTGTTTCCGGGTAATTTGATCCATAGCGATTCCAGCCCCTCTGCCTTTGTTGCCATATCCATCCCGACCGAGTGGATAGAGTCCTTTATATATAGTGCTATGCCTCCTCCCTTCTTGTGGGTCCTGTCCCTCCTGTAGAACTTGTACCCCGGCAGCACCACATCCCATTGATTTTCCTCTGTCCACCAGGTTTCTACAATTCCAATTATATCCAGGTCCTCCCCCTTGGCCACGACTTCTAGTTCACCCATCTTGGCCATGAGGCTTCTTGCGTTTGCGTATAAGCACCTCAGGTTCCGTCGTTTTTCTTCCACCTCTGCATTTACCGGGGCCACTTGCTCTTGGATTTCGGGCAGTTTTCCCGTTCCCTGTGCTTCTGCTTTGCCCTCAGCCTTTACCCTCTTAGCTTTCAGCTTCTCCACATCCCCGCCACCCCACTTCCCCGCTTTTCCTCTGGGTTTTCTAGCCCTACCGGCCCCCTCCTGGGCTATCGTCCCTTGAGCCTCTGTTTGATCCCCCTCGCCTTGTGGTACCTCTATATTACCCTCGGCTTTCGCCCTCGTGCCACCCAGTCCCCCTGTGTATCCATGCCCATTAGTTTTCTCCCAGCAATCTCCTTTTACCTGATGTTTCCCTCGCTGTCTGATTCTAAGATCTTCCGGTCCCTCTGCTTCCTCCTTGCAGTCAGCCCGTTCAGCATCTGTTCTGGATACTGTTGTCTGAAGCGTCAACATCAGATCAGCTGTCGGCTTTCCCCCTTTCCTCAGTTTAAAGCCCTCTCGATCTCCTTCCTCACATTGGCTGCCAGTAGTCTAGTTCCCGCTGTGCTCAGGTGCAGGCCGTCCCGCCGGTAGAGCTTGTTCTTTCCCCAGAAGGACGTCCAGTTCCTCACAAAGTGGAAGCCCTCCTCCTGGCACCATCTCCTCAACCATGCATTCACAGCTTGGAGGTCTGCCTGCCTCTTTGCATCTGCTCTCGGTACAGGCAGGATCTCCGAGAATTCTATCCTCCGTGTGCTCCACTTCAGCTTTCGTCCCAGGACCCTGAACTGGTCAGTCAGTGTGGCCATGCTGAAGTTCCTCTGGCTCACATCATTCGTTCCGACATGGATTATTACCGCAGTCTCCTCTGTCTCTGCTCCGTCCAGGATCCTCTCAATCCTGTCAGTGATGTCTCGTGTCTTGGCCCCTGGGAGACAAGTCACTAGCCGGTCCTCCCTTCCTCCAGCTACGTGACTGTCTACCTCTCTCAAGATCGAGTCTCCCACCACAATAGCAGACTTCCCTTTCCTCAGCAACCTCCTCTGCCTCAGGTCCGTGTCCTCAATGTAGTGTGGTGTCTCTCCCTCGGGGTCCCAGTGAGTCGCGGACTCCTCCTCTTGCGTGGTTCTTGCATTGACACCCCATTTAGTAGAGCATGAAAAGGAGGCCATGTAAGGTGTCTGGAAAACCAAATAGCCTCACATTTATATGGGTTAGGGAACAGCATGTGATCTTTAAGTCATGTGGAAACTGAAGCAAGACTGTTGGTGAAAGAATATTGAAAGGATTGATTCCCAAGTATTATGAGCCACCAAAAACTTAATGTATTTTTAATAAAATGAGCTTCTAAGTGATTATTCAGATTTATTTTGGTTTCCTGATTTATAGTGCTGACAGTTATAAACTGTCAATCTGTGGCAGTGGCACTCGCTTGCCCCATAACACTGAATTAAAAGTGCAGAGGGAAAAACAGCATCCCCTGACTGGCTATGCATTTATGTGTTTTCCTTTATACACTTGTTTCTTAGAATCTCTACTATGACAACTGTTTCAGCACTGCTGCAGTGCCATAATTATTAAGACAAGCCTTGACTGGTTCTAGTGAATTCAGTATAACTATAGAAAATTACTTTGGCAACTCATGAAAAATCCACATGAAACCACAAATTACTCGTTGTTTAAAACTTAAGATACTATAAATAGACTAAAGACAAAAGGAAAATGCTTCTGTTTAATTATAATAGGCCCCACTGTAAAATTTACTAAGGAGTATGCTTCTGCAGAAGGGACATGCTAGGCAGAGTGAGTCAGAGGAATGTACCATCTGTCTACACCACCTTCTGGTAGGAAAGAGAGACAGAAAGGCCCTTATTCTATAAATGGTGTCTACTGGTATGTACCTAGATCGAAGTATCTAGATAGGGGCGCCTTCCAATGTTAGGGTTGCCAAATTTACTCTTTAAAAAAAGAGGATGCCTGGCCCTGCCACATTCCGCCCCCCAGCCACGCCCATTCTGCCTCCAGCTTTGTCCTGTTCCTCCCCCAGCGATTTGTCCTGTTCCTCCCCCAGCTCCCACATAAACACTCCTTGAGCTCGCAGGCCACATTTGGAAGCCTTCATGCATATGCGGATGTCGACACAATGACACCACATGCATGCGCCTGTGCGTATGACATCATCACAGTGATATCATCATGGTGACAGCCACGCATGCGCAAAGGCTTCTAGACAAGGCCTCCGAGCTCAGGATTTCCAAAACCCAGGCAAACTGCAAGGTTTTGGAAATCCTTCTGGGCGCCCGAACAGTTCTCTAAAAAGAGGACATGTCCGGGTTTTATCAGCACTGATTATATAAAAAACAATTTTTAAAAAATTAAATAAAACTAAGTAACCAGTAGATGCCTAACTAGTTAAGCACCTAACACCTCTTGGTAGACAACTACACCAAGGTGCCTATCCGAAGAGGTGTCATTATAGGCGAAGTCTGGGCATGGATTGCGTTAGGTGCCTAACTTAGGCTCTGGTATTTTAGGCCAAGAAAACCCTGGTCTAATATACCGGCACCTTAGTTGTAGATGCCTACTGTGCCTAATTCAATTTAGTCACTGCTAGGCAAAATTCTACAAATGTCACCTAACTTTGAATGATATGTGGTAGGTGCCATTTTCTAGGCACCTATCAAGTCAAGTGCCATTTCTGGAATCAGGCCCAAAATGTTCTGTATCCTGTGTCCTTTCTGGGAATATTTGTTTTGAGTCCTTTTTGGCCATTTTTTTTGTCTTGGGAGCAACGTCATTGAGTGTACCTTAGAGGGAAGGCTTCCAAGTCAGCTGTGAGTCACTTGCAGGAGCTGCTGCTCGTGGCTTTGCGAAGAGAAGTGCAGCTGGGAGGAGACAGCTGGCCAGCGGAGGTAAATACCTGCAGGAGGCAAGAATTTGGGTCACAGAGTGGAGGGAAGGACAATGAGGGGTGCATTGGGACATGGAAGGGAGGAGGAGGGTCATGTTTGGACAGGAAAGGAGGAAGAAGGGGCGTGTTGGCACAGGAAGGGAGAGGCAGGACCCCAGTTCGTAATGTAACCGGCAGCCTCAGGGCAAGGTGTCTTGGGCCACCGGTACAAGAAAAATCTTCTTGTGAGCCGCTGCGGGCAGCACAAGGAAAAGAAAATGGCGTTTAGCAAAGGACACCACCACACCAGGTAAGTTCAGTTCAGAATAACTTCAGGTTTAATTCTTAAAGCAAAAATAAAGATCAAAACTTTGTCAGGATGCTTCTTATTTACAAGTCAAACTCACTGTCCGTAAGGCAAATTAAATAAGTTGCCACAGTTCATAAATTCAAAGTCCATCAGCATTTAGCAAAGAAAAAACTCAAAATACACTCTTCAGAGTTATCTTAGTTCCAAAATGAGTCAGTGTAATTTCCCTGGCTCCCCCAGCATCTGAGTGCTGGCCAGACAGAGTGTACCGTGTGGTGTTAAACTGCCATGCAAAATTGGCCCTCTATCCCACCACAATGACACGGGACTAACCCCTCTGTCTGGGACTGGGAACAGTATACTTTCCCCCACCAGAGAAAGATCCAAAACTTCCCAAAAAGAAAAACAAGTTTCAACAATACAGTCTTGCATAAAGTTCAAAAGATCATCTCTCTTCTGTTCTTCAGCTGGCTTTAAACTAGCCAACACAGTCAAGCAATCAACAAAAACGAACTTTCAAAAAACATGCAATGATTAGTCACTTGCCTTCCACACAGCATATTTCCATTACTTCCCCAGGCAATTCAACAATGGATTCCACTTCCATATCCTGGGTTTCTTCCAGCAGCTTAGGAGACATGTCCTCTCCAGCCTCTGTCAGCTCCATGGCTTCTGGAGTTTGGCAAGCATTCAGAGCTCTCAGCCCTGAGCGCAGGAACCTGTCCTCTCCCAGTGTCTGCTGCTTCTGACTCTCAAGGTATTGAGACTTCAAGTTAAGCAGTCTGCAGCCCCGCCCCAAACCTTCAGCAGGAAGTAATTTCTTGTTAATTACCTTAGGCTTGTGTGGGGGATGGGAATCCTGCAGTTCTTCCCTCCTGCTCCCTCTACAGGTCACAGCCGGAAACTCATCCCCTGACTGCAATTGGGTTTTAAATGAAGGAGAATGTGTGTAGCCTAAATCTGAATTGTGCACTGCTCTAGGGCCATTCCTAGCAGGCACAGTCTGCTTACCACAGTAAATAAGAGCCTGATGTAAGTTAGACGTTCTTAAACCAGGGACTGCCTGTATTAGCTTGAAGTAGCTTATGAACAGCATTATTTTTGTGAAATGTGCCAAATATTATGCTGGTCTTGTTAATGAGTTTCTATTATTAGTTGAAAATTTATGCATTAAATAAGATTATGATGCTATAGCCATGTTTTTTCTTAAAGCATAATGCCTAAAATGTTAGGTGTTTCCACAATTTTGGCTACTACTGTATATTCCTTTCATAATAACTGCTAATATTCTGTTTGATTTCTCTTTGATACTAGATCCTTCCTAGGATGATGACTTCTAGCATGGAACCTAATATCTTGTAACTAGAGGCTGGATTATTTCCCCTATGAATATCAATTTGCTCTTGTCTACATTAAATTGTGTCTGCCATTTGGATGCACAGTCTCCCACTCTCGCAGTATCCTCTTACAATTTCTCACAGTCCATTTGTGATTCAATAACTTTGAGTAATTTTGTGTTGTCTACAAATGTGAAAACCTCACTCATAGTTCCCTTTTCCGGATCATTTATAAATATGTTAGAAAGCACTGATTCCAGTACAAATATCTGGGGCATTCCATTAATAAAATTTTTCTACTGAGAAAACTATTTAGTCCTACTCTCAAGGGCCATGCAGCAAACTTCCTGCACAGTTAACATGGGTATAATATGGTCTAGTGCATGATAGCAATGCAGGAAGGGTTTCATTGTAGGTGTTAACTTGTACAGAAACACTTATTACAGACCATATTAACATGAATTTAAATGCATGTTAATGTGGTCATTAGTTATCCAGCGGCAATGCAAGAAAACAATGTTCTAGTTGTCCCACTTACTGCTTACTCAAACACCTCACTTTCTCCATTGAGCCTTTAATAACCATCTGGCTCACTTATGTGCTCGATAGAATATGGGCATGCCTTAGCTTCTGATACAACCCTTGTCATCTGGAGGATGACATCTACATTCTAGGCAGCCCATAGGGCCACATAGAAACTCCATGAAGCATTGCAGGCATCTACAAAACCCTTAAAGCACACGTACACAAGAGGAAAGATCTCCTGAAAAAGATAAAATGCCAAGGTATTGCCATTGTGTGCATGTGTGTGTGTATCATCATACATGTACAGCTATCTGCATCTCTACTCAGATACATTAGCCCCCCCCCCCAATTCTATAAATGTTGCACAAAATGGTATGTACAAATTTGGGCACATGTCCAATTTGCATGTTCAGTTTGAGCAATGAGCCAATTACTGCCAACAGTTGGGCGCTAATGATCAATTATTGGTGTTAATTGGCAACAATTTGAATTTGTGTGCATCTTGCTACAAGCTATTCTATAAAGATGTTTGTGTAAAAGGTGATATGATCGTGGGAGGGGCATGGGCAGGTCAGGGGCGTTCACTAAAGATGCACACAGTATTATAGAACACTAATTTAGGCATGAGCATTTACACAGGGTTCAACCGGTATAAGTTCTCACATCTAAAATTAGGTGTATAAACAGCGTCCAACTAGGAGCACCATTTGTTGTATAGCATTCAGCGCTCATTTTTTTTTTCTAATTGGGCACCATTTACAGAACCTTGTCATAAGTGCAATACAGACATCATCCACACTTGCAATAATAATTTTTTACCCTCATTCTGCTCTTGGGGCAAACTTCAAACAGATTGATAGTACTAGTGAAGAAGCCTATAGAACTTCTCATGTTCTTCAGATTTCATCAGATCCTAGTTACATAAGAACATAAGAATAGCCTTAATGAGTCATACCAATGGTCCATCTAGCCCAATGGTCCATCTAGTCTTCACAGTGGCCAATACAGGTCACTAGTACCTGGCAAATCTCAGAGAGTAACAACATTCCGTGCTATTGATCCAGGGCAAGCAGTTGCTTCCCTTATGTCCAGAAAATTGTCCAAACCTTTCTTAAAACCAGCTGTGTTAACCACTCTTACCACTGGCATAGTAAGGGGGAGTTGGGGGTGGTCCACCCCAGGTGCCATTTTGGTGGGTGTGTCGGCACTTGTCCACCCCATACTACCAAGCACATGCCCCTTCCCTCATACCTCGTTAAAGTTTATGGCGCAAACAGCAACCCCAACCTACTGCTCGCACCAGCATTGGCTCTTCCTATGACTTCACTTCCTGGACCCATGCCTAGAAAGTGACATCAGAAGAAAAGCTGATGCTGGCACAAGCAGCAGGTTGAGGTTGCTGCTTGCACCGCAAATATTAAAGGGAAAGGGAAGGGGAGTACATGCACGGCAGTAGGCAATGGGGAAGAAGTGAATGGGGTAGGGGGAGAAGGGGGAGGGGCACCATCGTCTCGGGTGCCTCTGACCCTCACTACGACACTGACTCTTACCACAACTTTTGACAACACGCTCCAGAGTTTAACTATTTTCTTTGTAATTTTTGACGGAATAAAAAATCGATCCACTTGTACCCATTCTACAACTCTCAGGATTTTGTAGACTTCAATCATATCTCCCCTCAGCCGTCTCTTTTCCTTGCTGAAGAGCCCTAACCTCTTTAGTCTTTCTTCATGTGTGAGGAGTTTCATCCCCTATAATGCAGTAGTTTTCGTAGGTACTTAACATGCAAAAGGTCCTTGGTTTGAAACCAGTGCTTTCCCAAGAACAGGAAACTCCATTGCTGCCAAGAGCAAGTCTCATCAATAAACATAATGCAAGATTCTCTCATCAGTTCAGTCAATATCTCTTGCCTTCCTAAAAAAAATCCAACCAAACATTAAAAAACCTTCTGTTGCGAGGTTGCCACATCCCTGAGGAATCTTCCTGTAACCATGGTTGGGTGATGGATCTCATAGTAACAGTATGCTGACAGCAAAATCTCCAGCGCATAGCCATAGCAAGTCATATTCCTATCACTCCACTCTGTATACAGAAAGTGCTTGCAACCAAGCAAGAGGCTCATGGCCTATTAGAATGAAATATGCTTCGCAAAACCCACTTACTCTACACTCAATAGATTCTGTTTGATTAACCATCTTTTATTTTCATTAATCTCTCTAACTGAAATTTAGCTTTTCGTTCAATAATGAACATAGGCAACAAAGGAATAGAGCGGCTGCTCAACAGAGGACCTAAAAATAAATTATGGCCTCTAGATTCCATAACTATTGGCTAACTTCAATAAATTTCACTATCTAAAATTATTGTACTCTAAAAAATGTGAACCTAGAATACATTTGGTTGTGTGAAGTACCTTTTTCTCTAAGAGTGTAATAAATAATGGTCAACACATATTTGTTACGTTTTAATACATATTATATAACTGTGTTTAAGCATAACTGGTTTCCTTTGTAATACAATCTAAATTAATGTATTTTATTTTATCCATTTCAATATATTTATCTGAGAAGAGGTCCATTAAGTTTCACCATATTCACAAAGGGGTCCATGACACAAGAACGTTAAAAAAAAACCTCCTGCTCTGGTATCTGGTACCTCCTGCTCTGTGCAGAGGACCCTGCTGAGGAGCTGTGTGGAGTGCTTCTGGAACTTCAAATAAGTGATCTGCAGGATCCCAGAAGAGAAATTTGTAGAAGTCAAGGTGTGGAGTATAAGGTATCAAGAAGGATTATTTTTTTTTTTTTATCTTTATTGATTTTCCATATATGAACAGTGCAATACAGAAGTGTATAAACATATAATAAATCAAAAAAGCACAATCATCTTACAGACATACATGAGCATTTAAACCCACCTACCCATCCAATAGCTAGTCAATAAAAACACAAATACATAGATTCTTGGAATTCAGGGAGTCTAAGGTCCAAAGAAAAGGAAAGAGGGTGTCCCAGGAGAAAATTGAATGATTCAGTACCTATCCTGCATTGTACAGTACAGTTGTACAGAAACTATTGCCATTTGACTCTGAATATTGAAGAAAATCTGTTTAGTAAAATATTTTGGAACACTATTACTGGACAGGCATGTCTTCTTTAATTCATATTGTACCCTGGGTTTTGTGATGGACTGAGGGCTTTTCCCTCAGTTGTACTGTTAGGAAGCAGGGGGTGCTGGCCCAGGTATGGGTGAACGACAGGTCCCAGAGTGCACTGAGCTCTACATCTCAGAGCTGAGCCACCTTAGAAGAGGTGGAGTAACTGTGCTGATTCATGGGGGCAGGAGGAGAATATATGCCTTAACCTGGAATCATTTAGGAGAAGTCCATGAGGAAGAGATTTCCCTGAGCAGAGAAGGCTCAGGAGGTGAAATACTTTCCTAGCCTTGGGTTGCTACAGAGCCCTGAGAAAGAAGAGAGTGAGAGAGAGAGACTATTAAGGTGAGACAGTTGCTGATTGGGTGGTTAAGGTGAATAAACTGTATTGAATGGTGTTTGGGAGAATGACAAAGACTGAATACCATAATAGTTGACCTTTGTAAAGCACATAATAATAAGAGATTTATCCCCTCCCCCCCTCCCTCTTTCACAAAGCCACGCTAGCGGTTACTGTTGAGGTATCTGCCCCGAAGCCCATAGGAATTTAAAGGGCTTTGGACCTTTTGCTACACTGTAGTCACTATGTAAAAGAGGCAGCGATGTACCTAGCATATGTGACACCCGGGGCCCATCATTTTTTGACACCCCCCCCATCTATATGAAAAATATGATTTTTAGTAACAATCTACATATAGCACAACAAGAGTGTACCTAGGAAAAGGCAGCATCTTAAACACTGCAGTGAGCACTATAACACCAACACATACATTGTAAAACTAAACATATCAGATCCTGCACAGTCAATTGATCCCGTACAGTCGATGCTATCAGAAAGCCATGTCCCTTTCATACACACAGACAGATACACCCTCGCCCAATATGGAATAATCACAAACAAAAAATAGAAATATGTAGACAAAAGTTAAACTGAACTGCCAAGAAACCAGACTCTGCATCCAATGCAACACCACAACACCACAAAAACAGTAATACATGTCCTCTAATATTGTGCAAAATATAAAGACAGTAGATGTAAATTTGAAAAAACTGATACATAACAATCACCACTTTACAAATTAATAAATAAAAATAAAACAAATAATGAGAAATAAGAAAATACCATTTCATTGGACTAATCCCTGTAAGCTTGGTCCTCATCCCCACAAACCACCTGATTCCATCCACACAATCCTTGAATTGTTTTATATTGAACTTATTATATTAAAGTATAAAAAGAAACAATATTCTGTACAAGTGTCAATTTATAAATCAGCGTCTTCTCCCCACTCTCTCTTCCCCATTTTCCTTCAGCGTCCTCAGCCCACTCTCTCTCCACTTTCCTTCAGTGCACGCACATAAAAACAAGCAAGTAGTTTTATATCATTTTCATTCTATTCATTCATAGAAATTAAAGTCTAAATAATGCCAGTCACATAATAAAACATGATTTTACAAAAATAATTCCCTGCACAGTCAAGCCTGCAAGGATTACTAGATGTCTTTCAGCAGCTCCCCCTTACCTTCGTGGCGAAGTCAAAATGATCTACTAACAATAAAATTTTAAAAACAAAAAGCACACTGTACGCAGGGAAAATGTTAATTATCATTTATATTCCACGGGTTTTCAAAGAGGTCAAGGCAGATGACTTTTTGCAATGTCACCTCAATAACAACTATACAAAAATAGACAAACATACCCCCTCCCTTTTTACTAAACCGCGATAGCGTTTTTTTTAGCGCAGGGAGCTGTGCTGAATGCCCCACACTGCTCTTGACGCTCATAGGCTCCCTGCGCTAAAAACTGCTATTGCGGTTTAGTAAAAGGGGGCCATAGTGCAAAATATAGACAGCATATATAAATTCTCAAAACGGATACATTTTGATCACTAAATTGAAAATAAAATCATTCTTCCTACCTTTGTTTGGTAATTTCATCAGTCTCTGGTTGCACTTTATTCTTCTGACTGTGCATCCAATATTTCTTCCCTTCTTTCAGCCTCCTGTATGCTTCCTCTCCTCCAGACCTCATTCCTTCCCCCAACTTTTTCTTTGTTTCATCCTGTCCCCTTCTTTCTTTCTCTCTCCATGTCCCCTTTCTTTCTGTATGTTTGTCTTTCTCTCTCTCTCCATGCCCCATTTCTTTCTTTCTTTCACCCTGACCCCTTCTTTCTTTCTCTCTCCCCATGCCCCCTTTCTTTTTGTTTGTCTTTCTCTCTCTCTCTGTGCCCCATTTCTTTCTTTCTTTCTTTCACCCTGCTCCCTTCTTTCTTTTTCTCTCCCCCATGCCCCCTTTCTTTCTGTTTGTCTTTCTCTCTCTCCCCATGCCCCATTTTTTTCTTTCTTTCCCCCTGCCTCCTTTCTTTCTTTCCCCCTGCCCTCCCCCATGCCACCTCCTTTGGGAAACATGCTGCTGCCACCACCGCCGGGGAAAGGCGCCGAGTTCGCCCTGTTTCTCTTCCCTGCGGGCCAACCAACTCTCGCTGCCCAACGTCAATTCTAACGTCGTAGAGGATGTTCCGGGCCACCCAGGCAGCAATTGGCTGGCCCAGAACGTTCTTTCCGACGTCAGAATTGACGTCGGACTGCTAGAGTTGGTTGGCTCGCGGGGAAGAGAAGCAGGGAGGGAGAACTCGGCGTCGGCTTGTTCCTGATGATGGCAGTGGCAGCCTTTCCCCAGCAGCAGCCTATTACCCGGTGAGTGGCCAGCTGTGCACCCCCTTGGGCCGTGCACCCGGGACGGACCTCCTTCCCCTTGGTATGCCACTGAAAAGAAGGGCTTAGTCAGTTGGAATACTGATATCTTTATTAAACTAAAAGTTATTTTGAAATCCTGAGCCTGTGAAATAACACGGCTCAGGACTGAGAAGAAATAAGTTTTTCCTTGCACCTTCCAAAGTGGTTTGTGTGTCTGTGTCCAGGCTTTTCCACATTTCTCATCAGAAAAACTGCATCTAGGTGTGGCATGGAGCTTCTGAAACAAAGATCTGGATTCCTGTGAGCCCTTTAGATACAATGCACACCCTAGAGCGGGGGTGTCAAAATCCCTCCTCGAGGGCCGCAATTCAGTCGGGTTTTCAGGATTTCCCCAATGAATATGCATGAGATCTATTAGCATACAATGAAAGCAGTGCATGCAAATAGATCTCATGCATATTCATTGGGGAAATCCTGAAAACCCGACTAGATTGCGGCCCTCGAGGAGGGACTTTGACACCCCTGCCCTAGAGGAAGGCTACACAATTTAATGCAGTCATTCTGAAACATAACTGCTGTTACTTTGCAGAACCATTACCCTCAGTGTATTTCTAATAGCCAGACTAGCCGATATTAGTTTACCCAAGGATCAATAGAAAATAAATAATGTTCGTCTTTTTTATTATCAATTATAGTTAGGTAAACAAAGCACAGGAAAATAGTAACTCGTCCAAGGCTATGGAGAGACTGGCAGCAGAAGAGATTAGAGCTGAAGCATAGTAAGAAGATGTGTGTAAAGAAACACATAGAAAGGGTATAAGGAATTTGAATGTACTGTTCATGATTTCCCTTGCTTTGAAGTAGAGAATGGCACGGTGACAAAATTCATCACCGTTCCTGTCCCCGCGGATAACCATGGGAAACCATCTCCTTGTCATTCTTTAAAAATAAAGGGAAGAATCAGAGTATGAATGGGCACAACCACTGACCCTCAAGCCTTGCACTGAAGAATGCTGGTGTAGAAGGACTGAGGTTCAGATAGACACTAAAAAATGACAGTCTCTGGTATCCAGAGCAGATATTGTGATGTCATAATGCTTCATTCCTTCAATGCCTAAGAGCCAACCTCATCAGTGATGTCACAATGGATTCATTATCCTATACTTGGCTCACATAAGAATCAGAGTACGAAAGGGCACAGCCACGAACCCTCAAGCCTTGCATTGAAGAATGCTGGTGTAGAAGGACTGAGGTCGAGATAGACACTAAAGAACGACACAGAATTGTTTCCTGCGGTTATCCGTGGGGACAGGAACGGTGATGGATTTTGTCACTGTGTCATTCTCTACTTTGAAGTCTGATGCTTTTAAAGCAGTGTTTCTTGAGTCTGCTTCTCAGGATATCCATACACAATATGCATAAAATAGACTTGTATACCATGGAAGTACTGTCTTCATATCTGTCTCATGAATATGTATTGTAGATATCCTGAAAAGTAGGCTAGCCAAGGGGAGCTCCATGACCATCTTAAGAAGTAATGCTTTAAGCACCAGACCACACTTCCTAAGAATCCAGTTTAAAAAATGAACCTGAGTTCTAGCTAACGTAGTTACAACTACAATGGCTTCAGCACCATCATGTTCTGTACAGTTTGAGTGTGCAGAGGAGTATCTCTAAAATTAGCATTTATTGTGGAAAAGGCAGAGGGAAATGAAATTGTACAAAAATTGCTTTTATAATAAAGCAATCGTTTACACCAAAGTCAGCTTGTGGTGTTAAGCTCTCTGGAAAAGGTTAAGAGGAAATAAAAATCTTATGAACTATAACACTTAATAACCTGCTAATTGGGAGAGAAAGGAAAAGACTGAAAGATCTCAAATACTGTAAATACTTCTGCTTTATCCAGAGGCAAAGCTTTCAGCTATTTGCAAAGAACAGTCACAGGGGCTTATACCAATCTGGTGCACTGCTACAGTAACTGTAATGGTTTAAAAGGTCCAGAATGTCTATAAAAATCCCTATGGCCCTCCTGTATCCAAAAACTCTGGTAGTCAATCATCACAAGCCCCCTAAAACTTCTCTATCCAGGTTAGGTGACCTACCGCTCTGTTTTAAAAAAGCCTCCCCATTCAAACCTCCCACTATTTCGCTCAAGCCCCTTCCCCCAAGAATCTTCTTCTTACATGCACTCTGGTAAGTTAGTGCAAAGGACTAGGCCCAGCAATATCAGGTAACAAAGCAGAGTGAAACTTTGTTAAGAACATAATAGCCTTACTGAGTCAGACCAATGGTCCATCAAGCTCAGTAGCCCGTTCTCATGGTGGTCAATCCAGGTCACTAGTACCTAGTAGCAATATTCCATGTTTTACCTTTGTTAAAATGTTGGCACCCATAGGCACTGAGGGGGGGGGGGGCGGGGAGAGCTCATCAAAACATTATCAAGCTCTGGAATGAAAGGGCATAGGATGAAGTTAAGAGATGATAGGCTCCAGAGTAATCAAAAGAAATACTTTTTTACAGAAAGGGTGGTAGATGCATGGAACAGTCTCCCGGAAGAAGTGGTAGAGACAGAGACTGTGTCTGAATTCAAGAAGGTGTGGGATAGGCATGTGAAATCTCTTAGAGATAGGAAGAGATAATGGTTACTGCGGATGGGCAGACTAGATGGGCCATTTGGCCTTTATCTGCCAACATGTTTCTGTGTTTCTATGAGTGCAGGGGTGAAGAGCTACAGTCCTTCCAGAAGACATTTAAATGATAAAAATTTCCTTTTCTCCTCAGAAATCATCAATGAGTGGACAGTGCCCATCTGTAATACACCTGCCTAGATTTTCCATTGCCCCCCTCATCTCTGGGCTTATGGGCACTACTGTTGTCTTCTTCCCTCACTGTCTACCATAACAATTTGCAGCACATTCAGTGTGGAGCTCAGATCTGGTGTGTGGTCGCAGGGCATACTCTACCTCCTCCTCTGTATGGGTTTCCTATTATCACAGAAATCTGTGCAAGGATCAGGCTTCTGCTGTGACCCTGCACCAATTCCAAGGCCCTGAATTTAGTTTCCTGCTGAACTGCTGCTGCTGCTGTTGCTGCAGCTAGCCATGGGAGATGACGGCAGCTATACCAGCACACCTTGATGGAGGCATGGCAGCAACTAGCAGCACACCAACCCTTGTCAGAATTTGGGAGTAGAAAGAGTTGCCTGCAATGAATCAGGTAAAACCCTTGTGTGTGTGTTCTTAAACGTATTACAGCAGGCAAATATACTATGTTTTATGTCCAACTGGTGCCCATTGCTTTTAGTTTTCTGACAAGGAGAAAGAAACAGTTCAATTACCCAGAGAGATGGAGACCTGCCTGTGGCCAATTTAATTTAATGTGATTCTTGAAGTTCTGTAATGTCCCTTCTCCTCTATCCTTTCTACAGTATATTTAATTTTGTAGGTTACCTGTCTAGTGTGCACCGTTACTGTATTCCCGAATCTCAGATTAATTACTGAGATGTATTTGTGCATACTGTCCTCCTGGATAGAGGTTTACAAGATCCTATTGTCCTTTATTCGGGAGCCAGCTCAGTGATTCAACTTAGCTTCTTTCGCATTCAGCTGAAGTGATCCCAAGAATTTATTTGAACAGTAGTTTTAAGAGATTGGGCACTACTCCTACTTATCACTTATAAAGCGCTGAAAGGCATATGCAGACATTTATAGATAGTTCCTGCTCGGAAGAGCTTACAATCTAACTTGGACAGACAGACATGACATATAGGGTAGGGGATGGGTGAGGTGAGAGGAGTTAGGAGTCGAAAGCACTCTCAAAAAGGTGAGCTTTTAACTGGGCCTTGAACACTACCAGAGACTGAGCCTGCCCTAGGGATTCGGCCTTCTTGTTCCAAGCATACAGCGCAGCAAAGTAGAAGGGGTAGAGTCTGAAGTTGGGTAGTGACTCTGCGTCACATTATGGAAAAGTAGAAACCGTATTGTATGCTTCACTTATAGTGCTGTGGCCACTTCTGTAATCAGACTCCACACAGCTCCTTTGATAAATGTGAGCAGACTGATGCGTAAACTCTTGTTCTGTTTCTGGTACTAGTTAAGGCTCTGAAGACAGCATAAGAGTATAGGTATTACATTAAAGTTGACCTACAGATTTAACAAACTAGTAATATACAGTATCGTCTCCACAGTAATTTTCCAAATGTTGTTAAAGGCTGGGCACTTCATATATTCCCAGCCATGGTGAGGCAACATAGTAACTCCCATTCAGGAGGTGTCATATATTAAAGGGGACGGTATTTGTAAAATAATTACCCAACAACTCTGGTGGTTCATGGGCTCCCCAGCTCCCTAATAGCAAAAATAAACTATCAGAAATGATAAAACTGTTTAATTAAAGCGAGCTGCTAGTGACCTCTGCACCACTATGTAACAGCATTTCAAGAAAAAACTTCAGGATGTAAATAGGTATATATCATAATTGCCATCCTTATTGGAGTCCCAGTATTATCATAGGTTTCTGCCTGTAAAAACAGAACATAAGAACATTAGAATTGCCGCTGCTGGGTCAGACCGGTGGTCCATCGTGCCCAGCAGTCGGCTCCCGCGGCGGCCCCTAGGTCAAAGACCAGCGCCCTAACTGAGTCTTGCCTTACCTGCCTACGTTCTGGTTCAGCAGGAACTTGTCTAACTTTGTCTTGAATCCCTGGAGGGTGTTTTTTCCCTATAACAGCCTCCGGAAGAGCGTTCCAGATTTATTCCACTTTCTGGGTGAAGAACTTCCTTACATTTGTACGGAATCTATTCCCTTTTAACTTTAGAGAGTGCCCTCTCGTTCTCTCTACCTTGGAGAGGGTGAACCACCTGTCTCTACCAAATCTATTCCCTTCATTATTTTGAATGTTTCCATCATGTCCCCTCTCGGCCTCCTCTTTTCAAGGGAGAAGAGGCCCAGTTTCTCTAATCTCTCACTGTACGGCAATAGTTTTAAAAAAACAAAACAAAAAACAACCCTTCACTGGCTTTGACATTGCATTTTAAGGAAGAAAATCCTTTGCTCCCCATCCCCCACCCCCCCAAAAATAGGCACAAGGATCACTAGCAGCTAGCTTCGAAGTAAACAGTTGTACCATTTCCGATGGATTTTGTCAGTGTTTACTACCCTGTTTTTATATTTCTGAAATGATAAAAATAAACTATAAAGCTCTTGCTTTGAAACTGACTCACAACCTCTCCCCCAATACCCTCACAGACTTGGGTCTAATCTTTATCTTTATTAAAAATTTGACAAATCACTAACTCCCTCGTTTACTAAGGCGCTCTAATCGAATTAGCGTGCGCTAAACGCTAGCACGTCGATAGACTAACATGCACACGTTAGTGTTTAACGTGCAATAAATCGATTAGCACACGCTAATCAGTTAGCGCACCTTAGTAAAAGAAAGCCTAAATCATGGCACAACCAAATCTAAGTGATGTACAATAATAACATAACCACACAACCATGGTAATATAAAGCTGGTCAGCTCATAAAACTAAGGGCTCCTTTTACGAAGGTGCACTAGTGTTTTTAGCGCACGCACCAAATTAGCACGCGCTATAGCGCGCGCTAGCTGAAAAACTACTGCCTGCTCAAGAGGAGGTGGTAGCGGCTAGTGTGTGTGGCATTTTAGCATGCACTATGCCGCGCATTAAGTCCTAACGCACCTTCGTAAAAGGAGCGCTAACTCTAGGAAAAACACACTGGAACTGGTTAATTTGAAGTTGCATAAATTTTTTTGAGAGTGTGTAGTGTGCCAGTTCCAGTGTGTTTTTCCAATAATAAAATAGTACATCAAAAGTTTGAAAAGAACTCCATAATTAAAAACTAAAGCTCACACACTCCTAGAACAATCACATAAAACCCCAAAAGTTAAAGAAAATAAATTAGTTTTCAAATTTACCTTAAACTGCTTCATGGATGTTTCAAGACATAAATGGGAAGGCAAAACATTCCAAGCACTAGTTACTAAGAAATAGAATGCCGATGCACATGTAGTCTCCCATTGGGCCTGGGTCAACGGAGGGAGGACCAACCTCTGATCATTTAATGATTGAAGAACTCAAGAGGAGGTGTGGAGGGGCATAATCGAAAGCAACGTCTAAGTCTGATTTCGTCCAAGTCGCAAGTCATCCAAAGTAAAAAAATAGCTTAGGACACATTTTTGAAAAATACGTCCAAATTATTTTCCATTTCGAAAATCGTCTAACTATACGTCCTGTTGACCTGATCGTCCAAGCCGCTAAAATGTCCATCTTTATACCACATTTTTGTCTAACTTTTTGTCCAAGTCAAAAACGCCTAGAACAAGCCCTGTTGGACATGGGAGGGGTCTGCAAAGTGATGGACTGAACACCCAAACATGGCACCTAAATAGTGAGGCACCTTACAGGGCACTGCTGTGAACTTCACAAAAAGGGTGCCATGTCATCATCTCATTACAGCTACCTTATAGGTCATGGTGAGCCCCCCAAACCACCTCCAGAATCCCCTAGACCCACTTATCTACCACCCCAATAGCCCTTATGGCTGCAGGAGCCACTTATATGCCAGTACAAAAAGGTTTTGGGGGTATATAGGGGAGTGCATATGTTTCACTATCAATGCAGTGATTACAGGGGCTTATGGGCATGGGTCCTCCTCTCCATGAGTCCCTAACCCACCCCCCAGATGGCTTAAGACACCTCTGTGCAGCACGACTAGGCTTTCCAATGCCAGGCTGCCAGGTGATTATGTTCTGGAGGCACAATTTTCAAGTTGTGATTAATATTTTTATGGGGGGAGGGAGTTCGGTGATCACTGGGATAGTGTGTGTGTGTGGGGGGGGTGTCTGTATTATGTGTTTGCAGTGCTTATCTGGTCACTTTAGGAGGGTTTTTGTGACTTAGACCAGTGTTTTTCAACCTTTTTTGGGCAAAGGCATACTTGTTTCATGAAAAAAATCACGAGGCACACCACCATTACAAAATGTTAAAAAATTTAACTCTGTGCCTATATTGACTATATATAAAGTAATTCACTTGAGTGCCACCGCCGCCATCGGGAACAGGCCGTCGCCAAGTTCTCCCTGCTTCTCTTCCCCGCGGGGCCGACCAACTCTCGCCACCCGTCGTCAATTCTAACGTCGGAGAGGACGTTCTAGGCCAGCCAGGCAGCGATTGGCTGGCCCAGAACGTCCTCTCCGACGTCAGAATTGACGCGAGTGGCGAGAGTTGGCCGGCCCCACAGGGAAAAGCAGGGAGAACTTGACGCCGGCCTGTTCCCGATGGCGGCGGTGGCACTCAAGTGGCTAAAGAGCCGCAGTTTGCTGGCCTAGGGACAACACTGGAGGGTGGCCAGCTGTGCACCCCCTTGGGACGTAAACCCGGGGTGGGGCAGACCGCCCCCCCCACCCTGGTATGCCACTATCTGTACCTCACTCCCTCCCTTTGACCAAAAATTCTCCTTTCTTCTATTCCCCGTGTACACAACCATCTCTTTCCCTCCCTTCCTCTCTCCAAAGTCCATGCCTTCTGTGTCCAAACACTCATTCCCTCCCCCACCTCAGCATCTCTTTCCCTCCCTTCCTCTGTCCCAAGTCCATTTCTTCTGTGTCCAAAAACGCATTCCCTCCCCCACCTCAGCATCTCTTTCCCTCCCTTCCTCTCTCCCAAGTCCATTTCTTCTGTGTCCAAAAACCCATTCCCTCCCCCACCTCAGCATCTCTTTCCCTCCCTTCCTCTCTCCCAAGTTCATGCCTTGTGTCCAAAACGCACTCCCTCCCCCCTTTTGTGTTCCGTGTTTGCCTCCCAGCCCATCTTTGCAACTTTCTCAGCAAAACGAAGCTCAAGCCGCGAGGCTTGTCTTCTGCTTCCTGCCTGCACTGCCGCGCACAAATAGCCGAACGGAAGTATTCTCCGACGTCAGCGCTGACGTCGGAGGGCAGGCTTTGCTTAAGCCCTCCCTTCGACGTCAGCGCTGACATCGGGGAACGCTTGCGATCGGCTATATGTTAGCTGCAGGGCAGGCAGGAACAGAAGACGAGCCTCGCGGCTCGAGATGTATTGAACTCCGCGGGTCCCCTGTCCAGCTCTCTCCTGTCCACGTGGGGCGGATCGCCCCTCTCCCTAGACTGTGGCCTAGGACCCTGGGGGAGCCCGGGGCCCCTGAATGCAGGACTGGTGGTACTGCCCTGATGGCGGCCCTGACCGTACGGCACACCAGGCAACATCTCGCGGCACACTAGTGTGCCGCGGAACAGCGGTTGAAAAACACTGACTTAGACCATGTTTTAAATGGTCTAAATCACAACGTCCAAGTTTCATTGATCCTGTGCTGCATAACTTTCAGTTATATATGCAGTACGACTAAGTCTAAGTCAGCCCACGTCCCACCCAACTTCAGCCCTCGACATTCCTCCTGAAATGCCCCATTTAGCTCTGGTCATTCAGCGGCACTATGAAGGCCTAGGTTGTTTATAAATACGTCCAAAATCCATTTTTATTATCGTCACTTGGACGTATTTTGACAATGTTCGTCCAAGTGCCGACTTAGGCCGGTTTTTGGAAGTTTTTCTCTTTCAATTATGAACCCCATAGGGAATTGTATAACGGGAAAGGAAGTCTGGGGTACCCTCACATAAAGCTCAATATGTTAACATTAAAAGCTTAACTTTAATATGATAATGGATAGGAAGCCAATGTAATTGTTTAAAGAAAGGGGGTCACTGGATCATAACATTTAACTGCAGAATAGAAGGATTATGCAGGTCTTTATCTGCCATCATATAATACTGTATGATACTCTGTTACTCTGTAAGATTAATTAAATGGGATGAGCAAAATTGATCACAAGCACTGGTGGCAAGGGTGGGCCCAGACCCCGGGTGCCGTCTCCTTTCCGCCCACCCCCCAAGCTACACTCACGCCCTCCCTTTCCTCTGTACCTCTTTAAATCTTTGCAAATGCGAGCAACTTCTCTGGCCTGCTGCTCGCGTAGGTCTGGCTCCCCTCTGATATCACTCCCCGGATGCGGGGCCAGGAAGTAATGTCAGAGCGAAAGCCAATGCTGGCACGAGCAGCAGGTCCTGAAGCTGCTTGCGCTGCTGAATATTTAGAGATATGGGGGGAAGGGAAGGGGCGAGTGTGGCATGAGGGGGTGAGGCAGCAGCAGGGGGCAGAGAGGGACAGTGGTACGCCACTGACCATGAGAGGGATAGTGGTACAGCAGAATGAGAGGAAGAAAGAACTAGCCTGTGATACTTGACTAGTTCTGCAGATGTTACATAAAACAACTTGAAAAGCAATTAGAAAAAATAATTCAACGTAATCTTTTTTTTTTGTTTGTTTTGTTGGAGTAAGTTTTTCATATACTACAAGAACTTCGGTGTTCTTAAATATTATTTTTGTTCAATAAAAGAAAAGACCAGGAGGTCTTGTAAATTCTTATTTCTGAAGATATAATGTGATCTTTCGGCATCTTTGTTCTATCCCCTGACAATGCATTGCTTAAAAGAGCTATAGTGACCATAATATCAGTATATATGCATGTACAGTATATGCATACATACTGTACATGCCTAAATGCTAATATTCTGGCTACATGCCATTCAATAAATGGGTACCTCAATACGATAGCACGTAATTTTGAAAGTTGGCATACACATGGGGAGAGTGGGTAAGTGGAGCACATAGTTACATGCGTAAATTTACAGGGTACTTTAACTTATGAATATTTCTTGGCATAAAAACACTTGCTGCTTATGAAAATGGGATAATTTTAGAAAGGGATTCGAGAAGAGTGGATGTAGATGTGGCCCCTCTTTTGGTGCATATTTTACACACCAAAAACGTGCTTCTTTGGAGTCTAGGCTCAAAGAAAAGTAGTTTCCTGTGAAGGAGTCCAGTACAGCACTGCATACACCTGGTAGAGCTATAAAAACAATTAGTAGTATGCACTGCTGAAATCTATAGGTGGAGGGAAGAAGAAATACGACCAGTGGGTGAGTTTTTTCAGCCGACTTCCTGCTGCATAGACATTTGCTCCAATCTGTTCAGAAATGTTTCCCCATGATTTACCTGCTTATTTTAAAGCCACCAGTGATGATGTTATAAATTTCTTGACTCCCTGGAGGAAGCCAAGCTATCCCTCCTGAATCTCATTTCACTGTCCTCTTGACTTTCTGCTCATTCTGCTTATCAAGCATAAATGCAAACCTGCTATTTGTATATTGTATGAAAAGTTATGACTGCAGACAGTACAATACCTTCTCTTTTGGAATGGATTATTACTCATGCAGACTAGATACCAGGGTCATCATTTCTGCAAATTTGCGCCATAGTTAGCTGTCAAAATTTCATAGAAAAAAATCACTTTGTGGCATTTGGATACAATCAGGAAATTTTGAATATGTTAGAAATTGGGGGAGGAGGAAATTGGTCATTGTGGCCTGTGGCTCAATCTGTATTGACGAAAATTATGGTGAAATTGGTATATTTGCAGTTAGATAAATATTTACTAGAACATGATATTCTGGATGTTTATGAGTACGCATTTCACAAATATCATAGCACTGAAACTTTGTTGGTTTCGATGCTGGATGAATTGCGAAATGGTCTTCACAAAGAGATCAGTTATCTGGCAGTGTTTTTGGATATCTCTGCTGCTTTTGACACGGTTGATCATGAAATCTTGTTAAGTAGACTTAGAAGTATTAGAGGGGTAGTTCTTAAGTGGTTCTCTTCATTTCAAAGTGGTCATCAGCAGAAGATAATAGTTGGTAGCTAATTGTCTTGTCAGAGGGAAGTGAAGATGGGCATCCCTCAGGGGTCGGCTCTTCCAGCAGTTCTGTTTAATCTCTATCTCTTATTTTTTCAAGGATAAGAAGACAACGCATATAGACATATAAGAAGACAACGCATATAGTATAGAAGGAAAACGCATTGACAGCTAAGCACTGGGTTTATATGAAGCAAAGTCATTAATTGGGTCTCCTGTCGAACATAGAGAAACGTGGTCCGCGTTGGGAACCTTCTACTTATAAAAGTCAAGAAAAATAAGATAACTGAATTTATTTGAATCACAAGCTTAGTCTATTTATTATTTTGAATTTTTTCTAACAAGTAACACATATGCGGTGGGCTATGGGTTCTCCTATAGGGCTAACACCCTGGGAGAACTTCACATTTCTGAGCATATGACATACACAAAAAGGACACAAAAAGGGTATTTAGAATGCTGCATTCGTATACTGAGCACACAGATTCTTTAGTATATACTGTAGACTTAGCGTGTCTCGTATAAGCATCTACATCCCTGTCTAATATATTTTAATTTCTATCTCTTGCCACTGTGTAGGTTATTACAACAATTACGAGTCTCTTATAGGCTCTGTATTGGTGATATACAGTTCTTTTTCCTTATAAAAGAAGATTTTGTGCAGACAGTTCTGTGATTAGACAGAATAATGGATGGTGTGAAAGAATGGATGGATTGCAATAGATTAAAGTTGAATGTTAGAAGACAAAAGTAAAGTGCTTTATGAGGAGTGTTATAAGCGATTTTCCTGACTGTGAACATTCTAGGAATGCCCGTAGAGATCTCATCTGAGATTAAGTACTTAGGTGTTCTGGTGGATTCTTGATTGACCTTTAGAGGGCAAGTTCAAGCAATGGTACGTAAAATATTCTTTAAATTGCGATTATTAAATAATCTCAGACCATACCTATCAGGGAGTAATTATAAGACAGTTTTACAGATGGTTGTGTTATCCAGTCTTGATTATTGTAACCTTGTCTTATTGGGCATGCCAGGTATGATTATGAATGCACTGCAGGCAGCACAAAATGCACCAATCAGAACTTTAGAGTGGGGAGGCGTGAACATGTGACAGAATACTATGTGGAACTGGTTTGGTTGATGGTGGAATATAGGATATGTTATAAGTTATTGTTGATGGTTTACCTTTGTGCAAATCAAATGGCGCCAAAGTATTTGGTGGATAATATTCTACCGTATGTGCCGCTTCCCAAATTGTGCTCTCTTGATTGAAGCGGTTAAGTCACCAGAGCAAGTATGTTTTCATGTATATGACCTTGTGTGTGGAATACAATTCCGCTGTATATACGTCAACAGGGAAATTTACAAAATTTTAAACGATTATTGAAAAGATATTGATTCTATAAAATGAAGTATGGGGATTGAGCATTTTGTTTTTGAATTGAGCGCTGGACACTAATTAATGTTTTCATTGTCTGTGTGTGTGATGTTGTTATATTATTATGTATGCATTTGCTGTGCCCCGCTTTGTATAAAGTGGAATATAAATGAAATAAAATATAAACCAGTGTATAAACCAGTGTGCCTCCTGAGATTTGAAGTGTGCCATGGCATACAGGGCAGGAAGAGAGGCGCCAGCATCAGCTAACTTGGAACTGCCTGCCTTCTGCTGCTGATACACTACCGAGACCCCTGCTTGCCTCTTCTCTGATTTTAAGTGTGCCGTGACATACAGGGGCAGGAAGAGAGGCGCCGTCATCAGCTAACTTGCAACTTCCTGTCTTCTGCTGCTGATACGAAAGCAGTAGTATTGGCAGCAAAAGGCAGAAAGTTGCAAGTTAGCTGATGCCAGCACCTCTCTTCCTGCCCCTGTGTGCCATGGCACACTTAAAATTAGAGAAGAGGCAAGCAGGAGTCCCAGCAGCTTCTCTCCCCACCACCGGACCAGCATTAGCAGCTCAATGTGATTTAAAATTAGTCACACAGCTGCCGCTAGCATTAATTTAGACTCGGTTTCATTAGGCAGCCGTGTGGCCTTTGCTAGGCCAATCCACTTCGATGATGCGAGGCGAGTCGGCCTAGCAAAAGCCCTGAGGCTGCCTGATGAAACAGCGGCTAAACTAATCCTAGCGGCAGCTGTTTGGCTAAGTTAAAACCACACAGTGAGCTGCCGGTAGCCTAGAGAGAGGAGAGGTATGCTGGACAGGGAAGGAGGGAAGGGAGAAGTGGTACTACTGGACATGGAGAACAGGGAAGGGAGAAGTGGTACTGCTGGACAGGGGGGAGGAGGGAAGGAAGAAGGGGTAATGCTGGACAGGGGGGTAGAGGGAAGGGGTACAGCTGGATAGGGGGGAAGTAAAAGGAAAGGAGAAGAGATGCTGCTGGACCTAGCAGAAGGGGAAGGAAAGGAAAAGTGCTACATACTGGAGGGGAGGATGAGATGGTACATGGGGAGAGAATATGTTGGGGTGGGGTGGGAAGGGGGGATGCCACTTGAGGAAAGAGGCAAGGACAGAGAGAGAAAGAGTGCAGGAGGCAGAAAGTGTTGGACTCATGGAGAGGGCGAGATGGATGGGGAGGACAAAAAGGAGGGAAGGAAAAATGTTACACTCTGGGGAAAGAGGAGAGGCAGAGAGTGAAAAGTTGGACTCATGGAGGGAGAGAGAGAGAGAGAGATGTTGGTTGGGGGAAGGGAAAGAGGACCAGAGGAGAGGAGGAAGAGAGAAAAAAATGTTGGACTGGTGGAAAGGAAGGAGAAATGTTAGACTGGGAGGGGGGGGGCATAAAGAAGGAAGGGAAGGGAAGGGAGATGGACTACAGGGGCAGAAAGGAGGAAGGGAAAGAAAAATGTTACACTGAGGGGGGGAGGAGAGATGATTAAAGGAAAGGAGATATATCAGACCAGGGAATGGAAGGGAAGGAGGGGAGTCTGGTAGCGCTACAGAAATAATAATAATAATAATAGTAGTAGTAGTAGTAGTAGTAGAGAAAGATGCCAGATTATGGGAAGAAGAGGAGAGAGATGCCAGACTGGGAAGGGAGGAAAGGAGGGAGAGAAATTAAAGTAAGAGCACCAACAACTAGGTACGGGATGATGTGTGCTAAGTATGAATTCTATAACAGCATTTCACGCAGAATACTAATGTAAGTGCATAGTTTTGCACTTAACATTAGATATGAGCACTTATGCTTTGTCAAAGGCTGCTGTAACTGCTCATGTCCACCTGTTGGCAGTTAGGCATGTAAGCTCGTGTGCTTAACTCCTTGGCACGCCTCTGACCCATCCATACCCCTCCAACATCCACGCCCACTAGAAGTTGTGCACAATGAAATCAGTGTGCGTAACTGCTAGAAAAGTGATTAATGGTGGATACATGCAGAAATGCCAATTAATACCAATTCAAGACAGAAATTGGCTGTTAATGCCGATTAACAATCAATTATTAAATTAAGTTGCACGTACAACTGTTTGCATTCTATAATGTGCATGAACAAATATGTGTGCCAGGTGTTATATATACATATATACACACACTAGAAAGTCTTGGTTTTGAATTGCGGGTTTTGGTGCTTTGGAATCGTCTGTCCGGAGCAATATGTTTTTGTAACAATGTACTGCTATTTCGAAAATTACTTAAGGCTCATTTTTTCATTTTAGCTTTTAGCTGTCCCTCTGACATTTAATAAAATGTTTGAGAATGACTACAATTTTATGTTAAACAATGTAAACAAAGCTGTTTGATGTTTGCAACGCATTGGAAAATGTATGGTAAAATTTGACCTCTACTGTGTATGTTTACTTGTAAGCCGCTTAGGAGATAAGCGGATAATAAGTTCTTTAAATAAATAAATATATAGCTTTTAGCTTCTGAGAGATGACTGTCTTTGAAAATGTACCTTTCCAGATTTATCCAGAAGCTAGCACAAACTTGCTGTATGGATTAGGTCATTGCACAGCAAATGTACAACAGAAGCCCTCTCAAGTGGGCTGGCTAGAGTTAAAGCTTTCTTATAATCCAATTTATTGGGTGAATCTTTTGTCGTCTGTTTTTTTCGTTTTACCCCAGAAGATTTATTCTACTGAAAGTTGGATCTATATTTCCTATGACCTCGGAGGCACACTTAAGATTGTGCTGGCACATGGCCTTCTTTTTCAGACTTCCTTTTGCTTTTTGTCAAGCTGTAAAGATTTAATACCAATTCAACAGAATATATGACAGGAGAGACAGTTGGTGTTTTTGATGGGAAGGTTCCTGTTTTAGTATACAGTATTTTTCTTCTGATATTCATCTGGCTAAAGTTCTGTCACTTCTTTTGAAATATATTTTTTGATGAAAGAAGAGGAAAATGCTCTGTCTCTTTAGGACAAGTCACAAACAACACACTTTTACTTAGATAGATCCCCCACACATGGGAGGGGCCTTAGGCGCCTTAGTCAAACAGTATCTTAGGCTCCTCCTGGTATATCCCAGAATGCACTGGGCAGGGGCCTAAGGACTTGATTGGCTCTGACACTTAAGGCCCTTCCCCGGTAGGAGGGGCCTTAGGTACATGAGCCAATCAGGGGAAGGGAAGGAGAAGGTCCATCATTCTGGAGAGGTAGGCCTGACACAGAAGGGAGTGGGCATCTCTCCTGCTCCCTTTTATCAAATAAGGTACGGGGGCAGGTTGGGGAGTGTGGGGGGAGCCAGTAGCAGAGGCAGGAGGGAGTGGGCATTCCTTCTGCCAAGGATCTTCAGCGGGGGAGAGGGGCTTTAAGGTTCACAGGGGGAAGGTGTCTGGGTGCCTTTTTTTTGTTCGAGGGCATCGTCGAAGGGGGCCACCATGGGGGCCATCATTGGGGGGCAAGACTTTTTTTTTTGATGGGGACAGATATTGCACAACATCTGTGCCCATCAAAAAAAAAAAAAGGTAGACCTATCAGTAATCTCCAGTCTTTATCAGCCATCGGTAAATTTAAGGGATGCCATAGCAATGTTATGGACATCGATGGGAGGGCTCATTTTAATATTAATAACTTCATATGCACGGCAGAGTCAGCGAATGTATGAACGCACGGAAAACCACGCATTTAGCAATTGTGTACATCGGGTCGGCAAATTAAGTCGTTGATAAACCAGTTCAAACGATGGGAGAGATTTGGGCATCCAGGTCAAAGGCACCTATAAAGACACACCCTCCACACCACTACCCTAAAACACACATACGCTTCAACAAAGGTAATTCCTTAAAAAAAAAAAGTCTACCACATACATAGTAACATAGTAAATGACAGCAGTTAAAGACCAACATGGGGACTTTATCTTTAGGATGGTTGCTGCTGTTCCATGCAGATAATACTGTGTATTTTTATTCATCCTCCTTCCATATAAGGATCCTTTGAATTCATCTCATGCCTCTGAATTCTGTCACAGTTTTGGCTTTTCTGCCTCCTGTGGAAGTGCATTCTAGGCATCCATCACGCTCTCTGTGAGAAAAGTATTTTCTGATGCTGCTTTTCCCTTCCCTTCCTTGCAGTTTCATTTCATGTCCTCTAGGTCTATAGCCATCCCATTTGGGGGGAAAGGACCAGTTAGGGCTACATTTCAATTAAAATTTTAATCACAATTAAAATCGCATGATTAAAGGCATGTTACGGCATGTATTTTCCCCCCACAGCAGCTCCTTGTGACTCTGAGCACGTCACTTAACCCTCCGTTGCCCAAAGTCAGAAAGAAGCTGTGGTGGGGAAAATAAATAAATATCATATCTTTAATCCTGGATTAATCACACAATTACATTGTGATGACAAATTTTAATTGAAATGTAGCCCTAAAAATATTAAAAAATAAAAAAGTAATGAAAAGATATCAAGGAATCTAAAACAGCATGCAAAATAGCTTTAACCAGCGTTACAGTTTTCCAAAGCCTGCTTCAGAAAAGTAAGCGTATTTGTTTATTAATATCTTTTGAGCATTTAAATATCTATATCATATCTCTCCAGTCCATTGTACATATTCAAATCTCATCTCATCTGTCTTCTGCTGCAGACCCCAGACACCAATCATTTCACACATACCTCAAAATTCACACGCTATAAACTCCTGACATAATACTACCCTCAAAATGATTTAGGGGCTATCAGCAATAGATGTATATGGTGGTTCACAAATTAATGCCAGCAGTTAAAAATGCATTTGGAAATTTTAATTTCCAATCTTGTTTATTTTTGTTGCAGAAAAATGAAAGAAATGTATGAATGGCTTCACAATACCCAGATACATCTCCCTCAGCATGTCTCTGAATAATGCGATATATACTTGGTGATGGTTGCTCGAACCTCACATAAAATTATTTTTATGTTATTTAAAGAGGCAGGCAGATATACCCTGTAGCATGCAGCAAACAGCTATGCAAATTCTCTTTGCAGCAGTGACATCAGGCACCCTTAGTGTGCCCTAGCTTTGCTCTTCAGAAAGAGCTGCCTTTTTGGTTAATAAAGCAGTGCTTCTGCATCTCAGAAGAGAGCCCAAGCGGAGACCTGCTCATCTCAGCTGTTTCTGTTCATCTGTCGCAACTGCATCACAATTTCTGCCTAGTGCAATTTGCCCTTCTCTGCACCAACAGCAAGCATAAATGCTGCATGAGCTCTCCCTCCACTGCAACTCATTAAACCTTCAACAAGCACACGCTCTGGGAAGAAAAATCTAGTGCCCAGCATCATTACTACTCTGTCCTGAATTCCCGGTTTCCTTGAGGTTTGGCGGCTGTTTCAATTAATCGGTGTCTGATTTTACTTGCCTTACCTGTGTTTCAAAGTTGATGCATAAAAAAGCAGTCTAATTTTTATAGCACAGGAATGTAAATGCTAGAAACCCTGATTGGAGATTCAAATTCCATCACTCCTGTTCAGCGAGTTACACAGGGGGCAGAAATCCATAGGGATTCATTCATGAGAATGCATTCGGTGTAAATGGGCACATAAAACTTTAAAGTATGCACACATCACATGTGTATGATCAATTTTTCAAAGCAAACAGGTTCTTGCAAACATACATCCTCAAACTCTATACAAAGTGCTCAAAATTGCACACACAATTTTGGACATGTTCTAAATTGTACACGCAATTTAATTGAATATCAAGCTAATTAGCACTGATTGGCTTTTTAACAAGCAATTACATATTAGTTCCTAATTAAAACCAATACAAGTTGCATGTGTAAATTTAGGTACAGATTCTGTGCCTACATTTTACGTGCACGTCTAAAAAGGGGTTGCGGAAATGGGTGGGTCATGGACAGGTGATGGGTAGATAGGGGAATTAGTTTAAGTTATGTGCATAGTTATAGAATAAAGGCCTACATTTAGGCATAGGCATTTGCACTGCATTTTCATTTGTGCAAATGGCTGTGCCTAAATTTAGTCACAGTTCCCAGGCATAAGCTGTGCCTAACTTTAAGTACAGCTTATAAAATAATGCTTTGTTCGGCACTGGTTATATGAGTTCCATATTTAAAATTTAGCCCAAAAAAATTGGAAAATCTTATGCTTTAAAATGAAGACAAACTAATTGGGGGGGGGGGGGCATACATGTTTTTTTATGTTTTGATCCTAATGTAAGATTGTAATTCATGGAGATGGCCAGCCTCTTAATTTGGAAATCACATTGAACTCCTGTTGGGGTATATTAGTGATTCATAAATATTTATGTAATGTAATATTTGATTGTTGTCATTCCTAGCCCTCTATGCTCACACTTAGATTGCAAATTTAAATGAATACTCAGCTCAGAAATTATCCTTGTTTAAGAGCACCTTGTATAAAAGAACAGAACATCATAACATGAGGGGTGTTAGACGAAAAGTAAAATACTCTTTCAAGGGGTAATTTTCCCGGGAAACTACAGACCGGTGAGCTTAACCTCTGTTCCGGGGAAGATGGTCGAATCAATGATCAGGGAAGGTATCAATGAGCATATAGAAAAAAATAATCTGATGAGATCGAGCCAGCATGGTTTCTGTAAAGGCCGATCATGCCAGACAAATCTACTGCATTTCTTTGAGGGGATAAGTAAGCAATTGGACCAAGGTGACCCAGTAGACATTATATATCTAGATTTCCAAAAAGTCTTTGACAAGGTGCCCCATGAACGCTTACTGAAGAAACTGTGGAGTCATGGGGTGGAAGGGAACGTGTACAGATGGATCAAAAATTGGCTGGCGGACAGGAAACAGAGGGTAGGAGTAAAGGGGCACTACTCTGACTGGATTGGGGTCACAAGTGGTGTTCCGCAAGGGTCAGTGCTGGGACCATTGCTGTTCAATATATTTATTAATGATCTAGAAACAGGGACAAAGTGCGAAGTTATCAAGTTCGCGGATGACACAAAACTCTCCAGCAGGGCCAGAACTGTTGAGGAATGCAAAGAACTGCAGAGCGACCTGAACAAACTGAGTGAGTGGGCAAAAAAATGGCAGATGAGCTTTCAATGTGGAGAAATGTAAGGTCTTGCACATAGGGAAGGGGAACTCCATGTACAGCTATACGATGGGAGGGAGGGTACTCGGGGAAGGCAGCCAAGAAAAAGATCTGGGGGTATTGGTGGATAACACAATGAAGCAGGCGGCACAATGTGCAGCGGCCTCAAAAAAAGCGAACAGAATGTTGGGCATTATCAAAAAAGGTATCACTACCAGAATCCTGCCACTGTATCGAGCAATGGTGCGCCCACATCTGGAATACTGCGTCCAATACTGGTCGCCATACCTCAAGAAGGACATGGCAATACTCGAGAGGGTCCAGAGGAGGGCAACGAGGATGATAAAGGGTATGGAGAACCTTTCATATGCCGAACGGTTGGACAGGCTGGGGCTCTTTACCCTGGAGAAGCGGAGACTGAGAGGGGACATGATAGAAACTTATAAAATCATGAAAGGCATAGAGAAGGTGGAGAGGGACAGATTCTTTAGACTAGCAGGGACAACTAAAACAAGAGGTCATTCAGAAAAACTGAGAGGAGACAGATTCATAACGAATGCAAGGAGGTTCTTCTTCACTCAGAGGGTGGTGGACACCTGGAACGCGCTTCCCGGAGAGGTGATAGGACAGAGTACAATTCTGGGGTTCAAAAAGGGACTGGATGACTTCCTGGAAGCGAAGGGGATAACAGGGTACAGATAGAGGTTTACCTTACAGGACATTGAGCGAATAGGGTATGGATATTTTAGGTTAGGTAGGGAACACTTTCAGGTCATGGACCTGGGGGGCCACCGCGGGAGCGGATTGCCGGGCACGATGGACCCCTGGTCTGACCCGGCAGAGGCAACGCTTATGTTCTTATGGTCTTATATCATTAACTGGCTCACCAAACTACTAAATAGTTCTCTGAATCAAGGGCATCTACCCAAAGAAATGGGCAAAATAGCCTTAACCCCTATACTGAAAACAGCCCAAGCAGACCTCTCCATAGCATCTAACTACAGACTGATTGCGGGCATTCTGATCCTCATTAAAATCCTTGAATCCCATGTCAGCAAGCAGCTAGCCTCATATATAGATCAACACTCCTGCCTTCACACATCCCAATACGGCTTCCGAAAAAAGCACAGCACAGAGCAACTCCTCATCACTCTAATCACTAAAATCAAACAGTTGCTAAGCTCGGGTCATCAGGCAATATTACTCCAATTTGATATCTCTACGAGTCTGCAGCCTTCAACTCAGTGGACCACCAATTACTGCTAACCAAACTCTCAGAAATCGGAATAACAGGGACTGTACTGAATTGGTTTGCCGGCTTCCTACAAAATCGCAAATACTTGGTCAAAAGGCAAGAATCATACTCCAACCCTTGGAAGCATTCTGTGGCGTCCCACAAGGCTCCCCATTATCCCCAATCCTATTCAATTTATTCATGAGCTTACTAGGACACATTAAAATGGAATACGAAACTGTTCTATCTTTTGCCGATGACATCCTCCTCCTCATCCCCATAACCAATAACCAATAACCATCCTAATATTGCTTAAAAAAATCTCAAACAATATAGATAAAATTCAAATCTGGGCAATGAACAACAAGTTGAAACTGAACACCACTAAGACCAAAGCCATTGGTTTCCATACCACACAACAGAATGCCATATCTAACCTCACTTTCTCATCAGGCATCACTCTCATAATGGAAAAATCCACCAGGGTACTAGGCTGCATCTTAGACGACACTCTCATAATGGAACCACAAATATCTAGCCTTCAGAAAAAGACCATCTACACCATGCGTCAACTGTGACTCACAAGATCATACTTCCACCCACACCACTTTGTTCTGATCGTCCAGATGATGGTCCTGCCTCAACTAAACTATTGCAACTCCGCCTACCTTGGCACCAACACTACTCTAATCCAAAAACTGCAACTAATCCAAAACACAGCCATTAGACTAATCTACAAATTAAAGAAATTTGATTCAATCACAACCTTCATCAGGCAACTACATTGGCTCCCAATATCATCCCGAATAATTTTCAAATCGTCATGTATCCTATGCCAGATTCTATACGGAAACTCAGCAGCCCCTCATCCAATTATTCTCTACTGTTTGGTCAACATCAAAAAGAATCCAACTAAACCTGCCATCCACAAAATACTTTCACTACAAGCAAATTTTCCACTTTATGTTAACTTATCTGGGTGTAAAAACCTGGAATGACCTACCTGAAGCTATCAGGAAAGAGACAAAAACATTCAGAAAAAACTTGAAAACTCACCTCTTTGACAATTAACTGTAAAGCTCCCCCTACTTCTATGTTCACTCCTCTAGCTTCTCCATATCCCCTTCCCCCTCTACTTTCCCTTCTCTTTGATCTGTCGCCTTGAGCCTGTATAGGTATGTGCGACTCACAAATGGAAGTTTAGATTAGATTAGATTTACCTATTCAGTTCAAGGTTGGATTACATTATAAGAGGTTGGATCAAATACCCAGGAAGTTACAATGAACAGTTTAACACGGACATTCAGTATGGTTGCTAGTATAGGTCGATCAGTACAGCTATTTTGAGGAAGGAATAGCATAGTGGTTAGAGCAATAGCCTCAGCACCCTGAGGATGTGGTTCAAATCCCACTCTGCTCCTTGTGACTCTGGGCAAGTCACTCAATCCTCCATTACCCCAGGTATGTTAGATAGATTGTGAGCCCAGTGGGACAGATAGGAAAAATGCTTGAGTGCCTGATTGTAAACCACTTGGATAACTTTGATAGGTGATATATAAATATATAAAATAAATAAATAAATATTAATACAATTAGGTTACATTGGCTTCCAGAGTATTTTAGAATTCAATTTAAGTGTGTTTGTATTACATTTAAAATTCTCATTGGCATTTTTATCACTTTGGTTCCTATAGATTGGAATGTACACAGAACTCATCTCACTAGGAGTTCAAATAAACTAAAACTTACATTTCCTTCCCTTAGGGGTAAAAATAGAACTTTCAAGAGATTCAGCCATTCTTTCATTTTCAAACTAACTGAGCTCTGGAATGAGTTACCGCTTTCACTTAGAAGTCTAGGCCCCTTCATTTTATTTCGGAAAGCTCTGAAAACTTTCTTGTTTACTAAACACTTTGAAAACTAAGCCATCCTAGATTACATTTTTCTTCTAAACCGAGTCGAGCACCTTTTTAGCTAAAGACCCGGTCTTTAAAATTAAGTTTTAGTTTAGTTTAGGTTAGGTTGTAGTTACAAGTAAAAGTAGGTCATTGTTGTCTCTTTGTGCAAAATCTAGGTTAGCTCCCCAGGATTGCATTAGCAGGTTGAACATTGATGGTGAAAGTGGGGATCTTGTTAGAAAGTTCACCATCCTTAGGTGCAGCATAGTGCCAAGTAGTTAGGAAGCCTTGGAATCAGGAGAGGACTGTGCCGCAAAATCCAAAATCACTGAAGGTCTCAGACATTTGATCAAAGTCTGCTAGGTCAAATGCACTACTTAAGTCTTTGGGCTCCTTCTACTAAGCTGTGCTAGTGGTTTTAGCGCACGCTTAGCGCGTGCTGCAATGCCGAGTGTGCTAGACGCTACCGCCTCCATTGAGCTGGCATTAGTTTTTGGCGCATAGCGCGGATTTAGAGCACGCGGCAATGTAGCGTGCGCTAAAAACGCTAGCGCACCTTAGTGAAAGGAGCCCTTTTCTATAACATATCCTTCCATCATTTTGATAAATAGGAGGATCGAAGCTACTGGCCAATAATTGTTCTACCCTAGATCCAGAAAAAGCTGGTCCCAGCTCTGCATTTAAGCCTGGATTCCTCTATAAGGCACTTATATAGGCGAACGCCTAAAAAGCAGCAACTGATCGCATGTCAGTCACACAATGGCACCGTATAAAGAATCGTGCCTCTGGGAAAGATAGATGCTGGAAATGTAGGCCAGAGCTTTCCAGGCCTACATTTCTGGCACCTATCTTTGTTGTGAATCATGCTTACATAGGTGCTTCCGGTGGTGATAGACATGCCCATAATCACATTAGGCGGCCTAAAGCGCCTACTTAGGTGCAATTCTAGTGCTGATTTTTTAGGTGTTGGTAGGTGCCTTGAAACTCAGTAAAAAATGGCATTTAAACAGTGTTGTTTTTTTTCACTGAGCTTGGGTGCCTACCTGTTCCAAAAAAAACTGGCGCCGTTTAGCGAATCCGGGCCTTAATGACAGGTTGAAAATGACTGCATTAATCTATACATGTTTGATAAGCAGACACCAGTTGTCGCCTGCATCCTTCTGTTTCCCCTTGAATGCCAGTCCTTGGATCCTGCTCTCACCACATCAACAGAATAAGCCATTTAATTAATTAATGTGGTAGGAATGTAGTTCATTTTGTTCTCATTTAATCAGTCTCTCACACACAAATATGCAGACGCTCACACATGCACTCTTCCAGACTGTGAATAGTAAATATTTAACTTTGCAATAACAGCCGGGTTTATCTTGTCTTCCGGAGAGAACCTCAAGAATTTAGGTAAGATAAACAAGTCTAGGTATAACCAGAATTAACTTCACTGTATCTGAAGAATCAGCTGTGTTTGTCCTTCCTCCTGTTGGCTAGATGCCTTTCACCAGGGCTGAAGGTCTGCACTTTAACTATGACCAGTACGCTAAAATCATTTATATTGTTAGATTCAGTTAGACTTTCAGACAGATTGCAACATTTATTTTTTTGTGTGTGTAGTTCTGTGTAAGCTGCTTTTTGCTATTTGGTAAATTTGAAAAGAAACTAGGTTTAAAAAGTGGAAAAAGACAGGGTAAATTAAAAATCTCACAAAAGAACAATATTGTTCTTCCTGTTATTCTTCTCTTTAAAAAACAAACAAACATAAATACAAGGACATAATGAAAGGCACTCATAGTATCTTACCAAAGCTAGTCTCTACATCAGGGATTCTACCACCCTGTATGGGTAATATTTGGAGACCAGAGCAGGCGTATCTCTGAGTTACTCATTAGTCATGTGACAGATAAGAGTTTACCCAGTTTGTCTCAGAAGGAGCTCTGAAGTTAATTAGCTCAGATTTTTTTTGTTGCCTTCATTAAAACAACTATGGGTAGGGCAGTGGCGTACCTAGGGGGGGACGGGGGGGGGGGGGGGGCGGGCCGCCCCGGGTGCCAGCCCTAAGGGGGTGTTCCCGGCCTTGCCGTTCAGTCCCCCGCCACCCCCGAAGGACCGCTCGCCCCACTGACCTTCCTGCACCACCTGTGAAGCAGCCCGCAGCAGGATCGCGAAGTCAGCGTCAGCATCCCTGCGCTGCTTCCTGCGCCGCGATCCCGCCCCTCCTCTGACGTCAGAGGAGGGGCGGGACCGTGGCGCAGGAAGCAGCGCAGGGATCGCCGACGCTGACTTCGCGATCCTGCTGCGGCTGCTTCATAGGTGGTGCGGGGAGGCCAGGGGGGGCGAGCGGTCCTTCGGGGTGGGTCGGTGCATCAGGCCTTCAGGGTGGGGCGGGCGGGCAGGCAAGCAGGCTTTCAAGGGGGAGGGGGTGACAGGCAGGCAGGCAGGCCTTCAAGGGGGGACAGGCCTTCGGGGGGGGTGCAGACCTTCAAGGGGTGCAGGCCTTCAAGGGGGGCAGGCAGGCCTTCAGGGGGGTGCAGGCCTTCGGGGGGGGTGTAGGCCTTTGGGGGGGTGCAGACCTTCAAGGGGGTGCAGGCCTTCAAGGGGGGGAACAGGCCTTCAAGGGGGGAAAGGCAGGCAGGCCTTCAAGGGGGGGACAGGCCTACAAGGGGGGGGGGGACAGGCCTACAAGGGGGGGGACAGGCCTTCAAGGGGGGGTGCAGGCCTTCAAGGGGGGTGCAGGCCTTCAAGGGGGAGACAGGCCTTCAAGGGGGGGAAAGGCAGGCAGGCAGGCCTTAAAGGGGGGACAGGCCTACAAAGGGGGGACAGGCCTACAAGGGGGTGGGACAGGCCTTCAAGGGGGGGACAGGCCTTCAAGGGGGGGACAGGCCTTCGGGGGGGTGCAGACCTTCAAGGGAGTGCAGGCCTTCGGGGGGGGGTGCAGTCCTTCAAGGGGGTGCAGGCCTTCAAGGGGGGGAAAGGCAGGCAGGCCTTCAAGGGGGGGACAGGCCTACAAGGGGGGGAGAAGCTACAAGGGGGTGGTACAAGCCTTCAAGTGGGGAACAGGCCTTCGGGGGGGGTGCAGACCTTCAAGGGAGTGCAGGCCTTCGAGGGGGGTGGTGCAGGCCTTCAAGGGGGTGCAGGCCTTTAAGGGGGGCAGGCCTTCAAGGGGGGAAAGGCAGGCAGGCAGGCCTTCAAGGGGGGACAGGCCTACAAGAGGGGGGGAGAAGCTACAAGGGGGTGGGACAGGCCTTCAAGTGGGGGACAGGCCTTCGGGGGGGTGCAGGCCTTCGGGGGGTGCAGACCTTCAAGGGGGGGACAGGCAGGCAGGCCTTCAAGGGGGGGACAGGCCTACAAGGGGAAGGGACAGGCCTTCAAGGGGGGTGCAGGCCTTCAAGGTGGGACAGGCAGACCTTTAAGGGGGGACAGGCCTTTGGGGGGGGACCATGATTTAGAAGTACACGGAGGGAAGGGGGTGTTCAAAGAGACATGCATATGCCAAACTTTGGGGGGGGAAGAAATAATGGGTCTGAAAATAGAGGAGAGGGAGAGAGATGATGGACCATGGGATTTAGGGAGGGAAGGAACAGAAAGGGAGAGAAATTGGACACAAGGGATGGTGTGGAGGAGGGATAGAGATACTGGATAGGAGGGTAATTAGGAAAAGAAAGGGAGAGATGGTGGACTCTGGGATGGTGGGGAAGGAGGGAGAGATGCCGAATGAAAGGGTATTTAAGAAAAGGTGGATCTGTGGAGGGAGATGAAAAAAAGGAAAGATACCAGACTTCCTGGGAAGGGAAGGGAAATGGAAAGGGAGGACAGAGTTGGCAGATGGATGGTTAGCATGCAGAAAGAAGGAGACCCTGGCAAGCAAGTTATCAGAAGAAAACCAGAGCCTTGGACCAACAAGATTTGAAATATAACCAGACAACAAAAGGTAGAAAAATTAATTTTATTTTCTGTTTTGTGATTATAACATGTCAGATTTGAAATGTGTATCCTGCCAGAGCTGGTGTTGGACTGCAAACATGAGCTAGGATTTAACAGAAAGAGGAAAAGTCCTTTTTGTTTCTTTATTTTATTTACACCACAGCGCCAGTGTGGTTAGGAGAAGCCAAAGGGGGTGAAAAAGCTATAAAACCCACCAGGAGTTTTGAAAAAAATCACCCAACTGGGCAGGAAAATCGAATTGAAAAACCAATTCAATAGGGCTGAATCGAATCAAAAATTTTTTTTCCTGTATCTGGCAGCATTAGTTTGCGCTACTGTCTTAGACTTTAGGACCTGGGATTGGGGAGAGATGGCATCCTCAGTACTTTATAATGCAAGTGAAACGAGGATTTGGTCAGACTTTTGAAGGGTCTGCAGAAAAAAAATATTGTATAGGCCAGGGACATGAGACAGCAGGAAATGGGAACTTTTCTTCCTTCTATTTTTGTGAATGGAAAGGCTGAGGATGTCAGAGAGGTCAGTTAAAATATGTGCTTTATAAGAAAATATAATAATGTGTTTTATAAAGTTTATAGCATAGCTGGCCTACCCAGTGAGGTGTTCCTAGTGGTGATGGTGGCAGCGTGTCAATGTGTTGAGAGGAAGAGGTGGTCTGGGAAATTCTGCTGAGCAAACTCCGGGCCCATTTCCACCCCCCAGTTAGTCCACTCCACTCAACTGATTCACACACTGAGTGGGTCTTTGGGTGTTGTTTTGGGATCTCTTCCAGTGGTTTATCTCCTTCTGGTCCAAGGAAGGAAACTTTGTTATCCTTAGCATTGACCTACAGAATATGTTTGTAACAGCGCTGCTTGTGTGGCATTAGGCTATGTAGTGATTGAAAGAAAAAAACAGACCTTTGCACATTTTTGCACTATATGGTGGGTGTATGAGGAGATTCACATTTCCTGCACAGCTAAGTCCATGTGAAGCTACCTTGTGCTGTATTTGACATCTAGCAAGGTCTCTGTTTGAAAGGAAAGATCTAAACTTAAAAATGAAGTGGCCAGAAGTTATGGTAAAAGCAGATAGTGTAGCTGGTTTTAAGAAAGATTTGGACAAATTCCTGGAGGAAAAGTCCATAATCTGTTATTAAGACATGGGGGAAGTGTCTGCTTGCCCTGGATCGGTAGCATGGAATGTTGCTACTCTTTGGGTTTTGACCAGGTATTAGTGTCCTGGATTGGCTACCATGAGAATGGGCTACTGGGCATGATGGACCATTGGTCTGACCCAGTTAGGCTATTCTTATGTTATGTTCTCATCTGTAGGGGCCTTTGTTTTCACTTCTTATTTTAATGTATTTTTTTTCTGGGAACTTATCAGTGTTTTTTATAATGGGAACAAAAATGGAAGAGAATTAATGTGTGTGGAATGGGGGGGTAACTAATTTCTTCAGCTAAATAATTCAATCCACTTCAAACAGACATAGGAGAACTTGTGCACCATTCACACACCCTCCAACCAAAAACATCAAAAGAAAAAAACTGTTCGACAACCTCCTAGCCATTCGAGCTGCAACACTCGACCCCCAACTCTACAACCAATTGATATCAACCAAAGACTGCAAAACCTTCAAAAAGAAATAAAAACCCTTCTATTCAAAAAACACATAAAACCGAACTAACACAATCAGAACTGTCCCAAGCATCACCTGCAACTACTCCATATGTACTTCTAATGTCATGACAATTTAGACATAATTTATGTTATGTTATGTTTGGAATAATGGTTACATATATGAGGTTCAATAAAATAAAATTTTCACTGCCTGTTTCTATTCTGACCATTTATTCCATTTCATGGTTATTGCAAAAAATAAAAAAATAAAAAAAATTTTTTTACATGGGGGGGTGTCAAAAAATGATGGGCCCCGGGTGCCACATACCCTAGGTACGCCACTGGGGTAGGGTACCCCTCCAAATGTATCAAAAGTGACTTTGTGGCTCTGAGAGAGAAGGTGAAGCAGTCAGGTGCACGGATGCTATTCTCATCGATCCTCCCTGTCAAGGTAAAGGCCAGGGCAGAGAAGCTATGTGGATGGTATCATCCAGAGCATTCTGGCTTTCTGGACCATGGGATTTTTCAAGGTCTGCTGGGAAGGGATAGTGCGCTTCTAACAAAACGGGGAAGAAATATCTTCAGCAGCAAATTGGCTATCCTATTGAAGAGGGCTTTAAATTAGAATCATTGGGGCAGGGTGATCAAAGCCCCCAGGATGTATAAGCCCTCAAGTAAGTGAATCACTACACAAATGAAAAAAGAGGGAAATGTCTGGAAAGCAGTATATACTAATGCTCAAAGTATGGGAAACAAGGTTCTGGATCTAGAGGCTGTGATGTGGCGATCACAGAGATGTGGTGGTGGAGAGGGTTCAGTGGTCTGTGGGGGCTGGCGGCAGGAGGGAATGGGCATCCTTCCTGCCAATTTCTTGGGATTGGTGTCGGGGCCGTCTGAGCTGATCGTGACAGGGGAATTTTCCCCTGATCAGCTGCAGCTTTAAGAAGTCCTGCTGGCTCTGCTGATTGGTGGATTTTCTTACCATGATAAGCTCAGCCACGTCTACTTTTAGGATTTGAAATATAGGCCACTATTTTGTAGGCCTACATTTTAGGCAACTGTCACAGCTCTAGGGAGATGCCTAGGGCCACCTAAACTCGCCCAAGGCCACTTCCAGGTGAAAACCACGCTTATGGCGAGCCTTGGGCAAGTTTAGGTGTCCCTGTGCGTTTCCCTAGACCTGTGACAAATGCCTACCGTGTAGGCTTTGGAGAGCTTTTTTTCTAAAAACATACATTCTGATTGGCTGCCAGATGGCGGACGTTTTTGTGATCCAGTTATTTGCAGAATCTGAGGCTGCATGGTTTTACTAGAGGTAGGGCTTGTCAGTCAAATCTTATTATTTTCTTTGACTGGATTATCATTTGGATCAAGTGAAAACTGTACATGATAACCTGAGTGCCCTCAATATGAACACTCTCCACTGCCCACCAACCTAACCAGCAGATTAACCATTCCCCTTAGCTGTATCCATGGCATCCTGTTTGTCTGTCTTGGCTGTTTAGATTGTAAGTTCCTTCAAGCAGGGACTGTCTTCATCATGACTCTGTACAGCACTGCATGGGGTCTGGTAGTGCTTTAGAAGTAGTAAAGTGTCCGACTTGGTTAGAAACGGGTTGATTGGAAGGTGACAAAAGGTAATGGTAAATAGAGTTCACTCAGAGAGAAAAGGATGCTACCAATGGTGTGCCAAAGGATCAGTCCTTGGTCTGACTCTCTCTCTCTCTCTTTTTTTTTTTTTTTTTTTTAAATAATTCTTTATTAATTTTCAAAATTTCAACAGTGCAATACAACAAATGCAACATATAATGATATGATAAAAGCACATTCAACTTTCATATGTTCATAATCAACCATTTTCTCCCACCCATCCAATAATCACAAAACCATATATTGCCATAAAAACCTTACCCTCTTAACATTTACCACTCATTATATACAGTATATCCTGGAAGTGACATCAGAGAAAGCGCTGAAGCTGACACGGGCAGCAAGTACATTGCTGCTCATGCCAAAGTTAAAAAGGTATGGGGAAGAGGTGCAGGTACAAGTGCATTCGACTGGGGGAGGAGTAGGAAGGTGGGGTGGTGAGAAGGAGGGGTACTGGCACCCTGAGGAAGACCATGCTCGGGGTGGACCACCCCCTCGCACCACCCTTATTACACCACTGACTCCAAGGAAAGAAGGGAAGTGGAGCAGGAGAGATTTTGCAAGAGTGCTAAGATCTTTAATAATGGTTAAAGGAAGCATCTAGGGCAGGAGTGTCAAAGTCCCTCCTCAAGGGCTGCAATCCAGTCGGGTTTTCAGGATTTCCGCAATGAATATTCATGAGATCTATTAGCATACAAAGAAAGCAGTGCATGCAAATAGATCTCATGCATTTTAATTGGGGAAATCTTGAAAACTCGACTGGATTGCGGCCCTCAAGGAGGGATTTTGACACCCTTGATCTAGGGTTTGGTAAATAAAATGTACGGTAATATGTTTATTTCAACTTTGCATCCCGCCTATACTGACAAGCAGACCAAATTGGTGCACAAAAATAAAACCAAAATAGATAAGGAACGCCATAATTCAAATAGAAAAGCATGAGCATACTTCAAAGAGAATGCATTCATACCATGTTAAAACAAAGATATAAAATCAAGTTACCAGTAACTCAATTGAGTCCCCAAAGGCCTTCTAAAAAAAAAGAAAAGAAAAGGGGTTTCAAAAGAATTTTGAATTTTTTAAAAGACATTTCCTTACGGAGAGATATTGGAAGCGCGTTCCACAATAAAGGTGCAATCCAAAAAAAAAAGCTGCATTGCAAATAGAATGAAGGCGAGTACAAGAAAATGGATGAATAGAAATATGTTATTCATAAATTGTTCATGTGGGATGACATGATGAAACTGTATTAATTAAATTAATCAAATACAATGGAGACTGAAAATTATCTTGTAAGTCAATCTAAGTACAGTATTTTAAAATGGACATTTGCACTCTGTCATTTCCAGGATGCAGAGGGACACTTCATTTTTTCCTTGAGATGGCTGTGATCTCCTAGGGCAGGGGTAGGCAATTCTGGCCCTCGAGAGCCTGAGCCAAGTCAGGTTTTCAGGATATCCACAATGAATATGTATGAGATGGATTTGCATGCACTGCTTCCTTGAGATGCAAATCTATCTCATGCATATTTATTGTGGATATCCTGAAAAACTGATCTGGCTCCGGCTCTCGAGGACTGGAATTGCCTACCCCTGTTCTAAGGTATCATCTCAAAATGCAGGAACTCCTGCCTAAAAGAATTCTCCTGTAGCTCAGTAGTTAAAGATACTTTTTCCATTTTCCTAAGGTGGTGGGTTCAAATCCACAGTATGGTCAGGAACCCCAGCATATGTTCCTATTATTTTTTTGTGACATTGTGCCATTTAGGTGCATATTGATGATGTCACAATGATGTCAAAATTATGCATCAATAATAATTCGTTCAAATATAACTTGTGCCCCGACTTAAACACCACTGTATATATAGGTTGTTGCTCGAGCCACAGTTCTCATTTAAAAATTTCTCATAAACCTTTATAATAAAAGAATTTCATAATGGAACTCAAGCGCTCACAGTTACAATGCCATTAATGTATTTCTGGGCATATAACTTTATTGTGAGCTATCATCGGTCCTTTTATTCTTTTATTATTATTAATTACTTAAAATTTGTTTTGTTTTATTTTAACTATTAGCTGTAGCCATTTTACTACAAAAATTTCCTTATATCATTATTGTAATAGTACTTAGCTTGTGAATACTACACAGCCATCAAGAAACGACGGAAGATCTCCGTTTCGCTCTCTCACTGTAGAACAGAGCTTCTTCAGCAGCGCTATGGTTAATCTTATCAGCACTATACAATAAAAATAAATCCGTTAAACATATGTCAAACCGATTTTTCAGTTATTAAAGCTCTAACATTTAATGAAGGTTTCAAGGGTCAGCCTACGATTACCTCATCTAATTTAAATACTGTGACTACTCCAGCAAAATTTTATGTTCTATTTTATTTTATTACATTTTATCTTATTTTCTTTTACTTTACTTTATATTATTTTGTTTTGCGGTTGCAGTTACAGATTGTGTTTGAATACCCCATTGTTCTAACTTGTACGGGATGGGAAATTAATACATCACCGCCCAATCTAACATGCCTTAATCCTTATCCATAACGGGCTGTTGTTAAATTTACTCAACAAGAGACTTTAACAAACCTACACTCCAACCAATATCTTTACCTTAATCCATTGACTTTATCTACATCAAAATGAAGCCTTAAATCAACAAACCTTTTAGTGAAACATTTATTATACGGGCGGTTCAAAAACTACAGACTCTCAGCCCTCGCTTCAATTTACACAGCGTCTTTCATCACATCCGGGAGCAATCAACCAGACGTGCTTACCGATACTTCTTAAAGGCCTTAATTTATGTGTAAGATCATGACACATTACTTCCTGGTTCAACCGGACTGGAAACTAGGGGAAATTTGCATGTGAAAACTTCACCTATTTAAATATTTCAACCGGTTCAAACTGATGACAAACCTAACTATATGAATGAATAAATAAATGTATATGACATTCTAAAAAAAGGCTTGCCAATTAACTGTCGAATTTAATCCTTTTGGTTGAGGACTCTACACTCGATATATCCATCTTTGTTCTAATTGAAGTAATTTCTTTGCCCTAGCTCCCCCTCTAACCGATTCTTCCACTGTATCAATAACCATACACCTTAATTGTTCAAAAATATGCTAAACAATGTGCCACCATTGGGGCCTCTTTTCTCTTTAAATGTAAACATGATTTATGTTTTGTCATTCTGATTTTAAATGACCTAGTAGTTTTACCGATATAAATTTTCTGACATGGGCATTTTATCATATACACTACATGGTCCATTCTACACGTTGTTCTGTATCTTAACTGATAACATTTAGGACCCTTGTATAGTTAAAGGACAAATTTGACATTTTCCACAGCTAGAATGATTTCCCAAAATCGTATCATCTTTAGATGTTTGATCAGGTTTTAAACTCAAAAACTCTTAAGTTCCGTGATCTAGAGAATGCTAATTGGAGTTTAATGTTCTCAAAATAAGGATTTCATTGAACAATCCTCCAATGATTATGCATTATATTAGCAATCTGTTTAGACTGCATTGAATCTTAAAACACATGTTTGATATTCATCAATGTTCTCACTGAATGTCTGAGGATCATGCACTATTGATCCCACTTGTTGAGATGGTCGCGATTGCAAGAGCCATTCTCGATGGTTATTTTTTGCTCGCCTATATGATCTTTTTAGCACCTTTTCTGGATAACCTCAACGGTTCAAATTTTTTGCTAACTTATTAGCTGATTGTTTAAAATCATCTGTGTGTGTGCAGATACGTCTATAGCGTAAAAATAGCACTAACGGCAGACTATCTTTGAGAGCTGTTGGATGACAACTGCCATACTGTAAGAGGTTTGTCGTGTCCGTGGGTTTAACATACAGCTTAGACTCAAACTGATCGCCTTTATTGCTAACCCACACATCCAGAAAATTGATGCTTTCACTTGAATAATTCATTGTGAATTGTATATTATCATCTCTTGTGTTGAGCCATTCTATAAAAGAAACAAGTTGATCAATTGAACCTTGCCAAAGGTGGGGGGGGGGGGGGTTTAATGCAGCACCTATAAATATTCATATATGTGTCCAGTTTTTCTTTTGCATATTGCACTTTCTTTTATTATAAAGGTTTATGAGAAATTTTTAAATGAGAAGTGTGGCTCGAGCAACAGCCTAAAATTATGCATCAGACATGTCCACTTGCTCTGAACCACAGCCCTTGTGAGTAGGGATTAAACATCTTTTGATCTTAATATCTTTTGATCTTAATATCAAACTGGAGTCCTCTATACTCCAAAAGATAAAGCCCTGTTCACCTATATGCGGATGCCTCCAGCATGCCTATGTGACAACTAAGTCACATCCACCTAACTCAAGCCTATCTAGCACCCAACTCATGCTCAAAAGTAGACCTGCTTTTGTATGGAGTCCTCTTTCCATTAAAAAATAGACGATTTAGTATGTAATATATAAATATATATATTTTTATATTTTTGTTTTGTTTTTTTCATATGCTTTGATTGAGGAACATAGAGGCCAAAAGAGGAACTGGACAAGTGTTGAAGATACATGTTTGATATTTATCCTAGAGAAATGACTGCTTGTAAATCAAGAGGATATAAGCGTGTTTGGAATTGACATGCAGTTTACTGTCTGAGTATGTGTGGCGCAATGGTCAAATCCCCCACTGCTCCTTCTGACCTTGGGCAACTGGAACAGAAGAGAAATATGATAAAGGAGCCAAATTTAAATACTACATAGGATATAAGTAATATATAAATAATTAAAAATAAATAAATATAACAGTGGTGCCAGCATTTTACTGCATATAATTTTAATATAAGAAAACAGCATAAAATCGCCGTTATAACGACATCATAATGCTAACACACGATAATGTCATAGACGTTATTAGGACATTTATGTAACATCTAAAAGGCGATTCTGCAAAGGATGTCTGACAATATAGACATGCTTAGATTCACTCAGCACCGCTGAGTGTGATTCTCTATAGTGCATCTATGCATTTCAGAATCACGCCTAGCATTCTTCTGCTGGATGTCTAAATGACGCTTAACCTTTAGACACCCTTTACAGAATTTGCCCCTGAGGGCCTCACTTACTAAGCTTTTTTTTACCCTTGGTTATAGAGTGGAGAAACAGTGATAGTAAATTGTAGGTACTAAAGAAGCTTTGGTAAATCTCAGTAGAAATCGCTGTACATTTCTCCTCTCCTCCATCCACTTCTCAGCCTCAGTGGAGACGAAGGGGGGGGGGGGGTTAGTTGCTGGCTCCCAAGTTTCTTGGCTGGATCCTAAATTTTTTTTAAAAAAAATTGTCAAGGCCTGATCTACATGCATATTTGTGCACTGTGACCAAATACCGCCACTTATATGGCCAGTATCAAAGTACAGTATACACTATCATGTTGATGCATGTACTTTTATGCTGGTCTACATTTCACAAGAGACCATTAATGAGTGCATGTGGCCACAAGCATGCCATATAGACAAGTACTTTACTGCTTGCAGTATGCATCCCATTATAAATTACCTACAATGAGCGTTGTTGCTTTTGCATTAATGACTGATTCAGCAAATTCTCAAAATCCTTGCCTGGATTTAGGAAGATGTAGCTGAGACAACAAAAGCATTGTATAATTGCTCAAATTAATATATCCTGAATGCACTATTGATCTTCACAGTAATTATATAGAATCCGCCATACCAACAATTTAAAAATGTGCCTCTGTTGCAAAAATGCCACCTTTCATTAGGCTCTTCCATCTCCGACTAGGAATTAGACACTATAACTCATAAGTATCGAGTGAAGTAAGTTAATCATCTGGGCCAGCTTTCCAGGCTTACCTCTAATTAGGGGAGGGGTTGGGTTTTTTTTACATTTTTTTTAAATTTTATATTCTTGGAATATTTGTGTACTTTCTGTGGAATCATTCTAAGTAGGAGATTTATGTTTGTGTGTTCTGTTCTACTTCACTTATTTTTACTCTGCCACTGATGCTATAAATGGCACCTAACTCCTAGGCGCCATTAAGCGCAATTGTCAATGATCCTCTAGGCTTCATTTATAGAATAACATCTAGAGGTGTCTAAGTGGTCTTCGGCACTGGTAGGTGTCAAAACCTTAGGCCCACTCCCATTTAAGCCAGGGTTTTATTGGCCTAAATGAGTATGCCTAAGCAGTGGCTTACCTAGCATATGTGACACCGGGGGCCCCATCATTTTTTGACCCCCCCCCCACCCCCATCTATATGGAAAAACATGATTTTTAGTAAGAATCCACACATCACAAAACAAGAGTATACCTAGGAAAAGGCAGCATCTTACATACTGCTCCCTCCTCTCTCCCATCCACACTTTCATCCAGCAGAGGCTTCCCCTCTACCCTCCCTACTAACATCCAATGTCTGCCCTTTCTCTCTCTCCATCCACCCCTTTTCCATCAGCATCTGCCCCTTGTCTCTCCCTTCCCCCCACTTTCATCAGCATCTTCCCCTTTCTCTCTCTCCACCACCCTTCCATACCAGTATCCTGCTCTCTGCTTACCGCAAGGTCTCATGATGACTGCATCTGCCGGCTCAGCTCCGAAACCAGTAAGTGATGTCAGAGGGGGTGGACCAGTAGCCACAGGGAGGTGCAACAAGGTCCCATGATGACTGTGGCTGCCGGTCCAACCTCTCCGACTTCACTTACTTTTTCTGGAGTAGAGTCAGCAGATGCAGTCATCGTGGGGCCTTGCAGCACCTCCGCATGGTTACCGGTCCACCCCCTCTGACGTCACTTACTGGTTTGGGACCTGAGTCAGCAGAAGCAGTCATCGCAGGACCTTGCTGTACCTCCTCATGGCTGCCGACTCTGCTCCAGAACCAGTAAGTGAGTTAGAAGGGGTGGACCGACAGCCACAGGGAGCTGCAGGAAGGTTTCCGGTAGAGTAGAGTGGGGAGTTCTAGATCCGTTGTGCTGGCAGTATACCCCCTTGGGGTGTGCACCCGGGGTGGACTGCTCCCCTTCTCCATCCTTGGTACGCCACTGTGCCTAAGCCAAACCAAAATCTGCCCCGAATCTGCTCCTAACCACACCTACTTGCTGATAGGCACCTTGGTGTAGACGCCTAACTCAAGCTGATAAAAGCCTATCAGCTAATTAATTTTAATGCTTTTTAAATGTTTCTTTTAAATGGTGTTTTCAATTATCAGCGCTGATTAAGCCAATTAAGAAAATTAAATTAGGTGCCTAGATCGGCTAGGTGTGCTGATCTAGGCACCTAACTATAGATGTCATTGCTAGAATCTGGGCCTCTATGTATATAAAATTTTGTCCTTCATTCTTAGAAAATCACTAATTTTTTGTAAAACAGAAGGATCCTGCCCAGTTAAACTCTTCTGAATAAGCTAGTGCCTGATATTCAGTGCTAAGCTCTTAGCTCTTTTTTTTTTGTCTTACATCTACCCCTGTTGTCACCTACTATTTATGTTTCTAAATCTAGAGTTGGTGAAATTTTGAGTATAAATTTAAGCACCCAGCCATAATAAATATTCAAAGTGGCTAGTTTAGAGCATCAGTCCTTTGAATATTGAGTCCGTTGATAGTGAATTTGAATCATAGCTAAGGCTAACGGAAGAAGACCATCGTTAGTTAAGTTAATTCACTGTGATGGAATGGAGTCTAATAAACAAGTTAAAATAATATAGCACATACATGTCTGTGTATGTTGTCACTCATACATACATTTATATATACATAGATAGATACCCTATTTCCACGAAAATAAGACCTATCCCCAAAATAAGTCCTAGCATGATTTTTAAAGATGTTCCTAATATAAACCCTACTTCCAAAATAAGCCCTAGTTAAGATTGACCCCTGAACGCCCCCCCCCCCCCGAATATCCCCAACTTCCTGACTCCATCCCTGACACTAGTGCTGCCTGATTTACTGAAAATATCAGACTTGTCAATTCAGCAACCCTCACCCCTGCTGCTTTAGGAGGTCTCAGAATGAAGGTATGTCAGTCTCACGGTGGGAGGGTCGGTGGGGTTCTGCTGTACAAGGGGATGGGTAAGAGGGGAGGAATGATGCTGCACATGAGGGGGGAGAAAGGAAAGAAGAATTGGGGTAGAGGAGAGGAAGGGAGAGATGATTGTTGTACATGAAAAAAATAAGACATCCCTGAAAATAAGCCCTAGTGTGTTTTTTGGACCCCAGATTAATATAAGATACTGCCTTATTTTTGGAAAAACACAGTAGATAGATATACAACCCTTGTGATGCTGCTGATTTGTTGAGCATATACATTTCTGAATGGCCCTTTTGTTGTATACAGCATAATTCCTTTGTCTGTGGTGGCACTCAAGTATACAAAGTTATCCTCCCTATGACTATAATTTTGGAAAGTAGAAAAGAGGTCATTCAGAGAAGGGCTATAAACACAGTAATAAAAATAATAACAGTTTATATACCGCAGGACCATGAAGTTCTATGCGGATTACAATGATTAAAAGATGTTACAAATTAATTGGAATTAACAAAGTTAGAAGCTAGAGATTAACAGCTGTAGAGATCAGTTATTGTGGAGTAAGATTGTATGGGTCAGTTGCCTAAATACTTCAGGAACAAATATGTTTTTAGGCGTTTTCTAAATTCCCCATAAGTACCGTATTTTCGCGGATATAACGCGCACCATTGTAAAACGCGCACAGGGGTATAGCGCGCAGAAATCACGATGATATGTACAAAAACTTTTCTATACCGCGCTCAGGCATATAACGCGCATGCTGCCCGACTCTCCTCTGGCCACCCCGACTCTCCTTTCGCTCTCCCCGACTCTCCTCTGGCCACCCCGACTCTCCTTTCGCCCTCCCCGACTCTCCTCTGGTTGCCCCGACTCACCCTGACTTTCGGTGCACTGCCCCGACTCTCCTCTGGTTGCCCCGACTCACCGTTCACCCGCCCTGACTTTCGGTGCACTGCCCCGCCTCTCCGTGCCTGTCCCCCTTGAAGATCTGCCTGTCCCCCCTTGAAGTCCTGTCCCCATCCTGAAAGCCTGATGCCCCCCCCTCGACGTCCGATTCTTCTCCCCCCTCGGCAGGACCACTCGCACCCCCACCCCGAAGGACCGCCGACTCCCCGACAATATTGGGCCAGGAGGGAGCCCAAATCCTCCTGGCCACGGCGACCCCCTAACCCCACCCCGCACTACATTACGGGCAGGAGGGATCCCAGGCCCTCCTGCCCTCGACGCAAACCCCCTCCCCCCAACGACCGCCCCCCCCCAAGAACCTCCGCCCGTCCCCCAGCCGACCCGTGACCCCCCTGGCCGACCCCCACGACACCCCCACCCGCCTTCCCCATACTTTGTGTAGTTGGGCCAGAAGGGAGCCCAAACCCTCCTGGCCATGGCGACCCCCTAACCCCACCCCGCACTACATTACGGGCAGGAGGGATCCCAGGCCCTCCTGCCCTCGACGCAAACCCCCCCCCCCCCCAGCCGACCCGCGACCCCCCTGGCCGACCCCCACGACCCCCCCACCCCCCTTCCCCGTACCTTTGGAAGGTGGCCGGACAGACGGGAGCCAAACCCGCCTGTCCGGCAGGCAGCCAACGAAGGAATGAGGCCGGATTGGCCCATCCGTCCTAAAGCTCCGCCTACTGGTGGGGCCTAAGGCGCGTGGGCCAATCAGAATAGGCCCTGGAGCCTTAGGTCCCACCTGGGGGCGCGGCCTGAGACACATGGTCGGGTTTGGCCCATGTGCCTCAGGCCGCGCCCCCAGGTGGGACCTAAGGCTCCAGGGCCTATTCTGATTGGCCCACGCGCCTTAGGCCCCACCAGTAGGCGGAGCTTTAGGACGGATGGGCCAATCCGGCCTCATTCCTTCGTTGGCTGCCTGCCGGACAGGCGGGTTTGGCTCCCGTCTGTCCGGCCAACTTCCAAAGGTACGGGGAAGGGGGGTGGGGGGGTCGTGGGGGTCGGCCAGGGGGGTCGTGGGTCGGCTGGGGGGGAGGGGGGGTTGCGTCGAGGGCAGGAGGGCCTGGGATCCCTCCTGCCCGTAATGTAGTGCGGGGTGGGGTTAGGGGGTCGCCGTGGCCAGGAGGGTTTGGGCTCCCTTCTGGCCCAACTACACAAAGTACGGGGAAGGCGGGTGGGGGTGTCGTGGGGGTCGGCCAGGGGGGTCGCGGGTCGGCTGGGGGACGGGCGGAGGTTCTTGGGGGGGGGGGCGGTCGTTGGGGGGAGGGGGTTTGCGTCGAGGGCAGGAGGGCCTGGGATCCCTCCTGCCCGTAATGTAGTGCGGGGTGGGGTTAGGGGGTCGCCGTGGCCAGGAGGGTTTGGGCTCCCTCCTGGCCCGATATTGTTGGGGAGTCGGCGGTCCTTCGGGGTGAGGGTGCGAGTGGTCCTGCCGGGGGGGGGATGTATCGGACGTCGGGGAGTCGGCCGGGCAAGAGGGCTTGGGCTCCCTCTTGCTCCGATCGTGGATGCGGGTGCGGGTGGGAGCGCGTGCGAGCGGTCGTTCGGGGTGGGGGTGCGAGCGGTCCTGCTGGGGGGGGTGAATCGGGCGTCGGGCGGGGTGGGAACTATGTTTAAAAACTTTTGTATACCGCGCTCAGGCATATAACGCGCGAGGGGTATGCGCGGTACGTAAAATCACGTATAACGCGCGCGTTATATCCGCGAAAATACGGTAGTAGGTGTAAGCAATTGTTTATAGATCTTTACCTCAATGCTGCTTGATGTGAGAAAAGATGTTGATGATGTCTTTTAAGTTTACATCATCTAACTGGACGGGAGACAAAGTTCAACTGTGAGCTTCTCTTAAGTCTGTTGATTGAGAAAGAGAAAAGGTCAGTTATATATTTAGGGGCTAGACCGAATAGTACCTTAAAGCAAAAACAACCAAACTTAAACTTCACACGTGCCTCCATCGGCAGCCAATACAGCAGTCGGTAGTAAGGTGTCACATGATCGAACTTCTTCAGGCCGAAAATCAGTTTGACCGCTACATTTTGCACCAGTTGTAATCATCGCATATTCTTTTGGGAAATTGCCAAATAGGCAATATTACAGTAACCAAGTTGACTCAGTACAAGGAATTGTACCAGAATTCTAAATGATGACATATCAAAATATGCTCTAATGAGCCAAAGCTTCCAGAGAGTGAAAAAACCCTTTCTGATTAAAGAGCCCACCTGGTCTTTCATGGTTAGGCTCTGGTCCAGTGTTACACCCAAAACCTTCATAGTAGATTGAATAGGATATCTAAGTTTATTGATGCATAGTGATGTTTTGGTATCAAGCGGGTGTGGCGAAGCTACGAACATTTTGGTTTTTTTCTGAATTAAGTTTCAGTCTGAATTCAGTCATCCATTGCTCCATCAAATTTAGTAATTAGTAGATGACGGCAGATAAAGACCCAGATGGACCATTCGGGTCTTTATCTGCCGTCATCTACTATGTTGCCTTGGGTGTAACTTCCGAGAGAGTGCATCATGTGCATACACAGGGTTAGAGCTTGGCCAAGACTTGGGTGGGGCTCTACTTGTATACATAATTTACTGAATAACTAGACTGTAAATGATGACTTAGAGTGCTTTTGGAAAGGAGGGACTTGCCGGAAAGGGGCCATTATCCAGATACAATGTGTCATTTACAAAAAGGAAATGAAAAGCAAAATATTCAGAAAGAAATGCCATAGGAGTCAAGGCTCAGGATAGCAGCAAACCAGAATGACTGATTTGAAGCATATAGCATTATTGATTCCAATCCAGGCTGGGCCAGAAATTGATTCTCAGGGTTCATTTACAGACCCTTGTAGTTGTTGTCAATTTGTTTACACACTACTACAGGTGTAACATTATTTCACTGGCAGTCTATTGGCAGGAAGCTGGCAGGATTGCACAGTCAATTGATATTTCTGTCAAGGAAGAGTCAGTGAATAACTGGGGTTTTAGGTTTTGTTGTCAATGTTTTTGGCAAGCTTCAAAGGGCATAAAAGGGAATAAGATGCCGCTTGACAACTAGAATAAATATCTTGGATGTCCAAAGTCAGCTTGGGTGTTTCTTTTGGTTTTGTAGGCCCAGTCTTAATAATACACAGTCAAGTCACATTATTATGGCAACCTGCTAATATCCAGAGTAAACGTCTCGCCCAGCACAGACGGCAGCCAGATGCTGTGGAATGACTCAATAAGACGCTGGGTGGTATCTGGAGCCATGCAGAATGCCGTGCGTCTGGCAGTTGCTGACTTGTGCATGGTGGTAGATCCAGTCAATGAGGTGATCCCAAATGTGCTCGACTGGGTTAAGGTCTGGAGAATTCAGAGATCAGGGAAGTAGCTGGAAGTCTTGGTCATGATCTGCGAACCACTTGCAAACAATTCTGGTGATATAACATGTTATATTGTCCTGTTGAAAGACCCCATCAGACATAGGGAAGAACTTTCAACATGTATGGGTATACTTGATCGGCAAGGATGGAGAGATACCTATATTGGTTGAGAATGCCTTCCAGAGGTATCTAGGGACCCAGACTGTACCAAGAAAACATTCCCCAGACCATAATGCTACTGGCACCAGCTTGTGTAAGTCCAACAATGGTTGCTGTGTGTTTGTTTTGGGCGGTTTCACACCTGACACACCAATGTCCATCCATTCAATGGAGTTCAAAATGTGACTCATCAGAGAAGGCAACCCTCTGCCAGTTGGTGCAAGTCTAATGTCTGTACTTCTATGCAAATTGCAGCCATTTTTTGCGTTGAACAGGTTGCTGATAGGTTAAATTCATTCTTTGCCTCTGTCTTCATAAACGAGGACACTACAACAATGCCAGACACTGGGAGGGTATTCACCGGGAGCATAGAGGAGAGCCTAACAACAATAAATGTGGAGTTGGACAAGATTTACTTTCAGATTGACAGACTAAAAAGTGATAAATCCCCTGGACCGGACGGGATTCATCCGAGAGTTTTAAAGGAACTTAAGATAGAAATTGGGGAACTACTACAATCTTTAGCTAACATGTCAATTAGAACCGGGCAAGTACCAGATGACTGGAAGATTGCAAATGTCATCCCAATTTTCAAAAAAGGATCAAGAGGTGAACCAGGAAACTACAGACCGGTGAGTCTCACATTGGTTCCTGGGAAGATAATCGAAGCACTGATTAAAGACCGCATTGTACAACACTTGGAAAAGCACAACCTAATGAAAGCTAGTCAACACGGCTTCAGGAAAGGGAGGTCATGTTTGACAAATTTACTTCAATTTTTTGAGAAGGTTAACAAGCAAATAGATAGTGGAGATCCAGTGGACATAATCTACTTGGACTTCCAAAAAGCGTTTGACAAGGTTCCGCATGCAAGGCTTATGAGTAAACTATTAAGTCATGGAATAGGAGGAGAAGTGCGCGGATGGATCGGAAATTGATTAGAGAACAGAACGCAGAGGGTAACCATAAATGGGAAATTCTCAGAATGGGAAAAGGTGACCAGCGGCGTGCCCCAGGGCTCGGTTCTTGGTCCCATTTTGTTCAATATTTTTATAAATGACCTGGAAGATGGAACATCTTGTAATATAATCAAGTTTGCGGATGATACAAAACTATGTCGGGCGGTTGGCTCTCAAAGGGACTGTGAGAATCTTCAGAAAGATCTAAATCAGCTGGAAACGTGGGCAATAAAGTGGCAGATGAATTTTAACATAGACAAATGCAAGGTGATGCATTTGGGAAAGAAAAACAAAGAACATGAATACAAGATGTCGGGGGTGACATTAGCCAAATGCGAACAAGAAAGGGATTTGGGGGTGCTCATAGACAGAACCCTAAAGCCATAGGCTCAATGTGCGGCGGCAGCGAAGAAAGCAAATAGGATGTTGGGCATGATTAAGAAGGGGATCACGAGTAGGTCGGAAAATGTTATAATGCCACTTTACAGAACAATGGTCAGACCACACTTAGAATACTGTGTCCAACACTGGTCTCCATACCTTAAGAAGGATATCTCTCTTTTATAGTATTCTAAGAGATCACTCTTTCACATTTTCCTCTCATTCCATGAAACATTGGGAATCTATGCTGACAACCTCACTTACTGATGTTGACTGGGAACTCTTCTGGTCATCGACAAACCGACCTCTTTTATCATCCAGAGTCTCACAATCAATGTTCTTCATTATGTGGAATGCGGTATGGACACCCTTTCGGATGTGGAAAGCTAACCTAAAACAAGACTCTATATGTTGGAATTGTATGAAAGAAGCTGGGACTCTTGATCACATGCTTTTTCACTGTGCTAAAGTTCGTTCCTTTTGGACATGCATTTGGGACACCATAAAGTCTATTACCAATTGTTCAGAAGAAATTTCCTTTGACATTATAATTCTCCGATCTCAACACCCTTGTTTTACACAGTCTAACTGTCCTCCTAAACTCATTGATGCAATGTTTGTGACTGCCCTTATGCACATCTTGAAAAATTGGAAGTCCTCTTCATTACTAAACTATACCTTTTGGTGGAATTCTTTGAGCATGTATCATAAATTTGAATCATATGCTTATGAAAAGAAAAATATAATTCGACTTTCCAAAAGTTTGACACAATGTAAATCACCCTGGAAATTCCTAGACTCATATGTTCAATCTATTTCATAGACACTCCTCTCTTCTTCATCTTCTTTTTCTTTACCTTCATCTTTTTCCTCATTTTATTCTTTTTCTTTCTTCTTTCAATTTCTCTTTCCTCTTATCTTTTCTTTTATTATCTTTTCATGAACAGTCCTAGTACTTTAGATCTTTTAAAACGATTCAATTCTACATTGCACAATACAACTGAATATTTGTTATACTAAATGTTTTGTTTTATTTTTTGATACCCTGTACTTGAACTGTTTCTTATATTTTTTCAAAAAACTCAATAAAAAATATTGAACTAAAAAAAAAAAAAAATAAAAAAGAAGGATAAAATTCTGTTGGAAAGGGTACAGAGGCGAGCCACGAAATTAGTCAAAGGCATGGAGAATTTAAGCTACATGGAACGCCTTGGAAAACTGGGACTGTTCACCCTCGAAAAGAGAAGACTGCGTGGGGATCTAATAGAGACTTTTAAAATATTAAAGGGATTTGATCAAATTGACCAGGAAGCAGCATTACTGACATTTTCAGATGTGACACGGACAAGAGGTCATAGCCTAAAACTGAATGGCAGCAGGTTCAGGACAGATGTCAGGAAGTTCTGTTTCACTCAGAGAGTGGCGGGCGCTTGGAATGCTCTCCCGGAGGAGGTGGTGGCAGAAAATACTGTGCTGGGTTTCAAACGCAAGTTGGATGCACACCTTCTTGCAGATCATATTGAAGGATACGGGAAATCCGGATCTCCAAAAAAGAGCACCTAAATGGGCCTCCGCATGTGCGGATCACTGGACTAGATGGACCTCGGTCTGATCCGGTGAAGGCGTTTCTTATGTTCTTATGTTGTGAGCATGGGTGCAGTCACCAGCCATCTACTCCGTAGCCCTATTCACATCAGAGTTTGCTGCACAGTCATTTTAGACACTCATCCGGAAGCTCCCTGGTTCATTTGGATGGTGAGTTGCTCCACAGCAGCATGCCAATCAGCCCACACCAACCTGCGCAGCTGATGTTCACCTCTCACATCGATGGCTCATGCTACCCCACAGTTACCATGTTGGTCATTGAAAAGGTTCCACTCGTCCACTCACGTTACACTTTAACCACAGCAGCCCGTGAACAGTTCACACACTCCACTCTTTCTGAAATGCTAACTCCCTTGGCTAGGTAGCCCATGATCATGCCTTTTTCAATGTCTGATAAATTGTGCTTTTGCCCCCATGACAGCCACAGTTGCTATATTGGCAACTTGCTGATATCCCACCTTATATACCCATGAAGTCTGCTCGCGACACCTGCATTCATTCATTGGCTGTGCGTCCCTGACATTAGAGGTAGGCAGTGGTCATAATAATGTGACTGACCGTGTAGTATTGGAGGTGAGGGTGGGGGTGTGATTTATTTTATTTTAATAGTTTCTATACCGTTTTATACCAAAACGGTTTACAAAACTATTACATACATAATATGTTAAAACATATAAAGACAAATAAAAACAGAAGGATTCAATTCTTGCAGCTGATCAATCAAATGTAGTCAATATTCAAAGGAATGCATTAATAACTCATTTCAACAGGTATCACTCTTCAAGGTGATGGAAATGATCAAGGGGGTGTGGGGGGTGACTGATTATATGGTTAATCCCAATTTTTTCCCAGAACACTGTAATGGGTATCCTTAGCAGAGGTTTTGAAAATACTTGTCTTGGTACCAAAAATGGTGAAAATATCATATCAGCACTGAAGCAATACTTCATTAGTATATTCATGAAAAAACTAACTCAAGGCAATACAGTGCTCCCCGATATTCGTGGGGGTTCCGTTCTAAGAACCCCCACGAATCTTGAAAAACCGCGAATACGGTTTTTCATGGGAGAGACTGGGCAGCGGGAGAGGCAGGAGAGATCAGCTGGAGCGCCGGCGAGTGAAGGAAATCACTCGCTGTATGCTCTGACTGCCTCTTCATGCACTAAAGTCGGGCCAGTAAGGAGCTGCGTGTCAAAGCAGCTCCTGATTGGTGAGGCCCGACTTTAGTGCAGGAAGAGGCGGTCGGAGCATACAGCGAGTGATTTCCTTTACTCGCCAGCGCTTCGGCTGCTCTCTCCTGCCTCTCCAGCTGTCCTCTCCTGGTCAGCGGTTCGCGGTTGTAAAATACCGCAAATGACCAGGACCGCGAACCACTGACTGCGAAATCGCAGGGGAGCACTGTATAACAATAGTTTGCATACATGATCCAAGTTAGGCGGTGGTAGGCAACATAATGTAATTCTGCATGCAACTTTTCAAAATGCCCCTGACTCTCCCATTAGAGACATCCCAGTGTATATTTCATCATGAAATACAAATGGTAGAGATAAAAAAAGCTGAACTGCCTGGCATCTAGAGGATAATTTTCAAAAGCATTTACCTTTATAAAGCAAGAGTAGAATGAGAGTTTTAAACATTTACATCTTGCCCCAAAAGGAGCTAAAATTGAGGTTGCTCATTCACAATTAGCTTTGAGTATGGTTCTTTGGACAGGCAGGCATGAAAGATGGAAAAATATATTCAAGTGTATTTAGGGTGGGGTCAGAACATAACACTATAGATAACATTTCTACACACCCACCATTTCCCAGAGATGTTTTTGCCAACAGATGCATAAGAGAAGAATTGTGTGGTTTTGGCTTCTCAGAAAATCTTACTAAATATTTGGTAAAAAATGCATTGTTAGCAGGCAAAATTGCAGGAAAGAACTTATTGGCACTACCTATAATCTAATTGATACTTTTAGCTCACTTTATATTAAGGACCAGAGCAGTGTACAATATTTCTAACTTACCCCCTCTTCTGCGAAACCACGCTAGCAGTTTTTAGTGCAGAGAGCTGCGCTGAATGGCCTGCGTTGCTCCCGACGCTCAAGGGAACTCAATGAGCGTCGGGAGCAGTGCGGGCCATTCAGCGTGGCTCTCTGCACTAAAAAATGCTAGCGTGGCTTCGTAGAAGAGGGGGATAATATTTAATAAGAGTATCATCACAATTTACATCCTTCTCAGTGGCATGTCGCTGGTAACCCAGATGTGATGAAAAACCAATGTATGATAGAGTAAATACTTTCAACACTGAATGTGAAGATGTCCAAAAATGTAAGACAGGAACAGCATAGACCTAACTCAATCCAAAAAATGAAGGAAAAAGCCTTAGAAAGGGCCCTCCCACCTCAGCAAAACGGCTGAAAGAGGTGGTCGAGCGTTCACCTCACTGGCAAAAAACCTTTATTATGTGATAAAGTCTTATGCTGTGCTGTAATGTGCCAACGAAAATTAAATAATAGAGGAATTATTCCACTTATCTTCACCGATCAGTGAAGATAAGTGGAATAATTCCTCTATTATTTAATTTTCGTTGGCACATTACAGCACAGCATAAGACTTTATCACATAATGAAGGTTTTTTGCCAGTGAGGTGAATGCTCGACCACCTCTTTGAGCCTTTTGGTGAGGTAGGAGGGCTCTTTCTGAGGCTTTTTCCTTCATTTTTTGGATTGAGTTAGGTCTATGCTGTTCCTGTCTTACATTTTTGGACATCTTCACATTCAGTGTTAAAAGTGTTTACTCTATCATACCTAGCATATGTGACACCCAGGACCCATCATTTTTTGACACCCCCCCTCATCTATATGAAAAATATGATTTTTAGTAACAATCCATATATTGCACAAGAGTGTACCTAGGAAAAGGTGTTCTAGTGCTCACTGCAGTGTTTAAAATGCTGTCAAAACATACATTGTAAAACTAAACAAGCTAAACAAACCAGATCCTGCATAGTCAATTGATCCTGTACAGTCAATGCCAACAGAAAACCATGTCCTTTTCATACACACAGAACAGAGATACACCCTCGCTCAATATGGAATAATCACAAACTAAAAATAGAAATATGTAGACAAAAGTTAAACTGAACTGCCAAGAAACCAGGCTCTGCATACAACACAACACCACAGAAACAATGACACATGTCCCCTAATACTGTGCAAAATATAAAGCTAGTAGATGTAAATTTGAAAAACTGATACATAACAATCACGAATTAACAATAGAAATAAAACAAATAATGAGAAATAAGAAAATACCATTTTATAGAATGAATCCATTTTTCAATTAGCTTTCAGAGGCCAAATCTTTCTTCAGAACAGTACAGTATACTGCTGTTATGGAATCCTGTCCTGACCTGAGAAAAGAGGTTTAGTCCAAAAAAAATTGCTTTATTTCCATTTGCTATTTATAAACTTTTATCAATACAGTTACAATACTACTTGATTCTAAGTAAAACAACAAAAAATTATTTTTACCTTTTGTCATTTCTGCTTTAATCATCTCTTCGCTCTTTTCTTTCTATACAGCATTTATCTTCTCTCCCTTCCATGCAACATCTGCAACCCCCTTTGCCCCTTCCACTGTGACAAACCCAAGGCTGTTTCGGGTTTTGTCTATGACAAACATAAGTCCAGTCTGGGTTTTGCCACAGGGATAAGGAAGAAATACACTATGCCCCTATGCAAGAGAGCTGGCCAAGTAGAATCAGAGACTACAGAGCTAGCTGACTACTGCTCAGACATTGAAGTGGAGTCAGAAGACAGAAAGACAGGAAAAGGTTAAGCTGGAGAGCTGCACACAGTTTAAAGCTGTCCTTAAGCCTGCCAGGAGATTACTACCTTTCCAGCAGCCTATCCATGTAAGAGTCAAGGCTGGAAAGGAAACTGCACTTAGCCAGATGGAACAAGCCTGTGTGTGAAGGCCCTTCCCCCACCTAGACTGAGGGGAGTGTCTCTCCACAGCTTAAAACGAGGCAGTGCAAAACACTAGGGGGGCAAGCAGAGTGGAGGAAAACAGGAGAGTGGAAACCTGGAGAGAGTCAGCCACTCTCTCTCCACCTGGAGGAGTCTGATAATACAGACTGGCATATGATAGATGCAGAGGAGCTTGCTTCTGCCTCTGAGAGTTGGGAAGAAAACCCAGGGAAAGCAATGGACACGCAGAAAAGTCTGGTAGGACCTGAGGTTTTTCCCATGGTTGTTGAAATGCAGTGAGAGATATGTGTTGTGGCTTTGCCTACAATCTCTGAGCCTCCAGAGAAGACAGTGTTTGCTTTTGAAGGGGATTTGCATTTCTCTCCTTTTATATTGAACATTAAGTTTGTGCCTGAGAGCTTTAATTTTGAGCCTAACAAATGTTTGGAGGTATTTTCCTGTTAGCTGCTAGGCTGAGCTAGGTTCGTTCCTCCCCCACATCTGTGCATAATTAATCACAGTAACGTCTCAGCAGGGAAAAACGTTCTGAGACCCCTGCATGTTCCCAGAGCCATCCCAAAGAAAACTTCTCCACTGACTTAGTTGTGCTAAGTTTTCCTTATAAAACCTGTGCATGTGAGTGTTATGCCTGCTTACAGAACAACAGTTTGTTTGGGTAAACGTTGAGCTGGAGATAAACCATGGGACATGCTTGCCTATTTTGTTGCTCAGTTTTGTTTGGAGTTTTTTTCTTTTCTGGGCTTTACATGCCCATGAACTGCCACAGCTGCTGGAGCATAACCAGCTTAGTAAATGTTCTAAACTGATGTTCTTAAACTACCTGCTCTGGTGAAGAGGACTGGTATCAGAATACTGAGAAAATCCAGAGGCAGGGGACTGAATGATAAGGCTTTACTTACAAAACCTGGACACTGGATTTGAGGGCTTTGCCTCTGAATGAGAAGCTTATGTTTGCCAAAGGTGAATGATTTTTTTTTTACACTGCTGAGCTGAAGCTTATCTTTTTGCTTGGTAAAACCAGTAACTATAATAAAGCTAAGATTTAATGCATTTTGACTTGGACTCTTCACTTGCATGCCCTTATTAGGCTGATAAGAAGCCAGGCAAAGTCCTGAAGGGTCCCTTGGTGTTAAGGGACACGCTGGGCCAGAGAACTTTGTTACGATCCCGGGGGCTTGCAATGTAGCTCAAGAGCGCGGGTGTGACACCACCCAGCTTCTGCCCTCTCTTTCTACCCCTTTCATCTACTGCCCACAGTCTCTCTGCCCCTTCCATCCACTGTCAATTTTCTGTCTCTTCCATATGGCATCTTCCCTCTTTCTATATCCCTTCAATATCCTATACCCCTTTTCTCCTTTGTACATGATTCATTTCAACTTCACCCCTTCCCCTATGCTTTGGCATCTCTCTCTCTTCTCATTTCCTTCCCACCCCCCATGCTCTGGCATCTCTCTCCTTCCATGCTCTGGCATCTCCTCCCCCTCTGGTCTGGCATTTGTCTCCTTAGTTTCCCTTCCCTCCCCCCATGCCCGGCATCTCTCTCCTCTCCTTCCAACTCCCCCTTCCCCTCCATTATCTGACATCTCCTCTTCTTCCTTTCTCTCCCTCCCTCCCTCCTTCCTTCATTTCCCCTGGTCTTCATCTGTCTCCTTCCCTCCCCCATGCCTTGGCATCTCTCCCTCTCCCTCTGTGGTCTGGTATCTCCTTTCCTTCTTTCCTTTCCCTCCTTCCCATGGACTTGGCATCTCTGGTTCCTCTCCCTTGTCTTCATTCTCCCTCCTTCCCTCTCTCTCCCCAATTCAGTGCTACAGCAGCAGCATTTCTCTATTCCCCCTTCCCTGTGCAGCAGCAGCAGCATTCTCTCCCCCCCTATCCCTGTGCAGCAGCAGCAGCATTTCTCCCCACCACTTCCTTGTGCAGCAGCAGCAGCATTTCTCTCCTCCCTTCCCTGTGTAGCAGCAGCATTTCTCTCTCCCCTCTTGCCTTTTCATGAGCAGCATTTCTCTCCCCCCTTCCTTCCCTGTACAGCAGCATTTCTCTTCCCTGCCCTGTGCAGCAACAGCGTTTCTGGCTCGTTCCTTGCTGTAGCTTTCTCTATGACATCATGACGTCAGAGGGAATGCTTCCGACACAGCTGAGAATCGCGCAAGGAGCCAACGGCTGCGGCTTTGAGTGGAAAAACTGCTTCAGGGGAGCAGGCCAGAAGCTAAACACCTGCAGGAGGGTGCACAAGCTGGACTGCAGACACCCCTGATTTAAAGTTTACTGCCACTGCTGCTGGTTAAGGAAAGCAAAAGCAGCAGAATAGGGAGGGTGACTAGCTGTGCACCCCCTTGGGGGTGCACTCGGGATGGACTGCCCCCCTTGGTATGCCACTGATCCTTCTTAATCTCATACTACAGAAATTTCTCAAATAAATAAGTTCTCAAACCTTTTTAAAATATCATATAAGAGGATTGATTTTTCAGTATATGTTAAAATATTCCAAATTTCAACAGATTAGTAAGAAAATGAATTTTCAAGATATTTTTAAATTTAATTATTTTAAAAGAAAGACCAACTATATCCATTCAATGTGAAATGCGTCAAGAATTAATTCTACTTAGAAAAGATGTTAAATGAAAAACCTGTACAGCAGTTAAGCCATAAAAAAAATCTAAAAATAACCCTATGCAGCAAGTCATAAGCATTATGTGTGCTTGGAGTGGTAGCCAATGAAGCTCTGTAAATGATTAAACTTGCCCTGTCTACAAATCATTTGAGCAGCTGTAATTCGTAGCAGCTGTAACCAGTTCCTTAGTTTTACTGAAATACTCAAATATAGAAGGCTACAATAATCCAGTTGGGCCACAATTGAACTCTGAACCAAAAGCTTAAACTATTGGTCATGGAAATACGATCTAGGAGGTCTTTCATAAAACCCTACCAGCGATGCTGCTATGGTAAATGCACTGAAGCCTATAGGACCTGAATAGTGTTTGGAGCATTTACCGTGGCAGCATTGCTACCACTGCTTTGTAAAAGGGGCCTCTAATCGATCTTTATTGTCTCAATTTGAAGAAGACCTTTTTAAACAGATTATCTTTTTGGGCCTAAAGGATAGTAATAAATAAAAAGTGTTCCCAATACTTTGTGTAACTGGTAGTTAAATTATTTATTTTACCTGGAGAAGGCTTTGAAGGCAGAATGGTTGACCTCCAGGTGGGAGCCATGGGAATCGCTGTTCCGATGTCTCTAGTATGGGTTTTGGCAGTCTGAGGGTGGGTGTTCTTTTTCTGAGCCACTGGAGACTCGTTTTAGGCCTTGGAAGGCAGCAGGAAAGGCCCCTTGGTTTGCCCGAGGCCGGGGTTGCATAGGGAATGTAGGTCATGATAATGTCATGTTGGAGCTGTGACTAGGCCCCAATTTTTAACCTGCCTGATAGGAGTAAGGTGATAAATCACAGATTTTTTCCTGTTGCTGCGATGGGTCCATTGGGACCCCAAAGAAAGGTGGATATGGCCTAAGGACCATTTGGAGGGGTCAGGTAAGAAGGCCAATGGGCCTCAGTTTTTAAATGCTGTTTTTGATATGTTTGCACTGGAGTATTGTGAGATGCTTTAAAAAATTTTTTTTAAGTTGGAGCATTTTTGAGTGTATGAGAGTTGGGCTAAGGTGGCCTGGGACTTTAAACTAGAATAGTTAGTTTCCAAAATGTGTGGAGGAGCAAAATCAAAAGATACATTTAAGTTTGTTTTGGACCTAAATCGCTAGTTGTCCAAGGTTGACAGTGTCTAAACTCCATTCCTGAAAAATACATTCAAAATATTTCTTTTTTTCGAAAATCCTCTAATTATATGGCCAGCCATTTGATTGGCCAGACCGCTAGGTCATCTATCTTTATACCCTATTCTTGCCTAAAAATTCTTCAAAGTCAAAAACGCCCAGAACAAGACCTTTTGGACGTGGGAGGGGCCAGCAAAGTGATGGACTGGACACCCAAACATAACCACACAGTAGTGGGGCACCTTACAGGGCACTGCTGCGAACTTCACAAAAAGGGTGCCATATAAATATCTCACCACAACTCCCTTAAAGGTCATGGTGAGCCCCCCAAACACCCCTAAAACCTACTATAGCTACCTGTCTACTACCCCAATAGCCCTTATGGCTTGTATGGCAATAAAGTAGGGTTTGGGGGGTGCACATTTTTCACCATGAATGCAGTGGTTAGTGGCTTATGGGCCTAGGTCCTCCTCTCTATGGTTCACTAGCCCACCCCCAGACTACTTAAGACACCTCTGTGCTTCTCTCCTAGGTTTTCCTATGCCAGGTGCTGATGTTCTGGAGACAGATATGTAAAGTTTTTAATACAATTTTTATGGCGGTGGTGGTGGAGGGGGTCAGTGATCACTGGGGGAGTGTGTAGGGGTCTGTACCATGTCTCTACAGTGATTATCTGGTCACTTTGGATACTTTCTGGGCACTTAGACCTGGTTTTCAATCACCTAAGTTGCTACGTATAAGTTCCGCTAGGCAGCCTTGTTAAAGTTTCGGTTATACTTGCAGTACGACTAAGTCTAGATCGGCCCACGTCCTGCCCTCACCATTCCTCCTAAAACACCCCTTCTAGCTCTGGGTGTATAGCAGCACTGAAAAGGCCTAAGTCGTTTTTATATATGTCTAAAATCCGGTTCGATCAGTAAGATGGTTGCAACTTTTGAGAGAAAATAGAGCTTTGGGGTCATTGTTTCACACTCTCATTGAAGAATGGTGTAGCAGAGACTGTATTTAATTTTTCTAGGGTGATGGGGATTTTTGATCAATTTTAGTTAATGTTTATGAGAAAAATCTGCTGTGTTCTTTAATTTTTCTTAATTTTTTCAATTTTGGAAAATATGGAGTGGATGACCTGGTTTGGATTATGTGCTATGTCTGGGTTTTTTTTTAAATTATTTGAATAGGAACATAGAATCATGATGGCAGATAAAGGTTAAATGACCCATCCACAGCATCCACTGTCTCCTTCTTTCCCTAAGAGATCCCACATGCCTGTCTCACGCTTTCTTGAATTCAGATACAATCAACACCACCTCTACTGGGAGATTATTCCAAGCATCTACAACTTTTACTATAAAAAAGTATTTTCTTAGATTACTTCTGAGCCTATTACCTCAACTACTTTCTATGCCTTCTCACTCTGGAATTTCTTTTCCAATTGAAAGAGACTCTCCTCATGTGTATTTATACCACATAAACATAACATAAACATAAACATAACATAAACATAAACATCTCTATCATAGCTCCCATTTCCTGCCTTTCCTCCACAGTATACATATTGAGATTTTTAAGTCTGTCCCCTTATGATGAAGACCACTGACATTTTAGTAGCCTTAATCTAAAGCAGGGGTAAGGAACTCCGGTCCTCGAGAGCCGTATTCCAGTCGGGTCATCAGGATTCCCCCAATGAATATGCATGATATCTATGTGTATGCATTGTTTTCAATGCATATTTGTTGGGGAAATCCTAAAAACATGACTGGAATAGGGCTCTCGAGGACCGGAGTTCCCTACCCCTGCTCTAAAGCAACTCTATCCTGTTTATATCTTTTTTGAAGGTGCAGTCTCCAGAATTGTATACAATATTCTAAATGATATAATTTAGAATTAATGGTCCCCAACCTTTTTTGCACCAGGGACCAGTTTCATGCAAGACAATTTTTCCATGGACTGGGGGGGAAGGGATTCATGCACATAAATAATAAAGTGCATAATATATTATATTATGCACTTTGGGGAATATTCTATAAACGACGCCCTGGGTGTAGGCATCTGTTGCAGTTGAGGGAGACATGTAGAGATACTTAAGCTTTCCCAAGCTAGATGTGGGCATGGTTTCACCTGGAAGTGGCCTTGGGTGAGCTTAGACAAACTTACGCATCTCCTTAGGGCCACAATAGGTACCTGAAATGAAGACCAACAAAAAGCTGGTCTACATTTCAAATAGATGTGGCCGATATGTGGCTGGTATGCAAAGAAATCTCACTCTTGTGATCAGCTGATCAACAGTTGCAGGGAACTACCCTCCCATCCCCCCCCCCATAAAGTCAGATGGCTGGAAGGTTGCCAGCTCCCTCCTGTCACCACCACCCCAAAGCATCCCCCAGCAGAAGGAGTGCCCAACTCCTCCTGCCAGAATCCCCCCAAAACACCCCCCACCCAGCCACGATAGACAGGAGGGATGTCCACTCCCTCCTGCCAAAACACTCCCCCCAAAACACCCACCCAAATGCCAGATACCTATTCCTTTCTTCCAGAACACCCCCCTGAAATACCCCCTACCCAATGACTGAACGACCCCCCACCTGCCCGGCAACCACCTCTCCACCCACCAACCCCAACCCACCCAGCAATGCCCCTAAAGAGGAGATCTACCCCTCAACTCCACCACCACCCCCGTACTTTGTAAATGGAAGGTCGGGCTGGAGAGAGGCATATCCCTCCAGCCTGCAGGCCCGCCTCTGAAAAGTGATAGGCCTTCCCCTTCCCGGTACATTCTGGGATGCACTGGGGAGGAGCTTAAGGCCCTGATTGGCTCAGATGCCTAAGGGCTCTCCCATAGGATACCTAAAGCCCTTCCCATGGGAAGGGTTTTAGGTACCTGACCAATCAGTCTTAGGCCCTTCCCAGTGCATCCTAGAATGCATTAGGAAGGAAGTCATAGACTTCAGTTGGCCCTGGTGCCTAAGGCCCTTGCTATGGGAGGGGCCTTAGGCATCTGAGCCAATCAGGACCTTAGGCGCCTCCCCGGTGCATCCCTAAATGCACATGCACCGGGTAGGAGAAGGCCCATCATTATTTGGAACCAAATGGAGATCCACTGGACCTCTAATCAAAGGAGCTGCCATATGTCCCTTTTTTTCCAGCCTTACGCTCTCCTATAGAAGCAGAGTAAGGTTCCATGCTAATTGCTCTTCTACGGCTCTGAAGGGGCTAGAAAGGGGAAGGACCTGCCCCTTTGGTTATACACCTTCAGGCACCCATGGTCAAACGTCTGTAGATGTGTACTGCAGACAGGAATGCCTTTTAGATGTTGAAGGGCCTCACAACATCCAAACATTGGAGCAGGCATCTAAGGCGGTGCCTACACAGTCTTGCAGGGTTCCAGCTGTCTCCCCATTATGTATAAGTTTTTTTTTTATTAAATTTCAGTGTGTTTAATGTGGTTAATTTTTCCATTTTTCCAATTATTCCCTATGGAATTTGTATTTTTCAAAATGGAAATTAGAATGTGGCTCATGTTTTGAAAAGCAATGAAAAATTTTGTGCAGACATATCTGATTGGCTGCGAAAGTCAGCTGGTAGCAGCTGAGTGTTCATTGTCAAGGAAACAGTTTGTGTTTCAGTTTGTCAGAACTAGAGAATGACAGGGGGAAAAATCTGTCCCCATCACTACCCCGTCCCTGGACCACCGTCCCCTTCACCGCCCTGTCCCCCCCATCCCCTTCACCGCCCCGTCCCCGTAGCATCCACCCTTCCCTCTCGCCACCTCACTGCCCTTCAGCGGCCCAAGAATCTCCCTCCCCCTTACCTTTTTGGCGCGTTAGCAAAGAAACTTACTGAAGCCGGTGGAGACTGCCTGCCTGTGCCTGCAATCGCTAGTGTGTGGGCGGAAGCTTCTCCTCTGACACAACCGGAAGGCAGGCTTCACTGGCTTCAGTAAGTTTCTTTACTAAAGTGCCGCGAAGGTAAGGGGGAGGGAGGGAGGGAGGCCGTAGGGAGGGAGGGGGCTGCGTGCGATTGGTAATTACGTGCCTTCCCTCCCTTAACTGCGGGGACAAGGCCATTCACCGCTCCACGGGGCGGTAGATGGCCTTGTCCCTGTGCCTGAAGTGAGCCCTTTTCCCCCCACCATTTTGGCGGGTTACCCGCGGCTACCCATGGATAGTGGCTCTTATTTTTGTAATATTAGATAACAAAAAACAAGCTAGAAGAAGTCTGGGTTTCTTAAGAGTACAGTATTCACAGTTGGCAGTCAGTGGTAGTTGATATTATCCGAAAGGCACACAAATGCTACAAAACAACCTAGAGGGATATTTTGTCCATGGGGGCTTATATATAAAGACTGATATGTGTGAGGTTATGTATTGGTAGCATTTGACTTTTCCTCAACAACTATATCATGTTCAAAGCCCTTTGTAAAGGTTGAGTATTTTATAAAGACAACATAAGTGTTTTATACCTTTATAGAATAGGTTCTGGGGGAGGGGCACTTCTGTGAACGATCAAGATATTGTTACATTACAGTGGGTCTGGAACCTTTAATTGGCCTGTTATAAATGCATAAAATTTTGGTTGTAAGAGTATTAAGGCACGGTCTTGTCTGTTGAAAGTTAATAAAATGATTTACTCCCCCTCCCCTCTTTTACAAAACTGCGCAAGAGGTTTTTAGCGCTGGCCGGTGCACTGAATGCTCTGCGCTGCTCCGATGGTGCATTTTAAACCTCCCTATTACAAAACTGCGCAAGAGATTTTTAACACTGTGCAGAGCATTCAGCGCGCCGGCCAGTGTTAAAAATCTCTTGCGCAGTTTTGTAATAGGGAGGTTTAAATATAAAATAGGTTTCCAAGCCCAACCCCAATAGCGCAAAAATGCTGCTGCACAATTCCCACCTGCTCTGAAAAATATGTATATGTAATGTAATGTAATTTATTTCTTATATACCGCTACATCCGTTAGGTTCTAAGCGGTTTACAGAAAATATACATTAAGATTAGAAATAAGAAAGGTACTTGGAAAATTCCCTTACTGTCCCGAAGGCTCACAATCTAACTAAAGTACCTGGAGGGTAATAGAGAAGTGAAAAGTAGAGTTAGAGGAAAAATAAAATAAACATTTTAACAAGACAGCATTGATCTAAATACTTTGGAAGGTAGAAGAGAGGAGAGAAAGGAATAGAAGCAGAATGGGTCAGCGTCAGTGATGAAGTGGAGCAAGTAAGTTTAGGAGGAGCGATTGACGTTTCCAGAAAGGGCTTCTTCAGGGAAGAGACTTGGCCGACAGTCCCAGGATGCCTATGTCTCCTCCCCTGCGATGTTCTCCCATCCATGCATTCCCTCCAGACACACTGCCCGTGCCCCAGCCGCTCCAAGGAGGCTGCCCCAGATGAGGTCCACGGTGAATGCAGGATTCTCTCCTCTGCGGGAAAGCCGCCCGGAGCCGACAGTCGATCTTCTTAGCGGATTGCAGGGGGGGAAGAGTTCACACTCTTGGTAGGATCGGGTCTGTGTGCTCTCGGTGGTTGTGGCTGGTCTCATTGCTGCTTAGGTGTAAAAGCAGTTGATCTCCACTGCTGCTGATATTTAAAAGCAGGCAGATTGATCTCTCCAATGGACTGCAGGGGGAGGAGTTCACGCTCCTGGCAGGATCGGGTCTGTGGGCTCTTGGTGGTTGCGGTAGGTCTCGCTGCTGCTTGTATGTAAAAGCAGTTGTTTTTCTACTGCTGCAGGTAGATTGATCTCTTAAACGGGATATAGGGGGAGGAGCTCACATGCCTGGTTGGATCGGGGCAAGGGCTCCTATTATAGGCAGCTGGTCTTGCTGCTACTTAGGTGTTAAAGCAGTTGATCTTCCTAGCGGACTGCAGGAGGTGTGGAGCTCACACTCCTGTCATGATCTGGTCTATGGGCTCTTGGTAGTTGCGGTTGGTCCCAATGCTGCTTATATGTGTCTGTTCATTCTCTATGTGTATTATAAAATGCGCCTGTAATTCACAATACTGCCTCTGCTCTGTCCAAACTATTCCTCTGGGAGCCCTATGCACGAATCACCAAAAAGTAGGTGCAATTTTTCTGTACACCTACTTTTCACATGCATATGCAGCTGCACAATTTCATAAAGCCTTTCTCAGAGGAAGAAAATGGCTTTAGACATGAAAAAGCTTTATAAAATTACCCCCCAATGAGTATTATTCAGTGTAATGACTATGAGGTGTTAGTCCTTAAGCAGGCCATCTGTTGGTTTAGAGTTTGTGCCATCTGCAGCTCTCTGCAACGCAGAAAGAGTTGATTCATTACAAGAAGGAATTAACTACAATTAGAATTGTTGGCTTCCATTTATGCATCCGGGAAACCTGCTTCTGATCCTTCAAGGGATTGAGAAGATTAAAGTAGATGAATTACTGGAGACTGTGACATTTCACCATCTCCCACATGGTATTTATACAAAATGCCTTCATGGCAATGCAAATATATGGCACTCTAATAAAAGCTTCTAACATGGTAACAGAGTTGAAGAAAGACACCCAATGTTGTGTGATGGTGGGAAGGCAGGTGGATTCATCACTACTTGTGGAGATCTCTTTTTATAATGCTTCTTTTCCTGCAAAAAGACAGATTAAGAGTTCAGGAGTGGTGTTGGATGCTAAATTGTCCATGTAAGAATAAACAGGACTTGTAACACAATCATCTTTTTTTTTTTTTTTTTTTAGCACTATTATTTATTTATTTAAAAAATTTCTATTCCACTTAAAACCTAAGCAGATTACAATAAAACAAACCTAAACTATTACCTGTTAATGCTCTCTATCTATGATTTTAGGATTATTGTCTAAATAAGGGAGCTTTGTCTGTTTGGTTGATTATACATTTGTCATTTTGACTTGGTTGATATGGGAAGTTGGTGGTGGTATGAAAGGTTACAGGGAATCTAGAACATAGGTTTTCAGCCCTGTCATGGGTAACCCCCAACCTGTCATGTTTGCAGGATCTCCAAAATGAATATTCATGAGACAGATTTTTGTTCACTGCCCCACTATACTACGATGTGCATTTTTTTGCGTGTTTTGTGGCGTCTTCCCTTTCAGCTTTGGCTTGGGAGATCTGAAGATAGCGTTTTGAACTGTAAGCCCTACTTGAATTATAAGTGCCATCAGCTTACAATCACATTTTTTGTCTGTTTTTGATACAATTGCATACAGACCCCTGACGCAGGCAGATACACTGAAACACGGCCCATGTCTGGTCTTTCTCAATAAAATATACATTGATTACCATTACCTGGAGGCCTTTGGTGCTGTTTGTTTTACTGCATGGGGAATCCCAAGCCAGTCAAGTTTCCAAGGTCTCCAAAATGAATATTAATAAGATAGATTTTTGTTCACTGTCCCACTACATACAAATGTATCTTATGTATACTCGTATTCATTGTGGATATCCTGAAAAAAAAACCCCAAACAACTGGTTGCAGATCCCTATGACATGTTTGATAGCGTCTGATCTGGAAGCCTGGATGTTGAGTGATAGACGTGCTAGTGTGGTGTCTGTCCAGATTATTGTAGGACCTTGTACTTAGTCTTGGGAGAACAGTGCCCAGTATTAACTGAAAAGAGGATTATGGGTGGTAAGATACCCAGGAGAGTGGAGAATAAACAAGAGGAAACATTTTTCATTCAAAGAATTGTTAAGCTCTGGAACTCGTTTCCAAATGATATGGTAACAACTGTTAGCATAGCTGGGTTTAAAAAAAGGTTTGGACAAGCTCATGGAGGAAAAATCCATAGTCTGCTATTGAGACAGACATGGAGAAAGCCACTGATTGCCCTGGGATTGGTAGCATGGAATTTTGCAACTACCTGTATTTGGGTTTCTGCCAGGTACTTGTGACTAGGACTTGCCCTGTGGAAAGAGGATACTGGGCTAGATGGATCCCAGGTCTGGCCCAGTTTGGCTATTCTTATGTCCTTATGTAACTATTTTGTATAAGGTGAATTATTATTAGGATTTTATATACCACCTATCAAGGTTATCTAAGCGGTTTTACAGTCAGGTACTCAAGCATTTTCCCTATCTGTCCCGGTGGGCTCATAATCTATCTAACATATCTGGAGCTATGGAGGATTAAGTGACTTGCCCAGGGTCACAAGGAGCAGCGTGGGGTTTGAACTCACAACCCCAGGGTGCTGAGGCTGTAGCTTCAACCACTGCGCCACACACTCCACCTGGCAGTAGAATGGGTGAGTCTGATAATCGTCTTCTGTGGTCAACTACCGTTTCACTATGTCGCTGAACATTATATTATCCTGCTTGTCCTCAGAGAAAGTGTAGTTACTCACTTGTAGCAGGTATTCTTTGTGGACAGTAGGACATATATTCTCAGATAGCTTTTTCTTTATACAACTGTGAATCCCGCATGAGTTGGGCAGGTGGGAAAGCACACGAAAATACAGGTGAGTAACTGCGTTATTTGATACAAAGGGAATTCTGGGTAGTACAAGTGCTTTCTCTGATTCTAAGGTGTTTGTTCTTCAAACTGTTCCATCTATATTTATTTTCAGATATGTAAATAAATGTAACCATAGTAACACAGTTGGATGGCAGTGCTGCTAAGTACAAACTTTCCAACTAGTTGAGTCACCAGTGAGGGGGATTTTGTAATTTTTCTAACTGCAAGCGGAAATTGTAGTGCCAGAAATGTGCTGCCAGGCTACCCATCTCAGATGTGGCTACATGGTACTTATCTGAAATGAAAAACTTTAAAACACATTAGGATCTCACTTTAGAAATAAAAGTTTTAATATTTTTATACCTGGGGAAGTCAATTAACAAAGTGATTTTTTTTTTAGGTGGTGTGATGATGTATTTCATTCACCTTATTTATTGGCTTCCCCTCCTGTAGTAGAGAACTAATTTTGATTAGAAGTTTGATGAAATCTGAAATGCAGACAGAAACATAGTAACATAGTAGATGACGGCAGATAAAGACCCGAATGGTCCATCCAGTCTGTCCAACTTGATTCAATTTAATTTTTTTCTTCTTAGCTATTTCTGGGCAAGGATCCAAAGCTCTAACATAAAGTAAGTGCAAAATCTTAATGCACTTTAATACAAGGGCCCCTAAGACTCATTTATCCCTGGAAATGCCCTCACTCATTTTAAAGGTTAAAGGGCATCAAAGAGTTGGCGTTCGTGAAATATAAAAAAAAACAAGAGGAGTGCAGAAAGGACTACAGTGCCCAGTATTAACTGAAAAGAGGATCATGTGTGGTAAGATACCCAGGAGAGTGTTTGGGTTCCAACTGCTGAAATCTCCATTAAAACCTACTCCAGCACATCTAAACCCTCCCAGCCATTGAAGCCCTCCCCAGCCCATCCTCCCCCAAAGGGCCATATACAGACACAGATCGTGCAAGTCTGCCCAGTACTGGCCTTAGTTCAATTTTTAATATTATTTTCTGATTCTAGATCCTCTGTGTTCATCCCACACTTCTTTGAACTCAGTCACCGTTTTCCTCTCCACCACCTCTCTCGGGAGCGAATTCCAGGCATCCACTACCCTCTCCGTAAAGTAGAATTTCCTAACATTGCCTTTGAATCTACCACCCCCTCAACCTCAAATTATGTCCTCTGGTTTTACCATTTTCCTTTCTCTGGAAAATATTTTGTTCTACGTTAATACCCTTCAAGTATTTGAATGTCTGAATCATATCCCCCCTGGCCCTCCTTTCCTCTAGGGTATACATATTCAGGGCTTCCAGTCTCTCCTCATACATCTTCTGGCACAAGTCTCCTATCATTTTTGTCACCCTCCTCTGGACCGCTTCAAGTCTTCTTACGTCCTTCGCTAGATATGGTCTCCAAAACTGAACACAATACTCCAAGTGGGGCCTTACCAATGATCTGTACAGGGGCATCAACACCTTCTTCCTTCTACTGGCTACGCCTCTTTTTATACAGCCCAACATCCTTCTGGCAGCAGCCACCGCCTTGTCACACTGCTTTTTCGCCTTTAGATCTTCGGACACTACCACCCCAAGGTCCCTCTCCCCGTCCGTACATATCAGCTTCTCACCTCCCAGCATATACGGTTCCTTCCGATTATTAATCCCCAAATGCATTACTCTGTATTTTTTTGCATTGAATTTTAGTTGCCAGGCATTAGACAGTAGGGCATCTAATTGCAAAGCCTGCATGATACACACAGGGGTACTGTCTAGCATCTGTCCTGCATTTACCAAACAGGACAGACACTTAACTGCACATCATTATGCTACACCAATAAATCCATTAATAACAATACAGCATATAAATATCCCTCCCCTCCCATCCAACAATCCATGAATAATTTTATAAACAATACAAGCACATTTAAATGGAATTCTGTAATGAAATGGGAGCCAGTGTAAGTTCTTAAACAATAGGAAGGCTGGTTGAAATATCTTATAGCAGCCATAGACTGAAGAAAGTGAAAGTGCTGGTGCTCTAAATGAAGTGCAGCGTATTCAAATTAAATCAAAAAGGCCCCCCGACTCGAGTTTCGTACTGTTCCTCAGGAGGGGTTACTTATCGGCTGTTTCAATCTCAGAGGTATAAGATATTTCAACCAGCCTTCCTAATAACAACTCAAGTTAAGTTTGCCTTTGTTTTACTGAACATTTGGGAATTTATTACAGATATATTAGAGCAAGAAGTGCAGGAAGGTATTGGGACAGAAAAGGCAATGATGGTGTCCCAATGGCAGTCATAGTTTGGTGACATCACTAAACAATTTTGGTTGAAGGGTCTGAGCACTTTACTTATTATTTATATTTAATTTAAATTAGAGCTCTGATAATAGTGCAATATATTATAATCATCACAGAATTTCAAATTATCTCCCATGAAGAGTGAGAGACCAAAATTGAAAAGCCATGTATTGGCATTCAAAGAAGTGATTTAACAGAGACGTGATTATACAGATTAGATAAACATTATATGTGCCTTGTCATGAAATCCACTATGTGACATCCCTCTTGCATATTTTTTTGCACTGCTTTATTCTTGAGGCCAGCCCCTCTTCTTCTGTTTTCTTAATGGTGTAGTTTGGAAATACATGAATTAATATTAGCAGAAAAATTGCTCAAATTGCGATCTGCTTCCTGTAAAATAAAAATATCATGGGCATATGTGAATAAAGTTTCAATAGAGCTTAATGGAAAGAAATTTAGGGCTTCTTTTACTAAGCCGCGTTTGGGCATTAACCCGTGGAATAGCGCGTGCTAAATTGCCGTGCACGCTAGATGCTAATGCTAGCATTGAGCTGGTGTTAGTTCTAGCCGCGTAGCGTGGGTTTAGTGCATGCTAAAATGCTGCGTGCGCTAAAAATGCTAACGCAGCTTATTAAAAGGAGCCCTTAATGTAGTCATATAAATATTAAAAAGAACAGGGGACAATGGTGAACCTTGAGGGACCCCACAGTCTAACAACCACGCAGTAGATGTTGTACCATTGAAATTCACCATGTATGATCTCAATGACATAAATCCTTTGAATCAATTGAGGATGTTACCCTCCAAACCTAAATCAGACAATAGTTGAACAAGAATATCTTAGTTCATAACATCATAGGTTGCTGAAAGATCAAATTGCAATAAAATTGCAAAACGATTCTGTGAAAATAATCTTTGAATTTTAGAGATCAAGGATAACAGTAAAGTTTCTGTACTGTAGTTGGAGCAAAAGCCATGTTGAAATGGAGATAGTATGGAAAACTTGTCTATATAACTAGATAATTGTTTAGAGATTATGGATTCAATTAATTTGGTTAATAAAAGGTATATTAGCAATTGGGTGATAGTTTGTCAGAACAGATTGATCTAAGGATGGATCTTTCAATAAAGGGGTAAGGACTATATGACCTATCGATGTAGAAAAATAGCCTTTGGAATGGATCATACCTCTGCCTACTGGAAGTATCAGTGAAGAATTCAAGTTCACTATTTGTATATGGAATTATCTTACCATATGGCTTTACTATTGAAGGATGTTGCCCAGAAGGACCACAAAATAAATTGTCTTTAATTATGTGTATCAGATGTAACCATTACAAGGTGCCTTAAAACAGTGTTTCTCAACTCAGTCCTAGAGTATTCCCCTATCAGTCAGGTTTTTAGGACATACACAATGAATGTGCATGAAAAAAATGTGCATATAATGGTGGATGGAGGAGGTGTATGCAAATCAAGTTTATGCATATTCATTGTAGATATCCTGAAAACCTGATTGGCAAGGGGTACTCCTGGACCAAGTTGAGAAACACTGCCTTAGAAAGACCTTCTTGGGGATAATCTTGTAAGCAAAATTTAAGTGATTCAACAAGGACTGTACCTATTGCGAACTGGCCTTCTTTTTGGCTGACAATTACTTTAGGCCCTCTAAGCTTGTCTGCCTGGAGGCAGATTCCTGGTTTTATTCATCAATCAGTAGATCCTAAAATCATCTGCCATTTCTTTAATTTAGGAAGGCTTCATATCCAAGACTCCTTAATTCATCGGGCAGGAAGTCTTTCTGTAAATATAAATATTAGATACCCAAACAAATTGAATTTGTTGAAGTTGCACAAGACATGGAAGCTGCCCTTAGACAGGCATTTGTCAGAGTAAATTTCTCCTTCTAGTGAAAAGTCTAATAGCCAAAAAAATGGAGAGTGTATAAGCAGTAATGAGAAAGAAGATGCAGCATCGGTCTTAGCATTATGCCCAGGTCTAAGTGCTTGCTAGGTTGATTGCCAAATGAAAGAATGTGTACCACACCGAACACAAATATGGGGAAATTAAGATATAAACCGTAATGATAAATTGTGAATGAGCTAGAACTCACCTGGCTTTCTTTTCGGAACATAATCTACAGGTCTTTCCATATTTTTCAGATTATTTTTCCTGTACTGCCACCTGAGATGCATACAAACTATCCTTCCAATCCCCTCAACAAGTTCGGTGAAAGAAGATATTCACACTGACAGGGAATAATGTTTGAGCACCTGAACAAATTCATGTAAGCCATTCTGAGCTCCCCTGGGAGAACGGTATAGAAAACTGAATGAAATAAATAAATAAATATTCAAACAAACCTTTGAGTACCAGGGACCTCTCATTTGGAGCACGCTGCCAATATACTTAAGACAACCCACCAATCATCTTGAATTCAAGAAGAAACTAAAGACATACCTCTTCTCAATATAGTAACTTTCCTACTCTTCACCCCTTCCTTCTAAACCAACACTCCTTCTAACATGTAACTCAAGATCTTAATCTAAATCTTATTGTAAACCACATAGATTCCTTGCAGAAAATTACAGTATGCAGTATAAGACACTGTATTATAATGTACTCTATTCTGGGGGAACGGGATGATGAATACCTCAATGAAACTAGAACAGATAGTTTCAGCAACGAAACAGCCATCACAAACTTGCAACCATGGCATCAATGCCACTGTCATAACTGGATTGCAAGTTTGAGCAATTAACAGATCTGGGTGGGGAGAAAGTAATTGAGCTCTCCTTCCCATAATCTACAGTGCATGCTGAATAGGAAAACATGCGCTCTTTTCAATGGCACACTGACAAACACTACAGATTGTTTAATAATGATATATGTGTCTTCAGAGAGTTCATATGTCCCTCTCAAACCATTCACGAGAATAAGCAAAATAGGAGAGGGAAGTGCTCCCACTGTGGACCTAGACTGGAACCAAAAAGTCAATAATTTGGCCACAAAATCCTGAACACTATTAAACATGTTTTAAATGTTTTCTCATTTAACTGGAATTTAACTAAGCACTACAGTATAATCTTACAATAATAACCCTTCGTGTATAGATGAACTCCTGCCAATGTGGTAAAATTGAATTTTTATTACTAATTTCAAGAACACCTATTACAGGAGAAATTCAATCTTCAATAGCCAATAAACCTGCAGTGTTGCATAAGAAGTGCTCAATATCAGTTTTACAAACTGACGGCAGTCTGCAGAACTGTGCAAGATGTAATCAGTTCCACTGCAGTGAATAAAGGCATAGCCAGCTCTTATATACCAGTGTACTGAAAATATGAATCAGGGCATAAACACAAAATTTCTTTTTAGATCTGTAATTCATCAAGGGCTCCTTTTTCTAAGCTGCGATAGCGGTTTTAGCACGCGCTTACACACACTAAATTGCCATGCATGCTAGACGCTAACGCCAGCATTGAGCTGGCGTTAGTTCTAGCCGCATAGCGTGGGTTTAGCGTACGCGACAATTCCGTGTGCACTAAAAACAGTTCATAGTCTTAAGCGCGCGAGACTGACGCGCGCCGACAAACGAGCGCTGACAATTCAGCGCAGGACTTCATCGCGCCGAAGAAAAACCTTCTTTTAAAGGGCTCCGATGGGAGGTCTTGGTGGGGAACTCCTCCACTCTACTTAATAGTGATCGCGCTGACGTTGGAGGGGGGAGATGGGGGGGGTTGTAACCCCACATCATACTGTAAACAACTTTTTCTCTATTTTTTAGGGAAAAAGTTAAGTTTTCAGTATAATGTGTGGGGTTACACCCCACACACACCCCCAACGCCAGCACAATCCCTATTAAGTAGAGTTCCCCCCACACCCCCGTCGGAGCCCTTTAAAAGAAGGTTTTTCTTCGGTGTGATGAAGTCTTGCGCTGAATTGTCGGCGCTCGTTTGTCGGCGCGCATCTGTCTCATGCGCTTAAGACCAGTCACCGCTAAAAACACTATCGCAGCTTAGTAAAAGGAGCCCCAAGTCGCTAGGACTCGAGCACGAGCCAATGGCACCTAAATAACTAACAAACCGAACACTGTGCAGGTGGTCTAACGGTTAAAGAAATAAGTTTGAAACAAGTATAAGTATAAGGGCAGGTATGCAACTCACACTAACGGCTTTTTCTATCAAACTGCGCTAGCAGTTTCTAGCACAGAGAGCCACGCTGAATGGTCCGTCGGGAGCAGCGCAGGCCATTTAGCGCTCGCTCACCATGCTATAAACAGATTGAGCAGTTTGATAGAAGAGGCCCTAAGTATGAAGCAATTATGTGAAAGGAAGTTTTATAAGCTGGTGCCACAAGCGCACCTAGATTATTGAATAATAACAATTGCCGGCATGATTGGTGCCAAAGCTACACTGCTGCTACTACTACTACTATTTAGCACTTCTATAGTGCTGAAAGGCATACACAGCTCTGCACATTTTGACATTTAATAGGCAGTCCCTGCTCAGAAGAGCTTGCAATCTAACTTGGACAGACAGACGTGACATATAGAGTTGGGGACAGTGCTCAGGGTCCAGCTTGAGTCCGTAAACCGAAGAAAGGGACCTCTGCAGGATAAAGTCTTAGATCCATCAGAAACTCAGTCCAGCAGCTCGTAGTATTTGGTAAACCCTCAGATCAAAAAAAAAATGATCTTCATTATTCCAGCTGCCATCCTCGGAAATTAAAAGACTCTCTTCCTATTAGTCAATTGAGAATCAGACAAATGTGTACTTCTTTCACACAATTTAAAATGGAAGCTAAGAATCTGTTCCAAAAATTCCGTGCCAGAGCATATCTGATCAACGTGATCAACAAAGCATTTAATAGAGCACTAACAGGATCAATAAGTGTGCATCTTAAGATACACAGTTTTGGCTGCTCAGGTAGCCAAGATTATCCGACACCATTGACATGTCTTGGAATTTCATTCAATTTTTAAACATGGACTGTGTATCATGTATTCCAGGGGGATAAAACATAAGAGACAGGGTAGTTCAGTCCCTGATAAAGAATCAAGACAACCACCATAGTTGCTGCCATCAACCATGTAGTTACCCAATGGATTGATCCATTTACTTTGAAAGTATACCATTTAAAATCACAAACCATGTGTTAATCTTAATTCATTGTTTATGTGACCTTATGTTCCTGTAATAAAATGTATGTCGGACATTCCATTAGAATAATACCACATTAGATCCATTAGATCTATGCAATTGCGACTAAGTAAGCATCGCAGTAGATTGAAAACCAAAACTATCAATGCTCTGATGGTTACCCGTTTTCTTGCAGAACATCATCAATTTGACCATATCTGTTGGTTTAACACTGAACAAGTGTATGTCTCACAAATCAGACAGCAATGACCTGCAATTAGAGAACAATTTTGGATTCAGTTGAACACAATAGGGCCATGCAGTCTCAACGAGAGCATTGAATGGAACACTATTCTGTTATCCACACATTATTTAGGTTATCAAGGTGCGATCATGTATCAGAGTTTTACATCAAGCTCTACTGGCTTAAGGTAGAGTACAGAATGAGGTATAAATTGCTGCTTCATTCCGTTTGTTAGTGCTGTCATCCATTTTAAATATTCTTGATTATTGTAATGTTATCTATTTGGGTGCTTTTAAGAAAATTGAGAGTGGTCCAAAACACCGCAGTTCAATTGATCTTTGGACTGAAAAAAATGGGAGCATATTACACCATATTATTTGAAACTTCACTGAGGCCAGAGTTTTGTTTAAGTTTGCTTGTATCTGTTACAAATCAATTTTTGACTTGTCACCTGGATACCTCACCTCCCATTTTTCTTTGAATCACCCAAATAATGTTACATGCAGAGCTTGTTTGTTTACATTTCCTTCTGTTAAATTATGTTGTTACAAAAGATTTCTTGAGATAACTCTCTCTTTTCAAGCTGCCAAACTGAATGGTTGGTTTGGTAAAATTATGTTAGGATCCTCTTATCTTGATTTTAGAAAATTATTGAAGACCCAACTATTTGAAAAATTTGTATCCTAACTGGTTTTCTCATTTAAAAATTTTAAGCTTCCGTTATGTAGTGTATCACCTTTTAAATTGTATTTTTACTGTATGATCGGTTCTTATTTGTTGTAAACCACTCAGAACCATTCTTTTAAATTGCACTTTTTAAAAAAAATTATATTCTTCTCTGTAGGAACAGTTCTTATTTATTGTACATTGTTTAGAATTGTACTTTCCTTTTAAATTGTACTCTTTACTGTATGACTAGTGCTTATTTGTTGTAAACCACCTAGAACCATTTTTGGTTAGGCGGTATATAAAAAATAAAATTATTATTATTATTATAACGTTGTAACCCTTCTTCCATAACTCTTTTTGTAATCCGCTTTGAACCGAAAGGTAATGGCGGAATAGAAATCTGTAATGTAATGTAATGTATTATTATCTAGCAATACATAGATTGTCACCACGGTCCTTATCAGATGTAATCACATATCAGATTTCACTCTTAAAGTTACGTTCTGCTACCATGTTACCATCTAGAAAGGAGTTGTGGTTGCAAACCATGAGAGATGCAGCATTTTCATGTGCAGGCCCAGCAGAATGGAATAAACTCCGGGGTTACATATGTCAGCAAGAGAATCTTGCTTTGTTTAAATGTTTGTTGAAACATCATCTGTTTTATCAGATGAAATATGGGTGCTAAGAGAGAAAAAAAATGTAGTTTTACAACTTGAATGTATAAATGATACAAAGAGACAGGGGTGGCTATTTGTGGCGTTTGGGTGAGTATTGTATGTGAGGGTGGTTTGTTTTTGATGTGTATTTTATGTAGGACAAGGCAGTTAAGACAAGTCTGTGCTTGCATGTATGTTTTATTGTAATGTGTGATTTTTGTGTTTTTTTTTTACTATGTATGTGTTTTTGGAACCCACTTTGTGTAAAGCGGGATATAAATAAAAACCATAAACTATCATTTATTTTTTTTTCCTTTCAGCAATTTCTTCTTTTCAGCAGTTTAGCTAAGCAAGTTGGTTGTGGTTTTGTTCGTTGCTGTCCATTTCAAGCAATAAGTGTTTGTGCCTTTTTACTTTGATAACGTCATCATGTTTATGACGTTGTGACACAAAGAGTTTTAGCCTCAGCGGTTCTCCAGTTTAGCACGCTTGACAACCGAGTCACCACAGATTTTTGGAGCTAGACTTTTAAAGCTAAATTGTTCTCTGGTATGCAGTCACGACAGATCCCTGAGGAAAGAGACGAAACGGGGTCCTCGTCAAATGCATACATTGTCCAGAGTTAGGACGCTTGCATTGGTCTGGAGTTGAAAATAAGATCAGTTTTTCAATTTTTGGCGCTTACAAACAACAACGTCTATTAATAACCCAATGTGTAGGTTATTTATTTTTGTACTGGTGGATAACAGCGCCTATTTTAAGTTTTTCACTTGGGATACGGTTCTCCTTTTTCAATTGTTTTCACTGGGTTTGTTCTCATTATGAGACACATAAGCACATATACGGTAATCAGAGGAGCGAAATGATGTGAATTGTTAGTGACAATGGAGTCCATTGAGGCTCATTCTTGTCTTAAGATTAATGCCTGGTGTACACTTACAATCACTGATACCTCCTCTTTCACATAATTTTTTTTTTTATTCATATGCAGTTTGAGATTGGAACCATTAACATTGATTGAAGAACTGTCTCCCCAGTACAATTCTGTATATTTAGGGGAGTGTATGTATTTTTAGTATTTCAGTTTCTTCCCTAGTTCCAGTACTTTGTGAGGATATTGTCTACAATCTAATATGACAGACACACTGGACAAAAATGGTGAATCAATGTATGCTGCTCATGTAGGGAATAGAAAGGGAAAAAGGCAGAGAGGGTAGGGTTAAGAACATAAGAATAGCCTTACTGGGTCAGACCAATGGTCCATCAAGTCCAGTAAGCCGTTCTCACGGTGGCCAATCCAGGTCACTAGTACTTGGCCAAAACTCAAGGAGTAGCAATATTCCATGCTACCGATCCAGGGCAGGCAGTGGCTTCCCCTGTGTCTTTCTCAATAACAGACTATGGACTTTTCCTCCAGGAACTTGTCTAAACCTTTCGTAAAACCAGCTACGTGATCCGCTCTTACCACATTCTCTGACAACGTGTTCCAGAGCTTAACTATTCTCTGAGTGAAAAAAATGTCCTCCTATTGGTTTTAAAAGTATTTTCCTGTGCCTTCATTGAGTGTCCCCTAGTCTTTGTGATTTTTGACCGAGTGAAAAATTGATCCACTTATACCCGTTCTACTCCACTCAGGATCATATCTCCCTTCGCCCGTTTCTTTTCCAAGTTGAAGAGCCCTAGCCGTTGTCAATGAAGTACATTTTTCAGCTTGAAGGTCTGGTCTCTGCTCTTTTTTGCATCCTCTTGGGTTTGGTGCTTCTCTTTTTGTGTCTTTCACCAGTTGTCACGCTGCCCCTCCAATTGCCCATTGTCTAACCATAGCAGTGCTCTGAGAAAGAGCCCAGGTTACAGCTGAACCTCCTCCTTACTGTCCTACTCTTTCCAGCAGCACCAGCAGCCAAGTCACAGCACCAGACGATCACTTCGCCACAGTGACTTGAACTTCTGGTAGTAACACTTATTAAAGATTTACAAGGAACAATGTCAGTTGTGGTGCTGGGATAGATGGGTGCTGCTGAATTCCCATTGTCTCACGAGATTACAACAGGAACTCCCTGTTGTAGTCTCGTGAGACCACGGGAACTCACAGCACAGCTCTGCACGGGGTAGGAGGGTAGGAAGATCGCACCTGCCCCGCATCACCGATAGAGCACCAGGTAAGGTCCATGCACCGATCGCCCCCACGCCGCCTCTGATCGCCTCCCTCCACCTTCGATGCTCCCTCCCCGCCACCTCTGATCACCTCCCTCCGCCTCCGATCGCCCACCCCCATCGCCGCTTCCGATCACCTCTGATCGCCTCCCTCCAAGCACCGGGGCCGTTTTTTTCGATGCCAACAAGCGATTCGGCGGTGGGGGGGGGGGCTGGGGAAAAAATGCAGATAATCGAAACTGCGAACATTGAAACCGCGAATAGGGAGGGGGAAGTGTAATTCAAGACTATACCAGGTGAAAGCCTGGCTCTTCTCCCAAGCGTCTGCGCGTAAACACACACAGACACACAAGGACTAGCACCTTTTCTAATGTACATACAATTTATCCTCAATTAATGACCAAGTTCTGTTCCTAAGACTAGGTCATTAAGTCAATTGGTCGATGAATGAGGAACCACCACTTACTGATACAGTACTTACTAGAGAGTTGCACGGGGACAGAAATCCCACCCATCCCCGCTCGTCCCCGCCAGGATCCTCTCCATCCCCACCCATCCCCGCAAGGAATTGCCTCCATCCCCGCCCGTCCCCATAAAAAGCAGCAATTACTTCTGACAGGATCATCAATTCCACAGTTTCCTTTGTGTTTGCGCTGCTGTTTTCCTTGTGGAATCTCTTTAGTGGAACCCTTTTTTTGTTTTCTGTTCAGGTAATTAACTTATAAACCCCCTCTTTTACTAAGGCTGACGTGTCCATTATATTATTTGGACGAATCCTGCTTCCAAAGCCTTCCATCCCCGTGGGAGTCCTGTTGGCTAGAGGGGGGTCCCCGTGGGAGTCCCGTGGGTTAGGGGGGATTCCCACGATCCCCGTTCCTGTGCAGACCTCTAGTACTTACCCACATCCTTACCTTCTAAATTCTTTTTCTATCTGTCTATATGTTCCACCTCCACTTGTCCCCTTTGTCTTTTAAGATGTTGTTATCAACACTGTGAGTAGTGTACTGTTGCTTGTACTGTTTTGTTGTATTTGATATTGCCTATGTCTTTGCTATACTTGCTATATACCAGCTTGGGTGAACTAATCAATTAACACACAAAGAAACAAATATAAAAAATACAGACAGTTTGAATCACACAGCTAAACCCTATTGCCCATATACAGTACATCAAATATTTGCTCCGTGTTGGGGGATTAGTGTACAATCCAAAACTAACAAAGTAATCAGTCTGGGAAAATCACGACAAAATAATCAAGTTGTCAATGTGTATGCCAATGTAAATGTCTAAAGTAACTACTGTTGCACAGCAAATAAGCAAAAATAGAAAATCCTACAATCTGGCAATAATACAACCAAACGCAACTCGATTATGCAACGGAAAATAGTCTTGAGTCAGGCCAGGAAGGAAGCTTAAGTGGGAGATAAATTGCCAGATTTCAGTAAATGTTTAGAGACAGGATCCAGATACCAGGAAGGCTGTGCCAGACTACAATGTCATCTTCTGGTCTGTGAGTAGCATTCCTTGATACAGAACTGTTATTGACTATGGCCCTGCTCCACAATTCCGCTGTGCACATATTCTCCTCCAGGAAAGAACTTTGAACAGAACAGACAGTTTTACAAAGGTCTCTTTGCTTATAGTAGCAATTGCAAACAACGGGGAGCAAATGGCTGTATTTGAAAGTTTAAGGTAAAAACCAAAAAAGAAAAAGTAGTTGTCAAAAGAAAAATTATATGTGTGGAGGGGCATAATCGAAAGGGACGTCTAAGTCCGTTTACATCCATCTCGCAAGTTGTCCAAAGTTAAAAAGAGCCTAAGACACATTTCCGAAAGATACGTCCAACTTTTTTTGACTTTTGAAAATTGTCTAATTATACGTCCTGCCGATCTGATCGTCCAAGCCGCTAAATCGTCCATCTTTATACCACATTTCCATCCAACTTTCCGTCCATGTCCAAAACGCCTAGAACAAGCCCTGTTGGACGTGGGAGGGGTCTGCAAAGTGATGGACTGCACACCAGACATGCCACCTAAATAGTGAGGTACCTTACAGGGCACTGCTGTGAACTTCACAAAAAGGGTGCCATTGCTTCTCCTCACTATAGCTCCCTTATAGGTGACGGTGAGCCTCCCAAACCACCTCCAGAATCCTCTAGACCCACTTATCTACCACCCCAATAGCCCTTATGGCTGCAGGAGCCACTTATATGCCAGTAAAAAAGGGTTTTGGGGGTGTATAGGGGAGTGCACATGTTTAAGGATCAATGCAGTGATTACAAGGGCTTATGGGCATGGGTCCTCCTCTCTATGGGTCACTAACCCACCCCCAAGACGACTTAAGCTGCGTCTGGGCTGGACGATTAGGCTTTCCTATGCCATTTGGCCAGGTGATGATGGTCTGGAGTCTGAAATTTAAAGTTGTGATTAAAATTTTTATGGGGGTGGGGGTTGGTGATCACTGGGGTAATGTGTGGGGGTCTGTGTTATGTGTTTTCAGTGCTTATCTGGTGAGTTTGGGTGGTTTTTTGTGACTTAGACCATGTTTTACATGGTCTAAGTCACAACGTCCAAGTTCCGTCTAGGCCAGTGATGGCTAACCTTTTTGAGCCCGAGTGCCCAAACTGCCGCACAAAACCAAAGAATTTCCTCAAAGTGCCAGCACGTCAATTAAACCTTAATAATAAGATTTTAGTATCTAAAAACTCTTTATAAAGTTGCCTGAACTATGTAACATCATTTTTAAAGGTTGGAATCTTTGTATTGTCAGAGAATCAATTTGATTCACAATCCTTTGGTTTTCATTTCAATTTATTGGCAATTTATAATGTTTTAATGATTTCATTCAATTTAATGAATTTAGGAAGAATTTGATTCAGTTACACAATATATTTTAAATGTATTATTCACATAACATGTCAAATGTATCCTGAGTAAAAAAAAAAGATAAACTTCTTAAAACTGTTAACTGTGTCAAGACTCGGTGTGCATTCCCAAAGAGTCTATACATGTTTTTTTGTAAAATTTACAATCAAATTAGAAAATAGTTAAATCATTACATTTCTAATAATATGATGTAAAGAAAACAAAAGAGCTTTCAATTAAACCAACTGTTTTTATTGGAAATTCCAGATTGGAATACAACAGGGCCATGTAAAGTCCCTTTTTTAAATAACATCTTTAAATAATATTTAAATAACTTAGAAAGTGTCTTAACTGCAAACTGAAAACACTGCTTCATGTAAACATATGCATTGGGCATGCTCTGAAAAAAATTAATGTGATTTTTGTTGTTGCATGCATGCTGATAACTTAATCCTTGGCTCATAGTGCGTTAATTTCAGAGCAACACATGCAGCACTCATGTCATCCGTTAATCTGTTTCTAGCATCAGATTTTATATGATTCAAAGCCGAAAACAGCTGCTCACAAGCATAGGATGACCCAAACAAAGTAAGAAGAGCAATCCCAAGTGCTTTCATGGACTTAAAATTGTCTGGCAGAGAATTCCACGCTTTTAGGATTTCATTTTCAGAACTGCTAGCAGTGATTTCATTTGTCACCCTTTCACACTCAATACGTTCAAGAGCTGCACGCAGGACATTGAATTTACTTTTCCAGATAGAGCTTTCTTGAAATTCCAGTAGCTCCATTTCCAAATTTTGAATATCCAACCACTGTAAGCAGGAAAGATCAAGATCTTCAAATGTGGACTTTTCTGGGGAAGTTATAAATGAAAGGGTTGTCTCCATCTTACGGAACTGAGAAAATCTTTTACTAAAATTCTCCTTTGCTTCGGCTACAATGGTGGAATATGCTTTGTGGATTTCCTGGAGTTTTTTATGACTGTCCATAAATGTTGTAGAATTATCCAAATGTATTTTTAGGTTGGGAAAATATTTTAGCTGTCCACTCTCAAGGTCTTTTTCAAAAACATGCAATTTTCTCTCAAAAGCTTTGATGTCACTAAACATGCTTTCTGCTGTTTTTCCCATGCCTTGTAATTTTTTGTTTAGTACATTAAAGTGGTTAGTAAAATCTGTAAAGAACATGAGGTTGGTAAGCCAGGCCATGTTGGTGAGTTGAGGATAGTCTTCCCCCTTTTCGTTCATAAATAGCCTAACTTCTTCTAAGCAGGCCACAAATCTCTCTAACACTCGTCCTCTGCTCAGCCACCGGACATTATTGTACATCAGTAAAGTTTTATATTGTGCCTGAACCTCATCAAGAAGGGCTTGAAATTGTCGAAAATTAAGAGCACGCGCCATGATGAAGTTCACCATTTTTGTTACATCTTTGAGGACATCGTCAAGTTTTTTGCTGCTTTCTTTGGCGCAGAGAGCCTCTTGATGTATTATGCAGTGAAATTGAATCAGTGGATGTTTTGCTTCCTTAGCAAAGAAATGAATGAATCCTGATGTTGTCCCCACCATGCTAGGTGCTCCATTGCTAGTAACTGAAACCACTTTTTCTGGACTTATGTCTAGTGATGAAAAAGCCTCCATCACAGCATTGTGGATATCTATCCCTTGTGTTCTTCCAGGCAAAGACAGCAGTTTTACCAGCTCTTCTCTCATGATGTCACCAGTAGCATAACGCAAAATGAGCGCTAGTCTTGCATGGTTAGTAATATCTGTACTTTCATCCAAGCACATGGAGTAGAAGGGTGCTTTTTGTAAGTCGCAAGTAAGCTGTTGACTAACATCAGCAGCCATTCGCAGAACCCTATCTTTTGCAGTATTTCTGCTTAGCGGCATCTCAGAGATGCGCTGCACAATTTTATCCTTGTTTTGGAAATCATGGAAGAGTGAATTACTCCCAGCCAAAATTGCCTTTTTGATAAAATCTCCATCAGAGAGGGGCTTACCATGTTTTGCCATGCATAGTGAAATTTGAAAGCTGGCAACTGTAAGATGATTAGTTTTTGAAAGATAGTTGCTAAAACTAAGAGACTGGGAGTGATATTTCTTTAATTTTCCTACAAGGAACTCTTTTCTTTGAGCTAAACCAAGTTCAGCAACACTGTTATGGTTTGTCTCATAGTGACGCTTGACACTTGATGTGCGAGACACAACACTTTCATTACACATAATACACAATGCTTTCCCACTGCGTTCAATCACTCCATATGTCTCTGTCCAGGCCTCTTGGAATGGTCTTCCACTATCTGTTTTTGCTTTTTTTGCTGTACTCATTTTCTTTGTTCAAGACTTCACGTCTACAAAAAGATAAAATTTGTATAATAAAAAAAATCTAATGAAGTGCTGTATACAAATCCGTCCCCATAAAAAAATATGTGATTGGGGAATTTTACTAATTGTAGACATCCGTTTTGGTCAAAAAATATACTGTCTCAGAGCCCCACGGCGGTTCAAGCAGCCGCGAGGAACACATTGCCAGGCAGGGCCGGACTGGGACAAAAAATAGGCCCGGGCATTTTAGGTTGAGCAGCCCAATCACATGACCTCACGCAGGCCCCGCCCATTGAAGTCCAGGGGCAGGGCTAAAATGCAGAAGCACACTTGAGAGGCACGGCCAGCCACTAATAAGAAGTGACTGCGATTCCCCAAATAAAATGACCTGCAAACTGGATTAATCGCATTAATGACTATACAACATTGGATTCATCACAATAACAACTAATTAAGAGGTGACCTGAGTGTATGGGAAAAGGACTTTTATTTTTCATTATTGGAGCCTTTGTTATTTTATTATGATGTTTACAAAAGCACTGTGAAGGGCCACATATACACTTTACTGTTTTTTGCTATATTGAGTTTTCCATAAGGTACAGCGCAGAGGATTAGTGTGTTGGTTGTTCACAGAGAGCCCAGCCCTCCTCTCAGCTTACTGAACTTCTCTATGCAATCATCATAAGCAGCTTTTTTATTTCCTCAAATTTAGCATGTCCCCCATGGAAGATACAGAGGTTTTTACAGAGGAGCACATTATTAGACACATTAACATTCCCCCATATCCTCACCTCTCTAGCATGGGAGCACTAGGAACTGTTCCTGATTACAGATGTGACATGTGGAGTCACACTATAACCTCACTGAGTTCCTGTGACAGACTCAGTGTGAAGCTTCTCTTCCTCCCCCCACTTCTCCCTCACACACTGCCTGGCTCATAGGATACTAAGGGGAAGACAGGCAGGCTAAACATCCACTCACAGGATTGCAGCCAGCACAGGAGGATGGGCCGCGGCCCACCGGGACAATGCCCGGTCCTCCCAAAGGCCAGTCCGGCCCTGTTGCCAGGTGAGCTGCAAAGCAGACACCGGCACACTCGCCTCCCGCCGCGCCGCATATCTTAATTGCGGACCTTCCCGCGTGCCTGCTGCAAGGCCTTCGCGTGCCACAGCTGGCACGCGTGCCATAGGTTCGCCATCGCTGGTCTAGGCTCTGTTGTTAAACTTGCGGTTATACATGCTGTACGACTAAGTCTAAGCCGGCCCACGTCCTGCCCTCGACACGCCTCCCGAAATGCCCCGTTTAGCTTTGGACGTTGAGCGGCACTATGAAGGCGTAGGTCCTATAGAAATGCATCCAAATCCCGGTTTTATTATCGGCGCTTGGACGTTTTTCAGAAATGTTCGTCCAAGTACCAACTTAGGCGGGTTTTTGGATGTTTTTCTCTTTCGATTTGAGCCCCATAATGTTTAAATAAACAGGTTGAATAAAGCACGTGTTTTCAGAATTCTTTTGTGCTTCTTGTAAAAAATATTTTGCATTCATTTTTTCAGCTTGATTATTTAAACATGCAAATATTATTTTAAAATGTATTTTAACTTCTGCCATATAATTATAGCTCTTAACCCACCCACCATTTTTTTTTTTTTAACAAAATCATAGTGTGGATTTTCAGGACGGCCATGGCGGTAACAACTCCTAAGTGAATAGGAATTCTATGAGCATTGGAGCTGTTACTGCCACAGTTGGCACTGAAAACCAGGGGGGGGGAGAGAAGTGCCTAGTCAATATACAGATAATTTTATAAAGCATTGTTTTGTGCATAAATACTGCTTTAATTTGCATTAAAGAACTCTTTTTTAATAATTACCCTATGGGTTAAGCACATAGAAATGCTATTTTTTTTATAATCCCCAAGAAAGTAAAGAAAATTGTACACAACAAGAAATATTACCAGAAACAAAAATAGAAAAATAAAAACTATGTTGAGCTAATATAAGCCTATATCAATATTAGTGTTTGATTGTGTTTGTCTTGTTGGCTTTATTCTTGTCGAAACATGTTCAGCATTTTTAATATATATGCATGCAATTTTGTAAACCGAGTAGTTTTTATGCGGTATATAAATTTTTAAATAATAAAAAATCAAGAAAAGAAAGAAAACAGCCATCTTTAACATGGAAAATTGGGAAGAAATCTTCATCATTCCCCCCAATTTAACTCTTGCCCCAACTCCACTTTATTAACTTTCTCAATCAAAAACTTCTCCAAATAGGTTAGATCAAAAAGAAAATTTTAAATAAAGCACAGCCCACCAGGCCTATCATCTTTTTCTTAAGTGTCAAAAAGGCTTTCCTATGGAATTGGATAAACCGGGACACATCTGGCAAAATCCAGACTCTTCATACCACAGAAAGAAGAGTCTTTAACTGATAATATCTTTAAAGCCAATTTCTTATCAGTCTTGAGATGAATGTGACTCAAAGTTTCAAGTTTATTGTAGTTTTGATTTTAACGCAATATCAAGTATTTTCAATGTGTATAACAATAATAAAAATTGGGGGAACAAATAAAATCATTGAGACAATAAACATACAAGCCTATCCATAGTTAATTAAAGATACATAAGGAATATAAGGAAAAACTACATTTGTTTTAAAAGAAAAAAAACGAAAATAAAAAACATTTAGGAAAGGAACATCAGGAAGGGTATTAAAAAATATTTTAATGAAATTTGGTTTTGAAAAAAAATGTTTAAAAAAAACAAAAAAAGGCTTAATCTAGAAGATAGGAAAATCAAAAAAGATTATCTGATCTAAGATTCATATGCATCTTTATAAAGATAGCTTTTTAGTTTGCTTTTAAATTTTTCTAAAAAGGTTTCAGCGCGCAGAAAAATTGGAAGATTATTCCAAAACTGGGGTCCCAAGATCGAGAAAGTTGTAGTTCTTCTAGTAAAGAATGTCTTCAGAATCCTCAAGTAACTTACCCCCCCCCCCCCTTTTATAGATCATGAAAGCGTTTTTCAGCACTAAATGCTGTACGCTGCTCCGACGCTCATAGAGTTCCTATGAGCGTCAGAGCAACACACAGCATTCAGCGCACTGGCCAGTGCTAAAAACCGCTTTTGCAGTTTTGTAAAAGAGGAGATTAGTCACATCCATGATATCTGAAGAAATAACATCTAAAATTAAATCACTCTGCCTTATCCACCCATTTCATTGATTTAGTGTCCCTTGTACAAGGCAGCAGTAATGATGCTTCTGCGGTAAAAGCAGGAGAGGGGAGATATGATAGAGACATTTAAATACCTGTGTGATGTAAATGCGCATGAGTCGAGTCTCTTTCATTTGAAAGGAAGCTCTGGAATGAGAGGGCATTTAAGAGGTACTAGGCTCAGGAGTAATCTAAGGAAGAATTTTTTTTACAGAAAGGGTGGTAGATGCATGGAATATTCTCCCTGAAGAAGTAGTGGAGACAGAGACTGTGTCTGAATTCAAGAAGGCATGGGATAGGCACGTGGGATCTCAGAGAGAGAGGAAGACATAACGGTTACTGCAGATGGGCAGACTGGATGGGCCATTTGGCTTTTATCTGCCTTCATGTTTCTATGTTTCAAGAAGAAAGCTGTATAGTTTAGTCACTAATTTTCACAGAATCCTCTATAATAAAATCCTGACGGAGGCAGGGAACATGCCTGCGACTCCCCCCTCCCGCCCTCACTCACCGCCAGACAAACCTTGCCCCTCCTGTACGTGATCCAGTAGGGGGAAAAACCCCCACTTCTTCCGAGGCTGGGAGCTTGCTATCAGTCAATGTGCCTCTCTAACGCGCCCCTGCTGGCATCTATTTCTCCCCCTACTTCCTCTGCTCACTCCCTTGCCTGCTCACCCGCCCACCGCGTTTAACTTCTTAGAAAAGCGCTGCGCCGTGCTGCCGCTGGTCTTGCCATTTTCTCTCCACTGTGGCCCATCCTCTCTGACAACTTTTTATTTCCGCTAGGGCTGGCCCCGAATGCCGCCCTGCTCTGCCCTGCTTCTTATCTCCTGCTGCTCGCCCCACATGCCGCCCTGCTCTGCCTCGATCTTCCCCAAATCTCTGCTGCCGCATCGCCATTCTCCTGCCTTTCCCCAAATCTCTCCTGCCGCATCGTCGTTCTCCTGCCGTTCTCCGCCCTGCAAGCCCATGGTTTTAACCCGCGGGTTTAAAGAGGGTTAAAACCACAGGCTCACAGGGCTAAAGACTAATAAAAAAAAGTTTTAAAATAAAAAAAAAAAAGGTTGCATCTCGGACGGGCATGCACAGACCATCTACCAGATCCGTGCAGGCAGGCAGAACCATGCAGGCAGATGGGGGCGTTCCTCCAATCGCCCCCATCTGCATATTTTTTGGTCCTGAATTTGTCGGACCTGCCTAGATTGGGCCCGATCGGGCAGGTTAGTGAAGCTGGGCCATAGTTTGAGAAGCTTGAGTGGTTGCTGCTCACACCCAGAACATTAAAGAGGTCCAGGGAAAGGGAAGGGGAGTGCCTGTGCGGCAGGAGGGGGTGGGGGGGAGCGGCAAAGAGGGAGGGGCACCCCGGGTGCCTTCACATGAACTTGAAGGACTTAGTTGTTGAGTGGATTCAAAATGAGATCCATATCAGTGCAAATCTTAAACTCAAGTTGAAAAATACAGTCATGTGTTTTGTATGGTGTGCAAAAAAAATAAAATAAAAAGTCAGTTCATGCCAAGCAGAGCAGCTGTTCCAGTTTCCTTCTGCAGCATGAAAGTACAATAAACACATGGGCTTATTTTCTAGAATATTAGTCACAGGTTACATTTATCTAACGGTTATCACCAGCTGACAAAGCAAGTTGCTAGCTCCAGGAATTTAGGCATTGTAGATCCAAGGCTTTAGTTTTGGGTAACTTTGAAAAGCTAAGTGAAAAATGCTTCTTGGTTCTTATTACTTCTAACACAAGCGCTAGAAGAACTGCTACCTCACCCGGGTAAGGGGTGTACAGCTGCCCATGTTTTTTCCCCAGCTTATATACCTGCAGGGAAAGAAAGAGAATTGAGTTCTAAACCTAGAAACATGATAACATAACATAACTTTATTTTTCTATACCGATGTCAGCCTAGCTATCGCTACCATTCAGCATTTTTAGTTGGCATTACTTATGTCAACGAAGGCCTATGGGAAAATTATATCAATCTGACTCTGGCATGGGAATGCAGATAGACCCTGAGGACAGGAAAACTGTTTTAAGTAACCCTGATATGTTTTAAGTTGCCCTGATTGAATCAATGACTAGCTAAAAGGTGTTAATGTCTGATTAAGAGGGTGCTTAGGACAATGGGGCCAGGTGCATGGAACAAAGAAGCCAGAGACTAATCCCATCACCATGCTTGCAAGTATCACACCCTCCTTAGCAATTAAATTAACCATTGTTTCAAACAGTTTGCAAGTTCTAAACAGAAAGATACTGGGGCATACAGGTTTCTATATTCAGCCAAGGTATAAAAGCCTCCTCTTTGCTCTATCAATCTAGCTATCAATCTATCTATCAATCTGTGGAGGAGAGGGGTCTTGGCTCTCTTTCTCTCTCTCTCTGCCTTTCCCTGAAACTTCACACTTCCTTCTGGACTCTGTAAAGCAGTGAAACTGCTTTGCTCTCTGCTTAATTGTAATGCTTATAAATATTGCTTTTCTGTAAGCCTATTTCTATAATATATTCTTTATGCAATCACCTCTGGCTGTGCCTATTATTCTACTTCCTGGTGAAACTTCAGTGAGGGAACTGAATCTGGGACCAGCGTTTGTTAGTGCGCCTTTCACTTAACCCCTACCACCATACATTGGGGGGGCCACGAACAAAACTGACAACCGCTTTAATCAAAAGAATTCTAGGCAGTTTCCACAAAGGAGAAAAAACTGGACAATCAGTGAAATACAAAAAATAGTAAAAAATGAATACAACCTATTGTATTAAAAAAACATTACAAATTTAAAATTAATGGAATAAAATTATGTTAAAAATGAATACACAGATTAAGAGATACATTTATCAAATAATATTGTCTTGATTTCTTTTCTAAAAACACCATGGCTCCACTGATATAATTACCCAACCAGGGCTGTTGTTTGCTTGCTTGAAAAGCAAGCATCCTGTCTAAATAAGATCTAAGTTTGCAGCCTAAAATCTTCGGGTAAGCAAATAGGTTGCAATTCCTGGTTACCCTCACAGGATTATATAGCACAAAATGAGATAGGTAGGTATGTAGGTGTCAATCTCCAGACTGACTTAAAACAGAGGCAGATGGCAGGTAAAGGCCAAATGGCACATCTAGTCTGCCCATCCGCAGTAACCATTATCTCTTTCTCTCTCCGAGAGATCCCATCTGCCTATCCCAGGCCCTTTTGAATTCAGACACAACTTTGTCTGCAAAAGGCTGGAGGTTTACAACTGAGCCATAGAGGCCACTTAGCTAGTGCTTTAACTCCAACAAAACATGAGCTCCAGTGGTAGAAAAATCTATCTGCCTCCTGGGGGAACCTATTGGACTTATATATGGAAAGCTAAGCAGATACTTCCCCTGCTGGTACAACAGTCCTTGCTCAGCCTGCCCTGTGATTAATGTGACTCCAGTTCTACCCTACCATTCCTGTGCCTGTTTCCTGCTTCATACCTGATTTTTGCTCCAGACCTAGTTCCTGTGACATTAGAGTTGCTAACTGGATCCAGATTCATCAATCCAGTTCTGGGTTTATCCCATTACATGCAGGGACCTGTAGTTTTGCTTTTCTTAGGGAATACAATAGGGGACTTGGAAAGGCAAGCCTCTGAATGCAATCTGGTAAACCGAGGACTGGATCAACTCTGTCAGGCAAATCTGGATACAGTGGCAACTCTATTTTTTAGCCATTTATTTGTATATGCTTTTATTTCTATGTTTGCAATAAATTGATTTGTTCCTGCGGCTGATGTATGATGTCCCTTCCCCACTCTTTTTGCATTGTATAACTCTATATGAAATGCATATTCTCTGCTCCAGCTTGCCTTGTGCCGAACCATTCCTTCTGCGCTTCTGCCCCGGAGATCAAACCTAAGAGGCAGCAGACATCCAGTTCAAGCCACACACACCCCCCCCTCCCCACCAAAAAAAAGGTTGATTCGGTCCTTGGATTGCCCAGCTGTCTGATTTCTAAGGAAACTACAACTCAATGCATGCAATGAAGCACCAGGATTGGATCAGCATTTTTCTTAAAACTGATATGTTTTCTTAATACTAGGGAAAGCCAAAGCCTTGTTAGGGGTACTTTAACTCTTGACTCTCTATCTCATAGGTGAGAGAGCTACTGACCAAAGAAATGTGTGGGTTTATGGTTATTTAGTGCTATGTTAAGCCGTAACACCCTTCAGTAGTGATATCGGATCTATAGAAAATTAAAACGAATGACATCCTGCATTCATTTCCACTCTGGGATTGCCGGCTGGATGCAGATTGGTCCAACAGGATTGATCTAGTCCTGTTTTCACCCTCCTGAATGCGATTCCAAGCTGCTTTTCCTGATAAAAGCAATGCTACAAACCCTACATGTAAGGGGATAAACCCAGCCTTGACAGATAAATTTGGGCTCAGCTGACCACCATTGCAAGATGGAAAAAGCAATAGAATAAGCTGCATTCTGTCATAAATAATAATGGGAAGTAATTTCACTTGTATAAAGCTCCTCCATTATAAGATGTGGTAGTTTTCTAGCCTTTAAATCCAGCATTCTACATGATACGGCAGTTATTTTTAAAATATTGCTTGACAGGTTGCTGGGTCATTTTTGTTGTTTTGTAGAAAGAGCTTTTTTTCTTTTTTTTAAAGAAGCTTCTTTGCTGTTGGAGTATTTTTTTTTTCTCTCTCTCTAGCTTTAATAATTAGAAGTTCATAGGAAGGATGGCTGATAACAGTGTTTGAAGAAATAGCACTTCTGAAGAATTACCTGAGTGAATGCTGTTAATCAAATTGGCATAAAAGCTTTTACAGACCTTAGAATTTGCTGCTATTCTTGTTATGGTGCATTGCCATTTTCTGGCTTTTAAATTCAGTGCTCTGCCCAATATATATATTTAAGGGACATTATTTTAAATACTTCTTAGTCAAGTTGCAGGCTTATTTTTGTTGATTTATAAAAGGATTTTTTTAAGTCTTTTACTCACAACCCTTCCGAGGTCTTAGTTTTCTCCCTCCCCATCCTATCATTAATTCTTACTGTATAGATTGATTCATCAATTAGGCGACTGGATTAGATAAAAATGCTAGGCATTAGTTTGGAAAAGAGACTTAAAGAGGTAATTAGGTCAATTTTTATCTGTGAAAAGAGAATACTTAGGGCTCCTTTTATCAAGCCGCGCTAGCGGTTTAATGCGCGTAATAGCGCACGCTACACCGCCAGCCACGCCTCCTCTTCAGTAGGTGGTAGTTTTAGGCCAGCACAGGGGTTAACGCGTGATGAAATGTCATGCGCGTTAACCCCGCTAGCGCAGCTTGATAAAAGGAACCCTTAAGTTCAGGGAGGTCTTGATTAGTAATAAACATATTTTAAAGTCTGAAAATCCATATTTCAATTAAATCAAGGCAAAAAAATAAAATAAAATAAAACTACACAGGGAATTAGAGCAGAAGAGTTAGATTTAAGGATGGGTTAGTTAGGTTCCATCAACTAGTGTTTGAGTCATAGCAACTTGATGAATTACAGATCTCAAAAGAGATAGGTTTTGTGCTAGTCCAGTAAGGTTCTCCAGAGTCATCTCCATGGTTGTTTTCAACATTTCCAGCCATCTTACTGCAGGTCGCCCTCTTCTCCCGGTTCCTTCGATCTTCCCAAACATAATGTCCTTCTCCATTGATCTTTCTCCTCTGACAGTATGACCAAAATAAGACAGTCGTAACTTCATCATTTGAGCTTCAAGGGACTTTGCCAGTTTGATCTCTTCCAGAATCGATTTGTTAATTCACACATACAATCCTTTTCCAGCATCAAAGCTCAAAAGAGTCAATCTTCTTTCTGTCTCGTTTCAGTAGAAACATAGAAACATAGAGTATGACGGCAGAAAAGGGCCAACGGCCCAACAAGTCTGCCTACTCAAGAACCCTCCCTTCTCCCTCTTTCCTTCGGGAATCCATCTTTTAAGCATTCCTCTGGAGTGACCCCATCTGTCTGTCCCATCATCCCTTGAAGTCGAGCGTGGTTCTGACATTGACTACCTGACGTGGAAGACCATTCCATCGATCAATTACCCTTTCGGTGAAGAAATACTTCCTGGTGTCCCCATGAAATCTTCCCCCCCCCCCCCTGAGTTTTAGCGAATACCCTCTTGTCGCCGTGGGACCCGTAAGACAAAAGATTTCTTCCTCCACATCAATACGGCCCGTGATATATTTGAATGTTTCTATCATGTCCCCCCTTTCCCTGCACTCTTCGAGAGAATATAAGCGCAGCTTGCTCAAATGTTCTTCATATGGGAGATTTTTTAGTCCTGAGACCATCCTAGTGGTCATTCGCTGAATTGACTCCATTCTCTTCACATCCTTTTGATAATGTGGCCTCCAAAACTGAACACAGTACTCCAGGTGAGGTCTCACCATTGATCTGTACAACGGCAGTAGAACTTCAGGCTTACAACTGATAAAGCTCCTTCTGATGCAGCCCAGCATTTGTCTAGTTTTTGCTGTTGCTTTCTCCACCTGATTCGCAGCTTTCATATCTTCCTGGATGATTACTTCCAAGTCCCGTTCTGCTACAGTTCTGGTTAGGTTTTCACCATTCAGGGTGTATGTTCTGCATGGATTTCTGCTACCAAGGTGCATAACCTTACATTTTTGGGCATTAAAATTCAGTTGCCAAGTACTGGACCATTGTTCTAGTAAAAGTAGGTCCTGCTCCATAGCGCCAGGCATGATTGCGCTTTCACATCTGTAATTGACCACTGAGAAAATGAATGCCTGAACAAGTCTGATCTTCGTTTGGAGTGTTATTTCCTTGCCTTTGAATACTTTGTCAAGAGCCTTCATCGAAGAGCGACCCAGTGCTATTTTACAAAGTATTTCTTCCCTGCTAGTTGTTTCTTTGTTTATGAAAGAGCCCAGGAGATTGAAATGGGATAGAAAAGTTTTGTTTCATGTTGTTTCCTGGGTCATTTACAGTGATTTGTGCCCTATTTGTTTTTATTCGGCCATTTTGTCATTTTGTCAATTGCTGATCATAGTGCGTACTCTTTGGAAGAAGGGGGCACTACAAAGAGGGTACATTCTTTTCCTGAAAGAGCACATGTGTGCACAAATTTGCATGCTCAATGGTTCGTGCATGCAAGGTGGCTTCACTAATGAGAAAAAACATGTTCTTTTTCCACATAGTAACACGTGTAAAAATATGGAATTCGTAAATGGTCTGTTTAATGTACTGTAGGTAATAGCAAAGTTCATCAAAGTGCCAATACACTCAAGTGATTTGTTTCGACATAACCCCGTTTCGGTAAATAAGCTTTCATCAGGAGAAGGGGTGAACTTTACAAATAAATAAACATAATCAAACATAAATGAGTATGTAATTTGAAACCCATACCCCCCTTTTACCAAGCCATGTGGCAACGGCCCTGAAACACTTTAAATCCCTATGGGCTTCAGGGCAGTTATTGCAGTGGCCTGCACTAAATGGCTTCGTATAAGAGACCCAAAGATAATCAAAACAATAGAATAGAATACAAAAACCATAATATAATGTAATACATAATATAAATAATGTGGCTAAGAATTAAAAATAATAATAATTACATTTTTTTTGTACAACCAGATATGTAATAATAGAACCAGTGTTAAAAAACATTTGTAAACATGAAGAATCTAGAATAGATGTGTCTGTGTTTCTTTATCTCTCTCCTTGGCCGCTGTCTGTGTCCTTCTGTTTCCCCCCCTCCCCCCCCGAGCAAAACTGTCTGCCCCCAGCACACCCCTCCCCCCAAAATAGCCCCCTTTCCCTCTCCCTCCATGGCCCCTTCTGTCTTCCCCCCAGAGAAAAACTGTCTGTCCCCAGTACACCTCCCCCCCAAAACAGCCCCCTTTCCCTCTCCCTCTGGCCCCCTGTATTGATCTCTGCTTACCCTCCCTCTATCCCGGCGTCTTCTGGCCTGCTCCTCTTCAAAGCAGGCCGCGATCATGGTGGCCGGCCCCAGCGAACCTTGCAGGCCGCTCCCCAACCCGGAAGCACGCTCCCTCCCGACGCGATCCTGTGCGTCAGAGGGAACGTGCCACCGAGGCCAAAAAGCAGCCCGCGAGGCCCGCCAAAGCCGGCCACGAAGAGGAGGATCAGCAGCAGCAGCGATGAGCGAGGGCAGGAGGAGGCTTGCTTCGGGTTGGTGAGTGAGGGCGGGAGGAGGGGAGTGGCCAGAGTGATCCCTGGCTGGGTTCTAAAATGGAACACGGCCACGGATCACACACCAAAGCGGTAGGGATCACGCTTTTTTAAAAGCGCATGCACCACTAACGTTTTATTATAATGACATACCTTAATGGGCATGTGTCCAAATTTGAATGTACAATTAGGTGCACCATATGCAGAATCTATGGGAAAGTGTGCTAGATTCATTACCCTAATAGTTATTTATTCATTCACTTTTCTATACTATTCTCCCAGGGGAGCTCAGAACAGTTTATGTTCCCAAGCATTTTTCTCTGTCTGTCCCAGCAGGATGACAATCTATCTAATGTACCTGGGACAATGGGGGGATTATGTGTCTTGCACAGGGTCACAAGGAACAACATGGATTTGAGTGCTGAGGCCGTAGCTTTAACCACCGCGCCAAACTATCATTTATTGTTTATTCAGGCTTCATACTGTATATTGCCTAGTATACAATTATGTCAAGGTAGTTTACAACAAATGAAATAAATTTAAAAGAATGAAAACAACTCCATAAAATAATAGGAAACATAATATACATAAGAGCACAGCAATCAGTTCAAACACTCTCAGCTTATGCTCTGGGACAAAGATCCTTGACTCAGCCAGTTAACAACATGTCTAACCACTTCTTCTGAATTAATTGGGAAATGCTAGTTGAGTTTATCTAAATCGTGTATAAGTGGACTCAAAACTTACAGAACTTATAGAAAGAAACAGGTGATAAAAATAGAACTTTTGTACTCTATTCTATTCTATTGATTGTCTTTGTATTCTATTCTGTGTTTTGGCCTGTGCCATATAGACTCCCAGCAAGCTCAGGAGGAATCACGTAGTGCTATCTAAAATCATTTATAGAACGAAGAAAGCAGAGATGGTAAGGGATGATAGATAGGTAGGAAAATAAGTATAATTACATTATAATGTACATTAATGGTTTTATTATAATAAATATTTAAAAGGAACAAGAAAAATTAATTAAAATCAGGGGAAATTCTACATTTTCTGAAACAGACTGAACATATCCCTACAGGATAGCTAAGGAAAGGTAGGGTTACTATATGGCTTCAGAAAAAGAAGGATGGATTGATACATCTGGGTTTTGCTTCCATTGAAAGCAATGGAAGTAAAACCCAAATATCTCAATCTGTCCTCCTTTTTCTGGAGTTATATGGTAACCCTAGACATTGGTTAAGCCTTTTTCTCAAAAAGTACAAAAGCTCCAAAAAGCAGAAATATGACTGGAAAATATTGTGTCGCCAAAGTTATTACCTCTTCCAAAACTTCTGTCTTTGTCCAGCTACATAGTTTGATCCACAGTGAGGAACCAGTTCAAAATGAAGGATGACTGTATGTCGACTCCCTCAGGAAACTGAGAGCGCAGATGGTGAGATTGAGAAGCATCTGTGACAATGAGAACTATATTGATGGAATGCTTCTTGAGGCATCTAACATTTCTCACAGAAGGAACATGACATTATTAGGGATGTGCATTCACTTGAAATGGCATAGGAAATGTCAACAGCTCATCCGATCCCATTTTATGTCATTGTCAAACAAAAATGAACAGGAAAAAACATGAATTTTGTGGTGGGGGGGGTTAGTATCAACATTTTATTGAAAGTTTTCAAGAAATATACAACAAAATTATAAAAGCAAAAAAAATATCAATACATTGTTAAGCTGCAAACTCATAAATCAGAGATATAAGGAGTCAGACTTTTTTTAATATAATTTTTATTGAAGTTTTTCAACACAACACAACAACAGCAAACAATGAGAAATAGCAGAACCAGGAAGGTCCTCCGTGTTAATCCTTCACAAAGACCTAAAGGATACAAACCCCCCCACCAAGTACCCCCCCCCCCCCCGAACACAGAGTCAGACTTTTAAAGTCTTACAGAATGCATCAAGAGGAGCCCAACTCCTAGTAAAGCTGGAGATGTTATTTTGTTTAAATACTGTTATTTCTTCGTATTTTTGGCATCTAATTAGAGTGGCAATAAATTTTGTGTTTTGACTTTTCTGTTAAATAGTGCTCACTCTACTGAAAGAGCTCAGACTCTGCAAATCTGTGCGCACTCTGCCAGATTCTGCATGCAATTTTGGTTGCAGATCTGTATATAAACTAATAAGCTAATTAGGCTATAAAAATCAAATTACTGGTGTTAACAAGTGCTAATTGGCAGGCAGCACAGATCTGCCTTATGCCCTTATTCTATAACCCCACACAAGCGCAACTCGGAATACATTATATGTAACTCATGTTTCCAAAGGACTTCAGCAGTGTCACATAGAGCTCAAATAAATCTTATAGCCCTAAGATTTCCATACCATATTTGTTATCAGTCCAGTGTGATATTTTGCATAATTCAAACCTAATATCTTATCATTATTATATTGCACTTATCTTAGTATTTCTAATGGCCAGGGGGAAATTCAAACATGCACATGTTGCATGTTTCACCAACATTGGCTATATCAAGGACAACTCCCCTTTCATGCAGCACTCACCATCCTTCCCTCTTGCAGATCTATAACCTGCATGCCTAACATCTCAGTTACAACTGCAAAGATGGTATTGATGGGGATGGGGAAGGGCATGGGTGCATTGGAGGGGGTTCCAGGATTTAGGCACAAAGTTATGGAATACTTGAATTTGCACAACCAGCTAGCATATTTGCACCCAAATTTGAGCACAATATTGTGCACTAAGCTAGTATTCTATGAAGACAGATCTGCATAAAACTGCCTTTATAGAATTCACAAGGCATGATTTATAAACGGTTCATAATTGCAGATGCCTAATGAAGATTTGTGTGCAATCATTAATTTTTAATGGATTAAATGACATTGTAATTGGCATTGTAATTGATAATTAAGGTTGCATCTGGATATCTGCATGGCACCTAGCGATGCCTAAGTCAAGGCGCCCTCCAATGCCTACCAACACCTACCTGAAAAGTAGGCATGGTTAGGAGCAGAGAATAGGTGTGGTAAACATAGGCATCATTAGACCTAATATACCTAGGATGCTTAGCGATGTCTATGACACCTAGGCACCGCTAAGTGTGATTCTATAAAGGATGCCTAGCGGTTAATTGATAACCTAGAAGTTAGACATGGTTAGTTGCCATTTATAGAATCAGTCCCTTAGGGAAAAATTCTATATACGGCATCCCGATTATAGGCAGCAGTAGGCATCCTACCACTGTCTAACCAGCCAATTGGGACACACGTCTTCTAAAAAAAAACAGAGGCAGACTGCCTACACTGTAGGCATCTGTCGTGGGTACAGGGAAATGTGTCAGAATATTTAAGCTCATCCAAGACTGGGCATGGTTTCATCTGGAAGTGGCCTTGGGCAAGCTTAAGTGGCCCTAGGCATCTCCCTAGGGCCACAATAGACACCTGAAATGTAGGCCAGCAAAATCCTGGCCTACATTTCATATAGACGCAGCCGCTGAGCTGATCAGGGCAAGGAAATCTCCCTGCGGCGATCAGTTGAGCGACCCCATGAATGTCCGCGGCAGGAGGGATGCCCACTCTCTCCTGCCACCATCCCCGAATATCCCCGACAAATATTCTAGCAAGAGGAATGCCCACGCCCTCTTGCTGGAACTGCTGATGCCCTCTCCCCCCAACAAGTCCCCCAGCTGGAGAGATACCCATTTCCTCCTGACACCACCCACCCAGAACTCTCACCCCCCCACCTGACGACATCCTCCTTCCAGAGCACCCCCAGCTGAAAATCCTCAGTAATCCCTAACAGGTAGACCCCCCTGGTACCCCATCCCCCTCAATGCGACCCACACTGCCCCCATACCTTATAAGATGAAAGTCTGGCCAGAGGAATGTGTACACCCTCTGGCTGGTAAGCCTGCTACTCCAAAGGTGGGCCTTTCTGGTGCATTTTGGGGCCTTAGGCATCTGGGCTAATCAGAGTCATAGGCCTCCTTCCCAGTGCATCCTGGAATATAGTGGGAGTGGCATAAGTTTGACCAGATAACTAAGGTCCCTCCAATGACAGGGGCCTTAGGCATCTGGACCAATCAGAGCCTTAGACCCCTTCCCTGTGTATCCCAGAATGCACTGGGAAGGGGAAGGCAAGCCATTTTGGCATGGTGGGTCTAATGGCCCGAGGGTGTATGCATCCCTCTGGCCGGTCTTTCCTCTTAAAAGGGGGGGGGGGCTGGGGGTTGCCGGGGGGGTCTACTGGTTAGGGGGATGTTGAGGGTCTACAGGTTGGGGCTCTGGAGGGGGGTGCTAGGTGAGGGGAATTTCCAGAGGGGGGGTGGCAGGAGGGAGTGGGCATCCCTCCTACTGGTGGATTTGTCAGGGGGGAAGGGCATCAGCAATTCTGGCAGTAGGGAGTGGGCATTCCTCCTGCTGGGAGATTTGTCAGGGGTTTGGGGGTGGCAGCAGGAGGGAGTGGGCATCTCTCCTGCCACAGACATTCACAGAGGGGTTCAGGGGTTGTGGCAGGAGGAAGTGGGTATCCCTCCTGCTATGGATATTCACAGGGGTTTGGGGGTGGTAGCAGGAGGGAGTGGGCATCCCTCCTGTCAGCCGACTTCGCAGGGGTGATTCAGGTGTTCCCTGCCGCGGTCGCTCAGTTGATTGTGGCAGGGAGATTTCCTTGCCACGATCAGCTAATGGCAAGGGATTAGGCATGATTCTCTAACCAGCGCCTGTGATATGGGTGCCAGTTAGAGAATCAGGGTGGTTAGGTGGGGTGAGGCGTCTGTCCATTAGGGCAGATGCAATTCTGTACAGGACGCCAGTTTGCGATTCTTAGCCACTTCTTAGACTGCTCTGAGATCAGCGTCCTATACAGAATTTTCCCCTTAGTGCACATCATCCCAGTGCCTAACCTTGGGTGACCTTTATGAATTTCTTATGCCCTTTCATATATATCGGGTCTAAGGCAGGTGAATTATGTTATTTAATATTTTTTTATTTTTCTCAACTAAATCTACCATCCACAAAAAAACTTTCACTACATGCAAATTTTCCACTCTATACTAACTTATCTGGGTGTAAAAACCTGGAATGACCTACCAGAAGTTATCAGGACAGAGACAAACTACACTACATTCAGAAAAAATCTGAAGACTCACCTCTTTGATAATTAACAGTCTTAGTTTCTGTATAACTCCCCCTACTTCTGGGTCCCCTCTCTTATTTTCTCCATACCCCTTCTCCTACTACTTTCCCCCTTACTCCTTGATCTGTCGCCTTGAGCCTATATAGGTATGTGCAACACACAAATGGAAGATTAGATTAGATTAGATCAGGGATTAAAAAAACCCCCAAAGCTTTTGTAGTGCCATTTTTGGGGCCTGCTGGCAGCCAACTAGTCACTGAAAAACTGGCCAGGCCAGGTCAGTTCCAGCTAGTTGTCTATGTTTATTTATTTAAAGAAAATGTATAAACCACTTATAACCAAAGCGATGTAAAAAGAACAACATACATATTGTTAAAACACACCAAATATCCATAAAATAAACCAAAGTGACATTTACATATCATAGCTGTCAAGCTGGAGTTCTTACTTCATCTAACTATATCCACTACATTAACCCTGAAGGTCAGTGCATGGCCAAAATAGGTCAGTGTTCCATCTGTACATATTACATAAAGGTATCAACAAGCAGTTGGGTTCTCAACTGTTTCCTGAATTTTATACGATCTTTACAAGGCTCCAGGCCCACCCTTGCTCACACTGCTACAGGGCGCATCTGTTTGTGCTACTTCAGTACAACTAATAGGCATCCAAATCTTTATTGCTGCCTCCTACTGTTCTTCAGCATGCACAAACAGACCTATGCCTACAGACAGGCAGATAGACCAATCAACCCTTCTTAACTGGTGACCTTGCTTCAAAATAAAATACCTCAAAAAACAAGAAAGCAGGATGATACCAGCTACTGGCATCACCTTCTTTTCTTTGTATTGGTGTATAGTAGCCTAAGGGTTAAATCAGTGGGCTGAAAACCAGTGAAGACTGGTCCCACTGCAACTCTTTATGATCTTGGGCATATCACTTAACCCTCCTTTGCCTCAGGTACAAATTGATTGTGAGCCCTCCAGGGACAAAAAACTACTTCCTGCATTTGATTATACATCGCTTCAATAGGTTGCAGGCAGTATAGAAGAAAATAAAACTTGTTGTTAACTTTTATTTCCATATATGGCTAAAAAAGAATAATCAAACTTGTCCTTAAAGTAATAAGTCAAAGACCAATAACCCTCCAATTATGATGAATATAAGAAGGAATTCTTTTCCAAAATCTTCACATAATCACATTCTTAACTAGGGCAATGTGCTGCATGCCTTGCAATGGAAACAGGCTGAAAATGCATCAATACACATTTATTTCTATCTAATTTGTTGTTATTCAGTCTCACACACACCCTCTCCTCCTTTGGATATGAAATATTCTTGTCAGCCTTTCTGAATAGCCGTTTGCCCTATATGTAATGATCCCTTAGAGGCTTAGACAATAATCAATTGGGATTGGCACTAATTTAATAATAACATCGATCTGTCTTTCCTCACTTCTTTGTCGGCTTTTATACAATCCAGGTACTAGAAATCTATTAAGACTTTCTACTCCAGAGTTGGCTGCATTTATTCTTTTTCAAATTGTAAATCGCATTGGAATCTTGTCTAGAGAGAAGACGCTCTAAAAACTCAAACTATTGCCCATATTAGAGAGAGGGAGTTGGTTTTAATAGCATTATTATTTTCTGTTCATATTCAAGTGTTTTTATGCACGTTAGATTATGTATATTAAATTGGAAACCATATTGAAAAGGATGGTCTTTGTAGGTATGGTATAGAAATTTTCTCAGATAAATGCACATATCACAAGCTCAGTATTCAAAGAGATTCCTGCCTGGTTACACCCGCTGAGCTGACCAATTACCAATATTCAGCGGCACTTCACTGGGTGGAGCCACTGAATTTCAGTTCTAACCTGCCATTCTCTAACAGGCTAATTAGGGGCGGTTCAGAGGGGCGGTCCAGAGGTTATATTCAGTCTACGAACCAGCTAAGTAAGCACATAAAGTTAGTGCAACAAAAGGGCTGCCTTAACTCTTCGCACTTAATTAACTGGGCACCAGTGCAAAGTTCACTTCCGAGTCAATATGCAAACCCAATATTGAGTATCTTGGGTTAGTTCTTTGGATGTGAGTGTCTTACAAGCCACTTATTGCCACAGGCTGAATATCTAATCCAATCTTCAATTTCTGAGTCACACTATGCCCATGTAGGTTCAAGGCAACTTACATATCAAAGAAGTTTACATTACATTTAGGACTTCCAATAATGAAATATATAAAGTAAGCAGTATACTATGAGGTACCAGAGACAGGAGATGTAGTAATCATTCTTTTATAAGAGAAACAAGGATTGCCACATAAAAATCCTTCTAGGAACACATTTTTTGCTATTTCTTATCAGTTTTATTGCAATAGAAAATAGAAGCAGTGGCGTAGAAAAGGGGCAGACCACCCTGATTGCCGTCTTGGTGGGGGCATGGGCACATCTCCTCTTCTCTGCCCCCCACGCTCCTTCCCACCCCTCCCCTGCCACAGGTGTGCCTTCACTTCCCAACCCCAAACCTCTAGCTGTTTCCCGGAACAAGCAGCATCTCCAACATGCTGTTTGCGCCAGCCTCGGCTCTCCCTATGATATCACTTCCTGGTTTTAGGACCAGGAAGTGATGTCAGAGGGAAAGCCGAGGCCAGAGATATGTGAGGAGAGATATTGAGGAGAGATATTGAGGGGCTGCAGAGTGAATGTACTTGTAAGTCATTAAGAAGAGTTTGACTGTATTTGGAAACGGATGAAGAGCCAATGAAGTGACTTGAGGAGAGGAGTAATGTGAGTATAGTGGCTCTGGTGGAATGTAAGTCATGCAGTAGAATTTTGAACAGATTGAAGGGGAGAGAGATGTATGAGTAGAAGACCTGAGAAAAGCAAGTTGCAGTAATCTAGGCAATAGCTGATGAGAGTATGGTTAAGGGTTTTGGTAGTGTGCTTGGAAAGGAGAGGTTGGATTTTGGTAATATTATAGAGGAAGAAATGACAGGCTTTAGTGGTTTGTTGGATCTGAGTGGAGAAGGAGAGAGAGGAATCAAAGATGACCCAAGGTTGTGAACTGACAAGATAGGGAGGAGAAGAGTGCTATCCATAGAAATAGAGAATGAGGGAAGGGGGGAGTTGGGTTTAGGTGGAAAGATAAGGCACTCAGCCTAATCATATTCAGTTTTAAATGGCAGTGAGATATCCAGGAGGCAATGTCAGACAGGCAATCTGAGACTCAGGCCTGGATTTTTGTAGAGATATCTAGTATGGAGAGGTAGATCTGGGAGTTTTCAGCATAGAGGTGATACTGAGAACCATGAGAGATCAGTGTACCGAGGGAGTGGGTATAAATAGAGAAAAGGAAAGGCCCCAAGACAAAAGCTTAAGGTACACCAACTGATAGTGGGGTAGACAGCAAAAAGGCTGTTCTAAGTTTATGGGTTAGCTTTCCTGATACTGCTGTTGAATGCTCGTTATCAGCAGTATGCAGATAGCTCTTGGCTACCTCCTTGTGGCTGGATATTCACTGCCAACACCCAGATAGGAATTGGCACTGAATATCCAGTTGCTGGCAGTCAGCATTTAACAAAATGGATTCTATGTTTGTTCTATGATTTTGAGAATATATAGCTGTTCAGATTTCTAGCTGCGTCTTTTTTTTTTACCTTCTCAGGTACTGCTCAGTAAAAAGGGATTGTTCCACATAGGCTGTGATCTTACTTGTTACATTTCCTATAATGTTATCCGAAAGAATGTAGACAGATTAGCTCAATGAAGGTAATGTTATAATAGGGTGTCTAGGTTTACATGCCATATATATGACAGTACATGCTATTTCAGAATCAACAGTCCAACTTCTCATTCATTCAAAATTCCTTAAGAAGTTAGTTATGGATCTCAAGTGTTCACAGTTATGTCACCACTAGAACATATCTTGGCGTATAACTGACAAGTGAACTATCATCGGTCCATTTTATAACTTTACTTTCTCTAACTTCATAATTAGTATCTTTTATTTTTGCACACAGGTTGCTTAACTCCAATACTCTTCCTATATAGGTATTGTAATGGTACTTAGCTCAGGTATAGATACACCCGGCCAGCCCGACGGAAGATCTCCGTTTCGCTGTTTTTTATTCAATAGAGCTTCCTCAGGAACAGTATCACCACTTTTATCCACACTAAACAATAAAACATAAAAAGATGTCATTAGAAACACCTCCTAATGTTAATACAAGTTGTTGGTAAAACATATGTATTATAAACTAACTCTGACATTTAAGAAGAACTTCAGGACGCAGGGCGTAGCACAATAGTATTCAAGAAGTGCTTATTAGTACATGCTATTTTACACACATGTATTGCCACTTTATAAAATAATCCTATATAAGCTATGACTCATGAGTGGGAAAGAACTGATTCCAACTAAAGAACTACACGGCTGAGTCACATGATTATGACCACCGCCTACCTCTGATATCAGGGATGCACAGCCAATGAACGAATGCATATGTCACGCGCAGACTTCATGGGTTTATAAGGTGGGATGTTAGCAAGTTGCCAATATAGCAACTGTAGCTGCCATGGAGGAAAAAAAGCACGATTTATCAGACAATGAAAAAGGCATAATCATCGGCTGCCGAACCAAGGGCAGCAGCATTTTGGAAACGGTGGAGTTTGTGAACTGTTCATGGGCTGCTGTGGTTAAAGTGTACCATGAGTGGACGAATGGAAACTTTTTGATGACCCGACTTGGTAATTGTGGGACAATGGTCTGGGGAATGTTTTCTTGGTATGGTCTGGGTCTCTTGATATCTCTGGAAGGCACTCTCAATCAATATGGGTATCTCTCCATCCTTGCTGATTATGTACAGTTCCAGTACCCCCCGCGAATTTTGAAAAAACACAAATGCGATTTTTAGGCAGGGGAGACAGGAGAGGGCAGCTGGAGCGCCGGCGGGTGAAGGAAATCACTCGCGGTCTGCTCCAACCGCCTCTTCCTGTAGTAAAGTTGGGCTATACCAATCAGGAGCTGCTTTGACACGCAGCTCCTGATTGGTGTGGCCCAACTTTACTACAGGAAGAGGCGGTCAATTGTGGCATTGCCGGTGCCGGCTTGTACGATGGCCCCGGTCAGCACCCAGAATAGCCTGCGTCCCACGTGCTTCCAGAAGAGGCTGGAAGTCCTGCTGGTTCCTCAGTGCAATACAGAAGCACAAAACAGGTCAAAACAGTCAGTTTTATGTGAAAATAAAGCCCCACTTTATTGTGGTTATCAATCCTGAACAGGGTTCAGTCCATTGTTTTCATAAACCAAGAAAACATGGAAAAATAAAACTGAGTTGAAAAAAAACAGACAACTCACACCTTTCTTGCAGGTCTCACAGGTAAGTATAAGAGTTCAATCCTAATCGTTCTGCCTTTAACAAACAGGCAGTAACAGAGTTCAATCCTAATAGTTCTGCCTTTGGCAAACAGGCAGTAACAGACTATATCACTTCTTTTAAATAAAGACAGTGCTGTGCCCAAGCCTAGATAGAAGCAGGCTTGGTCCCAACCGACCTAACAGTAGTTGGTGGGGGAGGGGAGTAGCCGAATCCACTTAATTAAACTCTGTGTAAAACAGAATGCCACAAATGGCCCCACAATCCCAACCAAGGATATTATGTGGATTCTTCCCCAAACTACCATCCCAGGCACACAGTCAAAATTGCAGTTTTTCTTACTTTCAAAAAAAACATAAACCAAACAGTCCAGCAAAAATAAACCTGAAAAAAAGTTTTCAGTTCCAGGCACCTTGCAGTGAGTTCTGCACTGCTCACTTGCTTCACACAGGTGCAAACGAGTTCCAATAAACAAACTCAAACAGTTCACAAACTTAAGCACAACCAAGCAAAACCAATGTACTTAGCTTTCCTCCATAGCACAAGGTTCTGTATCCATGCTAGTCTCCATGCAGTCCATGGGCTCTGGTTCAGCTAGCTGGTTGGCTTCAGAGACAGGGGCTGTAGCCACCATCTCAACATCCTGCAAGTGGTGAGGTTCAGGAGAGCAGTCCTGTACACCTCCTTCCTGGGCTGACCCAGGGCAGACTGCCTGCTTCCTCCTCAGTGCAGCCTCAAGAACATTGAGGCGACCACGCCCTGTTCTAAGAGGGGGCAGGGCAGACTGCAGCTTCCGTTTAGTTCTCACAGGACTTCTAATCAAGTCCTGCAGCTGTGAGTTAGCTGAGTCAGAGGAATTGTTCTGGGGCTGATCTATGCTGTTCCACTCATAATCCTCACCTCCCCAGGGATTTGTAACCTGAGTTTTAAATGAGTTTAGAACATTCTTTTTTCTTTCTGGCTAACCCATCACATTGGTTAGCCCGGGTCAAAGCCACGCCAGGGCTAGGAGGAGCCTTCCCTGGCACAAGCCGAACCTTAGTGCTAGGGTTGTGACATACCCCCACCCTTAAAGGCTGCCCGTCCCTAGTTTGAGGAGCAATAACCCCATCCTCCTGGATTCTTGCCAGGCTGTCCACATTTGTGCTAAGTTTGCCCGGGCGATGCTCAGTAGCGTTTCCGGGGTTTATTAAACCTTTTCCCCTGGCTTAGGGGTGGTGGGTCTGGGTCCTCAAAATCCTCAGGCCACCTTAGAATGGGGGTCTCATATTGCCCTTCTGAGGCACCGTTGTCATAACCTTTTGGACTTTCTAACCCATCCACCCGTTGGGCTAGGGCTGCGATCACCTGAGTCATACCCCCTAGCTCCTCTTTTTGCATCTGAGTGATTTGCTCTTTTAATTCACTCATGCCCTGCTCCATTTCCTTAAAAGCATCTAAGACCTTTTCAAAATGTTGGGCGTGATGCTCCAATTGTTCCCCTTGAGCTTGCTGACGTTCAGCCCAGCTCTCTGCTTTCCCTGTTTTATTTGTTAGTTCACCACATACTGTCTTTATTTCTTTGACACTATGTTGGACAGCTTGCTGTTGGGCTTGGTTTTCCTTCATCTGCCCCTGAACTAACTTTATCTGAGCACTCATTTGCTCTAACAGTTTCCTAAGGCTTTCGGACTCTCGCTGGCACTGGGCTGTGATTTCCTCCCTGGATTTCTCCTGAGCCCGGTCCAGCGGATCCTTCCACGATAGGAAACTAGCCTCTGCCTGTGACTGCAGGTTTGTTTCCCATTTTTGTTGCGCTGATCCTAACTCTCCCCTCAGAGATAAGATTTCTGCACGTAGTGCAGCCAGAGTTGCTTCCTCCGGACTCCCGCTATGGGAACCTACAGATTCAGGGGAAGATGGAGACCCTTGGGTGCTATTGCCCGTAGACCTAAACCCCTTCTGTCCCCTCTGTGTATCGGGGAGCCGCTCTTGTTGTTCCAACCTGGCGTGCCAAATCCTTTCCCACACCATTTGGGCGATACGGTCCCCAGCCTGAACCCTGTAATCGGTATCCCCGTGGTTCACTAATAATACTGCCAGATTCCCCCTAAAGTCGGGGTCAATTACCCCGGCCGCAACATCCAATGACTGCTCCAGGGCCAACCCTGACCGCGAGGCTATCCTAACATAGGAACCGGGCGGGGGTGACACCTGGATGTCAGTTTTTACCAAGGCCCTGCTTTTAGATGGAATAGTTTGCACTTGTGCAGCGTAGAGGTCGAACCCCGCTGCTCTAGCATAGGCTCGGGTCGGTGCCAAGGCCTTCTCCGAAAGAGGGGCCCAGCGAATAGACGGACACCACCCCCTTTGCCTTGGCCTCCTACCACGACGCCACCTTCCTGTAGGGGCGATTACACTATCCCCCAACACATATTTCCCCAGGCTTCTCCCTCCTTGAGGAATCCCTATACGAGCCTGAGCTAACCAGTCTCTGCCCAGAATTAATGGGAAAGGAGAAGATTTTAAGACCGCTACTTGTATGCGGGTTCTTGCCCCACCATAGTCTATAGTCATGGGCCCCAGGGAATACTCCCTAGACTCTCCATGAATGCAGGTGATAGGAACCTTCGCTACCCCCAAGCTCTGATCCTTGCCCAACTCAGACCAGAGTTTGCCCGAAGCCACCGATTGCTCGGCCCCGGTGTCAATGAGGGCTGAGACTTCCCTACCTGCCACAGAGACTACAGCCTGATATCCCTCAAGAACCTGGGTGTTTGTCCCTTGGGTCACCATCAAGTCCCTTTTGTCTCTGCAAAACCTCTGAGTATGCCCCGACTTTCCACATCGATAGCACCGGAGCACCTCTTTACGCAAGGGCTCCTTAGGTTTGGGATACGCAGTGATTTTGAGAGGTTGAACTTGACTTTTCACTGCCTTCCCCTTCTCCAAGCTTTGTGAGGAGGCTGGCCGCTCTTCATCATTAGCGCCCTGGGCGTCCAAATACGCCTCAGCCACCTCAATAGCCTGGTGAAGGTTCTTGCACCCCTGTCTCTGAATCCAGCCCCGCAGGTTTTTCGGGACCGATTCTAAGAATTGTTCCTTAATCATCTCCAGGAACAAAGCTCTGGGGTCTCCTAAATAAGTGTGCAGCCATCTCTCAGCTAACTTTGTCAACTTCTGCACTAGAGCTTTGAGTCTTTCCTTATCTTGCATTATAGTCGCCCTAAATCTCTGTCTATAATGCTCCGGAGTAAACCCTAAATATTCCAGGATGTGATTTTTAACAGCCTGGTAATTGTTAGCTAACTCGGGGTTTAAGGTCTGAAAGGCTGCTAGGGTTTCTCCAGCCAAACAAGGTAGAAGCCTAACAGCCCACTGTCCCTGCGGCCAACCAGCTGCAGTAGCTACCCTCTCAAAGGCAGATAAAAACTCATCCGGAGCATCTGCCGGTGTTATTTTGCATAAGTTCACCAGCGAGAGAGGGTTAGCTGCTACTGTCGGTTGCTGTGCCAAACTCAGTCCTGGCTCACCGCCCGTAGTTGGCGAGGGTCTCTGTAACAGTTTGTTCCCCCATAGCCATCACCATCTCGTCTTGCTGTCGCCTTGCAAGTTCCTGAGAATGGTACCATAGGTCCTGGTTGGCTTTAAGCACCGCTTGCAAGTCCTCACTCTGTTTCTGCCTTTCCCCGGTCAGGAACGCCATCAGCTGCTGCTGGTCCATCTTCCTCCCGGGTCTGGAACAGAAACAAGAGAAAACAAAACCAAGTGCGGTATAGCTTAGCTATCTCCCTCACCAGCCCCTTAGCTCTGGTACTCTTACCGGAGGTACTGGTGAGTCTAAGCCTTGGTTAGTAGGCCTCCTTGGCCTCCAGTCGCTTTGTCATGCGTTTTTGTCCTCACAGGCACCCAGTCTGGTCGTTGTCGGCACCCTCTGAAATCAGGTCCACCGCAGATAAGGCCAGGTCCCTCTGGTTTCGTGCTCAGACCTCTTCCGTCCCGATGACAGGATATCCTCCGCAGAAGACTCGCCTCCCTCAGCAACCACCGACAGAAGAGCCTCGAAACCAGTTGCTCCAGGACAGGAACAAACAAAACAAACTAAAACAAAAAAAAACTCAAAACGTTTTTTTTTTTTTTTTTTCCCAAAGAAAAATTCTCAAATGTCCAGCAGGAGGCGCTATATCCCACTTCTGACACCACTTGTGGCGTTGCTGGTGCCGGCTTGTACGATGGCCCCGGTCAGCGCCCAGAATAGCCTGCGTCCCACGTGCTTCCAGAAGAGGCTGGAAGTCCTGCTGGTTCCTCAGTGCAATACAGAAGCACAAAACAGGTCAAAACAGTCAGTTTTATGTGAAAATAAAGCCCCACTTTATTGTGGTTATCAATCCTGAACAGGGTTCAGTCCATTCTTTTCATAAACCAAGAAAACATGGAAAAATAAAACTGAGTTGAAAAAAACAGACAACTCACACCTTTCTTGCAGGTCTCACAGGTAAGTATAAGAGTTCAATCCTAATCGTTCTGCCTTTAACAAACAGGCAGTAACAGAGTTCAATCCTAATAGTTCTGCCTTTGGCAAACAGGCAGTATCAGACTATATCACTTCTTTTAAATAAAGACAGTGCTGTGCCCAAGCCTAGATAGAAGCAGGCTTGGTCCCAACCAACCTAACAGTAGTTGGTGGGGGAGGGGAGTAGCCGAATCCACTTAATTAAACTCTGTGTAAAACAGAATGCCACAAATGGCCCCACAATCCCAACCAAGGATATTATGTGGATTCTTCCCCAAACTACCATCCCAGGCACACAGTCAAAATTGCAGCTTTTCTTACTTTCAAAAAAAACATAAACCAAACAGTCCAGCTAAAATAAACCTGAAAAAAAGTTTTCAGTTCCAGGCACCTTGCAGTGAGTTCTGCACTGCTCACTTGCTTCACACAGGTGCAAACGAGTTCCAATAAACAAACTCAAACAGTTCACAAACTTAAGCACAACCAAGCAAAACCAATGTACTTAGCTTTCCTCCATAGCACAAGGTTCTGTATCCATGCTAGTCTCCATGCAGTCCATGGGCTCTGGTTCAGCTAGCTGGTTGGCTTCAGAGACAGGGGCTGTAGCCACCATCTCAACATCCTGCAAGTGGTGAGGTTCAGGAGAGCAGTCCTGTACACCTCCTTCCTGGGCTGACCCAGGGCAGACTGCCTGCTTCCTCCTCAGTGCAGCCTCAAGAACATTGAGGCGACCACGCCCTGTTCTAAGAGGGGGCAGGGCAGACTGCAGCTTCCGTTTAGTTCTCACAGGACTTCTAATCAAGTCCTGCAGCTGTGAGTTAGCTGAGTCATTGGAATTGTTCTGGGGCTGATCTATGCTGTTCCACTCATAGTCCTCACCTCCCCAGGGATTTGTAACCTGAGTTTTAAATGAGTTTAGAACATTCTTTTTTCTTTCTGGCTAACCCATCACATTGGTTAGCCCGGGTCAAAGTCACGCCAGGGCTAGGAGGAGCCTTCCCTGGCAAAAGCCGAACCTTAGTGCTAGGGTTGTGACACAGTGCAGACCGCAAATGACCGGGTCCACAATTCGCGAACCGCGAATTCGCAGGGGAACACTGTACACCCATACACATTGATGGTCTTCCCTATGACCGATAGAATCTTTCAACAGGAGATTGCAACATGTCATACCACCAGAATTGTTCACAAGTAGATCGCAGAGCACGGCCAAGACTTCCAGCTACTTCTCTGACCTCCGAATTCCCCAGACCTTAACCCAATCGAGCACATTCGGGTCTACCTCAATCAACAAGTTCAACGACTGGATCCACCACCACACATCCATCAGCAATTGTTGGACGCACTGCAGTCTGAATGGCTCCAGATACTTCTAGCAATTATCCTGCATCTTGTTGAGTTACTCCCATGGTGTTTGGCTTCCATCCTTGCTACCAGAGGCTGTTATTAGCCTATGGTCATAATAATGTGACTGGACCGTGTATAACTTGGATTGCATAGAATAGATGCACACACTAAACCTTTGCAAATAAAATTCCAGTGAAGTGAAATAGGCTAATGGTATGAATTAAGTAAGAGTGATGTATGTAAAAAATGAGTGGGTGGCACTCAATGTGAGGAACATTTGACATAATGGATACGTGCGAGTGACAGGTAGAATAACATCATCTTGTGGAGAAACATAATTATTTCAAAACAATCATGGTTTTCCTCTAGGGAAAAATCTAAATGTATCTGCTAAGATCTCAACACAAACAAAAATCACACTCAGGTTTGATTAAATTTCCTTTTCCTGGAGATTATATTTCCTTTCTTGGATCCTAATATTGTGGGCTAAAGTCTATAATTTTTTTATTTCCTTTTTTAATCTGTTGTATTTTTTTTTTATTAGTTTATATCAATCCATCCAAGGAATGAGCATTTATATTTGAAATTTGAAGAAATGAAGAAAAATCAGACACAATAATCTATTAGAGGCCCTTCAAATAAAGCCTAGCTAACAGACATTAGCATGTGCTAAAGGCCCTTTTTACAAAGCAGCAAGTCCCGGTGCAGCAAATGTGACACAGGGCTTAGGAATTGAATGGGCTGCTTTGCATTTGCTTTGTGGAAATCGCTACCTCAGCTTTGTATAAGAGGCCCCGAATATTGCACATTCTATTTTTTACCTATGGGCCACAAGGCACTTTGTCCAAATTCTATATATGGAGTCCTATGTGCACAGTTGATTTGCACACACAGTTTGTTTAATAAGCCAATCAGTGCCAATAATTGGCAATTAACACCTAATAATTGATGCTAATTAGAAGTTATTCACACAGCCTTATAGACACATTCTATAAAGTAGTTGCATCACCTCAAAGGGGGACATGGCCAGGGAAGGAGCATGGGTGGATCATGGCCTAAATGGGTTCACCTAAAAGTTATGTTGCATTCTGCCTCTAAGCATGATTCTATATAGTGTATACGTAGTGGGAGTCTTTTATAGAATCAGACTAAGTTCCATTCTGATTGGTGCTGATTTTTTTGGCACCATATATAGAATTTGGCCCTTAGTGCACGCTAATGTCCATCAGTGAGCACTAAGAGTTAGTAAAATGGCCCTTTAATGTGTCATTTGTGTAGAACGCTTAAGTGTAAGTAATTACAGCATCCTATATGACCCAAAATTTCGGTCTCCATGGAGGTCTCAGAATATTATTCTCTCTTTACTTTTTGCATGATTCATGAGCTTCCAGACTCCACTATTTTTGCCCACCATGGCCTTGTCCCATTAGAAATGACTTTATCCTTAATGTGAATAGCTGCCCATTAGGCTTCAGCATGATTTCAGAAATTTGACTGTGTTCATTTGTAAAGATTTCAACCTTTCAGATGAGATACTCGTCATTCCGGTAATTTGCATATAAATTGAGCAGGCTTTGTATTGTCTCCACTGCAATTCAATTTGTCCCTCATTGGCTTGGCTCAGTTCCCAGGCTTTTGGAAATACATGAGGACAGGAGGGCATTAGGTTCATTTTATCATGACAAGAAGATAGCATTTTGAATGGGGTGATAAAATCAGAGAGACACTGTATATAAAGATAACAAGAAAATCTGTGGTTTTATCTCCATTCTTTGTGGTTCTGGGATAATTCCTCTTAGCTGTCTCAGGTCCCCTTGCTGGCCAAGAGCTGATAGGTAATCCTTTCTCAGATTGAACCCTCACCTATCAATTGTGGGGTCCCGAGTTCATCATATCCATAGCAATAATAGATTATTTTGTTATCATATTTGCATTTAATTATTCACCTTTCCAAACCTTAGCTTAAGGCTAGTAACATGCTATAGCTAAGTCTGCCTCAAAAAGCACCAGATCACTCCAACTGATTCAAAATCGAACAAATAAACCATTAGTAGACAGTAATATAAGACAAAACTTTCTCCAGTTCTAACATAGCTTCATTGATTGCCTTTAAAAGCTAGAATTAAATTTGAAGTATTGATCGCAGTATTTAAAATCATATAGGCGCTCAGACTAGACTAAGACAAAAAAAATCCAAACTGTATAAGTATGTGAGGGGCCACTGAAAAGTTCTCAACCCAACCAAGAAGAGAATGATGTGGAGCCATGAGACTTACAAGTTATTCCACACTATTCTTGACACTTTTAATTTCATATCACTGAAATGAAAAGTGTCAAGAAAAGTGTAGAATAATTTGTAAGTCTCATGGCTCCACATCATTCTCGTCTTGGCTGGGCTGAGAACTTTTGAGCAGCCCTTTGTATGCCAGGTCACGAAGGTGTCAGGAAGGTGATGGGACTAAATCGCGCGAGACCACTGAGCGCAGACAACTGAGCGCAAGGTTGACGGCACGCCAAAGAAAAGCACTATTTTAAAGGGCTCCGACGGGGTGTGGGGGGGGAACCCCCCCCCCCACTTTACTTAACAGACATTGCGCTGGCGTTGTGGGGGGCTTGGGGGGTTGTAACCCCCCACATTATACTTAAAACTGAACTTTTTCCCTAAAAAACAGGCAAAAAGTTTGGTTTCAAGTATAATGAGGGGGGTTACAACCCCCCAAACCCCCCACAATGCCAGCGTGATGTCTTTTAAGTAAAATAGGGGGGTTCCCCACCAACACCCCCAATCGGAATCCTTTAAAATAGTGCTTTTCTTCAGCACGCCTTGCGCTCAGTTGTCTGCGCTCAGTTGTCGACGCGCTGTTGTCTCGCGCGATTTTGTCTATGAACCGGTCAGGAATTACATTCCTAAACTTGGAACCTACTATGTTTCCACTAGTGCTGCCTAATTCGCTGATTCAAATCGATTCACCAATTCACTTCGGTGAATCGATTCAAATTGATTCCTTTTCTTATAAAATTGGGCTTGCCATTTCAGTGACCAACCCTCCTCCCTGCAGACCTTCGAGCCTCCTAAAGCAGGAGTGGCAGCGCTCTGGCAGCAAAAATCCTGTCCTAAGTGTCACCTCTTGCTGGCCATCTACTGCTGCTGCTGCTCCTGCTTTAAGATGCCGAACATCAGAGCTCACAATGTGGGGGGTATCGGTCAGAAAGTGTTGCATAGAGGCATAGGCGCCAGGGCTGTGGGTGCCCGAGCACCCCCCAATATTTTGGGAACCTCATGTGACACATTACCCTTGGCCCTGTGGCTTTAGGGGGCTCCCCGAAGGCCGGCATGTTTTCCCCTTCTCTCCACCATCGTCTGGTTTCCCCCTGACCTCCTGGTCTCACTTTAAAAACTAATTATGGCCTGCAGAGGATCACCAGTACTGTATCAATTGTAGCAGGCTGGCATAAGCCTCTGATGCATGTTCCCTCTGATGCGGTCCATTCCAGATCAAAACAGGATATTACATCATAGGAGGGGCGGGACCGCAGCAGAGGGAACGTGTGGCGAAGGCTGCCGGCAGCATGCTAAAATCGTTACAGCACTGGTGATCCTCTGCAGCCATTCCAGACTTCAGGGGGCCCCCTGGTGTAGTTATTAGAAGTACACGGAAGGAGGGAGGGGGGCCTAAGAGAGAGGCATATGCCGGACTGAGGGGAGAGAGGTGAAGGGAAAGAAATAATGGGTTTGAAAACAGAGGAGAAGAAGAGACATGGTGGATAATGGGAGGGAGGGAGGGAAAAGAAAGGGAGAGAAATTGGACCCTGGGGTAGTGGAGAAAGAGGGAAAGATGCTGGATGAAAGGGTAGTTGAGAAAAGGAGAGATGGTGGATCTGGGGATGGTGGGATCCATCGCTGCAGCTGCTCTTTCATTTTTCAGTCTGCCGGCAGCGTGAGTGAAGTAAACACACTGCCTTCCTCATCTGGAAGCTTTCCCTCTGGCCATGTTTGACACTTTGCCAAGTGCTTGACAGTGTGACATGGATGGAAAAATAATTCAATGCCCCTGATGTAGTGCATTGAGGCAGTGAAACAAGTGGACCCTTGTCAGGAGAAGACTGAGAAGAGTGGTTGTGTCTTTGGAGCTTGTTCTAGTTTTTTGAACTTCATGAGATAAGTGATATGAAAGATTTTTACTCTGGGATGGTGCTTAAGAATTGACTTGGTGTTTTCACACTATTTATAGCACTTTGTACACTTTTGTACCCATCAACATTTTCAAGTTTATTGTTGTGGAGCCTTGCAACTAACCAAACATATACTGAAAAGAAAAAATTTAAAAGAACTGGTGTGAATGATCATTATTTACTTTTTGTGGAGTTGTTTTTTTTTTACAGACCCATGATGATACAGGCTCCAACGGGTGCCTTATGGGCCCAAGAGCCACAATATTGAGGTCTGTTTTTCTTAGGGTTGCCAGATTTTCCAATCAGAAAATCTGAACCCCCTAGACCCGCCCCCAGACCTGCCCAGTTCTGCCCATCCCAACCCTGTAACATCCTAATAGTAACATAGTAAATGACAGCAGATAAAGACCCAAATGCCAGTCTGCCCAACCATACATGCTCTATAAATTAATTTAATTGGTCCTTTTTCTTATCCCGCACCCAGTCCCACTCTAGCCCCACCCCCACTGCCTTCCTCCCTGCTTGACGATATTTGAGGTGGCTTTTCAAAACCCGGACAAAGTGCTGGGTTTTGAAAAGCTGTCCAGACCGCCGGACATGTCCTCAGAAGGAGGACATGTCCGGGGGAATCTGGACGTCTGGTAATCCTAGTTTTTCTCCACATGTTTCTTATGATTTACACATCTCATTTTTGTTTGGATGAATGGGGTTTACTCCAGTTCTTACCAATATCATGTTTCATTGGTTTTTTTTATATTGTTTATAGCTTTACGGCTGTGCCCATATCCAAGTACTTTGTTGCCCATATATATGGCAGGGATCCCTGTAGTATGGCATGCATTTGCTTTGTAGATTTTTGGTATGATGATTTTTGTGTGGATGTGCAAACTGAAGTAGTGCATGCTTAACCTTTTCCTATCGTGTGTCGGATGATGGGACATTCCAAAAACAGTGGGTAAACAGTCTGTATGGACTAATAAAGAGCCAGGAACACAAAATATTTGAATTTACAGACTTAGGACTTATTTACATTATGTTTACAATAGCCGTAAATGATAACGGTGAATAATACAAAACTTTGCTAAAATAATTACGATTGGAACCAGCGTAACGTAAAATTTATTACGATAGGAAAAGGTTAAGGCTGTGCCTTTGCGCCTAGTTCATGAATGTCTAATGTGAAGTCTCCCATGAATCTTGAGTTAGTGTCCTTGTGTGAATTGTGTGTACTGTATGAGCTAAAGGTTGTGCCACGCCTCTCTCTGGATGCAAGAATCCAAGGACTGGACAGCTTGAGCCATAAGCAGAGGACAGACAGAGATGTCCTCCCATATGTCATTCAGAAATTTATAAACAGGAAGAGGTACTGTGAAGACAAATTCTCACTGAGACTAAAAGAGTCTATGTTGGCGCAGGATCCCAAAGTGGAGAGAGTGTAAAGCTTGGTGATGAAAGAAACTCTAGACCCCAAAGACTGAAAATTGTTTGAATGGATCACAGACACAATGAAAGAACCGAACCAGGATTAATTCTGCAGCATTTACTTGTTTCAATGAACCTGAGTTGTCTTTGAGTGTTTGTGAAATGATCTACACCTGAGTCTTGAAGGGTTATCCCTTCCCCCAGGGAGAACCTGTTCCCTTGGAGAAGAGAATATGTGCATTGAATAAACAGAGGGAGAGGACTGAAATAAAATAAATGGTCTTGGAGATGTGAATGTGCCTCCACCAGTTTGAGTAGAGATACCTTACTATAGTATGCATTTAGACTGCAGGGAGAAGGAGTGGCCTAGTGGTTTGAGCTACAGCCTTAGCATAGAGAATGACAGGGGGACAAATTTTTCTCCATGCCCACAGGAACTCATTGTCCCATCCTGTTACTCCATTCCTGCAAATTCCATCCTCATCTGCAGAAGCCTCAAACACTTTAAAATCATAAGTGTTCAAGGGTTAAGGTTAAGGTAGAGCTTACAGGAACGGGGCAGGGACAGCGACAAAACTCACGGGGATGGGACGGGGAAATTGAGTTCCTGCAGGGACAAGGACATATTTGTCCCTGTATCATTCTCTACCTTATCACTCTGAGATTGTAGGTTCAAGCCCAGTGCTACTCCTTATAACCCTTGGCAAGTCACTTAATCCTCCATTGTCCTAGGTACACTAGTTAGATTGTGACCCACTGAGACAGATAGGGAAAAATGCTTGAGCACCTGAACGTAAAACTGCTTAGACAACCTCCATTTATAGGTAGTTTAGTTTAGTTTAGAGGTGGGACTGAAAATTTTCAGTTATCACTTAAATGAGCACATGATAGGACAAGTTGTGGATTATGGAACAATTTTCAAATAGGAATGTGAATTCAAGTTTAATCTAATTGTAAAATGAATTTGAATGCCAGCATATTTGATTAGTTTTGCCACAAAATAACTGAATACACAAGACCACGAGTTCATACAAATTGTCACACATCACATTTATTTTCATCTTAGGCAGGGGTCCCCAAAGTCCCTCTCTCTGACAGCGTACTGGTAGCAGCTGGATGAGGTAGAGATAGGCTGTAGATATATGAAGGGAATTACAAGAACAAAAGAACATAAGAATTGCCGCTGCTGGGTCAGACCAGTGGTCCATCGTGCCCAGCAGTCCACTCCCGTGGTGGCCCCTAGGTAAAAGACCAGTGCCCTAACTGAAACCAGCCCTACCTACATACGTTCCGGTTCAGCAGGAACTTGTCTAGCTTTCTCTTGAATCCCTGGAGGGTGTTTTCCCCTATAACAGACTCAGGAAGATCGTTTCAGTTTTCCACCACTCTCTGGGTGAAGAACTTCCTTACGTTTGTATGGAATCTATCCCCTTTCAACTTTAGGGAGTGCCCTCTCAGTCTCCCTACCTTGGAGAGGGTGAACAATATGTCTTTATCTGCTAAGTCTATTCCCTTCAGTATTTTGAATGTTTCGATCATGTCCCCTCTCAGTCTCCTCTTTTCAAGGGAGAAGAGGCCCAGTTTCTCTAATCTCTCGCTGTACAGCAACTCCTCTAGCCTCTTAACCATTCTAGTCGCTCTTCTCTGGACCCTTTTGAGTAGTATCGTGTCCTTCTTCATGTACGGCAACCAGTGCTAGACGCAGTATTCCAGGTGAGGGCATATCATGGCCTGGTACAGCAGCATGATAGCTTTCTCTAATCTGTTTGTGATCCCTTTCTTAATCATTCCTAGCATTCTGTTCTCCCTATTCGCTGCTGCCACGTATTGCGCAGACGGCTTCATCGACTTGTCGACCTGTACTCCCAAGTCTCTTTCCTGGGGGGTCTCTCCAAGTACCGCCCTGGACATCCTGTATTTGTATATAAGATTTTTTGTTACCGACATGCATCACCTTACACTTATCCACATTGAACCTCATTTGCCATGTTGAGGCCCATTTCTCAAGCGTGTTTATGTCACGTTGCAGATCTTTGCAATCCTCCTGAGTCTTCACTACTCTGAATAACTTAGTATCGTCTGCAAATTTTATCACCTCACTCGTCGTGCCAATTTCCAGATCATTTATAAATATGTTGAAGTGCACGGGCCCAAGCACCGAACCCTGAGGCACTCCACTGGTGATACTTTTCCATTCGAGTATTGTCCATTTACTCCCACCCTCTGGCTCCTATCCATCAGCCAGTTTTTAATCCACGTGAGTATTTTACCCTCGATTCCATGGCTTACAATTTTTCAAAGTAGTTGTTCATGCGGAATCTTATGGAACGTCTTCTGAAAATCCAGATATATAATATCGACTGGGTTACCTTTGTCTATCTGCATGTTTACTCCCTCAAAGAAATGCAGCAAGTTCGTCAAGCAAGATCTTCCTTTGCTGAAGCCGTGCTGGTTGGTCCTCATCAGATTGTGTTCATCAAGGTGCTCAATGATGAGGTCCTTTATCAACACCTCTACCATCTTTCCCGGTACTGAGGTCAGACTCACCGGTCTGTAGTTTCCTGGCTCACCCCTTGAACCTTTCTTGAAGATCGGCGTAACATTCGCCACCTTCCAGTCTTCTGGAATCCTTCCCAATTTAATCAACAGATTGGCTATTAGTTGAAGCAGTTCAGCTATAGCCCTTTTCTGCTCCTTGATTACCCTCGGATAGATGCCAACAAGTGGATAGTATCAATGGGTTATGTCAACAGAAATAAGGGGAATGTTGTGCTTCCCAATTTTTGGGGGGGAGGGGGAAAGATGGGGGATTAACTTTCTTATTTACTTAATTTGTATCTTGAAATATGTGTGTAACCCCTTTGTTTACCCAGTAACTTGCAAGGGGCACACAAAGTTATTTTTATTTGTAAGGACCAGAGTTGGTTCAATTTATCAGCTGGAGTCCCACAGCAAGCAAGCATCAGGCACTCCTCTCACTCCTGCATAGTAGACCACATCAAGATTAAAAACTCCAACTTTACTTCTTCCAAGGAACCAGAAGAGGCACTCTCTAAAAACTGTGAAACACAAAGGTTACAAAACAAAGTCCAATCCCAAACTATTCCCTTAAATATTCAGTTGTGCAGTCCAGATCCTGAATAGCACTAGAATAAGAATCCTCGCTGTTGGCTGGATTCTGATCAGATGGAGGGGATTTCCAAAAGACAAATTATCTGCCCTTTTTCAGTCCTTAAATCCCTTCTGGAGATAGTGCTACTGCCAACTAGCCCTCCCCCTTCAGAGATTCAAGCAATGAGGCTGGTTTCTCACTTAACATGGCTTCTAGAAGTTGCTGGAACCCATGCACTGGGTTTCCAATGGTCTCCTGGAGTCATTAAGTCTAACTCCCTTCTGTGAACTCCTGTTGATTCTCCTATTCTCATGGAAACTGCAGAAAGGATTAACCAACAGTCACACCTTCAAACAATCCCCCCACCTGGCAAACAGTTTAAAAGGACCTCGGTGCTACATGGGTCCACTCTCCCGATCTGCCACCTTGATTTACTTCACTGGCCACATACAATTAATGCCTAGAGACTGCAAACAGCTACCTGTATAAAAATGCACAGCACTGATGATTTTAAACTTTTCCTAATCTTTCCTAGCAGTCATGTAAAATATATGCACAAACTCTCCATACCCATAAAGCATAATATTTTCCATCCTGCTGCGTGATTATATTGCTTAGATCACAGTTCTTCAACCGCCGGTCCGCGGACCGGTGCCGGTCCGCAGAAAATTCCTGCCGGTCCGCGCAGGACTGGAGAGATGAACGCCGTTAAATTTTCTGCCCTGGTGGTGTTCGGAAATCTTCTGTTCCTCCAAGCCTCGGGCAATCAAGACAGGCTGCCGACGTCGGGCATTCCCTCTGTGAGTCTCGCCTATGCGGAAACAGGAAGTTGTAACAAAATAGGCGGGACTCAAAAGAGGGAAGGTCCCGATGTGGGCAGCCTGTCTTGATCGCTGCCCCGGCTGAGTCGCCGAAGAGGGCCGCGGGGAAAGTGCAGGCAGAGAGGAGATGGTCAGCGTGCGCGGGGAGGTCAGCGTTTCGATTGGGGCCATCAGCAGCGTTTGTGCTGAGAGTCTGCCCACGGCTTGTCTTGGGCGGCAGGGCCTGCGGTGCAAAACTGTTTTTTGTTTTTTTTTTTTGTTTTTTTTTTTGGGGGGGGGGTTCGCGAATGTGCAGGGAGCCTTCAACAGTGGCTGTCTCCTCTCCTAGCAGCTCTGTACTTCCAGGGCAGTGATTCACTTTGGCAACTTCCCCTTTCCTCAGAGGCGGCAACGGACCCAAGGCTGCCTAAGGAAATCACTGCTGCAGGCAAGTACTGAGAGCTGCTGGAAGGAGAGGAAGCCACTGTTGGAGGCTGGGAAGCTGATAGATAAAAGGAGAGCTGCTACTGCACCTGGAGGGAGGTAGAAAGAGAGATGCTGCTGGGAGGGGAAGAGGGAAAGGGAGGGGAAGAGAGCTACTGTTGGATAGGGGGGAGGAGGGAAGGGAGAAGGAAAAAAAGGAAGGAAACAGCTGGCAGGGAGATTAGAGGAGGGAAAGGGGAGAGACAGGAATGAGAAAGTAGAGAGAGATTGATGCTGGAAAGGGGGTCAGCAGAGAAATGAGAGAGGGATAAAGATGCTAGATCTGGTGTAGGAGAGATAAAAATGAAGAAAGCAGTGAAGCTGGAATGAATGATGTAAAAAGGAGAGAGGAGGCACAGGCTGGATGGAAAGGGGAGAGGGGCATAGAAAGAAGTCAGATACATATGGAAGGGGGAGAGGCCAGACAGTGGATGGAACGGGCAGACGCTGGAAGGAAGAGTGGAAAGAAGATGAAAGCAGAGACCACGAAAGGTAGAAAAAAAATCATTTTATTTCTATTTTGTCATTACAGTATATCAGATTTGAAATATATATCCTGCTAGAGACATAACTGGGGACTGCAAAGCCTAACACTATTCTTATCATGTGTGATTGCAGTATTCTGTTAGCATGATATTTCTGTGTAGCATTCTGTAATAATTTGGCTTGTTCAGTTTTCTTGATAGTAGAGGGGATATATGTGAAGGGGAGGGGAGACAGGGGTTTTGTTGGTCCTTGCTCTGAATATTTATATTTATAAAATGACAATTGTACAGAATATTGTTTCTTTTTATACTTTAATAAAATACGTTCAATATAAAATCATAACTGAGGCTTGTGCAGATGGGATCAGATGGTTTGTGGGGACCGAGCTTGCGGAGACGGGGCGAAAATGTGTTTTTTATTTCGGTCTTAGTAGTTTGCCGGTCCACAAAATAATTATTTTATTTCTGCCGGTCCACGGGTGTAAAAAGGTTGAAGAACACTGGCTTAGATGACTGTATTATTAGAATTGATTGCAATTCCTGGGTATGTCCTTGTTTTTAACTTGTGATTTGCATTGAATTTGTTGCAGATATATGCGGAATATAAGAATAAATGTTATGTTAAGGCAGTGAAGGAGGAGGGTTTTCATGATATTGGATATTAGGATAGTTGCACACTTGCTCTACCTGGTTGTCAGAAACTCCCTAGACCTGGGGCAGTGGAAGTGGCCCTGAAGCTACTGATCAAGAAGTGATGAAAAATATTAGGATATTTTCACTGGAGTGTGAAGGGTAGACATAAACTGTGTGAGAAGCCAGAAGTGGCAGGAGTACCTGTGCAGCTCATTCAGAATCTGGAGAGGTTAACCCTTTCAGGACCATAAGGATAGTAGGCCAATTTTTGTGGTTTTGACGACATTTTTATGGTAAAAAGGGCTTGCAGATGCCAAAAAATTGATTTTTTTTTGTGAAATATCATTATTTTTATTTAAAAAATCAAACTTCTGGCTTATGGACAGTGTGGCAAGTGAATCTTCTCGTCAATCTGGCAACGACGCTAATGAATGAATGTCGGAACCAGTTTGTTTACATAAAGGCAGTATCATATGGAATCCGTACATATCAAATTTAGAACTGTAGACTATCCCAATCAAAATTTATAGGATTTTAAAGTTATGGGACAAATATGTCCCTTGGTCCTGAAAGGGTTAAAGGAGCAATGGCAGCCTTAAGTGCCCTGGTTATTGAAGACGGTCCCTATAGAATGTCCTTTGGGACAAAACTGAAGTCATTCAAAGATGACATGGAGGAAAAGATTCATAACAGCGACCCTGAACATTCTCGTCACAGTGGTGAAAATTCTACAGGCGATGGGAAGACTGTTTTCAGCGGTGATAGGGATTCACTGCAAAGGCTTTGATGCTGGTGTTGCATGTTCAAGTGGGAAAAAGTTGAAATTCCTCATGAAGGAGGATGCTTGTGTGCTAACTACGCTCTGTGAAACACAGATGACACTCTCTTCAGTACAACATTCTGACTTAACTGGAAAGAGAAGCTGAGGACTAACACAGAGGAAAGGGGGACAGAGGACCAGTGGAGATGTAGCAAGGGAAGTACTGTTGCTGCCTCTTGTTATTTGCTGCAGTTTCTTTTTCTCCAGCCTCATTGCTGTCAGGCAAGCAGTGGTGTTAGCATGAACAGCGCCATCCTCTCAGCTCCCCTCCCCCAACTTTATGTGCCAGTGGTCTGTGAGCTCAAATATCTTCACTGACAGAAGCCTCAGATACAGTGATGAGAAGCAGAAACTAGAGAGCCCATTGCGGCCATGGCAACAGATCCCTTGACATACTAGGCAATCTGCCTTGCTTGCTCAAGTTGCCTAGCATCTCTGGTCCTCAGCACTAACAGTCCAGACAAACAGCCCCGACACATAGCCTTGTAACAAAATAGCCCTTGTCAAAAGGCACCTAACAAAATAGCCCCTGAAACACAATAGCCTCTAACATTTCTTTTCTCTCCATGTCTGTCATCCATTTTCTCTCTGCATCCCAATCTGGCCTGTCCAGCATCTCTCCTCTGTGTCCCTGTTCAACATCTTCTGTCTTAGTACTGGTGTTCCTTATTGCTCAAAAATGCCTTAGGAAGAGATAGCAGGGATTTTCTTTCCCCTTTGCAGAAGTCCTCAGTGCCTTCAGGTATTCCGGTCCAGGTGATAGAGCCTTCCAACTTGTCTTGCCACTGCATTGGCACTCTTCAGGGGTCTTAAAGCCTATTATGCTGTTTGTTGGTTCTTTCTCCTCCATCTCTCAGGAGCTTATTCCAAACAGTTCATGAAGCCTTCCTTTAGCTCAGGGGGGATCTCCATCTGTACTTCAGGTTCCTATGCTGAGCCCATGCAAGCACGCATCTTATCTGACCATACTCCACTCTTGCTGCTTGGCCTTATGTTGCTTATCTTACTGCTGGTTTGACCTTTCTTCCACTGCTCTGGCCTCTTGCAACCAATATTGTCAACCGTTCTACCCACTGCTACTGCTTCTGGGGTCTTTACCACAGCACATTTTCTGATCTTTACCTAAATTCCAAGCAGTTAGTAGTCCCTATTCTCTAAGAGCCAGCATCTCTTCTCACCCCTGTCCCCCTCAGCCAGCATCTCTCCCTTCCCTAGTCTCTGCCCCCCCCCCCCCCCGCCATCATCTCTCTCTCTGTCTCCACTAATACTCACCAAAGCCCGAATCTCACATCTCTTCTCTCTCCCCATCCTACCCCCACCCCTGCTAGTCTGGAAAGTAAACCTTTATTGCATGGCAGGTATTGAAACACCCCCCTTCCGCGGGTCCAGCAGTTTCTCCTACCTCTCTCTGGGTCCAATAAAAGTACAGTCTTCACTGGTGATTAATGAAGGCCACCATCAGCCAGCCCTGGAGCCTTCCCTTCCACCAGTCCCACCTGCATGGCAACAGGACATTGCTTTCCAAGGAGAGGAAAGATGTCCGAGAGGCTGTGGTGGCCTGTAATAATTGCTAGCACAGATCACACATTTATAGGACTCAGGTGGGGAGGGGGAGGTAGGAGAACATGCTGGACATGCAGAGTATAGGAGACAATGGTGCTTGTCACAGGGGTAGGAGAACAGGCAGAGGGGCAGGGACTGAACAGCTCATAGAAGGGGACCTATATATTTTTTTAATTCCTCCCCCAACCCTGACAAAAAGTTAAAAAGGATCTCAGTGCTGCATAGGTTCTCCAGATCTGCCACTGTGACTTGCTTCACTGGCTACATGCAACTCGGCAGCATAAGCTTTCAAAGCTCCAGTTCTTTCCACATCCTCTTCATAGACTCCACATGATCGAAGGCTCCACCTGCACTGTGTAATTTTTTTAAACAGGCGGCAGAGCAGAGGTGGGGCCTGGCCTACAGCCTCATCAGTGATTCTGCACACAACAGGTAAATTCTGCGTTGCTGACTTGCGCAGAATTTTATCAAGAGTACATATTATACTAGGGTTACCAGATGTCCGGATTTCCCTGGACATTTCCTCCTTTTGAGGACATATCCGGGGGTCCGGACAGCTTTTCAAAACCGGCACTTTGTCCAAGTTTTGCAAATCCTCTTCAAATCGTATCGGGCAGGGAGAAAGTCCATGAATGCGCAGTTCCATGTGATGACATCATGCCGTCATCGTGTGGCATCTGCACATGTGCGGACTTCCTCCCTGCTCAACAAGAGCAATAGCAGGGGCAGAACTGGGCAGGCCTGGGGGTGGGTCTAGGGCAGCGGTCTCAAACACGCGGCCCGCGGGCCACATGTGGCTCTCCAAGTTTTATTTGCGGCCTGCAGTCTGGACTGGATCATTCCCTTCCTTTTGGAGCAGCAGCGGGTCTGGCCGGTTCGTTCCGTTCAAAGCCGCGGGTTGGCGGCTCCTTGCGCTATTCACTCCTGCATCGGAAGCCTCTCTGATATCACAACATCAGAGAGGCTTCAGACGCAGGCGCGGATCTCGCAAGGAGCCACCACCCGCGGCTTTCAATGGAATGAGCCGGCCAGACACGCTGCTGCTCCAGTGGCGTACCAAGGGGGTGCGGTCCGCACAGCTGGTCACCTTCCACTGTTCTTCCTAGAGTGCGGCTTGCAGCTCGTCTAGAGCAGGGGTGCCCAACTGCTTCCCTTCCCTTCTCACCGCTGCCATCGGGGAACAGGCCGGCACCATGCTCTTTGATCTCCCTGCTTATCTCGCCGCCCAACCTCAATTCTGACGTCGAGAGGACGTTCTGGCTAGCCAATCGCTGCCTGGCTGCCCGGAACGTCCTTTCCAACGTTAGAATTGACGTCAGGCGGCGAGAGTTGGTCGGCCCCGTGGAGATCTCGGCCTGTTCCCGATGGCAGCAGCAGCAGCCTATTCCCCGGCGGCGGTGGCATGGGGGAGGGCAGGAAGGAAGAAAGAAAGAAGGGGGTGGACAAGGAGCCAGAAACAAAGCTAAAAATGAGACAAGGAATCAGAGAAAGACAGACATAGAAAAAGAAAGAAAAAGTTGGGGGAGGGAATGAGGTCTGGAGTAGAGGAAGCATACAGGAGGCTGAAAGAAGAGAAGAAATATTGGATGCACAGTCAGAAGAATAAAGTGCAACCAGAGACTGATGAAATTACCAAACAAAGGTAGGAAAATGATTTTATTTTCAATTTAGTAATAGAAATGTGCCAGTTTTGAGAAAGAAAAGATATTAAACTTTAAATGTGAGTGCTGCAGAAAAAATAGTTAATATCTTATTAAAGAAATGACAATTTTGCCTAAGGTAAAACTGTTAAAGGAAAGTTTTATAAACTATAAAGAGTTTAACCTCAGGCAAAATTGTCATTTCTTTAATAAGACATTAACTATTTTTTTCTGCGGCCCTCCAAGTACCTACAAATCCAAAATGTGGCACTGCAAAGGGTTTGAGTTTGAGACCTCTGGTCTAGGGGGTCCTAATTTTCCGATTGGAAAATCGAGCAACCCTATATTAGCCTTCATGCTAACGGGCTAGGCGTGTGTTGCCATTCATGCAGCAACAAGATAAAGTTAAGTGCTGCTAGTTATTTATTTAAGTATTTATTCGCACAAGTCACAGTTAACACGGTGCTTATGATGCAATAAGGTTTATAAAAGAGTATGAAAACCCAATGAAAGATAAACTGTACTCCTGCTTTTATCTGTCTCAATGCCATTATTGAACAGTGCAGGACTCTGAGGGTTTCATACTCTAAACACTCTAGTTTGGCTGTTGTAGTCAAGAGTCACACAAATTCATTTGTTGTTTCTTTATTCACTGGACGGAACTTGTTACCATTAATATTGAAGTAGTAAACCCTATATTATACCATTTTTAAAGCAACTTCATTGATTACCCATCACCTGGCAAATTTGTTTTAAAAATTTAACATTGATTTTTAAGATTCTTGCTGATAGCCGTTATGCTTGGTACTACTTTGAAGATGCATATTCTGGGATGCTCTTTGCAATCTGCTAGTCAGGATGTTTTAGATGTTCCAAGATTTAAACAGATTAGGCTTGATATGTACAATTTGATATGTCAATTTTTACAGTGGCTGGTCCTTCTACGTAGCATGCATTACCAAGAGACCTGAGAATTGATCCCTTGCCTACATTTCAGACACAGTTGAAAGCACATTTGTTTCTACAAGCATTTCCTTGATTTTGTATTGATTATGTATGTTATTATACTGCTACTGTAAGTCTGACATGGACTGTGCATTCATTTTGTGAGCCACCAGATTTTTGTAGGGCGGCATATAAGAAATTTGTACTTAAATAAATAAATAAATACCGTGTTTCCCCGAAAATAAGACAGTTTCTTATATTAATTTTGGGTCCAAAAACGCACTAGGGCTTATTTTCAGAGATGTCTTCCTCTCCTCTACCCCAATTCTTCCTCTTTCCTTTCTCTCCCCCCCCCCATGTGCAGCATCATTCCTCCCCTCTCACCCATCCCCTTGTGCAGCAGAACCTCACCGACCCTCCCACCTTGAGACTGACATACCTCTGTTCCAAGGTCTCCTACAGCAGCAGGGATGGGGGTTGCTGAATTGATGAATCGGATTTTTTTTCAGCAAATCAGGCAGCACTAGTGTCAGGGATGGAGTCAGGGAGTGTCAGGGATATTCGGGTGGGATGGGGGTAGGGCTTATATTAGGAGCATCTTTAAAAATCATGCTAGGGCATATTTTGGGGATAGGTTTATTTTTGGGGAAACAGGGTAGATGAACCATTGGTCTGACCAAGTATGGCTAATCTTATGTTCTTATAGTCTACCACCACTTTATTCTGCAGTTCCAATCAACCCAATCCTAATAAAATATAATTTTGGTGTGGAAGTCAGATGCTTCTGGCCTACCACTTTCACTGAGCCTTGGACTCTCTCATCAAAGATATTTTCAAATTCTCATTGCTGTACCCCGTTGACTATACACTACTCCAAGAACATCAGTTTTCCAGGTACTGTAAAGGTGCATTATAAACAGCTATCCAGTTTTTCTCAATGACTGAAGTCCATTCTACAGTGTTATCAGCTGTTCCTATTCAGAAGTAGGGCCCTTCAACCTATTTTGCTGCTGTGTCCAATGCTTTCTATCTTATTTCACGTTCCCTTTTGTAAAGGAATGTCGATACAAAAATTTTTTTGATAGATTACTTTCATATCAGGCTGCGATCAGATACAAGGAATTTAGTCGGTTAATAGCTAATGCTACATCATACAAACATCTCAAGAAACTCCTGAAAACCTACTTATTTGACAAATGTCTATAATATATAATTGTGACATACTAATTTGCTTCTATAGTTCCTGAGATTTTCTCAGAATCTTAAAGTTGTAAACTGCATTGAACCATATTATGCAGTATACAAATGACAATGCAATGTAATGTAATCTTTTGGTAGCTAAGGGCCTTCCAGCCAAGTGAGTGCCACATTGACCATCTTCCAGTGTTCCTGTATCTTCCAACTAATGTTCCTGCTGTTTTAACCTATCCACAGTGGCTTGGGGGATCATCCTACCGGTGGTGTTGCTGCGTTACTGCTCTGCCAATGCCTTGGAGTCTTCCTGCCAATGCTGGTGCATTTTATTGCTCTCAAAATGCTTTGCCCTTTTTCACTCACTTGTGCCACTCTTTCTGATGGTGGTTTCTTATAGTCTTCCTCCCATTGTCTTTGTCCTTTGCCCCTCTTCTCGTGTTTTGGAGAGTTTGACACCCCTCATGACATGTAGTACTGTTGCCTCTGTTACAGATGCTTACCAGTAAGTTTCAGATAGGTATGACTGAAAATGGATGGCAAGTCCCATCATTTCAGCACGCCCCATAGACTTGACTAGAAATGAATAAGAGAAATGCACAGATGATTTGGTATATGAACACTAACCAACTGGGATTAATACCAGCTGATATGAAAATTTTTGGCATGCACATCCTTCTTTTCAGATGAATTCTCTGTGGATTTATAAGTGCTTGCCCATGGAGAAAGACATTTAGATAATTGTCCCTAGGCTTCTGTATAAAAAAGTATGCACACTGACGACAGCTCTTATTCTTCTCCCTTCTGTGATAGGGGAGGGCCTGAGGCAGACCAGAAGAAAGAAGCACAGGGATTTCACGTTGAAATTTGTAAGCCTGAAAGCACCATGGGGAGAAAGAAAATTGTTACTCTGATTTCCTGTGTTTAAATTATTATAATTAGCAGTCATCATTCCATAAACTATGCCTAAGGGCAGGGTTTGCGATTACCACTCTCAGATTTTTGGGGTTTTTTTTAACAATCTGTAGTTTGAGGATACATTTACTATAACAGAGTGCTATTCTGTACTGAAAAATGAAGCAAGGCACCTTTGGGGACTCATAATTCCAGATGGTCACCGGTCACTCCAGTTATTTACACGGGACAGCATGCCAGATTTGGTAGATGACACACTAGTAACTTGAGGGGCCATCTTCAGAACCAGTTGTTTTTAAACTTCTGACTGATATGTAAATAAGTTTTGGCTGTGTGAGTCTCTGTATGGCCACAATTTATGTATATATCTAGAGGAGAAGCTAGTGATGTGCCGGGGCCCCTCCTCAAGATAGTTGCATAAATTTTAATCTAATCTAATCTAGTATTTCTGAGTCACGCTATGCCTAAACAGGTTCAAGGCGACTTACAATATAAGGAATTACAGAATGTATATGCTACATTATAGCAGTTTGAGGAGGGTAGAATTATGAATGGAGAAATAGGGAAAAGAGAATGGAGGTTCTAGGACTACAGTATGCTGGTATAGCACTTGAGTAACATGTGGGATTTAATGACATTGGGTATTTTGAGTTAATGAATGAACATTATACATATCCAGGTTGGGGGGGGGGGGTTAGGGTGGGAAGGGGGGATAAAACAGTTTTATATTTTATTGTTGGAATAGAGTGCAATATGGTACGTTACTTGAATGTTCATGTGTTTGCATTTTGTATTTGATATCAAAAATGAATAAAGAATTTTTTTTTTTTTTAAAAAGGTATTTTGAGTTAGTTGTCTACGGTGTGTATGCTTTCAAAGAAGAGATTTTTTACATTTTTTTCAGAATCTGTTATAGAATGTTTCCATCCTGATGTCAGTCAGGAGGTTGTTTCAGCTCTTGGTGCCAAGATACGTGAAGAGCAATATCTGAATATCAGAAGTGATATAGATAGGGGTCAATATTGAAAGCAATTTAAACAGCCAAGAGAGGCTTCAGGCTGGTTAAATCACTTGTCTGGGGCTATCTGCTGATATTCCCTGACACTTAACTGGTTAGTACTATTGAATATCAGCATTAACTCATAAAGCTGTAGCTGACTATTTTTTGGGCGGAGTCAGAACATATTGGTTTAGGGCCTGATTCTATAAGTGGCTAGGTTAGGTGCCACTGGGTGCCCTAATCATGGACACCTAGTGACATCTAACTACAATTCATGCCAAACTTATTTGGTTTTTAATGAGTTAAATAGGGTGGTAATTGACCACACCTTCCAAAACCCATTAAAAAATAAATTTTAAAATTGCTAATTTAGGTTGCACACTGATATCCATGCAGCACCTAGCGATACCTATGTCGCGGCGCCCTCCAATGCCTACCTGAAAAGTAGACATCGTTAGTGGCCAAAAGTAGGCATGGTTAACTTAGGCATCGCTAGATGTTGTAGTTAGGCGCCAGTAAATTAGGCCAGTTAAAACCAAGCCTAATTTACCAGCACCTACCTCATAGAAACATAGAATATGACGGCAGAAAAGGGCCATCGGCCCAACATGTCTGCCTACTCAAAGAACCTTCCCCCCTAAGCACTTCCTCGAAGTAAACCCAAATATTTATCCCATTTTTTTTTAAATCGAGCACGTTGCTGGCCTCAACTTCCTGAAGTGGAAGATCATTCCAACGATCAACCACCTTTTCGGTGAAGAAATACTTCCTAATGTCACCATGAAATCTCCCACCCTTGATTTTTAATGGATGCCCTCTTGTTGCTTTAGGTCCTGTAAGGAAAAAGATATCTTCTTCCACCTCAATATGGCCAGTAACATATTTGAACGTCTCTAGGACACCGAGCGACACCTAAGTTACTTAGGCACCACAAGATGTGATTCTACAAGGGTAAATAAAAAAGTAAAGGCAAAATACATTTAATGGTTTTAATAAAAGTAACTGTGAACAATTGAACATATTACTTTTCCATATAGTCCCTGTGCAAGACAACGCATTTGTTGTATCGTTCAACTAGCTTCTGCATTCCTGTAGAGAAGTTTTTCGGCTTCTCCTGAAGCCAGGTAGCACTACTTCCTTTACTTCATCATGCATTGTCTTTTGCTCTTTGAGTCACAGTGATACACCCATGTATCGTTGCCGGTGACAATCCTCTCCAGAATACTCGGATCTTCTTCATACCGTCTCAGGAACTGGGACGCAACCTCCACACACTGCTGCTTGTGCAGATCAATAAGCTGTTTGGAAACCCATCATGCACAGACTTTCCTGTCCCAAGTCATCGTGCATTATGGCAAATGCAGATCCATAGCTGATATCCAAATTTGCAGCCAATTGAGACACTGTTATCGGTCAGTCTTCTCTAATCAAGGTATCCGCCCTGTCAATGTGCTCAGGGGTCGGTGCTGGGACCAATCCTGTTCAATATATTCATCAACGACTTGGAGACGGGGACGACATATGAGGTTATCAAATTTGCTGATGACACCAAGCTTTGCAGCAGGGTTAGAAACGCGGAAGACTGTGAGGTCCTGCAAAGAGACCTAACAAGACTGGAAGAGTGGGCAAAAAAATGGCAAATGAGTTTTAATATAGAGAAATGTAAGGTCATGCATGTAGGGAAAAAGAACCCGATGTTCAGCTACAAAATGGGGGGATCACTGTTAGGGGTAAGCAACCTTGAAAGAGACCTGGGGGTGATGGTGGACACAACATTGAAAGCATCAACTCAGTGCGCAACGGCCTCAAAGAAAGCGAACAGAATGTTGAGTATCATTAAAAAGGGTATCACGACCAGGACGAAGGAAGTCATCATGCCGCTGTATCGTGCAATGGTGCGCCCACATCTGGAGTACTGTGTCCAGTACTGGTCGCCGTACCTCAAGAAGGACATGGCAGTACTTGAGGGGGTCCAGAGGAGAACAACTAAAATGATAAAAGGTATGGAAAACTTTTCGTATGCTGACAGGTTGAAGATGCTGGGGCTCTTCTCCCTGGAAAAGCGGAGACTTAGAGGAGACATGATAGAAACCTTCAAAATCCTGAGGGGCATAGAGAAAGTGGACAGGGACAGATTTTTCAGACTATGCGGAACCACTAACATAAGGGGTCACTCGGAGAAATTGAGAGGGGACAGGTTTAGAATAAATGCTAGGAAGTTCTTTTTTACCCAGAGGGTGGTGGACACATGGAACGCACTTCCGGAGGTTGTGATAGCCCCGAGTACATTGCAGGGTTTCAAGGAAGGTTTAGACAAGTTCCTAAAAGATAAAGGGATTGAGGGTTACAGATAAAAAGAAGAGATAGGTTACAGAAATGGACAGGAACCACATTACAGGTCATAGACCTGATGGGCCGCCGCGGGAGCGGACCGCTGGGTGCGATGGACCAATGGTCTGACCCAGTGGTTGGCAACTTCTCATCTTATCTTATCTATCTTATCTTATCTTATCTTGTATGCACGATGTTGATAGGCAACCAGAATGACCTATTACATCTGTTCTTCCCACTTTAAAACTTTTTACCCACTCATAAACCTTTCATTGATTCATGGTGCTATGTCCATACTGAGTCAACATCTGATGGTGAATTTCCATAGGTTTCACTCCCTCTGCCCAAAGAAAGCGCATGTTGTTCTTTGATGGTGCAATCTTGCAATGGAGCGTCCATGTTTCTGACCTTGTGGCTGCTAGTGCTGCCCAATTCAGTGAAAAATATTTTGATTCGATTCAATTCACCCTGTTGAATTTATTTTTCGATTTGATTCGATTCATTTTCAATGACACAGCTTTTTAAGTTTAAACATTTTATTTAAATAAGGCAATATCAAGGAAATCGGGCGGCACTACCATATTTCCCCTCCCCAGCTCCCCCGATTCTCAGCTTCCCCAGGCCCAGAGCATCACCAAAGAAATAGGCCCCATATTCCTCCTCCCCAGCCCTCTTCCCGATTCTCAGCTTCCCCAGAGCATCCCCAAAGGACCCCATATTCCCCCTCTCCAGCCCCCCTCCCCAATTCTCAGCTTCCCCAGAGCATCCCCAAATAAAGAGTCTCCATATTCCCCCTCCCCCAGTCCCAAAGCATCCCCAAAGAATTAGGCCCCATATTCCTCCTCCTCAGCCCCCTCCCCGATTCTCAGCTTCCCTAAAGAAAGGTCCTCAGCTTCCCCCTTCCCCCCCCCCCAATTCCATAGCCTCAGGAAAAGAAGAGAGCACTGCAGTAGAGAGATCCTTTACTTACGCTGAAAGTTAGATGCGGGGACTCAAGAGGAGACATACTTTTGGGAACGAGCCAGCCAAGAGCCAACAACTACAAAAAAATCAAATGTGCTTGTAAGTTGCCATTGATGCCGCCGCCGCCGCCGCCACCGCCACAGATCGCACACTCGCTTTTCTTTCTCCTGCGCTCATTGGCTGTGAGCGCCTCCACCTCCCCCGTCTATTTCCCCGCCCACTGCCTGGGGAGATGGGCTGCAGCTTTTCCACGGCCACCACTGGTGCCTAAATCGGCAGCTCCCGGGTTTGCCTTTCCTGTTGCCTCCAGCTCTTTCACTTTGAAATGTCTGCATTAGATGAAGGACTCCGGCGGCCACGGCAGAGGGAAAGCCTGAATGCGAGCGGGTCTCAAGAGGGCCGACCTTTGAATTGGTGAGTTCGATTTTTTGTGCAAATGAATAGATTCGAACCGATTCACCCAAAGTGAATCGGTGAATCGATTCGAATCACGAATCGAGCAGCACTAGTGGCTGCCACACGACTAAAGGCCGAGTGCTGCACTATGCATGGACAAACTATCCAACAGGCAATGTATGAGTACATATATTGCATTTTGCTACCTCTGTTCCGGTTATTGCATAATTTAACAATTGCCTTTAATTTTTGATTCATGCTCGTATAAAGGATGCCTAGCAGTTGATTGACAACCATGTGGAACAACGCCTAGAAGTTAAGCACTGTTTATAGACCCTTAATGCCATTTTTCAGCACTTAACCATCTAGGTTAACTGGACAAATTTGACCACATAAAACCCAGTCCTATCTTTGTCCAGTTTCTCTTATATGATTAAGGCCCTCTTTTACTAAGCTGCAGTGGAGGTTTCTACTATGGCTCGGGGTGCTAAATGCTCCAACATTCATAGGAATTCTATGAGCATTGGAACAGTGTCAGAGCATTTAGCGCTCCAGGCTACAGTAGAAACCTCTACCACAACTTAGCAAAATGGAGGGTAAGTGCTGAAAATTGCACTTAACCAGATAAGGGATAATCAGCTGCAGAAACCTGAATATCCATTCTTAGCATCCAGCCATGCCCAGTACGGAATACCTGGGCATAACTCTGCTGGCAGCTAAAAAAAAAGCTGATTGAAGGAGGCTGAATATTTACCCCTTAGTGGTGATCATCCAAGTCTGACTGCAAAAATAGCAGGAGTAATTTTTATAGAAGTGCATGAGTTATTTGTACAATGTTCTGCCAGACTATTCATATCTGTATAAAGATATACAGGTCAGTGTCTTATCTAGTCTCTATGCTCAATGTTGGCTTTTGCTTTTTTAATCACTTGTAACAACTAGGGGTGTGCATTCGATGGAATGGTCTTCAATGGAATGGTCTTCCATGTCAGGTAGTTGAGGCCAGTAACGCGCTCGACTTCAAGGGACGATGGGATAAACATGTGTGTTCGCTCTGGGGAAATGCTTAGAAGGAGGGTTCTTGTTGAGGGAGGGTTCTTTGAGTGGGCAGACTTGTTGGGCCGACGGCCCTTTTCTGCCGTCATACTCTATATTTTTATGTTTCTATGATTCATTTGAAATGCTATTTCTACTATTGTTTCATACAAATTTTACCTGATTTTATTCCAAGCTTTACGCTTGGGTTAGTGGCTTCTTATTTCACCCAGTTATTTGAGGACACTTGACTTTCTGGACTGATTCAGCAGACTGCACCTTACCTCTCTCTGGCTTGCCCCTTCTTTTTTTCTCATTGCTTCTCTTTTCTAGTACTTTAATTATATTTGTAAAGTGTTCTGATGTTCCAGGTGATGGGCGGTATGAAAAGCACTGTATAAAATAATAGAAAAACCTCTGCAATAGTTTTCTTGTCATGTCATCAATAGTACACACATACACACTTTTGAAGAATAACGCAAACTACTGAAGAACCATGGCACTTTACTGAAGACATTACAGCCCTAAACAAAACTTTTTTTTAACCCCCAAAAGCCCCAAAGCCAATGAGAACTGAAAATGACAAGATGAATGAACCATTTTCCAGGGTACACTCCTAATAAGTAGGGATGCACTTTTGTTTCAAAACGACATTTTAAAAAAAACTCCCAAGGACGATTGCCTCATTTCAATCATTTTCCAGATAAAATGGAAGAAGCAAATGAGATTTAGTTCTATTTCATATTTAGGTTTTAATGTGTACTAAATGCAACCATCTCTGGGAAAAGGTGATGGGATCTAAAGTAGTGAATGGCCAGTTTTTATGTCATAGGTCAATAACTAGTCTTAAAAGTTCCATATTTGATTTTTTTTTTTTTTTTTTTTTTTACTGTTTGGACTGTTGTATTACAGATTGTTTGCTGTAACAGAATTCATTCAAACCTCATTCTGATTCTGGAGACGTTAGTCAACATCTCTAAGAGATGGTCATAAATAGTTTTAACATGTATTAAAATTATTTATTGCACATTAAAAAGAAATAAAACAAAATAAACCCACAACCAAAAAGAGATGAAAATTCCCTGTATATCCCTGACTACTACCTATAACTATGTATAAGGGACCACTAAAAAAGTTCTCAGCCAAGCCAAGAAGAGCATGATGTGGAGCCATGAAACGTACAAGTTATTCCACATTTTTCTTGACACTTTTCATTTTAATGATTTGATATGAAATGAAATGAAAAGTATCATGAAAAGTGTGAAATAACTTGTAAATTTCATGGTTCCACATCATTCTCTTCTTGGTTGGGCTGAGAACTTTTCAGCGACCTGTTGTAGGGTAAGGTAAAGAGATTTGATAATCAAAGTAGTTTTACATTTATTAACATGAATTAACATTTCTGTGATAAGCGCAATGACTAAAACAGATCATATATTTCAATAAAGGAATTATTCCAAAACTAGCATTCTCTAGTTACTCCATGCTGTCCACAAATAGTTTCTCTACATTCAAGTCATTTCTCGAGTGTACCTTTCATAACATCCTAACCCCACTGCTCTCACTTATCTTGCTTGCTTAAACCTTAGATTGGAAGCTCCTTGATTTATTATACTGCAATGATGTGAAACAATTCAGAGTTTGTTTTGTCTGTTCTGCTCAGAATTGTTTGTCCCCTTACCAGCTATCCTAATTTGTCTTCAATAGCTTTTCTCCATCAAATACAATTTAAAAAAAAATCTTCTAACTTAAACCGCTCATTTCTTTTTCTTATGCTATTGGAATAGGCAAGATACCTTGAATGATTTAACATAGTAATCAGCACTAGACAGAAAAATGTTATTTTTTAATTTAGTCATCCTAATTGTATTCATATTGTATGCTCCTTGGGGAAGGGACCACTCCACCCTCTATCTGCAAAGTAATTGTATAGCACTATGAACAATGACACTTAATAAAATCAACATAATTAGTACTACTTTTTCAATGCATTTTTTGGGGTCGTAAGCGATACCCTGGAGGTTTTGTCTCAGCAGCACAATAATTTGTGAACTGAAAAGGCTATTATTCTGGTCTACTCATTATAGTTTGTGTAATCATCAAGATATAGGAAAGCTAACCACAGTAGGTCAATCTCCTGTTTCTGAATGCATTCCGGTCTTCTAATCTGCTGCCTCGTAGCTGTACAAGCTCATTGGATCAATGCTTCCTTATTGCACTACCTCAGCTGAAAATAGGTGATGCAATCAGCCTATTTTCCTTTTTCTTCAGCACTGAAAATAAAACATTAGTCTTAATATATTGTTTTCCATATGCATCCTAAACCCAAACCCAGTTAGTCCTACTGCTGGTGCCTCACGAGAAGAATGTATTAAGTTATGCCAGAATACTGTAATAGTCACACTAAAGAGGTCAATAAGAATGTTACTGGCTGGTAAATTTGCTGGGTATTCCTAAATGGACAAATATTAAAATTTTTCCTCTTTCCCTGTAAGCTGCCCTGGTATCTGACGCAGGTGCTGGAAGTATAGTATATCAACCAGGTTGAGCCCTGAGGTCAGAGGGGACACTAAAAGTAGTTAGTGAAGGGCTGACAAGTGTACCTTAAGGACAAATGAGGGCTTCAGTAATTTCAGTGGCAGGGGTACTACTATGGAATAATCTACCAGGGTCACTAAGGATGCTCTCTGACATTCAGAGATTTCAAAAGGTGTTAAAAATGACTTTATTTATAGAGGCCGAAAGTTGCTTACTTTAATAATACTGTTGGAGAGGGCTTTTTAAAAAATATTCATTGTATTATTTTTAAAAACTATGTATGTATCTTGTGAACCGCTTAGGTTTAAGCGGGGTATAAATTTTTAAATAAATAAAAATAAAAATACCTTGCAGCTGTGCACAAAATAACTTGAATGAAACTTAAAGTCATTCCACACTTTTCATTTCATTTCATTTCATATCATTAAATGGAAGCTGGAGGTAAATATGCCAACATCTGTATTCACACATGAAACTACTAGGCTACTTTAGTTTTTAAGTGCCGTCATCCGTTATATAACTATGCCACATTTCATCTAAATTATAATTATAGATGTCAGTTGGGTTGCCCAATTATTTCGAGGTAGTACAGTGCCATGTGGAATATCCCTAATCTCATCCACAAGTACAGAGTTTTCCTGCCTGGGTGGGGATCATTGATGACCAAATTCATAATTATAAAATACTGAAATAGCCCTGGCATATAGCCTTCCAGCTAAGGAATGTTACTGCAATGACCAGGCCAGATATATTGTTCTGCCCAATTGCTGTGTACAGTATGTTTACATTCACGTTGCATTGCAATAACAGCTTTTAGCTAATGTTAAGCACTTTCTACTTGGTCCTTTAATCTTTACGTTGATAGGATAACTATTGAATGGTGACCATTTCTCTCCAGTCAGCTTGAGACCTGCTTTGCTCAAACCTCAGCCAGGTGTAATCTATGACCCTATTGGTCTGTTCTAGAGCCTGTAGACTTTGGGGTTCTTTTTTGCTTCTCTCTCCCCTGAAGTGGAAATTTTCTTTTTGGCTCCTCATGGCCAGGCAATGTCACAAGCCTTTTTCTCCTCTGTTCCATCACATTCATCAACTGCTGCATCCATCTCAATCCATTTTCCACAGAACTAGTTCATACAAATTAGGGGCCCATCTTATTTATTATTTTATTTAAGTATTTATATACCATGTATAGCCTAAGTGGTTTACATTTAGGTACTCAAGCATTTTCCCCCATCTGTCCTGGGAGACTCACACGCTATCTAATGTACCTGGGGAAATGGAGGATTAAGTGACTTGCCCAGGGTCGCAAGGAAAAGCATGGGATTTGAACCCACAACCTCAGGGCGCTGAGGCTGTAGTTCTAACCACTGTGCCACACACTGCTGAACTGGGACAATTAATCTAGACAGACACTTCGACAATAATCTTCATGTAATAAGCCTCTTGCTTTTAAGTATCTGTATTCAACTGTCGGAAACAAAGTTTGAGATTCCACTATGAATTCTGGATTGGTTTAGCGCTCTAATATTGCATTGAAAAAAGTAGCATGAGTACAGAAAATTCACACAATAAGAGAAAAAAAATCTCTAGGAAGCTAGGAATAGAGGTTCATGATTCCAGGTTCCCATCTGGGTTCTGATTTAGCTGGGAATCTAAAGGAGCAGGACAGAGAAACAGTCTGGTCCAGACATGGGCAACTCTGGTGATCGAGGGCTGGAATCCAATCGGGTTTTCAGGATTTCCTCAATGAATATGCATGAGATCTATTTGCATGCACTGCTTTCAATGCATATTCATTGGGGAAATCCTGAAAACCCGATTGGATTCCGGCCCTCGAGGACCAGAGTTGCCCATGTCTGACTGGTCAATGGCATAATAAGGGGGGGGGGGGGCGTCCCGGGCATCGTCTTGGTGAGAGCAGAGGCACCCGTCCTCCTCTCTGCCTCCCCCCGCTCCTTCCCCACCCCCCACTGCCATGAATGAGCGCCGCTGCCCTCCCAGCAGAAACCCCCCAACCTGCTATCGTGCCAGCAACAAATCTTCCTTTGATATCACTTCCTGGACCTGTTTCGTTGGGGAGATGGTGGACGGGGGATGGGGAGAAGGTGGACGGGGGATGAGGAAAGGTGTGTTGTATGTGTGTGTAAGAACCTTTGTATTTTTTTATAGTAGGGCTGTGAGCAGGGACCAGCGTCAAACTGGCAGGCTGTCACAAACAGCCTCTCTCTCTCTCTTTGAAATGAAGCAGACCACTTCAGAAGTTGTGAAAACTCCAACTTTTACTTCTTCTTCCAATGGGAACAAGAGGCACTCTTAAACAACATAGTTCCAATAGAAACAGGCATTATGTACAGTCTTTCTCTTGACTTTAAAAGATAAAATCTCCTAGCAAAATATCCTCCATTTTGGTTAGACATGAGTGTAAGAGCCCCTCTGATGATGTCACTTGTTTGTTTCTTTGAATCCACCATTCAGAGAGATCCAAGGCTGGGCTTCCAACTGCCTCCTGAATTTTGTTTACCCACCAGTGTAGATCAGATTTCACATACCGACCAGAGTTTCTGACCTGCAGCCCTAAGACATTTTAACTCCATGAATCATGGTCACGGGAGACTCATGCACCAATACTCCTAGCTCCCTGGAGCATGAAGTCTACCCCTGGCTATAAGTGTGTGGCAGGTGAAGGGCTTTTGGCAGTGGTGGTAGTTGAAGGTTCACCCCACCTGCATGGTGGGCAAACAAATGGAAAAACAGCTTCAGCTATTACATCTAAAGATAATGTCTGCTTAGAAAAATGCTAACACAGCAACTTTGGGATGAAACAGTTACTGATTATGTAGATAGATATCAACATATATTTCCTTTGCTGGGACTTATACTTCATTCTAAGTTGCCCAGTTAACTAAATCCATAATATATTGTTGTGCCTAATAAAGTGAATTCTAAAATTTGACACTACTCCTGATTTATACCAATATACATAATCTGCTTGTTAATTAGTCCTGCTGCAGTCATCCTCTTGGGCTCTTGGGAGAAGTGATAGAAAAAGAGAAAGGAGTCCTGAGCTAAATTTCTGTTAGCATGGCAAAATATTTTCCTACGAAGTGAGAGGAGAGGGAAAATGATGTAGACCAGGGGTGCCCACACTTTTTGGGCTTGCGAGTTACTTTTTTTTTTTTTTTTTTTAATTAATCTCTTTATTGAGCAAAAAGTGGATACCATACAAATGAGCACTCATGAACAAGCAAAAAAGGTAAAAAAAAGGGCAAACAACAGAGCCCCAGAAAAATAAACAAAACAGACAATAACGAGTGCAACACAATAAAGCCAGTGCAATATACCAATTGCCCAACAGTATAGTTTTCAAGTTTTATACACACCCCCGCCCCCAACCATCCCTTCCCAACCCCTCCCCCCCCACCCTCGAGTGGATAGCATGTCAGAAAGAAACAGATAGACCCAGGAAAATGTAGAAAAAGAAGAAGTTGCAGAAGAGATGAGGTGAGTGTGTGGATTATTCCGAAAACAAAGGTAGTAGAAGAGAAAGAAAAGGGAAAAAAAAGAGGGAAAAGGAAAAGAAACAAAAAGGACTGATGAAAACAGAAAGGAGAGAGAAGAAGTAAGACCCTACCGCGGGATCCAGGCCCAAACTATGAGTTAAGAAGCAGATTCCTTGACCTGTGGGACAAGGAGGCCCAATACACCTCCCAAATATCCTGGAACCTATCCCAACCACGCCGTACTCTACCTGACACAGCTCTGCGCTCCAATAAAGCCAATTCAAAAAGAAACCGCTTCCATTGACCCACAGATGGAGAGGCAGACAGCCGCCAGTACACCAAAATCACCCGCTTAGCCAGTAATAAAGCTTTAAACACAAAAAGGCGATGGCCCCCAGAGAGACTCCCCAATTCAGTAGCAACAGAAAAAAGGACAAGCTGCAGGGAGCAAGCAGGTAAAGCAGACACAACATTAATTAAGGAAATAGGTCGATACGATTCTACCAGATCGGGATCTTTGCCTGGCTTGGGCAAAACAGTAATTAAGGCTTGATTAGCCAAAGCTGGAATTGTGAGTTACTTTTAAAATGACCAAGTCAAAATGATCTACCAACAATAAAATTTTAAAAAAACACAAAGCACACTGTACGCAGAGAAAATGTTAATTATCATTTGTATTCGGGGTTTTTTTCAGAGGTCAAGGCAGATGACTTTAAAATATGCAATGTCACCTCAGTAACAACTATACAAAAATAGACAAATATACCCCCTCCCCTTTTACTAAACTGCAATAGCGGTTTTTAGCGCAGGGAGCTGCGCTGAATGCCCCTTGCAGCTCCCGACGCTCATAGGCTCCCTGCGCTAAAAAACACTATCACGGTTTAGTAAAAGGGGGCCATAGTGCAAAATATAGACAGCAGATATAAATTCTCAAAATGGACACATTTTGATCACTAAATTGAAAATAAAATCATTTTCCCTACCTTTTTGTCTGGTGATTTCATGAGTCTCTGGTTGCACTTCCTTCTTCTGACTGTAATTCCAATATTTATTTATTTCTTCCCCCTCCCCCCCACCCCTGTCCGAGGGGAAGGCTTGTAGGTCCAGTGCTTATACACGCTTGGTCTGGCTCGGGGAGGCAGGAAGAACAAATCACAAAGGCAATGCAATCGACTCGCGTTGCCTTTGCAATCGACTGGTCGATTGCGGTCGACCATTTGGGCACCCCTGATGTAGACTAATAAGAGTTGGAGGAACTAAGAACTGCTACAAGAAATGAAGAAGTTTTCTTGGATTCTGGTCTCATTTGGTTTCAGAGAGAAGAGGAAGAACTTTCTGAATGAAAACATTTCAGAGAACAGGTCATCAGACAAGAAGATCTAGACTTGGACATGGGTTTTTAATTTTTGTTGGCAAGGACTGTAAGAAGTTACTGTTACCCTGGCTGTTAAGGAAATTAGATTTGTTTTTCCCTGAAAACACTCTAACCTTTTTCTGTCTAGCTGTTATTTGTCTGAAAACAAATATCCTTCATGCTGGACTTTGGGTCAGTTCAACCTCACCATGTGCATCCTGTGACTTGGATCATTTAAATGTTGCTGCACCATTTCTGTTCTGCTTCTAACTAGCTGAAATGTGTGTAGTACTCCATGGGTAGTAGTTTTAAGGTTACCAGATTTTCCTTTGTGAAAACCCGGATCCATTGCCATGCCCCCCAGGCCCATCCAGTTCCGCCCATGTCCCACCCCGCCCCACCTCACCCCTTAATTCATTTGTGTGTCGGGACGGCATCTGCACATGCGCAGATGTGACACAATTACATCACATGCATGCACAGATGCTACGCGATGACATTACACATGTTTGTGTGATGTCACGCATTGCATCCACATGTTCGCAAATGCCGTCCCAATGTCAGAAGCTTTTCAAAACACGGACAAAGTGCCGGGTTTTGAAAAGCTGTCCAGATCCCTGGACATGTCCTCAAAAGGAGAATATGTCCAGGGAAATCCAGACATCTGGTAACCTTAAGTAGTGTGCCATAAATTTATCATCTGTATACTTTGGGAGGCATTTTTTTTTCCATTGTTTCCCTTTTGTATATCGATTATTGCTGGAAATTCCAAAAATAATCCTAAGGAACCAGTACTTTACCCATATGTCCTTGGTCTACTGGTTCGTATGTATGAGGGATGTTCAATAATTTATCTACCTCAGTAGGAAAGAAAAGAGTTTTTAAAAAATTTTATTTTTCAATATACTCCCCTGATAGCGCCAATGACTTTAACTCCTTTGAAAATAATTCTTCTGTTTGACCTTCAGACCAGGACATCTCAGCTTCCTTGATGTCTTCATCACTTGAAAACCACTGTCTATGGAGAGATTTCTTCAAAACTCGGAACAGGAAATAATCCGAGGGAGCCAGGTCAGGACTGTAGGGTGGTTCAGCTGCTGAAACCCACATTCTCGGATGGCGGCCTGTGATTGTTTTGACATGTGCCTATATGTTTTAGGAGTCCTTTTACTAAAGCTGCGTTAGGAACTAATGTACACCTAATGCAACTAAAAATGGGACATGCTCAGACATGCTGTGGTAACTTTGAAATGTGCATGTGTTAACAGTAGGGTAAAAATTATTTTTTTTTTGAGGGGGCATGTCAGGACAGAAAGTGGTCATTTTTATACTAACTAGTTAGCACATCTGCATTACCATGTGATAACTGATATAGGCACAAAATAAAATGCATCAAAATGTAACCTGGGGCATACCACTATATGCTTTTCGCACTGAGAAAACTTGAATTTTTTTTTTCCTAGTCTCTATTGCTATCTTTTAATCAGCTCCCAATTTAAAATAGGGCATTATCTCTTATCCTAGGACGTTTTACTGTAATTCTTTGGTTCTGGGGAACCCAAAAAAGTCTGGGCACTTACAACAAACATCATACCTCTGTCTCCCACGGTCTCCATTTGGATTTATAGTGGACTCATTGAGTAAGAAGGGGGTGATCCTAGGCATCTCTATCTCAGTATTCCACAGACTCTTTTTACTAGTATTCCAACATCTCAACTCAAAAATGTTAAAATAAATCAGGCACGGCCCATGGTAAGAAGTTCTTCCGCAGTTTAGTAAAAGGAGCCCTTAATCCTTCAGTGCACCAGGTACAAAAAAAAAAAAAGCTTAGGTTATGAGCCCACCAGGAAACAGAGAAAGTACCTGCATATAATATACGTATATAAATTTCTTTGGCAGTATCCACAGAAAGGCAGTATATCAAATCCATGACCCTTTATCCCTTACATTCAGTCCCAAATAAAAAAATAACAAAAAATACATAAATAATAAAGTCTGCAAGATAAGGTGAATGATATTTGAATAGTGACAATGAATTTGGTTTTTGTCTTTGAAAATAGAACATAAATGATATTTGTCAGAACACCATTTTTTAAACTATTCTTCTATATAAAGAATAATAATCAGACGCTTTTTCTCTTCTCCCCTGGTTTCTTCCTAAAACAAAACACATTACCACAGAAAAAAAAGTGCAACACAGAGTTACACGATTAACATGCACTCCAATTTTTGTCATGGTTGCCTCCTGTAATAATCATAAAGTTAAACTTTTGCCCCTGAGTTGATTAAATCAAAGTCCTCAATCATAGACACTAAAGCAAATCATCTGGTCTTCCAAGCCACTTGTCAGGCTAAGGTTTCTTGTTGATTAAATCAAATCAGACTAACTACTATTTATAGTCTAGGGAGAAGCATTTTTCCATTTATTTTGAAAATGTAATCAGAAAGCAAACACATACAAATCTCTTAAAAGTTGAAGGTCCTTTCTCTAAGATGCAAACAGGTACAGATTTTCTCTTCATGGATGACAAATGGCTCAGCAGTACAGAAACCTTTAGAACATGACATATGATAGCTAGCTCCCATTTCACACTGGATCTCCACCATTCCTTTTTCTTCCATCCTTATGGCAGCAGCAGTTGTCAAATTTGTTGCAGTGATCATTCTTTTAGCAAGGAAACAGATGCTTCTCTCTGGTAAGTCCACAATCTTTAGCAACTGCACAGCCATCCTAGTTCTCAGCAAAGAATTGGCTAAAGTGGACCTCAAGCCATGAGTATGGACAAAAGCTCCTCTGGCATTTGCTCTGTTTTAGGGTTACCAGATTTTCGGAAGTAGAAATCTGGACACATGGCCCGCCCTGTTCTGCCTCCAGTCTCACCCCATTTTGACCCTGGCCCCGCCCCCACAAAGCCTCATCTTTCCTCGGGCCGTGCATGCGCGGAAGTGTGTGACGTCTGTGCATGCTCAGAGGCCCTCCAGATGCGGCCAGATGTCGGGGCTTTCCAAAATCCAGACAAACTACCGGCTATTGGGAACTACAAGAACAAGGGGGCACTCGGAGAAACTGAAAGGGGACAGGTTTAGAACCAATGCTAGGAAATTTTTCTTCACTCAGAGGGTGGTGGACACCTGGAATGCGCTTCCAGAGGATGTGATAGGACAGATTCAAAGAGGGATTGGACAAGTTCCTGAAGGATACGGGGATTGAGGGATATAGATAGAGGTAGAGATAGGACCATGAAAGGGTATAGATAGAAGAAAAATGGGGATTAAAGGATTTTAGACAAAGGATCACTTACAGGTCATGGACCTGATGGGCCGCCGCGGGAGTGGACTGCTGGGCGCGATGGACCCCTGGTCTGACCCAGCAGAGGCAACTTCTTATGTTCTTATGTCCAGGCACCCAGACAGTCCTCTAAAAAGAGGACATGTCTAGGTTTTCCCGAACATCTGGTAACCCTACTCTTATACCCTGAATACATTGCTGATATGCTTCCTTGTGATTCGTTCGGGGGTGGGGGGAGGGAATGAGATGGTCTGAAACTACAGGCACATAGAAAAGTGGCATTCCATCTTTCCTGAAGTGTATCACGGACCTCAGGACAAAAGTTTTGCCACTTTTAGACTCAACATAGGGAGGGAAAAAGCATTAGGATCCGTCAGAGCTAAAGTGTCATGGAGGTCTGGCAGAGCCATGACCTATGATGAGACTAAAAGTGGCAAAACTTTATTATTTCATAAGCTATGAAAGTAGCCTGGAGGTTAAGGTAGCTGTCTTGGGGCCCTGCTGATCCGGGCTCAAGACTGTCTTGAACCAAGCAAAAATGCATTTTCCTGCCGCAGCTCTGGGGTAAAACGCAGACCTCCCTTAGCTGAAGTGTTTTCTCAAAAGTCTTATTATTAATAAGACTGTCAGCACAGATCAGAAACAGCAACATTTACAGTGGTAAAATGAGAGGCTAAAACGCGGACCTGCACACATGAAATCTGAAACCTCAGCTGTCAATAAATGAAGATTTTTAAGGATGTGCAGTGAAGATCCGCGAGGTCCGCAAGCTCCTGTTAGTTGTTAATTAAATCAAGGAGCCAGACCCTGAACACTCCTCACAGCAACTAAACAGTCAGCAACCTAAACAGTCACCTTCCTAAAAATTGCCCAAATCTCCCAAAAAACAGACTCAAAATTATTTTAAAATTAAAAGGATTTCTCCAGTTCTCTTTTCATTTGCTTTAAACTCTCTCTAAAGTTTCTTAGCTCTCAAAATGTTTTTAAGAAAAGCCTCTAAAATGTTTTAAAAGACCTCAGATTTAGGGGGCCGAGTAACCACGCTGACTCCTGACTTTGTTTCAGCGGCAATTAGACATTACAACTTGGTGTTTTATTACTCAGCAGTTGCATTCAGTGTCCCCTGAGGAAGGCATATATAGATATGCCAAAACCTGGATTCTTGTTGGGACAAGTATCTAAGGAATAAAGATACTGTTGGTTGAAAGGACATCTTTCTTGCCTTTTGCATTGTTCTGTTTCCATAGTAAGCAAGGTTTTCTCTGGTTGTTTGCTTTTTTGTTTGGACTGTATGAGGGAAGTAATAGAGGGGGAAACAGCAGAGGGCCGAGGCTTCCATTACTGTTCCTTCTATTGTTTGGGTTATCAGACTTTCTGAGAAAAACATTTATTGGATGGATTTTCAACTCTGCACAAAACAAGCTTGTTTCCGGAGCATGGGAAGCAAGAGGAATAAAAAGGAAAACTGTCTCTTTCAGATTTCAGGAAGGGCTGGTTTATTTCCTCCAAGTGGTGACAGACCAAATTACATAAGCAACATTTTACCAATAGAGAAGAAAAGATAAGACAAAAAAAAAAAAAGAAGAATTGTAGTGACACAGGCGCCTAAAATCTATTGCTATCCTTGCAGGACTGTTACTGAGAGAAGGGAGAGAGAAACAGAAGAAACCCATCCAGGAAGATTTCCAGTATTGTACTACATATATTAAGAAATCAATTGTTAGGTTCTGAAGACAATGTACTTGTCCCAAGCTTTCTTGAATTCAGATACACTTTTTGTCTTCACTGCCTCTACTGGGAGTTCGTTGCCCATATTCACCACCCTTTCCATGAAAAAGTACTTTCTGAGGTTACTTCTTAGTCTATCCCCTTTCACCTTCATCCTATGTCCCTCATTCCAGAGTTTCCTTTCAACTGAAAGACTCAATTCATGCACTTTTATGCCACATAAGTATCTCTATCATATCTTCTCTCTCCTGCTTTTCCTCCAAAATATAAATATTAAGATTTGTAAGTCTGCCCCATACACTTTATGATGATCACCAACTATTTTAGTGGCTGTCCTCTGGACCAACTCCATTCTGTTTATATCTTTTTGAAGGTGTGGTCTCCAGAACTGTACACAGTACTCTAAATGGGGTCTCACCAGAGTCTTATACAGGACCATCATTATCTCCTTTTCCCTACTGCCCATTCCTCTCCCTATGCACCCGTACATTCTTCTAGCTTTTGCTATCACCTTTTCAACCTGTTTGGCCATCTTAAGATCATCACATACTATCACACCCAAGTCCCGCTCCTCTTTTGTGCACATAAGTTCTTCAATCCCTAAACTGTACTGTTCTCTTGGATTTTTGCAGCATTAAACCTTATCTGATAGATTCTAGACTATTCTTCAGGCTTTGCTAGATCCTTCCTCATGTTCTCCACACCATCAAGGGTATCTACCCTATTGCAGATTTTGGTATCATACTCATACACAAAGGGGCAAATCTTACCAGACAGTCCTTCAGCAGTATCACTTACAAAAATGTTAAAAGAGTAGGCTCAAGAACCAAACATTGTGGCACACCACTGGTAACATCCTTATCCTCAGAGAGATCTCCATTTACCACTACCCTCTGTCACCTTCCACTTAACCAGTTCTTGACCCAGTCTTCCACTTTGGGACCCATACCAAGGGCGCTCAGCTTATTTATTAGACACCTGTGTGGAACAGTGTCAAATACTTTGATAAAATGCACCACATCTAGTGCACTACATCTAGTGCTTTCCCTCTATCCATCTCTCTGGTCACCCAGTCAAAGAAATTGATTAGATTTGACTGACAAGATCTGCTTCTAGTGAATCCACATTGCCTCGGGTCCTGTAATCCATTGAATTTCAGAAACATCACTATTCTCTTTTCTATAAACGTTTCCATTAATTTAATTATCACAGAAATCAGACTTACTGGTCTACAGTTCCCTACTTCTTCCTTACTTCCACTTTTGTGTAGAGAGATCACTTCTGTCCTTCAGTCCTCTGGTACCACTCCTGACTCTAGAGAAGCATTAAAAAGGTTAGCCAGTGGAGCCACCAGAACTTCCCCAAGTTCCTTTAGTACCCTCAGATGTATACCATCTGATCCCATTGCCTTGATTTATACAACACTTAAATCATTCTAGATTTATACCCTGAATTTACAGTCTGAAAACTCTCTCTTTGGTCTTCAATGTCACTGCTTGGCATGGTAAATCTTACTCTTTGGAATGGTTCACCATTGGCATCTTGGGATACAGAAGTTTTGCCCCCCCCCCTCCCACACACACACACATTTTGCCCTGGGTATGTTTTGTGCATGTAATGTTGACCCCCATACCTTTTACCCCCAGGATGTCTGGCCCTTCACATTTTGTCCCTGAGTACTTTTGGTTGCCACCATATCTTTCACCCCCATAATGTTTGCCCCTCTGCATTACACCGCTGGGTACTTTTTCAGGATGTCTCAAAGTTTAGGGGGTTCTAATAGATGTGCTCACAATTCAGGAGACTAGGATTGCCAACTGACTGGACTTTTACAGGATTCTAAAAAATTATTACTTATTTGATATTTTTCAGATTAGATTGTTAGGCCACACACATTTGTGACCCTGTAACTCAGTTGTATGTGAAATTCCATTGCTTATCAAATTTAAGATTTTGATGTTAGCACATAGAGCTTTGTATGACTTACAACCGTCATATCTTTTTAGCTTGGTAATGTTTAATTCACCTAGGCGTTTATTAAGATCTTTGAGTGACAATAGAGTAGCTGTGCCCCATATTTCAAAGGCTCATCTTGCCTCAACTAGAAATTGTGCATTTTTTAAATTTAGTCCCAATATTGTGGAATAGTTTATCTGTGGAACTGAGGAAGGAAGAATCATTTCAAAACTTTAAAAGACAATTAAAAGCGTTATTCTTTTCCAATTGGCCTTTTCAAATGGATGCATTTACAGTATACAGGCATGTATGCAGGCATTCATATAATTTTAAAGTAAATGCTTTAAAGTGGTATTAATAGTTTTAATTTTATTATGTATTAGAAACTGTGTTCTTTGGTTTTGTTTTTGTCTTTTCTTTTTTTTAATGGGTGCGAGTGTTGTGCTCACACAGCTGTGCCCATTAAAAAAATGAAGTTGTATGAGCCCATAACTGGGACCCACTATTGTCCCCTGCCTTTTGATCCCCCTGCCCCTTCCACCACTTCAAAACAAAATTCTGGTGGTCTGCTGGGCTGGGCTGGGTCAGATCCCTCCCCACCCCCAAGCTCAAGACCTCTCTACCCCTGCTCCCCATACCTTTTGTCAAAAATCAGGCAGGAGGGATCTCATTCCCTCCTGCATTGATGGGCTGCCTCTTCAAAATGATGGTTCTCCCCCCCCCCCCACCCCCAACCGGTGCATCCTGGGATGCACTGGGAGGGGGGGTCTAAGGTCCTGATTGGTTAAGCCAAATGGGCCCTTAAAGATGCACTGGGAGGGCCTAAGACTCTGATTAGCTCAGGCGCCTATGGAGTATCGGGGGTCCTGATTTTGGGCCCCCTGCCAGTAGGGCTGTAATTTTTTTAATTGCGTTGCATGTGCACAACACATGCACAAATTACTGGCATCTCCAGAGTTGCCAGTAATTAGCAATTGCAAACAAGGGGGGGTCCCTTTTGTGCATTGCTAGGACAGCTAATTTAAATACTAATGAGCTCCTAGTGATGTATTTGCAGAGGGTTCTGGGGGTTTGAGAGAAGGAGGCGGATGAATGGCATTAGTGCACATGCAGTATGGGGGGTGCAGAAGTGTGCCTCCGCCCCTAGTGCCCCCTACCCTCACTGCATCACTGGTTTTGGAAAAGGAGCTGAAACACTGTTACATTTGAAATATATTTACCTTCTCATAGAAAAGTTGAGTTTCATATTTGGCAAAATATTTGAATACTAATGGCACACAAAGGCAATTAAAAAAAACAAAACAAAAAGGTTCACCAAAGTTTCCACAGAGAAAAATGGAAAACCCAAAGAAAACAAAGCTGTTTAAAATCTTTAATTCTTCAAAAAAACTTAAAACAATGTCCACATTTGTATGGTGCGGACCCAACACGAGCCGTGTTTCCGCAAAACACATTCCTCAGGGGTCCAATGGCGTAGCTAGCCTTGTGGAACTCACAGTGGTGTACCTCCGATATATCACTGGTGGTTTGTTGCATTCCTGCAAGTAGTTCTCTCTGTTACTTCCAGCTTCTCCTGTAGCTTGCGAGCCCAGCTCTCCCTCTTTCCAGGGCTCTTAACATATTCCTGTCCCTTGCCTCATAGGATTCCCCTCTCCTTACTAAAAATTGTTCTTTTCTTTTTCTCCACTGGCTTGATTGTTCTGAACCAAGAGCAGTGGAGAGAAAGAAAAGAACAATTTTTATTAAGGAGAGGGGAATCCTATGAGGCAAAGGATAGGAATATGTTAGGAGCTCTGGAGAGAGAGAGAGCTGGGCTCTCAATCTGCAGGAGAAGCTGGAAGCATCTTCAGATGCTGAGTTCTATGTTATGAGTCACTGCCCAGGAAAAGGATCTAGGTGTCATTGTTGAGGATACGTTGAAACTCTCAGCTGAATGTACAATGGCGGCTAAGAGAGCAAATAGAATGTTGGGAATTATCAGGAAAGGAAAACAAAGATGAAAATGTTATAATGCCCTTGTATCGCTCTATGGTACATGCACAACTGGAATACTCTGTGCAATTTTGGTTGCCGTATCTCAAAAAAGATATAGCGGAACTAGAAAAGGTACAGAGAAGGGTGACAAAAATGATAAAAGGGATGGGACGACTTTCCTATGAGGAAAGGCTAAAGTGGCTTGGAGAAGAGATGGCTCAGGGGTGATATGATAGGGGTCTATAAAATAATGAGTAGAATGGAAAGTGTAGATGTGAATCACTTGTTCACTCTTTCCAAAAATACTAGGACTAGAGGACATGCAATGAAGCTACTAAGTAGTAGATTTAAAACAAACCAGATAAAATATTTCTTCACACAACATGTAATTAAACTCTAGAATTTGTTGCCAGAGAATGTGGTGAAAATCAGTTAGCTTAGCGGGAGTTATAAAAGGTTTGGATAATTTCCTAAAAGAGAAGTCCATAGGCCATTATTGAGATGGCTTGGGGAAATCCACTGCTTATTCCTAGGATAAGCAGCATAAAATCTGTTTTACTACTTGGGACCTGGGTTGGCCGCTGTTGGAACCAGGATACTGGACTTGATGGGCCTTCAGTCTGTCCCAGTATGGCAATTCTTTTGTTCTTATGTTGTAACCCTTTTTGAGACCTTCCTTTTAAGGTGTGTAGTGCATGGCTGAGAGCAGCTGCCTTTTAGTTCTCTGAAACTCACTGAGCAATGAATCTTGTATTCTTGGAAGCTTTTCAATTATTGAACACAAAGAAAGATTGATCTTTTTTTCTTAGAGATGATTTCTGTTTGTAAATATATTAATTTATGGAGCACTGGGCAGTGAGCCTTTTGTTTTAGAAAGCTCCAAGGGTTAATCTGACTGCTTTGAATCATCCATCTCACCCTCTCTGCCCTCTTTTCACTCTCACCTACCTCCATCCCACACCATACAAGCACACTTATCTAAATAAGAAAGCTATCATAAAATATTTTTCTAAGTATTTATGATACCCTACAAAGAGATCTTAGGCCTGGCTGTAAATTATACTGCACAAAGAAATATTACAAGGAGGGAAGCTAATAGGCATAATTTCTTCAAGTCCCTCCAGTTTCTATATCGATGCTCTGGGCTCCAGGGACCTGTGTCTGGCACACAAGCTGTAATTTAACACATAATTGATCCTATCTGTGAGCAAGATTTACAGCTGCTGCTGGTGACAGTCTGGCTATAGAAAAATCATCAGAGGCAAAGGAGGTTCTATGCTGAAGAAAATCTTCCCTATAGGCACCATCCCTCAAATTCTATATATGGCGCTCAAAATTGTGTGTACAAATTTGGGCGTGCGCCCAATTTGCATGCACAATTTAATTGAATGAGCCTAGTAGCACCATTAATTGGGCGCTAACAATAAATTATTGGTGTTACATGGCAATTTCAAGTTTGTTTTCATCAGTATCCCAGAGATGCAAGGTAGCCTGATTTACTAGTGTCACAGAGTTGGTGAAAAAGAAGTCTCTAGTACTTTTTCTAAAGAATCTATTGCTCTGACATCTAGGACTCCTTTTATCAAGGTGCGCTAGCGGGGTTAGCACATCGGACATTTCATCACGCGCTAACCCCTGCGGCAAGCCAAAAAACTAACACCTCGTCAATGGAGGCGTTAGCAACTAAAGCGGCAGGCGGTTTAATGTGCGGTATTCCACGCGTTAAACCCCTACCGCAGCTTGATAAAAGGACCCCCTAGATCCCCCTCCACTTCCCTTTATGAATTGTACAAATGATTTGGATGGTTGTTCTTAAGGTTAATGATTAGGTTTGGTAACTGATCAGGTAATAGTTTGAGGGACAAATGTGCTGTTGTCTAAAGCTGAGTTAAAATGTTTTAAATTTCTGGGCATTAGCAATGGTTCTCTTTTACTGTTCCCTGTTGCCTTCATGAATGGTTTTGTAGAAAGCTGGTCAGATTTGGCTGAATGCAATGGAACAAGTGTTTTAACCTTGTGTATGTGGGTGTAAGGAGGTCCTTTATCAGTTCAGTTCCTTGTTTTTAAAGATTATGTACAAATTCTGTACAACCTTGCCAGCAGATTAACCATTCCCCTTAACTGTACCATGGCATCCTGTCTGTCTTGTCTGTTTAAATTATAAGCTCTTTCCAGCAGGGTTGTCTTCTTTTTGACCCTGTACAGCGCTGTGTACATCTGATAGCACTATAGAAATAATAGTAGTAGTAGTAGGGGGTGCAAACAGGGAAGGGGGCCCCCAACAGCCTGGTGAGGTCAGCTTCCTTCCCTTCCACTCCCTTGCTGCCCTCTCGCCAGCAAGCGAATGAACCCAGGCCATGGGGCTCTAACACTGTGCATGCCAGTTTTCCTTCTCCTCCCTCCACCTCATGATATAACTTCCTGTTTTGGAGGAGAAGGGAAGCTGGCGCATGCAGTGTTAGAGCGAACTGAACCCAAGCGGGGGGTGAGGGAGAAGGACCCATGCTGGAAGGAAGTGGGGAGGAGAATGGAAAGAGGGCACATGCTGGATTGGGGGAAGATATTGGAAGGGGTGAGGGAAAGAGGTGGCAAGGTATAGGAAGACACAATGAAAGAGGGAAATTGAGGACTGAATAGTAAGAAAGAATTTTAGATAGAGGCAGAAAATAAATTGAGAAGGAAGACCAGGGAAGAACAGGAGAAAGGGAGCGGAGAGAGTAGGGGGGAGGAGACAAATACCAGACCTGGGAGGAGGAAAGGAGGAAAGAGACAGATGTCAGATCTGAAGGGAGGAGAGAGAGAGATATGCTAAAATCTGCTGGGAAGGAGAGATGGAAGAAAGATGCCACTCCATGGGGGGAGCAGAGAGAAGTAGATGGATGCCACACCAATGGGGGGGATTAGGGAGTGGGGTGGGGCAGGGGACCCAGGGCCCTCGATGAATTAATCCTGCCCTGGGCTTGTGGGTCAGCCACATGCAGCGTTTCGAAGCTGCTTGGGCCAGGTCATCCAGAAGTGCTGGGCCATTATCTGCCATCCAGGAGTACTGGAGCAAGAAGCAGTTCAAAGAGTTGGAAAGACTAAGACAAGCAGTTCCACAAGTAAGAAGAGAAGGGATGCAAGGTGGGGGATTGGACATAGTGATGTGGGGTGTGCTGTTGGGGACAAATGCTGGAGGCAGGGAGGGGGAGAAGGCTGAGATGAGTTTTTATATGGTGGTGGAGAAGGAACAAAGGGGATGCAGGTGGGGGGATATTGGGCATAATGATGCAGGGAGTGCTGTTGGGGACAAAGGAGCAGTTCATCAAGGGGGACAAATGCTGGAAGGCAGTGAAGGGGAGGGGCAGTTTTGAGAATTTATAACTGCTGTCTATATTTTGCACTAAATTTGTCTATTTTTCTATAGTTGTTACTGAGGTTACATTGCATATTTTAAAGTCATCTGCCTTGACCTCTTTGAAAAATAAAACAAATATACTCTTCGCTAGTACTCTTCGCTATGACCAGTCTGGTCTCTAGAATAAGCTGTTATTGTTTACTGTAACCTATTTGTTGTCATGACTAGTCTGTTTTCAAACGATTGTGAATGTCTACCTGTAACCCATTCTGAGCTTCTGGGAGAACGGTATAGAAATCGAAATAAATAAAAGATAATTAACATTTTATGGTTATTATGAATTTATAAGATATTGTGTGTACATGAAAAATGAATGGAAGAAATTGGGGGCGGGGCTAGGGCAGGATTGGGGACGGGACTGAAAATTAGTAGATGTCCCCTTTTGAGGAAAAAAAAAAGAAATGGTCACGTTAACTTTACTCTGCTATTTTAACTGGGATTTGACAGCATGCAGCTGCAAGAGCTAGGCTGAATGTTGTTACTGGCATTTTGCCACCCCATTCATTTTATTTCTTGTTTTTTTGCCAGTTCTTCCAGTTCTTTGCTGGTGTGCTGAGTTCAAGTGTGACAGCACTGAGAAGAATGAGGCCCAGAACAATATTTGGTATGGATTCCCAGTGCTGCTTCCAAAAGAAGACTATGAAATCCAGAGAAATGGTAAAGGCTGTGATTGACCCCTCTTAGAGGTTGTTTGAGCATGACTACTATAAGTAATACTCTTATGACAGTAAAATTATAGCTAAGTCAGGCGCTGCAATAGTCAGCAGCTGTGTTTAGACCATGTTGTCTTCACTTATACATTTTTATCACAGACAATCGCAAAACAGGGACAGTTTAGTTGAGTGAATGAGTGCTCTTAAGGTGTCTTGGGAAAACCAAGTAGGCCTAGATGCATTTTAACTACATATTTCTAGGGTAGGATAGGCTAATGTAAAATTAGGAAGTTCTATGAAATATTCTACATACTTCTCTCCTCTTCATTCCTTCCTGCCCTCCATACCATAGTCCTCCCTACCCTCTTCTAACCCCTTCCTCTGTAATGTTGCCTAGAGCTTGTGTAGGTATATGCAATGCACAAATGGAAGAAATAAAATAAATAGACGTCCAGATTTTCCCGGACACATCCTCTTTTTTTTTTTTTAAAGAACATGTCCAGGTGTCCGGATGGCTTTTCAAAACTTCACACTTTGTCCAGGTTTTGAAGAGCTTACCCCTCGGGACCGGATTGGGAGGGCATCTGCGCATGCTTGGATGAAGCATGGTGACATCACGCACATGTGTGCATGTGTTTGACATGACATCATCGCGTTCCTCCACGCGTGTCAGAGGCCCTCTCAATGCGGTTCCGAGGACAAGAACAGGTTGAGGGGGTGGGGCTGGGGGGGTGAGGCTGGGGCAGAACGGAGCATGACTTGAGCATAACGAGGCAGGGTAGGGTAGAACTGGGTGGGCCTGGGGGCAGGGCTATGGGTCCAGATTTTACAGGAGTAAAATCTGACAACTCTAGGATAGGATGCTCATAGGGTAACTGCAGAAGACAGTGGGAGAACTGTATCAGAAGTACACTTCCCCCTCCGTATTTGCGGTGATAGGGGAATATCAAGTCAGCGAATACAGAAAAAACGCAAATAACTTTTCATATGTTTTTCTCGGTTTTCTGTTAAAAACCCTAGAGAATATGATAAAACCACAAATAACATGGCCTGTTCCTGTGAAGAAAGTGCAGCGATTTTCTCTGTAAAACACTGGGAGCAACAATAATCTCTGATGTAATTTTGGGGGCGGAGCCTGCAAACCAAAAACCGCAAATAACTGAAACCACGATTGGCGAAACCATCTTCTGTGCTTCCTACTGACACTTGGAAAAATTTTTTGTAGTTATCACACATCCATATAGAATCTAAAGTGCATACGAGTGTCTTGTTATGTAGATTAGTTATGCTTGAAAACATTTTGAGGCAAATTTTAGGTTAAATGTGGAAAGGGCAGGGCTGGATTAATACTATATTAGGCCCTAGGCAAACATATTTGTGGGCCCCCTACCAGGTCCCCTCCCCCATCATTATTTCACCCCTCCAGTAGGCCAATATTCAAAATTAAACGCGGGCGCTAGAGGCAATTAGCACTGAACTAGTGTCGGTGTTAGTAAGCACAGAAGGCTCAGAGAGTTCTAGCACAGGAGATAATGTGTACACCAACAATTAGCACAAACAGCATACAAATGTAGTCAGATGGATTTTAATGAGGTCATTTCCTATACCCCCAACATTCAGAGAACAGCACACAAAACAAAACTGCTCTTACAGCTGAAACCTAACACCAGTTGGAGCAAGCATTAGGGTCTTTGAAGAGAGGGTTTCCCAGATTCTCTCTGTAAAATCTGCTAGGTTTTTGTTTTGTTTTTTAAATTTAGAAAAAGAAGGAAGTCTGTGCAAGCCCCTAAACACAGGCAGTGGCAGTGAGACAAATGTGTCTGAGGAAGCCCAAAACTGAAAGCTCAGATTAGTGTAATGTAATGTGTAATGTAATGTAATTTATTTCTTATATACCGCTACATCCGTTAGGTTCTAAGCGGTTTACAGAAAATATACATTAAGATTAGAAATAAGAAAGGTACTTGAAAAATTCCCTTACTGTCCCGAAGGCTCACAATCTAACTAAAGTACCTGGAGGGTAATAGAGAAGTGAAAAGTAGAGTTAGAGGAAAAATAAAAATAAAATAAACATTTTAACAAGACAGCATTGATCTAAATACTTTGGAAGGTAGAAGAGAGGAGAGAAAGGAATAGAAGCAGAAGGGGGAGCCGTTGAACAGTAGAATTCTGGAGAAATTTAAATGATAGAAATAGAACAAAACAAAGACAAAAGGCAAAACAATAGATAAGATTAAAGATAAATCATAAGCTGGAAAGAAAAATAAAATAAAACTTTGTCTTCAATCCACGGTTCCAGCGTCAGTGATGAAGTGGAGCAAGTAAGTTTAGGAGGAGCGATTGATGTTTCCATAAAGGGCTTCTTCGGGGGAGAGACTTGGCCGACAGTCCCAGGATGCCTATGTCTCCTCCCCTGCGATGTTCTCCCATCCATGTGTGCCTGTTTCCAATTTAAATATAAGCCTATCAAGCAAATTTTTTTTTTAAAGCTTATATTTAAAGGCACAGGAAACAGGTGTCAATGTGGGCTTCAGCTTCGGGTTTGCTAGGTGCATACACACAAGCGCTGAGTACCCCCCCCTCCCAAGAAGAAGCACAGAGTGGTCGTCATTGGGGACTCCATGCTGAGGGGTACCGAGGGACCGGTATGCAGACCAGATCTACAAGCAAGAGAGATCTGCTGTCTATCAGGAGCCAAGATCAGGGATGTGACTACCTGCATTGGAAAAATAATCAAGCCCCAAGACCACTACCCAATGCTTCTCATCCACATTGGGACAAACGACACCGCCAGGAACTCACCGGAGAAGATACAGGAAGACTTTAAAGCCCTAGGAGAAAAACTGAAGCAACTGGAAGCGCAGGTGGTCTTCTCCTCCATCCTACCAGTAAGAGACAAAGGAAGAGACAGGGAAGAACGGATCAAGAGGACTAATGAGTGGCTTAGGGGATGGTGCAAGGAGATGAACTTCGGCTTCCTGGACTACGGAGATGCACTTCAGGGACTGCAGGGACCGGATGGGCTGCACCTAACCGGAAGAGGGAAGAACGTCCTGGGACGACGCCTGGCTCACTTGCTCCGGAAGGCTTTAAACTAGGTGAGCCGGGGGAGGGGACCCACTCTCACACAAGTTGGGTAAGTAACTCGGAGGTAAGAAATTGCGTGAATATTAAAGGGGACAGAGGGAGGGAGGGAGGTAGAACGAGAGACACAGACTTAGTATCTGAGGTAAGTAATCAAGTCGGTAGAGTGGGGGACAGAGGGAGAGATGGAGACTCCATCTTGGGGCCAGGGGGGGAAAAAAATTGCATGGACAGGGGGTCAGAAGAGAGAAATCACATGGACACTGATGGAGACAGAGGCAATAGTAAGGATGACAAAGGCAAAATTGAAGGCAAGATGTAAGGGGGCAAAGGCAAGAATGAAGGGGACAAAGGCAAAATTGAAGGGGACAAACTATCTCAGTCAGAAAACACTCCATGCAAAAAGATAGAATGGACAGCCATGTAGCTTGGGCAACAAAATACTGGAACTGGAAATGGAAATGAGAAACGCCGACCTCGATGTAGTGGCGATATCAGAATCATGGTTCTCGGAGTCCCACGGATGGGATATGGTCATACCAGGATATAACTTACTCCGTCGAGACAGAGAGGGCAAATCAGGAGGAGAGGTAGCTCTGTAAATTAGAGATGACATCAAAGTCACTAAAATCTCAGACATCAAGTATACGGGAGAATCCCTCTGGGTGAACCTTGCCAGGGGCAATAACAAATGCCTATATCTTGGTGTTGTATACAGACCACCAAGACAAAAGGAGGATGCAGATGACGAACTAATGGAAGACATTGAGACCATCACACTGCATGGAGATACAGTGCTGGTGGGAGACTTTAATATGCCCGAGGTGAACTGGAACAAACCTTGCGCTACAATCAACGGCAGCAAGAGGCTACTTGCCTCCATATAAGGAGCACACCTCAAGCAGATGGTATTGGAACCCATCAGGGACCAGGCAATCCTGGACCTGTTGCTCACCAACGGAGACAGTGTCACATAGGTATCGGTGGGAGACACCTTGGCATCCAGCGACCACAACATGGTTTGGTTCCACCTCAAGAAAGGATCCGCTAGGCCAAACACATCAACTAAGGTCTTAAATTTTAAAGGAACTAACTTTCAGGGCATGGGGGACTATGTTTACAGAGTGCTGCAAAACCAAAGCACAACAAACAATGTAGAGGAACTATGGTCGACTCTGAAGTCTACCCTGCAAGGAGCAACCAACATATACATCAAAACTGAGAGCAAACGACACAGAAAAAATAGACCACAGTGGTTCTCCGTGGAGATCTCAGAACTAGTAAGGCAAAAAAAAAAAAAGCTTTCGTAAACTACAAACAATCACAACGACCGGAAGCTAAAGAAACCTATCTGGCCAAATCCAGAAAAGTTAAAACGACAGTCAGAGAAGCCAAACTCCGGATGGAAGAAAACATAGCTAGGCAGGTAAAGAAAGGGGAGAAATCCTTTTTTACATACGTTAGTGACTGGAAAAACTTAACTTATTATCATAACAACATAACTTCAAAAATATTTCTTTAAAAAGACATACATATAAATATTTATATGTATGTCTTTTTAAAGAAACATTTTTGGTTATATTGTTATGATAATAATAAAGCTAAAATATGTTTATTAATCATATTAGCTATATATTTATTTTCGTATAGGTATTCGTTTAATTCACATCAGCTCTTGTGCTATTCAGGTATTAATAAGATTTACCGAGAAGGGTTTGCTTGTATATTTAAACTAAACTTTAATGCCAAAAAATGTAAAGTAATGCACCTTGGGAGTGGAAACCCATGCAGAACATACACCTTGAACGGTGAAAACCTAGCAAGAACCACTGCAGAAAGGGACTTGGGAGTTCTCATCCGGGAAGATATGAAAGCTGCAAATCTGGTGGAGAAAGCTTCAGCAAAGGCTAGACAAATGCTGGGTTGCATCAGAAGGAGCTTTATCAGCCGAAAGCCTGAAGTCATACTACCATTTTACAGATCCATGGTGAGACCTCACCTGGAGTGCTGTGCCCAGTTTTGGAGGCCACATTATCAAAAGGATGTGAAGAGAATGGAGTCGATCCAGAGAATGGCCACTAGGATGGTCTCAGGACTTAAAGACATCCCATATGAAGAACATCTGACCAGACTGCGCTTATATTCTCTCGAGGAGCGCAGAGAAAGGGGGGACATGATAGAAACATTCAAATACATCACGGGTCGCATTGAAGTGGAGGAAGAAATCTTTTTTCTTATGGGTCCCATGGCGACAAGAGGGCATCCGCTAAAACTCAAGGGGGCAAGATTTCATGGTGACACCAGGAAATACTTCTTCACCGAACGGGTGATTGATCCATGGCATAAACTTCCACACCAGGTGGTCGAGGCTAGCACCGTGCTCGACTTCAAAAGTCAATGGGACAAACCGGTGGTGGGGGGGGGGGTTTACAGAGTAATTCGTAAAAGATGCATACTCCAGGGAGGGAGGGTTCTTGAGTGGGCAGACTTGTTGGGCCGCCGGCCCTCTTCTGCCGTCATACTCTATGTTTCTATGTGCACCAGGCACATTCCTCCCTCTTAACTTCCCAAAGCTCAACATTAACAATGCACATATAATTTACATGCCATTAGTGTTGAGCATTAGGAAGCTATTTTGTGCGTGTTTGTTCTGGTAGTATTTCCTGGTGCTGTTCTGTCTGTCCGGTAAGTCATGTTTTTGGAATATGATTTTTGTTCCCCTGTACGTTTTTATAAACTGTTTTTAGAATTGTGCATCACCTTGAATGTATGATTAGGCGATCAATCAAATGTTAAAGAAACTTGAAACTTCTATACAGCGCTGGAGTTTGAGCATCGGCCCACAGAAGTAGCAGGGAAAAGTGTGGAACCTAATTGTGGATATTATAGCTGTAATAGTTTGTGAGTGAGATTGGGGACTATGCAAGCATTTCTTTGAATGGAAAAGCTTAATGGGTAGAGCTGAAGAGCAGCCAAATTATCTAGTTCAAAAGAGAAACTCGGTCCTAGATTTCTGCAAATCTTTCCTGGTGCATTATGGGACCTGCAGTGTTGATTTCAATTGGTGGTATCAGGGACTAAAAATAGAACACTGCATTGAGATATATGTTCCAAAACAGAACTGACCAAAAAGTCTCCTTCCTGGAGCTGGGTAACTTGGTGGCTCTGTAGCAGTAGGCTGATGAGCTGAATGTCATTTTCACTCTCCATAGCCTCTGGTACAAACCAGAGATGCCAAGGGTGGGCTGCTCAAAAGAGTGGAATTTAAGGGCAATGTATACAAAATATACATTTACAAAGGGCTCCTTTTACTAAGCTGCGATAGCGGTTTTAGCGTGTGCTTAGTGCACGCTGAATTGCCGCATGCACTGGACCCTAACATCAGCATTGAGATGGTGTTAGTTCTAGCCGCGTAGTGGGGGGTTTAGCGCACGCTAAAATTCTGCACACGCTAAAAACGCTATCGCAGCTTAGTAAAAGGAGCCCAAAGGTTTACAAGTGAAAAAAGGTTCATAAATGGGAAACAAATTTATTGAAATGCTTCTGAAAGGATGTAGGCAGCTTTAGGACAGTGCTCTAGAAATTTGCACAAGTAATTTAATAGCTAGTTAACAGGGTAAATTCCTTGGGTTGAAAACTTCCCTCTTTAGTGTGTGCACAGGTACCAAAGAACTTCCTCATTCCTGCCCAGCTTTATTTATATGAAACTGTCCTCTGCAGAGATACAAAAACACACACAAGTGCATGCACTCTCTAGCTCTCTTTTCTACTGCTGTCCCATTGCTCATATGCTCTTTCAAATAGTGCCCTCACCCCCACCAGATCTGCCATGTAAATTCTGGCATTTGCTGCCAGTTTTTTTCCTCATCTAACAGCAAACCCTTCACATTTCCCCCCAATCTTCAGTTCTAATTCTTTTCAACAATCCTCACTCCCACCAGGGCCATTTTTAGACATTTTGGTGCCCGGGGCAGAAATTAAGAAGGGGGCCCCCCTCCCCCTCATGATCTTCCCATCATTACTACCATACAAAATACAACTTTAGTTTAATTCTTTATGGTGGGGGGGAGAAAAAGCTACGTCAACAGTAAAGGTACAATAGGGTCATTGAACACATCAGGGAAGGAACTGTGTCTCTGAAAAATGTAGTAACTTATTCCAATTGAAAGCTATCACCTTATTTTCCATTTTTTATTTATATGTAATTTATAATACATGATTTGTACCTGCTATTTTTATATTTTCTACAGTACAAGAAGAAATAAGTCACTGTTTCTCTTTCCGTGGTGTTGCATTCTGTGCAGTGTCTGGCCTCTTAAGGGTTCCATTTCATTTTTATCTACATATGTTGTATTTTTATCTATTAACCTTTAGAGCAGAATAGCACAGCTATGACCCTACTTTATCTTTGTCTGGTAATTTAATTTTTCTAATCTGTTGATTCCAGTCTCCAGTTTCTGCCTTCCTCTGTCTTCTCTTAACTCTGTCTTGTCAGGGTTTCCTGTCCATTTGTCATTTTCTCTTCTCTTGTCTTCATTTCCTCCATTACATCTATCTCCAGTACTGATCTTATCCTTTCAGTTTCTTCCATATATTTTTCTTCCTCTCTATTTAGATTTCATTGCTATTACACAATCCTTAAAGGTCCCTGTTTTTACCACATCTACCTAAAATGTCTCCATCTTTTCCCCCACCCTGGACTTCCTCTTCCTCATACTGCAATACTCTACTCTCAGGTATCTCCATGAAACTAATGGAAAAGCTCCAACTGATACAAAGCACTTCAGCAAAACTCATATACTCCAAATCAAGATTTGACCATGTCACACCACTGCTTATAGAACTACACTGGTTACTGATAGAAAAAAGAATAGAATTCAGACTGTTGCTTAGCATTTAAAATGCTATATAGTGATGTCCCTAATAACTTCCCCTTACTGAACTATTAGGTAGATTTATAGACCAACGCAGCTCTTAACAATCTGACTCATCATTCCCAACTCTGAAAAGTACAAAATACAAGACATTTTACAGCAAATTATTCAACTACCAAATAGCAAATTCGTACAACCACAGCGTATATACACACTGTTTCACAACATCTAAAAACATGGCTTCTTAAGAAATCCCTACCAGGGGTCCAAAGAGATTTAGACTAATAATGCAAGCCACCCAAAACAGACAATGTTAATGGTCAGCTGCTGTTTGATATATTACCTCATAATTTAACTAGACCAAGGAGAACAAAGACACTATCTACTCGCGCCCCTCCCCCCCCCAATCAGAGGCACACAGTGCAAGAAAATTTACAATGGCCTACTTGCTACCCAGGCAGCGAAAATAGACTACCACATCTCCAACCTCCTGATCACAACCCTAGACAACAAACCTTCCAAAGAGAAATAAAAATTTTGTTATTCAGGAACTTTATCAAGATAAACTAATGTCTTAATTGACCAATTCAAAATAATCCCTGATCCTATAACTTTCTGATTAGGTAACAGACCTGTAATTTGTCTCTGTTATTTGTTCCTAATCCTGTAATTCACCTGGAAATGTCCAGAATACCTTTTATGTAATCCGCCTAGAATCACAAGGTAAAGGCGGAATAAAAGTTACTAATGTAATGTAATGTAATATTTCTCCGAATTTCACTAACTCTATCCTATTCCATCCAGCGTCTTCTTCTTCTCTCTCCCTTCCAACCAGAGTCTCCCCTTCCCTCCAGTTGCGCCTCTCTTACCATTCAGTGTTGGCCCTTTTCTATCTCATGTCTCCCTTTCCCCCCCTCATTTCATCTAGAATCTCCTCTCTCTCCCCCTCTCCCTTCTCTACTACAGTCATCCAGAATCTCCTCTGTCTCTCCCTTTGTTACACCTCTACAATTCAACATCTTCTCTATTTCTTTCCCCATCTACAATGACATTTTGTCTCTCATCCTCAGCATTACCCTGTCTGTCTTTCCTCCCCCTCCCCCTATATTCAGCATCAACTGTCTCTTTCCCAATACTCTGTCCCACTCTTTTTCCCTTAACCCATCATGACCCTGCTATGTGACATCCCCAGCAGGCCACCTCCGGTCCCATCTCTATTCCCCTCACTCACCATATTGTCAAATTATCTTCTTCTCTTCTTCCTGAGCCCCACAGCTACAAAAGGTCATCGATGGCCTGGAGAGGCGAGGTGGGCTTTCCTCCCTTCTACTCACTTGCTGCTCTCTCTCTCTCTCTCCTGCCACTGCCGCAGCCTGTAAAACAAATATAATGCACAATATAGACAGCAGATATAAATTCTCAAAACTGACACATTTTGATCACTAAATTGAAAATAAAATTATTTTTCCTACCTTTGTTGTCTGGTGATTTTATGAGTCTCTGGTTACACTTCCTTCTGACTGTGCATCCAATATTTCTGTCTCCTGCATGCTTCGTCTCCTCCAGATCTCATTCCATTCCCCAACCAACATCGCTCTCTGTCCCTAGATGAGTCCAACTTTTTCTTCTTCTCTCCCTGCCTGCCCCCTGCCCCCCAACACACTCCATTCCCTACCCCAACTTTTTCTTCCTCTCTCCCTGCCTGCCCCTGCCACCTGACACACTCAATTCCCTCCCCCAACTTTTTCTTCCTCTCTCCCTGCCCCCTCCCCTTTTTTTTCTCTCTCTCTCTCCCTGACACCCTTTCTTTCTTTCTCGCTCCCTGCCCCCTAAGCCACCACCGCCAATTTATCCCTGCTTCCCCAACGCTGGCGCAGCAACAGGCTAGGCGTGTGCAGCAAATGCACAAGCGGTGGGCCCACAAGTCTTCCCCCCTCCCCTTCCAATGTCAATTCTGACGTCGGAGAAGTAGTTGCGGGCCAGCCAGGCAGCGATTGGCTGGCCTAGAACTTCCTCTCTGACATCATAATTGACGTCTTGGGGGAGGGGGGAAAGCTTGTGGGCCCACTGCTTGTGCAGTCACTACACGTGCCAGGCCTGTTGCTGTGTCGGCATCGGGGAAGTAGAGAGAAATCTCGGGCTCCGCAATCGACTTGCATTGCCTGGGAAATTTTACACATGCCAAGGGGCTCTAACACTGTGTGGGCCTCTGATGGCTTCCCTCCTCCTTCCTCCTTTCTCTTTTGTTGATGGAGGAGGAAGAGAAGGGAAGCTGGCAGCAGCCTGCGCAGTGTTAGAGCCGCACGGTACGTGTTAAGTTTGTTTACAGGCTGCGGCAGGGGCAGGAGAGAGAGCAGCAAGTGAGTCGAGGGGAGGGAAGCTTACCTCATCTCACCAGGCAGTCACGGGTCCCCTGTAACTGTGGGGCCCAGGGCAGCTGCCCTCTTTGCTTCCACCCCCCTCTCCCCCCTCCTAATGCCAGCCCTGACTCCCATTCCTAGATCCATTGATTCTCTCCAAAGATCTTGTACAAAAAGATTTGATTCCCCCACAGCTCTTGCAGCTTAGCCCCTCCTTCCTATGAGTAGAGCAGTCTTCCACTGGCTGGAACCTACCACAAACTCTACAGAGAAAGTGTATGTGTTGGGGGTGGAGGTGGGGAGGTATGGAGAGCTGTAGTGAGTTAAACTCTGAAAAATATTCATACACTTAGCCATCCTTCTGACTTTAAGCCAAGTAATTTACAACTTTGTAGAATCCTGAAAAATGTCCAGTTGACAATCCTAGCCTTCTGAATCATAAGCCCATCTGATAGGGCCCCCCTAAACTTTTTGGCCTGAGTCAATGCTTAGTTTGCCTATGCCTTAATCAGGCTCTGGGATAGAGGAATTCCTATGTTATTTATGAGACTGCCAAACCTAGAACTTGTGAAATAGGTGCAAGGCTGCAAGGTGAAGTCCCTTCTCATAGAGGGAGCAGTGACTTTAGAAAATTGCAGAAAGGGAAAGAAAATATAAATATTCCCTCCCTTCATAGATATAGGAACACCTTTCTTACCCTCAAGTTTAGAAAGCCGCACTAGTGTTTTTAGCACCGGACGCAGCAGTAACAGCTCTGATGCTCATAGAATTCCTATGAGAGTGAAAGCTGTTATCACCGCGGCTGGGGGTTAGATTGCAGCTACCTCTGCTAAGATGCAAAGACTAGCGATTTCCGCCACCCTCACCAATCCTGCCCTCACCCTGATCTCAACTTCTGTCCCCAGCAGCATAGCATATCCCCAATCCCTGTTAGCCTAACCTATGCCTTGACCCCACCCTGAGACCAGTACTCCTGGCATACGCATACCTCCCTATCCAGCACCCTTCTCCCCCCCATCCCCCCACCATGCAGTTCAGTCTTTTCCAAGCAGCCTCCCACCAACTCTCCTCACACATATGGGTTCTTTCAAAGGCAAGGTCCAAGACTTGCTCAGGAAAAGTTTTGCTGGTCAGCTTCTTCCCATTCAGAAATGGGATCATGAGGTACATGGTGGCCTCATATATTTTCTCCCAAATCCAGTGTCAGCCAGAAGAGGAACACTTGGGCTACAACTAGTATTTTTGATATACAGTATAATTGTTTCATCATTTTTCTTATGTAATGTTCTGTTAATTTCCTGAATGGATCTCCCTTTTTATTGTGGCTATGTGATGACAGTTTTTTCTTTTTCTTTTCATTTTAATAGTTTCTTGCTGGCAGTGTATTCATTGGCGCTGGTTTCTATTGTTCTGGACTGTATTGTGTAAATCTGAGTAATTAAATAACTGTGTTTGAGTCGTCATCTAAATCAGCAGCTCTCCAGAAAAATCTCCCCAAAAATCTTCAGCATAGTTTAAAAACCTTTACAGGATTATATCCACAGTGTACAAATCTATGACTGAGGCTATTATGCTAAAGACCTTTGCACCCGTATAATATTTTTTCCTTCAGTTTCCTTTCCTCTCTCCAATGCTCTTACATTTTCCATTACGGTAACTCAGACCACAGGCATGATGTTTATGAGTGGAAAGTTGTTTTCTATGAATTGAAAGCCTCCATTTATTATTCTTCCTATCCTAAGCCTCTCTATTTTCCTTTCTTTCTCTTTTATTATATTAAAATATGTTTGCTATGAAAATAGGACCCATCCAATTGGATCTTTTCCTAATCTTCCGCATTCTTTTTAACACCATGGGCTCCTTTTACTAAGCTGTGTTTGCGGTTTTAGCGCACGCAGAATTATAGCATGCGTTAAACCCGTGCTACGTGGCTAGAATTAACGTCTGTTCAATGCTGGCATTAGAGTCTAGCGCAGGCGGCAATGTAGCATGCCCTATTCCGCACGTTAAAGCCCTAACGCAGCTTAGTAAAAGGAGCCCCATGTCACGTTAAAGACAATTATTTTTTTTTTTTTTGCATATTCCCTATCTCACATTTTTAGAATCCTTATGAAACTTGGCAAGTGTTCTTACAATTGCTGCCAAAAAATGCAACATAGTTCTAATCTAGAATAACTCATAACAGCTAATGGGACAATATTCAGCCAGAAGTAGTCAATGTTTTTGCGAAATGCTAGCCGCCATCAACTCAAATGAGACCTGGATGTTCAGTGCCAGTCCCTATCCATGTACCAGCACTGAAAATGTGAATACTCATAAGAATATAAGAGTTGCCATCAGTGGCGTAGCGAGGGCGAAAGGCGCCTGGGGTGGTGGAGCTCCTCCCCCATCTCTTCTCCACCCTCCACCTCCACATGCTCCTTTCCCGCCCCCCCCCCTGCCGTGTACACGCCGCATCCCTTCCCCTCTGTAACTTTCCTGGCATGAGCAGCAACCCCCAAGCTGCTGTAGCAACAGCATCGGTTCTTCCTCTGACATCACTTCCTTGGGAGTTGCTGCTTGCACCAGGAATATTACAGAGGTACGGGGGAAAAGAAGTGGCGTGTTTGCAACAGGAGGGGGCAGGGAAGGATCAGGGGATGGAGAGGATGGGTGTCTGTGCCCTCACCAAGACGGTGCACGGGGCGGGAACCCTTCTCCCCCACCCTTTACTATGCCACTAGTTGCCATTTTTGACAAGGACCTTCAGGTCCATCAAGCCCAGTATCCTGTTTTCAACAATGACCAACCCAGGTCACAAATACCTGGCAAGATTCCACAGACTAAAACAGATTACATGCTTCTTATCCTAGGAATAAGTAGTGGATTTTCCCAAGTCCATCTTAATAATGGCTAATGGATTTTTCTTTTAGGAAATTAAACCCTGCTAAGCTATCTGCTTTCACCACATTCTCTGGCAAAGAGTTCAAGAGTTTAATTACATGTTGAGCGAAGAAATATTTTTTCCTATTTGTTTTAAATCTACTACTTAGCAGTTTCATTGTATGCCCCCTAGTCCAAGTACTTTTGGATGGGGTAAACAAGCTATGCACATCTACTCCACTCAGTATTTTATAGACCCCCTATCATATCTCCCCTGAGCCATCTCTTCTCCAGGCTGAAGAGCCCTAGCCACTTTACCCTTTTCTTATACGGAAGTTGTCCCGTCACCTTTATCATTTTTGTTGCCCTTCTCTATACCTTTTCTAATTTCACTATTTGGGGCATATTCAAAACACAAAAACGTCCCCAAAAAGTCTAAACCAGCACTTGGACGTTTTACTTACCAGCGTTCAAGTGCTGATTTTTGGAACAAATTCTTTAGACGTCTTACGGGACATTGCCCTCCAGGACATCAAACTCATAAAGTGTTAGAAGTGTGTTTTGGGCCGGCTTAGACTTGAACGTCTTGGGGAGATAATTGAACCTTTCTCAAGACATCCTTGACGGAACTTAGGCGTTCTGATCTAGACCTGTTTTAGAAGCGTCTAAGTGACAAAAAGGTACCCAAACTGATCATATGATCACTGGATGCATGAAGATATGACCCCTCACACTCCCCCGATGGTTACTAACCCCCTCCCACCTCCCCACCCCCAAATATCTGAATGAAACAGTACATACTCTTGTTTCTAGAACAGCAGCACCTGGTATGGGAAAGCCTAGTAGAACTCCACCCAGGTATCTTAAGTAGCCAGGTGGGTGGGCTAGTGAACCATAGGGAGGAAAAGCCAGGCCCAAAAGTTACTCTAACCACATTTATGGTGAAAAGCAGGAGCACACCACAACACCACTATTCTGCCATATAGGTGCCATGTGTAGCCATGAGGGCCATTGGGGTGGTAGACAGGTAGGTCTACTAGGTTTTGGGGGAGTTTTGGGTGGCTCACTATAAATTATAAGGGGGTTATGGTGAGATATACTTCTGACACCCTTTATGTGAAGTTCAATCCAATGCCCTTGTAGGTGTCCCACTGCTCTGTTGGCATGACTGTGTGGCCAGTCCATCACAATGATGGCCATTCCCATATCCAAATGGTCTGGATTTGGACGTTTTCAACTTGGACATTTCTGTGGTCGAAAATGGGGTTGGACATCTTGTCGGCCAAGACGTCCAACTAGGCGATTTTCAAAAAATATATATATATTTGGACATCTAGTGAAAACATTTCTATGCTTCTGACTTTGGACGTTTTGCAGTAAACATCCATGATGGACTTACACATCCTTGTCAAAAATGGCCCTCTTATTCTATACAGAAATAGGTGCTTACTTAACCTTTTATCTAAGGTGCTGTGTTATAGAATTAACCTTGTACAGTCTGTACGAGCATGACTTACATAGCTTAAACTAAGTGGAATTATTCCTAGGGGTGGTGTTGGGAAGCATACTTTTGAAAATACAAGCTTATGCATTCAAATTAAGTGTGGAAACTATATGTAACATAGCAAATGATGGCAGATAAAGACCTGAATGTCTATCAGTCTGGCTAACATTATTAATTCATAAATAAATTGTTTCTTTGACATAGACCATAGAAGTACTACTACTGCACATCATTCCTATAGTGCTACTAGACCCACACAGCACTGTATACATTATATGCAGGTGCTTTTTCTGTCCCTAGTGGGCTTACAATCTAAGTTTTGTACCTGGGGTAATGGAGAGTGGCCTTTCGCTAAATCATCTCTTTCCCCTTCAATTTCTTCGGAACTCTGCTGCACGCCTCATATTCTGTCAATGACACTATGCCCACATTACCCCTCTTCTCAAGTCACTCCATTAGCTCCCTATCTGTTTCCACATGCAGTTCAAACTCCTCTTACTGACCTATGAGGCCTGACAGTTAAGTTTGCAAACTCATTCTAGAAAAAGTGCTACATATCTCATTGTTGAATATCACTATGGTCACCTTCAAAGTACTCCCCATGGGAAGCTATGCACCAACACCAATGCCTAGTCCACCCTTCAAAGCAATTTTGGAGCTCTTTTTCTGGAATACCCATCAGAACTGTTGTCGTATCACCCTTGATGTCCTGAATGTCATCAAAATTTCTTTCAATATTTCCTTTATCTTTGGGTACAGAAAAAAGTCATTGGGGGCCAGATCAGGTGAGTAGGGAGGGTATTTCAATACAGTTATTTGTTTTCTGGCTAAAAACTCTCTCATAGTCAATGCTGTGTGAGTTGGTGCATTGTCGTGATGCAAGAGTCATGAGTTGTTAGCGAAAAGTGCAGGTCACTTTTGTCTAACTTTTTCACACAGCCTTTTTAGCACTTCCAAATAGTAAACTTGGTTAACTGTTTGTCCAGTTGGTACAAATTCATAATGAACAATCCCTCTGATATAAAAAAGATTAGCTCGCATTTTTGACTCTTGATTTAGAATGGTGGAACTTTTTTGTTCGTGAAGAATTGGCTGACTTCCATTGTACGCTTTGATGCTTTATTTCAGGGTCATATTGGTACACCCATGTTTCATTACCAGTGATAATGGATCAAAATACTGTCTTGTCTCTCCAAAAGGTCTTGGCAGACTTCAACTCTCCTTTACTTTTTTTCATCGGTGACCTCCTTCGGGACCATTTTTGCACACACCTTTCTCTTGCCAAGATTTTCAGTTAAGATTTTCCTGTTTCTCTATCAATGTTTACTTGGTCTGCTATGCTTCTCACAGTCAGCCAACAATTTTGACACATAATTCAACAATTTTATGCAATGTTTTGTCTGTTCTGCTCATTACTGGTTGCCCTGACCTTTCATCATCAGTGATGCTTTCTCTCCCTTTAGAAAAACATTTAATCCATTTGTTTTTTTCTTCATGGCATTATCCCCATAAACTTGGACTAACATGTCCCTGATTTCACAACCATTCTTGTCAAGTTTAACAAGAAATTTAAAGTTTGTTCATTGCTCTAATTCAGGGGTCTCAAAGTTCCTCCTTGAGGGCCGCAATCCAGTCCGGTTTTCAGGATTTCCCCAATGAATATGCATAAGATCTATGTGCATGCACTGCTTTTAATGCACATTCATTGGGGAAATCCTGAAAACCCGAATGGATTGCGGCCCTCAAGGAGGGACTTTGAGATCCCTGCTCTAATTCAAGCTCTGACATTCTTGCAATGACACACAAAAATACGCAACAATCATGAATGCCATTGAGCAAGACACCACCACACGTCAATACAAACACAGCTGTGTGACATTGATATACCAAGGTTATGAAACCTTACTGAGTTGTTTGTACAGTGCTGCTAACATAAACACATGGAGGCAAGTTCACAAACTTAATTGTCAGACCTCGTACTACAAATGTATTCACTCCACAGCTCCTCAGTATCTCTCATCTCTCCTCACACTCCCCCCCTCCCCCCACACCCAAGGAACTCTATCCTTTCCTCTACAGCCAACTCCAGACTCTGTCCCTTCTACCTTGCTCACCATATGCTTGGAACAAACTGCCTGACTCGATACATCAGGCTCAATCTCTGGCAGCATTCAAATCCAGACTCAAAGCCTACTTCATTGAAGATGCTTTCAATTCCAAACTCCAACTCACCTGCTAAGCACCAATATCTTATCATTCCCCCACCCGAACACAGTGTATTGATGCACCTTCTTGCACAGTTTGTTTGCCTTGACTAGATCGTAAGCTCTTTTGAGCAGGGACTGTCTCTTCTGTGTTCTGATGTACAGAGCTGCATATGTCTAGTAGCACTATAAAAATGATTAATAGCAGTAATAATTCATCCCATGTGTATGCAGTGAGAAACAGGTATAAGTATAAATGCACTTTTAATTCCATGAGGAATATGGAAATATATTTTCACGTTAAAAAAATGGAAATATATTTTCACGTTAAAAAAAATTCACTGGTACCTGTGCTGAGAAAATGATGGGAGTATTGTTTATGCATGTACTCATTTCTAAAATTACCCTCTTAATTATTATTTTTTTTAAATATATCTTTATTGTGGCAACAACATAATGTCACATACATGACAAGCATCATAATATGTCTGGAATGCACAGAACATCATGAAAAATGATGAATTTTCTCCTTGGAAGCAAAGATAGCATTTACACGCATAAAACAGTGTTATGATCATTGTCCAGTGTTTATTTGCATACAAGAACATATGTTGAGTAACAGAACGTGTGCTGCGAGAGGTGCATGTGCTGACTGCACGCATTTCTCTCTCTTTCCTGGAAAATGCATGTGTTATACTCCCAAAGGTCAGGGATGGTCAGGAGAATGAATGCAAATGACTTTTCCCCATCATTTTTGACAAGTCCTTACATGCCTTAGAATGCACTCAGGCTATGAAAGTGAACATAAAGTAATCAGCCCAGTGAGTGCAATTGGTAGAAGGAAATCTGTCCTACTTTCTTCTTAGGCAGCAATATGGTTCCCTTGTTACTCCAGCTGAATGCATGGAGAATAGGTTAATACAAGAAACACTCCGCTAAATTGTTAACATAGAGTTTTAGGAGGTGAACTAGCTCAGCCAGTCTTATCTATATTTAGACTCATCTGCAACTTAAAAACTGTTTACCGAAATGTTGAGAAAAGAAAGTTAGTGTAAACTTTACAGAAATGTTGAGAAACAGAAGTTGTTGTGTCTTACTGTTGATTTTTGGGAATCTGTGTTTGTGCTGTAAAATGTAAATACAGTCCTTCTGGGGCCTGAAAATGTATTAGCTCTGCTTCTCTTGAACTGGGATGTGTCACAAGGCTTTCAAGATGCTCATCCTACTGCTGCCTTGGGTGCAGTTGTGGCTATGCGTTCTCTCGCTGTAGTGCTGGAAATATCGTTAGAATATGTGTTTCCTGGAGGAGAGGAGAGGCAGGGGAGATATGATATAGGCATTTAAATTCTTTATAGACAGTAAGAAGCAAATCGACCTTTTCCAAAAATGGAGAGGCTATAGAACTAGAGGACGTGAAATGAAGTTGAAAGGAAGGAAGCTTAAAAGCAAAATCAGAAAACTGTTATCATGTACTTTATAGAATTACCCTCTATCCTCCTCATTCTAGAAAGTTGCATGCCCAAATTTCTGACTAGAATGCAAATTTACATGCACAGCTTATGGAATAAAGGGCTAGATTCACAAAGCAAACTGATCGTGTACTGATTGGTTTGTGACCCCTTGGCGACCCCGGCCCAATTCACTTACCTCTCTGCCAACCATCCTCCGATCCGCGCATGCAAATGAGGGCAACGGCATGCAAAGTAGGCAGGGGCCCGATTCACAAAGCAAAACCCTGCAACACTGACTGGGCTGGCTGATCACAAACAAGCGAATACTGAGGACCAGTCGCTGAAGCCCTTTCCGTCTGCTCTGCCTTCTGCCAGCCTGCTCTCTGCCCTGTCAGCCCCGGTTCAGCGCCATGACTTGATCAGTTAGTAGAGGGATGAAACGCTCTATTTTCAACAGCATTTATGCAGCTTCTTGTGAAGCTTCTTTCTCTCTATTCGGTGGAACTGAAACTCATAGCTGTAAGTTGCCTGCCTGCTGTATAAGCCGCCTGCATGCCCCGATCGCCTGCCTACTTGCCTGACCCTAATGCCTGCCAGCCCCGAATCTCCCATCCTTCCCCTGGTCCAGCGTGTGCAATAATAGTTAATGGAGCTCAGCCCAAGAACCTACTCGCCCCAATCTTCCAGCCCTGCTTTCTGCCCCGAGCTCCTACTCTCTGCCGCCTTCCCTGCAGTGCACGCCGCTTTAAACCCGCGGGCTCGCACTGCATGGAAGGTGGCAGAGAGCAGGAGAGTCTGGGCGGCAAGACTGCCTGGAAGGGGAGAGCAGGAGAACCAGCCCACGTGAAAGAAAAAGTTTTTAAAAAAAAAAAAGTTGCGGCTGGACGGGCATGCGCAGACCATCTACGGACGGTCTGCACATGCGCGGGGATCGCTTAACCATGATCTGTGCCTGCAGCCGCATATTTTGGCTTGAAGAATTCGTCGGACCTGCCCGGATCGGGCCCGATCGAGCAGGTTAGTGAATCCAGCCCAAAGTTAGTTGCATGTGTAACTTAATGATTTGATTAGCTAATTGCTTTTAACAACCAATTATTGGCTATAATTAGTGTTAAAGGTGCTAATTGACATTAATTGGCAGTTACATGCATTCCTGCCCTTAGGGCTAGACTCACTAAGCTGACCAATCATGTCCCAACTGGTTTGCAACTCGATTCACTAACCTGCCTCCCGATCCGATCCAATCCACCAATGCAAATGAGGGGAAACAGCATGCAAATCAGGAAGGCAGCGATTCACTAAAAAGAAAAAGGAACACTGATTGGGCTGGCCGATCCATAAACAAGCGACTGCTGAGGACCCGTCGCTCACATCCCTGCCTACTCTCCTGCTCCATGCCGCCCTGAAATCCCAACCCTGCAGCCCTGAAATCCAAAGTAAAACTTCCCCCAAAGTAAACTGCCCTGCTCTCTGCCCTGAAGCCCTGAAATCCCAATCATAATTCCCCCCCAAACAGCCCTGCTCTCTGCCTCCCCGACTCTCCCGGCTCGCATTGCAGGAAAGGACTCTCCTGCTCTCTGCCGCCCTTCCCTGCAGTGTGAGCCCGTGGTTTTAACCCGCGAGTTTAAAGTGGGGCTGCACTGTGGCATGCTCTGTTCTGTTCCAGAACACGCCGCAGTGCAGTCCCGCTTTAAACCCGTGGGTTAAAGCCACGGGCTCATAAAGTAAAAAAAGTTTTTAAAAAAGTGCTTTGTTCACTGAGAGCAAGCGCATGCACAGACCATCTACAGGCAAAGAAGATGGTCTGCGCATGTGTCAGGATCGCTCTGCAGCGATCCGTGTGGTCAGTATTGGGCGTACCTCCGATCGCCCCCATTTGCATGAGGACACGTTGTGGATTAGTTGGCCTGCCACGGATTGCCCACGGATCGGAAAGGATCGGTGAGCTAAGTGAATCCAGCCCTTAGTCAGTATTCTATGTTGCATGCTCAAATTCCAGAGCATGCAACTTCAAGGGGGGTTAGACCTGGCAGGGGCATGTGTTGGTCAGGGGAGATATGTGTGCAGGCTATAGTTAGAATTCTAGCATTTATGTGCCTAATTACCTAGAGTTAAATGTGAGCATTTACACCAGACATTAAGCTAGCTCAATACTTGTGCTTAAAGTTAGACTTGTAAAAGCCGATGTACACCAATATTCTATAACAGCAGTTGTGTCATTATAGAACTCACACTTTTTGCATATCACCCCAGTACCTAACATTAAGCGATCTATAGAGAATTACTCTCTGTGTGTCCATTGTACCTCAGCATTTTAATTCTTGGTGAAGGAGTTCTTTGGCAATAATACCACAGCATACACTGGTGTGTAACTGAAACTTCACTTTACTGAACAAACTTAAACCATTGCAAAACAGTATTTTCTCCAAGGTAATTTCTAGACAGTATTTATAGTTATTTCGAAAACGGTATTTTGATAAACAGCTTCCTGCTTTCACCAAGAAATGCCTGTATAGGATATCCAACACACTCAGTGGTGTAACAAGGGTAGGAGGTGCCCAGGGCAGTGGCATGTTCCTCGCCTGAGCCCTCTTCTCCACTCCTTCCCTCCCTCTCCCCATATATCTCTAGCTCTTCCCCAGCACAAGCAGCAGCTCCAGCCTGCTGCTTGAGCTGGTCTTGGCTCTCCCTCTGATGTCACTTCCTGGTTGTGGGGACCAGGAAGTGGTATCAGAGGGAGAGCCGAGGTTGGCACAACCAGCAAGTTGGAGATGCTGCTCGCCCTGGGAAAATTAAAGAGGTACAAGAGAAGGGAAGGGGCACGTGCATATGGGTGTCAGGGGAGGAGAGGAGGCGCTACTGCCTGGGTGCACCCTCCATTCCCCATATCTATTTAAATCTTCGCCAGTGTGAGCAGCTTCTCCAGCCTGCTGCTTAGAGACACTAAAATGATCCAGGAACCCCCGCGAATATCTAAAGATGGTCTGCGCATGCACGGGGATCGCTATAGAGCGATCCGTGCCGGCAGATGGGGGCGTTCCTCCGATCACCCCCATCTGCATGTTGCAGTTTGGTGAATTCGTCGGACCTGCCCGGATCGGGCCCGATCAGGCAGGTTAGTGAATCTAGCCCATTATACTATGGATAAACAATGAGATGAAGAAAGCGATAGGAGACAAGAAAAAATCATTCCAGAAATGGAAAAAGGACCAAACTGGGGAAAACTGGAATGAACACAGGAAACGCCAAAGAGAATGTCATCAAGTGGTTAGGAGAGTGAAAAGAGAATACGAAGAGAGATTGGCCAGGGAGGCAAAAAACTTCAAATCATTCTTCAGATATGTTAAGGGGAAGAAACCAGCGAGGGAGGAAGTAGGACCGTTGGATGATGGAGACAAAAAGGGAGTGTTAAAGGAGCAAAAAGAGGTAGCTGACAGGTTAAACAAATTCTTCTCGTCAGTCTTTACAAGCGAGGACACATCCAGTGTACCGGAACCCGACGTGATCTTCCATGGTGATCAAGAAGAAAAACTGTCAGCAATAGAGGTGAGCCATGAGGATGTCCTCCAACAGATAGATAGATTGAAAAGCGACAAATCACCAGGCCCGGACGGAATCCACCCTAGGGTACTAAAAGAACTAAGAAATGAGATAGCGGGAATACTCCAACGAGTTTGTAACCTATCCTTGAAAACTAGAGAGATTCCGGAGGACTGGAAGATAGCAAATGTTACACCTATCTTTAAAAAGGGGTCAAGAGGAGACCCGGGAAACTATAGGCCGGTAAGTTTGACATCGGTTCCAGGTAAGATGGTAGAAGCACTGATGAAGGACAGCATCTGTGAGCACATCGAAAAAAATGGGCTGATGAAAGCGAGCCAACATGGCTTCTGCAAGGAAAGATCGTGCCAAACAAACTTACTGCACTTCTTTGAGGGGGTAAACAGCCAGTTGGACAAAGGGGAACCTGTAGACATCATTTACCTTGACTTCCAAAAGGCCTTTGACAAGGTACCCCATGAGCGGCTACTTAGGAAGCTGTGGAACCACGGGGTGGAAGGGGACGTACACAGATGGATCAAACACTGGTTGGCAGGCAGGAGACAGAGGGTTGGAGTGAAGGGTCACTACTCGGGCTGGAGGAAAGTCATGAGCGGAGTTCCGCAGGGGTCTGTACTTGGACCGCTGCTGTTCAACATATTTATTAATGACCTGGAAACGGGGACGAAATGTGAAGTTATAAAATTTGCGGACGACACTAAACTCTGTAGAAGGGTTAGAACTACGGAAGAGTGTGAGGACCTACAAAGGGACCTAAACAAACTGGAGGAGTGGGCGAATAAATGGCAGATGAAATTCAATGTAGGGAAATGCAAGGTCATGCATATAGGGAGAAAGAACCCGATGTTCAGCTACCAAATGGGGGGATTAGTATTAGAGGGAAGTAACCTTGAAAGAGATTTGGGTGTACTGGTGAATACAACAATGAAGTCAACGGCGCAATGCGCAGCAGCCGCGAAGAAGGCAAACAGAATGTTGGGTATTATTAAAAATGGTATTACGACCAGAACAAAAGAAGTCATCCTGCCGTTGTATCAGGCAATGGTGCGCCTGTACCTGGAGTACTGTGTTCAGTATTGGTCACCGTACCTTAAGAAGGATATGGCAATACTTGAGAGGGTCCAGAGGAGAGCGGCACGAATGATTAAGGGCATGGAAAACCTTTCATATACTGAAAGATTGGAGAGGCTGGAGCTCTTCTCCCTGGAAAAGCGGAGACTCAGAGGAGACATGATAGAAACCTACAAGATCATGAAGGGCATAGAGAAAGTAGAGAGAGATAGATTCTTCAAATTTTCAAAACATAAAAGAACAAGAGGGCATTCGGAAAAATTGGAAGGGGATAGATTCAAAACAAATGCTAGGAAGTTTTTCTTTACTCAGTGGGTGGTGGACACCTGGAATGCGCTTCCAGAGGACGTAATAGGGCAGAGTACGGTACTGGGGTTTAAGAAAGGATTGGACAATTTCCTGTTGGAAAAGGGGATAGAGGGGTATAGATAGAGGATTACTGCACAGGTCCTGGACCTGTTGGACCGCCGCGTGAGCGGACTGCTGGGCACAATGGACCTCAGGTCTGACCCGGCAGAGGCATTGCTTATGTTCTTATGTTAAAACAAAAAAACAATGAAGAAAAAAACAGAAGAAGGAGGGTACAGGAAGGGAGGAAATAAGGAAGTCAGATGTGCAAAAAAAAGGAGGAAAAAATTAAGAGAAACTTCAGAACTCGTATCTGCCCATAACTGAAGAGATTCAGCTAGTAGGTGTTATGGGTTAAGATAAACTAACTTCAAAAGCACTTATAAGTATTTGTTGGTATCCTTGCTTTAGAACACACTTTAACAATGCAAAATCCAATTACAGCTGCATGAAAAATACAGGATATTGCACCATAGAGATAACATATAAGAATGCTAGACTTGAAGAAACTCTACTTACCAGGCCTTCTAGGTACAATGTAAGAAGTGGCATAGTAAGGGGGAGGGGGCGGTCCGCTCCGGGCGCGGTCTTTGTAAAGGGCGCAAGCACCCGTCCTCCCCTCCCCCCTGCTCCTTCCTGCTCACCCCCTGCCACGTGCATGTGCCCCTTCCCTTCCCTCGTCCCTCTAATTTTCCCTGCGCAAACATCACTACGAACTTGCTGCCTGTGTTTGTGTCGCCTCTCTCTGCCTTCACTTCCAGCCCCGCATCTAGGAAGTGACGTCAGAGGGATAGTTGATACGATGCGGGCAGCCAGTTTGTAATGCTGCTTGTGCAGGGAAAATTAGAGAGAAGAGGGAAGGGAAGGGGCACACATGCACGGCAGGGTTGGTGAGAAGGAGCGGGGGTGGAGAAGAGGAGGGAGTGCCGCTGCCCCGGGCGCCACTCACCCTCGCCACGACACTGAATCTAAGGTATTTTCACATATGGGTGCCTGTGATCGGTGTCTGAAGATAAATTTCTAGCTCCCATGCATGGAAGCAGGAGATAGGATTTCTCAGATGGGTGTCTCCAGCCAATTGCAGGAAACTTGGCAGGTCTGAAAGATGATCATGCATCAGCTAATGAATCATACCATTTAATATGCCAGCCAGGTCATTTGTCAGTGTGGTGTGTGTTTTACGTGGCTGTGCTATAATCATAGTCCAGCTGGTGAGTTCACTCAATAACTACACAAAGGAAAGAATCAACAGCAGGGGAATTCATACAGCAGCTTCAGAGCAAACCATCTTATTGTCACATCTGCTAAAAGCAACGCTGAACAATTTCAGAGCATCAAAAAGATTTATTAAAAAAAATTGTTTTGGAGACCATGCACACACTTGGTTCTGAAAGCTCTCTTCCCCCAAACTGAGTATCTCCAAGCACTCATGGCTCTGTATGCCAGTTTTCATACAAGAGAGTGCACTAGAGCAGTGTTCTTTAACCGCCGGTCCGCAAAAACTTCCTGCCGCTCTGTCCCAGCCCGAGGAGATCAGAGGAGCCTGATGAGCTGGGTACCCGTATGTCTCCCTCCTGTGCAGCAGCCAACATTTTGCTTCTCCCCCCCCCCAGAATAGCAGTGGCTCTCTTCCCAGCCTCCAGACTAACAATGGCTTCCTCCCCTCCCAGCTGCTCTCAGTATTCTAACTTTTCTGCAGCAGTGCCAGTAGCGTCAACACAGTGATTCACTTAGGCAGCCTAGGGGCTTTTGCTGAGTCACGGCCCACCTCTGATGATGCAACTTCCTCTTTCCTCAGAGGCGGGTGTGACCCATCAAATGACCCAAGGCTGCCTAAGTGAATTGTGCTGATGCTATTGACACTGCTGCAGGCAAGTTAAAACACTGAGCTGCTGCTAGTCCGGGTAAAGTAAAGTGCTGTTGCCACTGGTTGAAGGTGGAAAGGGGAGCTCTTGCTGGTAGGGTGAAAGGAGGAAGAAGAGCTAGAGCTGGTTGGGGGAAGGGGCACTGCTTCTGCTGGTCAGGGGAGTTGCCACACTGGACTGGAAATGGAGGATAGAGAAGGGGGAGCTGCTGCTAGACAGAGGAAAAGAAAGGAAGAGCTGCTACAGGACCTGGAAGGAGGGAGGGGAAGGAGAGTTGCTGCTGGACAGTGGAAAAGGGGGCAGAGAGAGTGAATTAGTGGACGGGGGACAGTTGACTCAGGGAGGGAGACATGCTAACAACAGGGGGAGAGCAAGGAAGGCATACAAGCCATAGGGTGGGGGCTTGAGCTCCGGGCAGAAAAGAATAAAATGATGATGCCCAGAGAAGAGATGCTGTGCATAGAGAATAGGGACAGACACAGATAGGGAATGCTGGATGGAGAAGGGATGGGACTCTTCTTACCTACTTCTATAAATCTACTGGAGTTCCGTTCCTTCACTAACCATGTAAACCGTGTCGAGCTCCACCTGTGGAGATGTTGCGGTATATAAACCCAAGATTTAGTTTAGTTTAGTTTAGACACAGGAGGGCAATACTGATCACATAGGTACAAAGGGACAAGGATGCAGAGGGTAGATGATAGACAGGATAGGTAGAGATGCAGAGGGAAGATATACATTGGAATGATGTGTAGGAAATTTAAATGTCAATTACTATAAATTTAAATTGTTATTTAATTAATAAAAATACTATCTACATTGCTTTTTATTTCAATCTTAGGAGTTTGCAGGTCCACAAAATAATTCTTTTATTTCCGCGGTCCATAGGTGTAAAAAGGTTGAAGAACATTGCACTAGAGAATGGTACATGCTAATCCATGCTCCCTTTTTTTATTTCCATGTTACAGGATATAAAAGTGCTCAGTGGTTTCCTCACAGTTTTGTGTCTGGAGCTAGGAATGTGGGACCCAGCTCTGCTCAACCTTGAAATAGCAGGATTTCAGCCTATTCTGAAGAATCTGTGATTGAATCTCCGGGAAGTCTGCCTCTTTGTATCCCTCTGTGGATCATACTGAAATCCACAAAGCTGTATAGCACAGATTTTGCATGGGTTTGTTAATAAACCTGAGAATCTCTGTCAAATCCCTTTAATAAATAGTTTCCAGCCACAGCATTTTATGCTTCTGTGTGGGCTTCATTCTCGTCTGGCTTCTGTTTGACGGGCAGGACAGCAGCAGCTTGGTCAGACAGCACACCATTCCAGTGGTGTAGTGAGGGTGAGTGGCGCCCCTCCCCCCTCACCCCCTGCCGCACGTGCCACCCCCCTTCCCTTTTCCTGTACCTTTTTAACTTCTCCAGCATGAGCAGCATGCTGCCCATGCCAGTGCTACACAATGGCCACGGATTTGGACTTGGAGAATGAGATGTACAGCGTCAGCATCTAGGAGACAAACTTGGTTCTTTTTATTATATAGGATTTTTTGGACCCCAGTTCGTTTACAAAAGTTGAATAGTTCAAAGTCTAATAGATGCTGGCACTGTCATCTTGATGTAGGGACACTGGATCATTTGTTGTTTTATTGTATCTTGATACTCAATTTCTGGAAATCAATTTGGGACAAGATTATTATAATACTTGGTGTTCCTATACCACTGACATGAGGTGGTTTTATTTGAAACATTATTGAGACCAAAGAATCCATTTGATAGTCATAAAAGCAGACTTCTTTTAATTATGATGGGGGTTGCTATGCAGATGATAACCAGGAATTGCAAAAATTATGACAGATTAAACATTTTCTTTTGGTGGGAAACATTGTGCTTATATTACAGGTATGAGAGAATGATTGTAGAACAGGTGGGAAATAGTAAGAACTTTAAAGAAGTCTGGGGTCCGTTGGACATACTTGTTAAAGTGTAGATTGGTTAATTGATACGATCCTTATTTTTTGGAATTTTTTTATTTTTCCACATACATCCAGATAGGGGGGGAAGGGAGGGTGGGGGTGTGTGTAAGGTATTTTGATTTTTATAGTTAAGCAATTATAAGTGCTGTTATTTGTTTTATATCTCTATGTTTATTTGTATGCACTTTCTGTTCAGTTTGGAAAATTAATAAAGATTAAAAAAAAAAAAAAAGTGTTGGCTCGCCCTTTGACGTCACTTCCTAGGTGCGGGTCCAGGAAGTGATGTCAGAGAGAGCGCCGATGCTGATGCGGGCAGCAACCTCATGCTGGAAAAGTAAAAAAGATACAGGGGGAAGGCAAGGGGTACGTGTGTGCATGCACAGCAAGGAGAGGAGCAGGGAGCAAGTGGGGAGGGGGCAGAGAGGAGGAGGGTTTCCGACACGCTCTTAAGATGACTGCACCCAGGGTGGACCCCCCCCACACACACCTCCCTTACTATGCCACTGCCATTCACCCTTCTACCCACATCACCAAAATATCTACTGTACCTGAATGTAGCCCCTACCAAGCTACTACCGGGCAGGGCTCTGGGTTTCTGGCCCAGAAATATCTAAGAAAAAGTACCATTTAAATCGAATGATTAATTTATAGAGTGTGCACAGTTGGGCAAACTGGATGGACCATTTGGGCCTTTATCTGCCGTCATTTACTATATTACTAATGAAGATGGGGAGTGGTGGAGTAGCCTAGTGGCTTGAGCAGTTAGCTAACACCCAGCAAAACTAAGTTCAAATCCTATGCTACTTGACTTAACCCTCCATTACTTCAGGTACAATTACTACTGTGCATTGAAAGCCTCCAAGGACCAGGAACTACATGGTGTGTACCTGAATGAAACTTACCTTGAGCTACGACTGAAAAGCTGTATAGTAATTATAGATAAATAAATTAGAGGTGGGAGTTGCAGCCATCGTATAAGGATCTGGTCCTCCATCTGCATGACTCCACTATACTTGTGAGGGTTAAATTTTTTAAATAAATACTGTAAACTGCTTAGAACTCTAAACGGTATGGTATAACGATCATATCAAGATACAGGACAGCCCACTCGATTGGAAGCTGTGGCAAAATTGTGGCATCTGGACACTTCAAGATTTACTACAAGATTCCCAATGGATGACCTTTGAAGACCTCCACACTCGTTACAACTTGCCTCCTCAACAGTATCGTTGGATACAACTGAGACACTGCTTGAAAGCTCTTTACTCGGATGTGGGGAAATTGGGAATTACTCCAGAATTGATCTCTCAAATATCATTAATTAATAATAATAAAAAAGGAATCGCCTCCAGATGGTATGTCCTTTTGAGAAAGTCTTCATCTTCCTCCCTGTGGAAGGTTATGAATGCATGGCATGAAGACCTGGGACTATCTCTAGAGGATGAGATATGTCAGGCAGTTCGGAAAAACCTGTTTAAATCCTCTCGATCTGCCAGCGTTCTTCAATCTATGTTCTTCCTGTTGTATAGAACTCACTGGACTCCAGTTAAAGTAGCAAAATTCACAACTGAACTTTCTCCCATGTGTTGGTCTTGTAATTTGCTGGAGGGTACCTTAATGCATATGATCTATGACTGTACACACCTAGCAGGTTATTGGGACAAAGTATTGGAAACTATTTCTAAAATCTTAAACATATCAGAGCCTTTGAGTTTACGCATTGTTATACTAGGTCATCTTGGCCTCCTGCATACCCTGCCTGATCTTAATGTGCGACTGCTCAATATCTTGATATTTCTAGCCCTTAAAAATATATTACATTGCTGGAAAGACCTGTCTAAGGTGCACTACATTACATGGTGGAATACGCTATGCCTTACAGTAAACTATGAAAGTGTCATTGTGGAAAAACACAAGGCTATTAATTCCTATACTAAAATCTGGAGTCCGGTTAACTCCTATTGCAACACAGGCTGATGACATTCACGGCTCCTTTTACTAAGGTGCGCTAGCGTTTTTAGTGCGCGCTGCAGATTAGCGTGCGCTGCCACCCATGTTACACGTAAAAACTAACGCCATCTCAATGGTGGTGTTAACGTCTAGCACGCACGGCAATACAGAGCGCTAAGCGTGCGCTAAAACCGCTAGCGCAGCTAAGTAAAAGGAGCCCTCAGTTTACGTGCTGAATCATGGATATCATCCTTCGAACCTGGCTTCTTATATGGCTCATTCCACACATTCCTATAGGTGTATGGCTCTGGTATTTCTCTGTGTTTTGGATATTATAATCTTTTTTGGCTGCGTGTTGTGCTGCTACTCTCCTCTTTCTTGGTAGGCGTGGGTCTGCCTGCTGTATTATGTAGATAATATTTTGTGATTCTTTGTATTGATGCAGCGTGCATGTCTCTTGCCATGTTAACATTCATTTATAGTACTTTTATATACAAAATCAATAAAAACATTTTGAACTACAACAAGAACTGTAAATAGTATATACATTTATAAAATAAATACATATTTTTGAAAATTTTTTACCATTGTAAATTTCTATTTACACTGCTGAAACGACTCAAAAAATTCAGCATTCATTATCCCAATGCAGAGATTGTCTCAAAGTGCTTAGCTTTATATTTTAAAATCTATATCGAGCCTATTACTTAGCTGCATTATTGCAGATTAGACCTTAGCACAGGGTCTTAATACAGAATGTACATGGTCTGTTCAGAAAGTTCCAGGACAATTTGAATTGTGCACCAATGGGAAGTTCATTTGATACGCTCTGGCTGGTGTTGAGTAGCTTGAAACTTCACGAGTAACTTCCTTTTTTCCATTTGTTGATATCTGGTTTCATCTTTGAGCTACAGCAGTTTTTGTGAAAGTGTGTTTTTGTGATTGGCTATTTTTTCATCATATTCGACCTCAATGAGCAGCGCTATAGCATGAAGCTCTGTTTTAAATTGGGTAAGACCGCTACAGAAACTTATGAAATGTTGAAAGTGGCTCATGGGGAACATGTTATGAGTCATGGAAAGTGTCTTAAATACGTCAAAATTAATTAATTTTGCGCATAAATGCGATGACAGTTCTTCTCCAGCCATTTTACTCTCCTAACTTAGCCCCTGCTGACTTTATCTTGTTTCCTAAATTTCAATCCACACTGAAAGGAAAGCAATTCAACACCACTGAAGACATAAAGCAAAATTTGACGCAGCAACTTTTGGCGATTCCTGAAGATGCATTTAAGGACCGTTTCCAGAAGGACATTGGGAAAAATGTATAAAGTTGAAAGGGGATAGATTCCGTACAAACATAAGGAAATTCTTCTTCACCCAGAGTGGTGGAAAACTGGAACGCTCTTCCGGAATCTGTTATAGAGGAAAACACAGTTCAGGGTTTCAAAACAAAGTTGGACAAGTTCTTGCACAACTGGAATATACACAGGTGAGTCTGGACTCATTTAGAGCACTGGTCTTTGACCTGAGGGCCACTGCGTGCGCGGACTACTGGGCAGGATGGACCACTGGTCTGACCCAGCAGTGACAATTCTTATGCTCTTATGTTCTTATGTATAAGTAGGGGAGTACTTTGAAGGGGACCCAATGGAATTAGTTATACAATTGTTAATAAATTTTGATACAATCAGTCCTGGAACTTTTTGAACAGATCTCATATTATTTCTCACATTTAACAAAATCCCCCCTGCAAAGGCCAAACCATATCACATACTGTATCCATGCTCTAAACTTACCCCCGCTTAAAAAAAAAACTATCACAACTGCCCCATGACCCTGCAAACTGCTCAGTTCCCTCCTGCTATTGCCCCATAGGTAGGTACAGACATTGAACACATGTAGCCTCCTACTACACACACATGTTCACATACAGTTACATGAATAAAGGTTGGAAAGAATTCCATGAGTCATTGTATACATTCTTTCCTTACTTGTTTACGATTTATGAGCAACATCCTGCTTCTTCCCTTCTTCGGCTTCTGTTGAGATTTTTGTAATGGATGACCACTGAGTCAATTCTGGCTTTCTTCTTCCTCTGCAGACAAGCCCCATGGAGCTGGATGTGTTTAATATCTTCACCTCAGTCAGCACTATAAAGGTTTGACCGTCATATGGAGCCTTTCCAGCTATGGGACTTCGTGCTTTTGCACCATTTTTACCAGCTAAATATGGTGCTACTAATTCAGTAAAGCCAAATTCCTTTGACTTTCTACAAGGGAATTTCATTCCAGTCATAAATTAGCTGCAGCTGTTTCTTGACCTCTATTATTCAAAGTCCATCATAAATCAAATCTTTCTCACTGATTCACATGCTCTTTCAGAAATTGTCATTAAGGGTATGAACATAAAGTTGTATTCCAAACAGCTCACGGAGAACTGTATGGAATTTAAAGTACTGTCTGATTGGGGAGAATGAGACTCACACTGGATAGTGGAGGAGGGAGCAACCTCATTGAAAACTTGGCACCTCAGGCAGTTGCCTATTCCTACATCTGGATTTCAACTTTAGATTTAATACTTGTCTTTTCCAAATCCAAGCTCAATGTGCTACATTCAGGTACACAAGTTATTTTCCTTCTTATAGCTTAAGCAGTACCCAAGCCAATACGAAATGAGGTGACTTGCCCAAGGTCACAAATAAAGGCATTTTCAAAACAGAAAAACATTCAAAAATCGGCACTTGGACATTTTTCTTTGCAAAACTTCCAAGTACCAATAATTGAAACTAAGAATTCAGACATTTCGTGGGATGTTCACCCTCCAAAATGCCCAACTCAGAAAGGGGGGTGTTAGATATATATTTTGGGGTGGATTTGGGGGGCTGTAGCTGAGTTAGACTTGAATGTTTTGCAGCGATAATCGAATCTTTTGCAGGACATCCAGGACAGAATATAGATGTTCCCAGCCAGTTTTAAAGCGTCTAAGTGCCAAAAAGGTGCTCAAACTGACTAGATGGCCACTGGAAGGATCCCCCCCCCACACACAAACATTTGTTCAGAAGTCATCCTAAATAGCTCTAGTAACATATACTGTAATAGCCTTATTTACTCTCATCCTAGATAATTCTAGTTATACTTATCCTAATTTACATCTTATGCTTGCAGGTATCATCTTTATGCAAGTGCAATAGGTTTTGGGTGAATTTTAGAAGGCTCACCATACAATTTAAGCAGGTTCTAGTGATATGTGTACCTAGGACTTTTAAATGTGACATTCATTGCAGTACCCCTTAGAAAGCCCCTCTGATTTGCTAAGCTGTGACTGTGTGGCCATCTGAAACTGTAATATAGGCTGGAGTGTAGTTTTTTTCACATCTTTGAGTAGTGGGAGGGGGGTCAGTGACTCATTATTTTTCTTTTTTTCCTTTCAGCTTTCTTCAGTTTATTTTTCTGCCTCTCTCTCCAAATTAAATTTTCTTACTATCCAGTCTGCAAAGTTCCTCTTATTATAGTTTCTACTTACAGCCGTCCATCTCTTTCTCTCCTATTCCTTCCTTTTATTCCAGTCTTTCACTAATTCCCCTTAAATCTTTCCATCCATCTTCCTTCTTTCTCTTCCCATCCATCCATCAAACAACTCCCCTAACTCCATCCATTCTCTTTCTATCCAGCATCTTCCCTTTTTCTCCCTCCCCCCACCACCATCCATCCATCTCTTTTCTTTCTCTTCCTGTGTCTTCCCTCACATCTTCTGTTCCCCCTGATTGCTGTTGCTGCTTCTCCAGACCATCAACAACAATAGCAGCAAAGCAAAATAAAGCAGTTGCACAGTTGCAGTCTTCATGCATGCACTTTCAGCTCTGGCTATTCCTTGCTCCCTCTGACATCAGCTTCCTATTATGGGACATAGGACCTGCAGAGCCATCAGCATGCACAAGAAAACTGCAGCCCCATGACTGAACATAAGAACATAAGAAGTTGCCTCCACTGGGTCAGACCAAAGGTCCATCACGCCCAGCAGTTCGCACCCACGGCGGCCTCATCAAGTCCACGACCTGTCAGGTTTTCTTGATTTAGCCCTGTATCCCTATCTACCTCTATCTATACCCTTCAATCCCCCTATCCTTCAGGAATCTATCCAATCCCTCTTTGAAACTGCCCGATCACATCCTCCGGGAGCGTGTTTCATGTGTCCACAACCCGCTGAGTGAAGAAGAACTTCCTGGCGTTAGTTCTAAACCTGTCCCCTTTCAGTTTCTCCGAGTGCCCCCTTGTACTTGTGGTTCTCCGTAATCTGAAGTATCTTTCCTTGTCTACCTTCTCTATGCCGTTCATGATCTTGAAAGTTTCTATCATGTCTCCTCTAAGTCTCCGCTTCTCCAGGGAGAAGAGCCCCAGCTTGTCCAGCCTGTCAGCGTATGAACAGCCTTCCATACCTTTTATCATTTTCGTCGCTCTTCCGGGGAATGTTGTGGGATCAGCTGTTGCCGACTTTGCATCAAGCGAGTCGTTTTTCTTCACCTGTACTTATTGTTATTCATTTGGGTGGGAATGATTTGTGTTCAGTTAAAGGGGTGGATTTAATTCAGCGCATGAAGAGAGATTTGTGTTCAGCTGTTTGTTTTTTCCCAAATGCCTATTTCATATGGTCTAAAATTATTCCAAGGAGAGTGTGGAAGGGAGCCAGGAAGGTGTCAGCAATTGAACGATTGCGGCGTAGAGTCAATGCTGAGGTGTCAAAGTTTGTGTGTATGCTTGGAGGTTTAGTGCTGCAGAATGAATTGCTGACTGCTGATTGTGTGGGATTATATCGTCCTGATGGGATACATTTGGATATAGGTTTGGATATTTTTCTGAGTGGGCTTCAGGATTTGTTGGATGATTGTTGGAAGGAGTGGCTTGGCCGCAGTTAGAGAGGACTTGGGGGGGGAGCGGTGACAAGCAGGTAGCTGTCACCGCTTGTGGCCGAATGGACAGAAAACAAATAGTATGAAATGCGGCTGGGGGATTGAATTAATATGTCTTGAAGGGGGAATTGTAATGGATAACTCATGGGCGACCGCCATGAGGTGGGGAATCAATGGGGAGCACTCATGGGCGGCACCGCCATGAGATGGGTGGGGCGGTGATCTGACGATACCGTAGTCATCATAGGAAGGAAGTTGGAGGGGTTGATAAGAGGGAGGAGCTACCTTCGTTACCGAATAGCTCATGGAAAATGGGGTTTGGGGGATTGCCGCATTGGGAATTGATAAATGTTAAAAGTTTAAGTATTGAGTTTTGAGCATTGTTTAAATTATTAAATAAAGCTGCGGCCAGTTATTTATGCCACAAGAAGAGGTTGTATGTTTTATTGAATGTATAGTCAATGTGTAAGATGACTAATTGCGAATTCTAATGTTAAAGGGTCCCACTAGTTTAGACTGGTGGGACTATAACATTGGATGAGCATAGTCATTGGAAAAGGTTAGGGATTAGGTGGGGGGTGGAGGGGGGTAGGGGAAGAAAATAGGATGAGGTACGAGTGTTGTAAGAAAAAGGGGAAAGTGGATTGGATGGTGCTTGAGACTGTGAGGGTACTGTTTAAGAAATATGATTGGATAAAGGGGAAGGGGAGTGATTGGTGGAGAGTGTGAGGAGTTTGGGCGGGAGTCTCATTTTCGGGAATTGAAGGGAGGTGGAAGGTTTGTTGGTGGTGGTGGGAAAGAATTTTCCCTGCCCGCCCACCCGTTTTTGATGGATAATGGGGGGATTCTTGGGAAGGGATGGGGGGCAAATTAGTACATGGTTACGGGAATCGGGCCTAGGAAGGGAGGGCGGTAGCAGCTTGATATTGGGAATATGGGGCCGAATGGACAGAAAACAAATAGTATGAAATGCAGCTGGGGGATTGAATTAATATATCTTGAAGGGGGAATTGTAATGGATAACTCATTGGCGATACCGCCATGAGGTGGGGAATCAATGGGGAGCACTCATGGGCGGCACCGCCATGAGATGGGTGGGAGCGGTGATCTGACGATACCGTAGATCATCATAGGAAGGAAGTTGGAGGGGGTTGATAAGAGGGGGGAGCTACCTTCGTTACCGAATAGCTCATGGAAAATGGGGTTTGGGGATTGCCGCATTGGGAATTGATAAATGTTAAAAGTTTAAGTATTGAGTTTTGAGCATTGTTTAAATTATTAAATAAAGCTGCGGCCAGTTATTTATGCCACAAGAAGAGGTTGTATTGTTTTATTGAATGTTATAGTCGATGTGTAAGATGACTAATTGCGAATTCTAATGTTATATGGTGTTCCTGAATTCTCAAAGCCAGAGGACTCAAAAAGATATTAAACAATAAAAGGTGAAAGTATAGAAGCTTGAGACACACCACAGGAAAGATTACTAATTGAGAAGCAAACATAGGAAAAAAGAAACTTTAAAAGTTCTCTCTGTGAGAAATGACTTAAAGCACTCCAATACCTCCCCAGATATTCCACAATATTTCAACTGATTTATGAAAAGAGAATGGCTAACAAGATCAAAGGCTGCCAAGAGATCCAAAGACACTAATAGTTCTGCCTTACCCTGATCAAAAGCTGTATAGCAGTCATTAAGATTGTTTCAGTGAATGAAAGTTTCTGAAGCCAGACTGTGATGGATGCAACATGAAAGAGGATTCTGCGTGTTGTGAAAGTTGTGAAAATGCAATCATTATTAGGGAATTATGATGAAATGTATATTTGGCACCCCTTCTATGTGCAAATGATTTATTTTGGATGTGTTTCACCTGGATGTCCTATTTTTCAAAAATGGCCCCAAAAGATAGGCGTCTTACTAGGCCAGGAAGTCAAGCAGGTCATTTTCATTAAAAGAAAAGAGATAAAACATTTTGGTAGCTCAAGATGTTAGAGGGTCATTAAAAAAAAATAATGGACGTCTTACAGTTTTGAAAATGAACATTTTCTCTACTGCATTTTTGGACATCTTTCCCAAAATGTCCAAATTCAGACTTAGATGTCCTTTCAAACGTGCTCCTTTATGCATATCTTGTAAAACATCTCAACCTGGTTTGTTGATGTATAGGTTACCAGATGTCTGGGAAAACCCAGATATGTCCTCTTTTTAGAGGACTGTCCAGGCTCCCAGATGGACTTTCCAAACCCAACATTTGTCCGGATTTAAGAAAGCCCCTACAAGCTCTAGCCACATCTGAAGGGCCTTTGAGCATGTGCTGATGACATCACATGCATCTGCGCATGCTCAGGCCCTCCAGATGTGGCTGGAGCTCATAGTAAACAGAGGAGGCTTTCTGGGGATGGGGCTGGAGATGGAACTGGGCAGGGCTGGGGCTGGAGGTGGAATGGGACAGGGTCATATGTCCAGGGTTTTCTTTTTTTAATATGGTAATCCTATTGATGTAACACTATTAGGCCATATAGGCCCAGATTCCGTAAAGGACACCTGTCCCGGCCGTCCTATACAGAATTGGAACAAAACCCCCGAAAGTAAACCCGAATCTGTAACCATAGAAACATAGAAACATAGAAAAAGACGGCAGATAAGGGCCGCGGCCCATCTAGTCTGCCCACCCCAATGACCCTCCCCTATTTAACTCTGTGCAGAGATCCCACGTGACGATCCCATTTCTTCTTAAAATCAGGCATGCTGCTTGCCTCGATCACCTGAAGTGGAAGTCTATTCCAGCGATCAACCACTCTTTCGGTAAAAAAGTATTTCCTGGTATCGCCGTGCAACTTCCCCCCCCCCCCTGATTTTCCATGGATGTCCTCTGTCGCTGTCGGACCTTTGAAAAAGAAGATATCCTCTTCTACCTCGATACGGCCCGTGAGGTACTTGAACGTCTCAATCATATCTCCCTCTCTCTGCGTTCCTCGAGTGAGTATAGCCGCAATTTATCCAGCCGTTCCTCGTACGGGAGATCCTTGAGTTCCGAGACCATCCGGGTGGCCATTCGCTGGACTGACTCCAGCCTCAGTACATCCTTGCGGTAATGAGGCCTCCAGAATTGCACGCAATATTCCAGATGGGGCCTCACCATGGATCTATACAACGGCATAATGACTTCAGGCTTACGGCTGACGAAACTCCTACGTATACATCCTATGATCTGCCTAGCCTTAGATGAAGCCCGCTCCACTTGATTGGCAGTCTTCATGTCTTCACTGATGATCACCCTAAGTCCCTTTCTGCAACAGTCCATGCTAGGATCTCGCCATTTAGGGTGTAAGTCTCGCATTGATTTTGACTGCCGAGGTGCATGACTTTGCATTTCTTGGCATTGAAACTCAGTTGCCAGGTCCTTGACCATTGCTCCAATAGGAGTAGGTCGTGTTTCATATTGTTCGTTGTGCTCTTGCTTGTTATATTACATAGTTTGGCGTCATCGGCGAATAACGTTATTTTACCACGAAGCCCCTCAGCCAAGTCCCTTATAAAGATATTGAAAAGGATCGGGCCTAAGACCGAGCCCTGTGGCACTCCACTGATCACTGCCGTCGTTACGGAGGGGGTGCCGTTCACCACCACCCTCTGAAGCCTACCACCAAGCCAGTCCCCAACCCATTTTGTCAAAGTGTCACCTAATCCTATAGAACTCATTTTGCACAACAACCTGCGGTGTAGGACACTATCAAACGCTTTGCTGAAGTCCAAGTATACAATGTCCAAGGACTCTCCAACATCAAGCTTCCCCGTCACCCAGTCAAAGAAGCTGATCAAGTTGGATTGGCAGGATTTCCCCTTGGTAAATCCATGTTGACGGGATCCCGTAGATTCTCCTCATCCAGGATCTTATCTAATTGGTGTTTGATTAGGGTTTCCATTAGTTTGCTCACTATAGATGTGAGACTCACTGGTCTGTAGTTCTCAGCCTCTGTCCTGCAACTGAGCACAGCGGGAACTAGACTACTGGCAGCCAATGTGAGGAAGGAGATCGAGAGGGCTTTAAACTGAGGAGAGGGGGAAAGCCGACAGCTGATCTGATGTTGACGCTTCGGACAACAGTATCCAGAACAGATGCTGAAGGGGCTGACTGCAGGGAGGAAGCAGAGGGACCGGAGGATCTTATGATCAGACAGCGAGGGAAACATCAGGTAAAGGGAGCTTGCTGGGAGAAGACTAAGGGGCATGGAGACACAGGGGGACTGGGTGGCACGAGGGCGAAAGCTGAGGGCAATATAGAGGTACCACAAGGCGAGGGGGATCAAACAGAGGCTCAAGGGATGATAGCCCAGGAGGGGGCCGGTAGGGCTAGAAAACCCAGAGGAAAAGCGGGGAAGTGGGGTGGCGGGAATGTGGGGAAGCTGAAAGCTAAGAGGGTAAAGGCTGAGGGCAAAGCAGAAGCACAGGGAATGGGAGAACTGCCCGAAATCCAAGGGCAGGCAGCCCAGGTAAATGCAGAGGTGGAGGAAAAATGACGGGACCTACGGGACCTGCGGTGCTTATACGCAAATGCAAGAAGCCTCATGGCCAAGATGGGTGAACTAGAAGTCGTGACCTAGATATAATTGGAATTGCAGAAACCTGGTGGACAGAGGAAAATCAATGGGATGTGGCGCTGCGGGGTACAAGCTCTACAGGAGGGACAGGACCCACAAGAAGGGGGGAGGCATAGTACTATATATAAAGGACTCTATCCACTCGGTCGGGATGGATATGGCAATGAAGGCAGAGGGCTGGAATCGCTATGGGTCAAATTGCCGGGAAACAAGGGTGCAGGCATAAAACTGGGGCTGTACTATAGCCCACCTGGTACGCCAGAAGGAGTCGGACATGACTTGGAAGCGGAATTGAGACAGGAATGCAGGACTGGAAGTGTAACAGTGATGGGGGACTTCAACTACCCGGGAATAGACTGGAGTACGGGTCACTCCAACTGCACTAGGGAAACAGGATTTATAGAAGCTGTGAGGGACTGCTTCATGGAGCAACTAGTCAAAGAACTGACACGAGGGGGTGCTACTCTTGACCTCATCCTAAACGGATTAGGGGGGCCTGCAAAGGGGTAGAAGTGGGAGGACCACTAGGCAACAGTGATCACAACGCGATCAGATTCACATTAGAAAGGGGACACCCATAGTAAGGAGGACCGCAACAACTGCGCTCAACTTCAAGAAAGGGAACTATGTTGCTATGAGGGAAATGGTGGGGAGGAAGCTCAGAAACATCTTTAGGATGGAGACTGTGGGAAGCGCCTGGACCCTATTCAGGGACACCCTGCAGGAAGCACAAAGAATGTACGTCCCCAGTTTCAGGAAAGGCTGCAAGAACAAGCGATCAAAGGACCCGGTTTGGATGTCAACTGAAGTAAAGAGGGCAATAAATGACAAAAAAGTATCCTTCCGGAGATGGAAAAAGAACCCAATGGAGGAAAATCACCAGGCGCACAGGAAATGCCAAAAGGAATGCCACCAAGAGGTTAGAAAAGCGAAAGGGGAATACGAAGAGGGGCTGGCCAGGGAGGCGAAAAACTTCAAGGCATTCTTCAGTTACGTAAAGGGAAGCGACCAGCGAGAGAGGAGGTGGGGCCGTTGGACGATGGGGATAGGAAGGGAGTGATTAAGGAGGATAAAGAGGTAGCTGAGAGGTTGAACACGTTCTTCTCGTCGGTTTTCACGAGCGAAGACACATCTAATATACCGGACTCAGAGGAGCTCATGAGTGGGGAACAGGCCGAAAAATTGGAGCACTTAGAGGTAAGTAAGGAGGATGTCCTCAAACAGATAGACAGGTTAAAATGCGGTAAATCACGGGCCTGGACGGGATCCACCCAAGGGTCCTGAAGGAACTAAGACAAGAAATAGCGGGCACAATCCAGCATGTTTGCAACCTATCCTTGAAAACTGGTGAGGTACCAGAGGACTGGAAATTGGCGAATGTCACACCTATCTTCAAGAAGAGATCGAGGGGTGACCCCGGGAACTACAGGCCGGTGAGCCTGACTTCAATTATAGGGAAGATGGTGGAAGCTATGATCAAGGACGGCATTTGCGAGCACATCGAGAGGAATGGCCTACTGAGAACAAGCCAGCACGGATTCTGTAAGGGAAGGTCGTGCCTAACGAAACTTCTGTACTTCTTTGAGGGAATAAGCAGTCGGGTGGACAATGGGGAACCCATAGACATCATTTACCTCGATTTTCAAAAGGCTTTCGACAAGGTGCCACATGAAAGGCTGCTTAGGAAGCTGTGGAACCACGGGGTGGGAGGGGATGTGCACAGATGGATCAAGCACTGGTTGTCAGGGTCGGAGTGAAGGGCCAATATTCTGACTGGCGGGGAGTCACGAGCGGTGTGCCACAGGGATCGGTGCTGGGGCCGTTACTCTTCAACATATTTATCAATGACCTGGAAAAGGAGGCAAAGTGTGAGGTTATAAAATTTGCAGACGATACCAAACTGTGCGGTAGAGTTAGGTCCAGGGAGGAGTGTGAGGACCTGCAAAGGGACCTGGACAAGCTGGAAGACTGGGCAAACAAATGGCAAATGCGCTTTAATGTGGAAAAAAGCAAGGTCATGGATATAGGGAAAAAGAGCCCGTTGTTCAACTACAAATTGGGGGGGGCATTGTTGGGAGACAGCAGACTTGAGAGAGACTTGGGTGTGCTGGTGGATGCATCACTGAAGCCATCTGCACAGTGCGCAGCAGCCTCGAAAAAAGCCAACAGGATGCTGGGCATCATAAAGAGGGGCATAACAACCAGGACGCGGGAAGTCATCATGCCATTGTATCGAGCGATGGTGCGTCCACATCTGGAATACTGCGTTCAGTATTGGTCGCCACACCTCAAGAAGGACATGGCGGTACTTGAGAGAGTCCAAAGGAGAGCAACGAAACTGGTAAAAGGGCTGGAACACTGCCCATACGCCGAGAGGTTGGATAGGCTGGGGCTCTTCTCTCTGGAAAAAAGGAGGCTCAGGGGAGATATGATAGAGACCTTCAAGATCATGAGGGGCATAGAGAGGGTGGATAGGGACAGATTCTTCAGACTGAAGGGGACAACAAGTACGAGGGGGCATTCGGGAGAAACTGAAGGGAGATAGGTTCAAAACAAATGCAAGGAAGTTTTTTTCACCCAAAGGGTCGTGGACACTTGGAATGCGCTACCGGAGGAAGTGATCAGGCAGAGTACGGTACAGGGATTCAAACAGGGATGGGTCGGATTCCTGAGGGATAAAGGGATCGTGGGATACTGAGGGAGGAGCTGGGATGTAACACAAGTATAGAAAGCTAACCAGGTAATAAGTATAGAAACCCAACAGGTTGTGCATGTGCAAGACCGGAGGGTTAGGACTACGATGGGAAGATAGGACTTCAATGAGAAACCAAGGTGGCAAGGGGGCCCCTTCTGGTGATTCAGACAGGTCATGACCTGTTTAGGCCGCCGCGGGAGCGGACTGCCGGGCAGGATGGACCTATGGTCTGACCGGCGGAGGCACTGCTTATGTTCTTATGTTCTTAACCTTTTTTGTGGAGTGGAATGACGTTAGCCATTTTCCAGTCCAACGGGACTCTACCTGTACTAAGGGAGAGATTGAAGAGTGCGGATAGTGGTTCCGCCAGGACGTCCCTTAACTCCCTGAGCACCCTGGGGTGTAGATTGTCTGGCCCCATTGCTTTGTTAACCTTGAGTCTAGACAGCTCACAGTAGACACTGCTTGTTGTAAACTTGAAATTACTGAACGGGTCTCCTGAGCCATCCTTTTTCTGCAGCTGAGGGCCGGAACCCGGCACCTCACGGGTGAAGACTGAACAGAAGTATTCGTTTAACAATTCAGCTTTTTCTGAGTCTGCTTCTACATAGTTCCCGTCTGGTTTCCTAAGGCGTACTATCCCGCTTGTGCTGCGGTTTCTGTCGCTAATATACCTGAAGAAGGATTTATCGCCCTTCTTGATGTTCTTTGCTAAAGTTTCCTCCATTCGGAATTTGGCCTCTCTAACTGCTGTTTTGACAGCTCTTGCCCTAGCCAAATAGACTTCTCTAGAGTCCTGAGATTCTGTATGTTTGTAGGAGATGAACGCTTTTTTCTTCTCTTTTATGAGGTTCGAGATCTCTGCAGAGAACCATTGTGGCTTATTGTTCCTGCGCCGTATACTCACTGATTTTATATAGCGATTGATTGCCTCCTGAATGATAGCTTTCAGAGTCGACCACAATTCCTCTAAGTTATCTGTTCCTGTTCGGTTTTGTAGTGCTTGATTGATGAAATTCCCCATACCCTCAAAGTTGGCGTTCTTGAAGCTAAGGACCCTGGTTAATGTGTTAGTTTTGGCGAAACCCTTCCTGAGTTTGAACCATATCATGTTGTGGTCGCTGGAGGCCAACTTGTCGCCCACTGAGACCTCAGTGACACTTTCACCATTGGTAAGCAATAGGTCCAGTATTGCCTGTTCCCTTGTTGGCTCCAATACCAGTTGCCTCAGTTTAGCTCCCTTCATAGAGTTCAATAGTCTCCTGCTGCTGCCGGATGCAGAGGAAAGTGTGTTCCAATCCACATCAGGCATATTGAAGTCTCCTAACAACACTGTATCCATGTTGCAGACGCCGGCTACAGAATTGGGTTTGTTTAGATGCGGCCGCAATACTTAATCACGGCAAGGGATCTCCCTGCCGCAATTAGTATAGCGGCCACGGCTACGGCCGCCAGTCTTCCCAACTCCTTCCCACGACGTTCGCAGCAGGAGGGTGCCCAACCCCTCCTGCCGGACCCCCCCCATGACATGCGCCAACCGCCCTCCCCGGACTCCCCCAACGGCCCCCCCTGAAGATCGCCGGCAGGAGGGTACCCAACTCCTCCTGCTGGACCCCCCCATGACATGCACCAACTGCCCTCCCCAAAGATCCGCGGCAGGAGGGTGCCCTACCCCTCCTGGGACCCCCCTTAATTAAACCCACACCCGGAACCTCCCTCGGGCTTACCTGCAAATTGGCCGGACGGGTCTTTGCACTGTCCAGCCAGCAGGCCCGCCTCTGTCCAAATGAGGCGGGCCCGCCTCTCCCCTGCCCAACCCACAGGATCCTAGGGCCTGATTGGCCCAAGTGCCTAAGACCCTCCTATAGATTCTTGAATTTCCCTAAAGTACTTATTAATTGTTATAGAATTTTATGACTTACCCATTTTGTATGTTTATATATTTTGTTTTTAATTGAATTTTAGCATTTTTCCCCTGACGCAGCAAAACATGGCTACGTCGGGTTTGGCTTATCTAATAAATTGCAATTTCCTCTGTATTTATGCCTGTGAGAATATTCACAGATCATCGCCTCTTTGTGTTGTCCCAGAGTGTTCAAAGTACAGTTGGGTGTTAGCAGCACTGTCTAGTCACAAATATTTCCAGTTTCTACAGTTGAGGAAGTCACTATGATGCTTCCCGTTTGACAGGCCACCAATAGGAAAGCAGCATAAAGTCAAAAACATGACAAATGCCATATTGGGTCAGATCAATGATCTAAAAAAGTTGAACATTCTCATTCCAACAGTATCTAATCTGGGTTGTTTGGAAGATGTACCCAATGGACCCCTATGGAGAGATCCACTTGTGGTTCATTCTCAGACCCTTTCCCCAGCTCTGATACTCTTTTGATGTTCCATCCTTCCATAAAATGCAAAGTGCAAAATACAAAAGAAAGACCCAATGCAATGGAAAGATAGTCTGCCTTTCTATTCCCTTTTCTGATTCCCCCTGTCTATTTCTCTTTTATCCTGAATTTCTTGTGCTATGCATTTTTTTATGCACATTTTCAAAATGCCAGGTAGTTAACCTATTTAAAGAAGATATCTAATTATGCACATTCCTGATTAATGCACATTATTTCAATATATTAATTGAACCAGTAAGGCTGGCTTTGAATGACAAAATCTGATGAACGGTGATTTGTTAACTTTCAATTGATAGCAACACTGTCAGTCATCTTTACGCAGCACTATTTCAAAGGTTAATTGCAGTCAATGTTTAATCAACCCAAATCCACCCCCAGTTTTTCTCTGCTGATGACAGGAATTACAAAGTAAAAGTGAGATGAATGATGCCACAAAATGTGTCATATAATTAAATATAGCCATGTAAGTCAGTTAAACACATTTTGGATGCAAACTGCGTTGGATGCATTTTCCAGATGCATAGTAAAGACCTATTACAAGAATACCTCAATATAAATTCCACTGGAGTTAAGTGTGGGCATCTTGTTTCAGTATTGGTTAAAATAAGTAACACATATGGGGGATAATCTAAAAATATTGAGATAGGCATAATAATCCAATAGCAGTGGTGTCTGCTGCTACGTAGGGGTTTGTGTTAGGATCTCAAATCTGCTTGGGTTAGCAGAAATGAGGATGATTTAAATCATTTTTCACAGACTGTGAGGAGGAGGGAGTCCCTGTTGAAGTTGAACAGTGACATCTACCAGACAGATTCAAGCTGTGAACATGGTTGGGGAGTGAGGGAGGAGAAGGGAGGGTAGATGTAATAGGGTGTTGATATGTAATGTAGTTTATGACTACTAAAATGGTCAGTGGTCTTTGTCATAAAGTGCTTGTGGACAGACTTCAAGATCTCAATATGTACACTTTTGAAGAAATGTGGGAAAGGAGAGATATGATAGAGGCAAGTCTCTTTCAGTTGAAAGAAAACTCTGGAATGAGGGGCATAGATTGATGGTGAAATGGCATAGATTCAGAAGTAACCTCAAAAAAATACATTTTCATAGAAAGGGTGGCGAACATGTGGAATGGCCTCCTGGTGGAGGTTATGGAGACCAAAAAAGTACAAATTTAACAAAGCTTGGGACAAGTACATTAGCTAAGGGAGAAGGATGATATGGATGGACAAACTAGATAGGCCATGTGGTCTTTATCTGCCTTCATTTTTCTGTGTTTCTATGTTTCTAAAACCCATAATTATAACATCCTCAGTCCATACTGTGAATATAAGCCTTGCTATATTGAGACAGCCCAAAAGTCCATCAAACACAGTATACTGTTTCTAACAGTGGCCAATCTAGCTCACAAATACCTAGCAATATACCAAAAGAGTACAACAGATTTTATACTGTGTATTCTAAAATAATGTAGTGGATTTTCCCGTACATTTTAATAATGGCTTATGGACTTTTCTTTTAGGAAATTATCCAAACTTTTTCCCTACTAGGCAAACTGCTTCATCACATTTTCTGGCCACAAATTCCAGAGTTTCTTCAGTTTGTTCTAAATTTCACACTTAGCAGCTTCATTTCATGCCCCCTAGTTCTTGTCTTTCGGATAGAGTAAATAAGCTGTCATCATAGACAATACACTGAGATGTGTGGTGATTGCAAAGAAGCAAATAGAATACCAGGAATTATTAGGAAAGGAATTGTAAACAAGACCAAGAATATTATAATACCTCTGTATCGCTCCGTGGTACAACCTCACCTTGAGTATTACATTCAATTCTGGTCGCTGTGTCTAAAAAAAGATGTAGTGGGATTAGAAAAGGTTCAAAGAAGGACAAAAGAGCACAGAACCAAAATAATACAAACCCCCAAAGATCCAATCCAGTCCAGGACCATTACTTCAACTGACAACAGAACTGTCCATGTGCTCTTTTGTCCTTTTTTTCTGATCTTTCTTCTTTTCTTCTCCTTGGTGGTACTCTATAGTTCACGGGAGATGCAGGGTGCTACTGGGGAGGGGGGGGGGTGACATCGGGAGGTGCAGGGGTCTTCCTTTTCTGCAGATTGCTTGACTGTACTGTTTTTGTATTTTCCTGATGTTTTTGTCATAAATAAACAATTGCAATAAAAAGAGAAAAGGTTCAAAGAAGAACCAAAATGATAAAGTGGATAGAACGCCTCTCGAATGAGATAAGGCTCTTCAGCTTGGAAAAGAGATGGCTGAGGGAAGATATGATTGAGGCCTATAAAATCCTGAGTAGTTCAGAATGGGTAAAAGTGAATCCATTTTTTATTCTTTCAAAAATATGAAGATTAGGGGACACTCAATGAAGTTATATGGAAATAGCTTTAAAACAAGTAAGAGGAAATATTTTTTCACTGAAAGAATAGTTAAGCTCTGAAACTCATTACCAGAGGATGTGGTAACAGCAGTTATCATATCTGGATTTAAAAAAGGTTTGGACAAGTTCCTGGAGGAAATGTTCATAGTCACTGCTTGCCCTGGGATTGGTAGCATGGAATATGGTGACTCTTTGGGTTTCTGCCAGGTACTTGTGACCTGGATTTGCCACTATGGAAACAGAATAGTGGGCTAGAAGGACCATTGATTGGTTTGACCCAGTATGGCTATTCTAATGTTCTTATGTGCTAAGCCCAGATTGCATAATAAAAGGGCCCTAAAAGTGAGTAGTGTGTCTAAGTTGGCAGGTTTACAGGTGTAAAATACTGCTGTTTTCTTTTTCAAGCTGTGCTTGCTTACTGATGGGCAAATTTAAAGGGAGAGTCTAGGTGTCATTTCCTGCAGCTACTGTAAGCCAGATCCATGTTTCAGATCTGACAGACATCTTTCCTACCTATTTTATGGCTGTTGGAACCACAAGGGATGTCCTCGCTGAGAGTGTCGGGTGCTGCAGAGACCAGTATCTTTGTCTGAGGCAACGGTCCGGTCCTCTGAGGACTCAGCCCCTAAGTTGGCACAAGTGGAGAGAAGAATCAGTGATCTCTCCATATGGGCATTAGTTGATTGGTGCTGATACACTATTCGTGGAGGAGACAACATTAGGCCTGACATGAGGATGAGTTTTGTACTGATTTACTGTGAAAGTACAATGAGGAAACTGGAGCAAGCAGCATGCTTGGGACTGATACAACTGGGACTGAGGTGAAGAAGGCGCCTGTAAATTTGACTCTGTTATTGTCACTTAAAGTGCTTTCTTTGGGAATTTTCCCTTACTGTGCAGCCAGAGATTAGTTGGTTCACATGTCAGAAATGTTTAATTTGAAGAAACTATGAGAGGCCATAGCTAGTTTGTAAACTTCCCTGTCTTGACAGATTAAATCAACTGGCTATGGTGGCCTCTGAATTTTTCAGGGTGAAAATTAGAGAATTGAACTGGGGACTAAAACTGAACAGCAAGAAAAAATACTGGAAAAATGACTATGAAATGAATATTTGTTGGCTAAAAGATAATCCAAATTTACCTCAGAGAACTGAGAATTTGAAGAGTATTGTCAGGCCCAGGAGCTCATGCCTGATATATTTCTTTAAACCTCTTTCTGTTACAGTGTATGTTATGTTTAAGAAATATATTCTTGAAATTTCAAAGGTGCCTGAAGCATCTATCCAGCCTCTCTCAAAAATGTATTACTTTCCAAGGGCACGAGAAAATCTAAGGATCATCATCAGTCTTTTCTATTCCTGGACAGTCTTCATTTTAGAATTCTCTTTGAGAGGTCAAATATCGCAGTCACCTTTTACATTAATTGTTTCATTGGCTGTTCATTCCAACAAAAGAATGACTTCTTAGATTTTTTTTTTTCCCAAACACCGAAATCTTTCCTTTTATTTTATTTTTTTATGAATTATAAGATCAGTATCTTTTCAGATATTTCTAGGAACATGCAGAAGAAGATAAAACAATCTTTTGTAACTGTGGCCTAGACTACAACAGCACTGTGATATCCATGTAAGTGTATTTAGAAACTTTAGGGTGCTTGGTATGTCTTTTCAGCCATTTTTACTAATCACTAGTTGGCTATTAAAGTGGATCGTTTTTTGTTTTTGTTTTTTTTTACTTATCAGGATTTCCAAAGACTAGGGGACACTCAAGTCTTCTTACGTCTTTTTGGAGACCGTATCTGGCGAAGGACATAAGAAGACTTGAGGCGGTCGAGAGGAGGGCGACGAAAATGATAGGAGGCTTGCGACAGAAGACGTATGAGGAGAGACTGGAAGCCCTGAATATGTATACCCTAGAGGAAAGGAGAGACAGGGGAGATATGATTCAGACGTTCAAATACTTAAAGGGTATTAACGTAGAACAAAATCTTTTTCAGAGAAAGGAAATGGTAAAACCAGAGGACATATTTTGAGGTTGAGGGGTGGTAGATTCAAAGGCAATGTTAGGAAATTCTACTTTACGGAGAGGGTAGTGGATGCCTGGAATGCGCTCCCGAGAGAGGTGGTGGAGAGTAAAACTGTGACTGAGTTGAAAGAAGCGTGGGATGAACACAAAGGATCTAGAATCAGAAAATAAGATTAAATATTGAACTAAGGCCAGTACTGGGCAGACTTGCATGGTCTGTATCTGTATATGGCCGTTTGGTGGAGGATGGGCTGGGGAGGGCTTCAATGGCTGGGAGGGTATAGATGGGCTGGAGTAAGTCTTAACAGAGATTTCGGCAGTTGGAACCCAAGCACAGTACAGGGTAAAGCTTTGGATTCTTGCCCAGAAATAGCTAAGAAGATAACATTTTAAATGTAAATTGAATCAGGTTGGGCAGACTGGATGGACCATTTGGGTCTTTATCTGCCGTCATCTACTATGCTACTATGTTTTTTAAAAATCAATATAACATAACATAACTTTATTCTTCTATACCGCCACAATCAGAATTTCTAGGCGGTTTACACTGAAGAGAGCTGGACAATCAGCGAAACACAAAATACAAATAGCAAAAAGTACAACATATTTCTTAAGAATAGTCAGAGTAAAATTATTGTAATTAGTATGACTTCTGTTTGGGAAATAAATCTATCAAACAATACAGTCTTAATTTATTTCCGAAATGTGCCATAGGTCAACCAGGCTCAATTGATGTAATTACCTGCTTGAAACATAAAAGTCCTATCCAAAAAGGACCTGTATTTACAACCAGTGATCTTTGGATAGGCAAATAAATTACAATTTCTGATTATTCATGTAGGGCTTTATAGCACGAAATGAGATAAAAGATAGATAGGGGCTACTCCCCAAACCAACTTGAAGCAAATGCAAGCAAACTTAAATATTACTCATGCCTCCATAGGCAACCAGTGCAGCAGTCTATAGTAGGGACTAACATGATCATTTTTCTTCAGCCCAAATATCAGACGGACAGCCGTATTCTGTACTATTCTCAATTTTCTCAAAGTTTTTATAGGTACACCGAAATAAATGATATTGCAGAGTCCAATATAGATAGAACCAATGACTGCACCAATAATCTAAAAGATAGAGGATAAAAATATTTTATGATGGTCTTTAATTTCCATAGTGCAAGAAAGCACTTCTTCACCACTAAATTTGCGTGTTCAACCATGGATAAATATTTTTATAGTTTTAGAAATCGGGTAATCATGACCATTTAAGTGAAGCGATGTTCTAGTAATTTTAAACTTTTGTCTTTTCTGAATTTAATTTCAATTTAAAATTGATTGTCCATTGTTCTATTTCAGTCATAATGTGGGAAATGTGTTTTAAAATTTCATTGGTTATGCTATTCAAAGGGATTAAAATAGAAATATCATCAGCATATATGTAGAAATTTAGATTTAACTTTTGCAGTAGATGTCCTAAGGAGGATGATAAATATTGAATAGGGTGTGTTGCCAGTGGATGTGGTAAGAGTGGTTAATGTAGCTGGTTTAAAAAAGGTTTGGACAAGTTTGTGGAGGAAAAGTCCATAAACTGCTGTTGAGACAGACATGGGAGAAGCCACTGCTTGCCCTGGATCAGTGGCATGGAATGCTGCTACTTCTGGGTTTTTGCCAGGTACTTTTGGACTTGGATTGGCCTCCGTGAAAGAGGGGATACTGGACTAGATCCAGTAGGGCTCTTCTTATGTTCTCAGGCCCTGTGTTCAAACCTCAGAAAATCTCTATTGCTCATAATTGAACTGGAAGCCTAATACCACTCAACAAGCCCGTTTTCCTATTTGACTTGTTTTCTTGAAATTCATCTTTAAAAAGGTGAAAGACCCATGTACTGTTTCTCACCTGAAGGGGAGAAGAATTGGATGGTTAAAATGAAGAAGTAGCTGAACATTCTGTTTGGAAAGAATACATTGAATCAAGGGGCTCCTTTTAGAGAATGACACGGTGACAAAATTCATCACCGTTCCCGTCCCGCGGATAAGCGGGTAAACCATCTTCATGTCATTCTTTAAGGGAGAGGGAAGAATCAGAGTATGAATGGCCATAACCACTGACCCGCAAGCTTTGCTTTGAAGAATGCTGGTTGGTGTAGAAGGACTGAGGCTGAAATAGACACTAAAAAATGACATGGGATTATTTCCCGCGGTTATCCGTGGGGACGGAAACGGTGATGAATTTTGTCACCGTGTCATTCTCTAGCTCCTTTTACAAAGGAGCGCTAGCCGAAAAACTATCGCTGCTGCTCAAGAGGAGGCGGTAGTGGGCTAGCGCATGCTATTCCGCGCATTAAGGCCCTAAAATGCCTTCGTTAAAAGGAGCCCAAAGTATGATAATATATCTGTCAAATGTCACGCTCATCAGATTTCAAAGGGTGAATTTTGAATTTTATAACTAGAGGATGCACTATTCCAGGGCTTTATGTGTGTTAGTGACCAGGAAAATAGAGAAGAGGGAAGAGGTAGCTTGAAAGGAGAAATTCCCTAACTGTTATTTCACTGAATCAAAGTTTGGATGCTGCTGAAACAAACTGTTTTTCTTATAAAAAGCACACTAGACCACATTTTAGGGGAGTTCATTTCTGTGGCTTATGTTCTAACTTGAGTGCTTATTTTCAAGGCATATGAATGTCTGAAAATGACGGGAAGGGTAAAAAGCGGACCTCACGGACATGACGGACCTCGCGGATCTAAACCCGCACATCCTTAAAAATCTGAGGTCCGTCGCTTGTAGTTAAGTTTCTGGCTCTGACAGACCTCGGTGACAATTTAGTGCATAGGGAGGGGAAAGTATTAGGATCCGTCAGCGCTAAAATGTCACCGAGGTCTGTTGGAGCCAGAGACTAGTGCTGAAGCGGCTCTAAACGAATCCTTTAAACTGGTTTCCTGCAGCCCCAATAATCGGCTCTGACAGGACCTGATGACATTGTAGCGCTGACGGATCCTAGTACTTTTCCCTCCCTATGCTGAGACGGATCCGTCAGCGCTAAATTGTCACCGAGGTCTGTCAGAGCCAGAAACTTAACTACATGCGGCACGGACCTCAGATTTTTAAGGACGTGCGGGTTTAGATCCGTGAGGTCCGTCAGGTCCATGAGGTTCGCGTTTCACCCCTTCCCAAAAATGACCAAATAGACATCCATGTGTTTGAAACATCCAAATACCCATTTGCAAGGCAAAAAAAAAGAAACATACAACACTGCAATATGTCCAAACAGCAAGGGAACATGTTAGGGGCATGTTGTGAGCAGGATTAGGGAGGGCCTGAAATCTGGATGTCCAACAGCGATTACTAAATAGGAAGAAAATGTCCAAATCTAAAAGAAGGATGCTCCTAAGTTAGAACTGTTTCAGTTACAATAAGGGTACAAAAAAGAGAGTGGTGTACCATGGGCAAGATGGTGGGTGCGGTCCGCCCAGGGTGCAGGCTGTAACGGGGTACACAGTTCACATGTGCATGGCTGTCAGCTCCATGGCCCCTGCTCCCGCTGACATCAACTTTCTGTTCCAGCCCAGGGGACCAGCAGAGCCAAGCTGCACATAAGCAGACAATGGCCCCTTGACTACTTCACCCCTCCCCCTCCAATGCCTTCCACTGGATGATGTGCCTGGTATGCCAGGTAGGCCACTACAAAAAGATTCTCTGATTGAGCAATTGATACCTCCTTAATCTCCCAGTGGTTGCTATCCTCCTCCCTTCACCTGAAAGTGGGACTGAAGTGGGATACCAAGCTCTCTGCACGAATATAGGAGATTCTACCTCCTCAAGGTAGAACAACAGAAGACAAAAGAGGCGACCTGTGATGCTTAGT